>NC_134355.1:441879987-442479987 GCF_048569485.1 Anomaloglossus baeobatrachus
GCACCACTGAGTACTGCACCCATGCTGGGGACAGTACAATACAGGTAATCCAGAAGGCTGACCGGGGTGTGGAACACAGGCGCATAGTGATCAGGTCTCACACATGTACCCATGAGAGGACCCCTGGGGATCCCAGGAGGGGGAAAAGCCTTGACCTTCACTGGAATAGTGGAGGGGGCCAAAAGCCTCCATCTCCTCTCAAGGGGTGTGGTGGAGAGTCTGGTTGCTAGGTGGCGTAGGCAAGAACAGGAGAGGAGGAGCAGTGAGTCAGTTAGAGCAGAGAACTCGATAGGGCTCAGTGAGGAGCAGACCTGTGGGGTTGATGCTGTCTAACAGCGCCCGCGCAGTGGCTACTGACGGGGGAGAACGGTCAACTAGGAGTGCTGCCTGAAAGCCAGCTTCAGCTAGAGAGAAAGCACGGAGTGGGAAGTAAGGAGACTGCTAGAGAGCACCAGGCCCAACCGGGCGGCAGATCCCGGAGCGAAGATAGATCCAGCTTTCTTCTGCTAAACCTGCCGGTGTGGGGCTCTCAAAGCCCACACCACAACACCACAAAAGCCGCAGCCACGTAACCGCAGTGAGGGCCCATAGGTCACAGGAGGCAAGCAGCTGGAGTGGCCTGGTCCGGGGAACAAGCAAACGGCAAACAAAAGGGGGAGAGAGGCTGCAGCATCTTCCCTGGGCGACCCCCATAGGGACTCAAAGTCGGGGTCACCCCAAACCACCAAGGGATAAGGAAGGCGAGTCAGTAGTCACCCTCATAAAGTCAGCCTGAAGGATACCCGGTTCCCATCTGGTTCATCCCAGCTACGCCCGGGCTACTCACCCTGCCATCAAATGTGAGTAAAGCCCTTGAAAGACAGTTCTGCCTGTGTGAGTCATTCTGCGACTTGTGGTACTACAAACCTACACAGGGCCCTGGGGCTTGCCTCACTCTCAGGAGGCTACTACATCCGACTGCACCCACCATCAGCCCCAGGCGTCCCCTAACCTGCAGTGGCGGTCCCCACTGACCGCAATACTGAGAGTGGCGTCACGATCAAAACCGAAGATTCCCTACCTGTGACCAGAACCAGCTACGTGGAGTCCCTGAAGGTATGCACCGATACAACACCTGTGGGGCTTCACATCTGGCGTCACGAACAGGATAAGGACTAGACCTGTCCAGACAGGTGACCATGTGCCTGGGCGGTCCGCTTGAAAAATTGGAAGCGCCGCCATATTGCCACCATGAAAAGCGCGCTGAAAAACAACAGCAGCCCGCGCTGGAAGAAGTTACCGCCCACGAAGAGGTGTGGCTACCCAGAGATCCCCTGCAGGGTTCTGACCTTGCCAGCTATGAGAGTGGAAGCGTCCAGAGACGGCGGGAAGGAAAGAGAGCCATAAGCCTGCTGCTGGGAGAGGAGCTGCTGAAAGAGGCAGAGCAGAAACTGAACAGCTTGCTATCAGAGGCAACGGCGAGTCCACAGCTGGAGAGTCGTGCAGAAGAGGGCGCAGAAGAAATGGCGTCTGATCGCAGAAATCCAGAACCGGGCTCCGCTGCCTGGTGGTATCGGGAGCTGGCCCAGTTCTGCGACCGACTGGATAACCGGGTCGTGGAGCAGATTAGAGAAGAACGAATGGAACTGCTGGAGATGGCTGCCGCGGTTCGGGCCTATGAAAGGAGAGCCGCGCGCCGAGTGCCAGACAGGACGGCGATGACGCAGACCCCGATGCTGCCACCGGTGGGTGAGTCGAGTGATGCCCCGGCCAGCGCAAGTGCCCCGACCCCTGCTGCCACGCCCGCGGTCCCCGAAGAGGCGTCCGGTGCGGCGACGCTGAAGCAGGCCGCAGCCACACCAGGTGCGGCCTTCCAAGCCCCAGCGGCCGCAGCGATGCCCTGCTCGGCCCACCAAGACCCGGTCCCTGCAGCAACGCCCAGTCCGGCCCGCAAAGAACCGGCTGCCACCGCGACCCTCATCCGCGTCGCAGGCGTAACGCTGACCCAGGCCGCCGCCCTGCTAGGCCCGGCCCGCCGAGACCCCACCGCCGCAGCAACGCTCGTCCGCGCCGCAAGTGAGGTGCTGAACCAGGCCGCAGCCACGCCAGGCGCGGCCCGCCAAGCCCCGGCCGCCGCAGCGATGCCCTGCTCGGCTCACCAAGACCCGGTCCCTGCAGCGACGCCCAGCCCAGCCTGCACCGATTCCATCGCGACAGCGACGCCGATCCAGGCCGCCGCCAAACAGGGCGCGGCCCGCCAAGACCAGGCCGCTGCCATGCCAGGCGCGGCCCGCCAAGACCAGGCCGCCGCCATCCAGGGCGCGGCCCGCCAAGACCAGGCCGCCGCCATGCCAGGCGCGGCCCGCCAAGAAGAGACTACCTCATTATTTACCCCGGCCTGCAAGGCCAGAGCAGACACCGCTCCCCAGTCCAAAGAGGTCCCTGCTAGGAAGACCCTGATAGGAGAGGACCCCGAATACTGGAAGCTGAAGGCTGACCTAGAGGCCCAGTTCCCACAAGAGATGGTGGATCGGTATCTGCTCCCTCCGCATACCCCCAAGGAGATTCAGGCAACCCCTGCAGCCGCGCCAGAGAGTCCACCGCCCAGACCAGCTGAAGAAAGCCCATCCCCAGCACTGCCACAACCAGAGTGCAGCGAAGAATTAAGGGGGAGAGGAGGCCAGGAAGCTGAGGAGCTGACTCCGGAGCCACCAGCAGTGGAGCTATACTCAGAGCCGGAGATGTTGCCCTATTCCCGTTGGGATGAGGAAGACCTGACACCGTCCGCTGACGAAGATCTGCCTAAAAGTCTCACCTGGGAGTTTGCAAGCTGTACCACGCAGAGTTCAGGCCGCAAGACAAGGCGTCGCAATAGAACAACGCTGTCCCCTGCACCACAGTCTCCAGAGCAGAGAGAAGTCACAGCCAGGGACCTACAGGAGAAAAGGTTACTGAGAAGGTCCAAAGCCCAGGTTAGAGGACCCCTTTGCAGAGGAGTAGTAGAGGACTTTAACTTGAAAAGCGGATATGGCTTTATTGTAGCCCCTGGTATCAAAGAAGGGATATTTGTCAACAGAAGAGATGTGAGCGCTCATCTGCCTAGAGGACACCCTGGCAGAAACCTAAAGATGGGGGATTCAGTACAGTTCACTATGCATGAAGGCGAAAGAGGACTGTACGCGCTTGACGTAGCACTATGTACCAGCAAACCTTACAGCCACCCCATGCTACAGGAAAGAAAAGACAGAGATACAGAAACAGATGCAGCAAAGGAAACAGATGAAGATCAAGAAAGAAAAGACAAGGAACCTACAGATGAGACTACCTCAGACGACGACAAAGAGCAAGAAAGCAACAGGTGCCGCAGCCCAACAGGCCCAAGCCCTGGTATGGAGGAGTAGAGAAAAGTAAAGTAAAGAAAGAAGTTACTGTTTTGACCAGTTTGAAAGTTTGTTTTGCAACGTTCTCAAGTTCAAGTATGTGCCCACAAAAACTATTGTGAGAAATAAACCTTAAGGCTATGAACTGGCTATAGCCACAAACTCTCGCAGTGTAAATAGTTACACCAGAGGGCACCACCGCCACCAGAGTCAGCCTGTTTAGGGGCTTGGCTCGTCTGCAACCAGGAGGAGCCCGTCCGTATATAGGGCCTTGGCTCACCTGCAACCAGAGAGCACGCCTGTTTATGGGGCCTTGGCTCACCACCACAAAGCGGGTACCTGGTCAGCACCAACTGTGGAGGCCGCCTCTGCATCCTGCCAGAAGAGGCTGAAGGCGCGGATCCACCAGGCCAGGTATACCCTGAAGACCACCAGCCCATGAAAGCCGCCTCTACATCCTGCCAGAAGTGGCTGAAGTCGCGGCCAACGTGAAAGGGTTTTGGGTGGGTTAACGGACTTGTGGGTGGAGGGTGGTGATGTATGGTACCTGGTGCTTTTAAAAATGTTTTACATGTTTTAATGTTTTATGCATTTTAAAATGTTGTCTTGCAGCCCGAGGACGTGCTGGTGATAACTAAGGGGGAATGTGGCGCCCCTGACCTGGTCAGGCACCACTGAGTACTGCACCCATGCTGGGGACAGTACAATACAGGTAATCCAGAAGGCTGACCGGGGTGTGGAACACAGGCGCATAGTGATCAGGTCTCACACATGTACCCATGAGAGGACCCCTGGGGATCCCAGGAGGGGGAAAAGCCTTGACCTTCACTGGAATAGTGGAGGGGGCCAAAAGCCTCCATCTCCTCTCAAGGGGTGTGGTGGAGAGTCTGGTTGCTAGGTGGCGTAGGCAAGAACAGGAGAGGAGGAGCAGTGAGTCAGTTAGAGCAGAGAACTCGATAGGGCTCAGTGAGGAGCAGACCTGTGGGGTTGATGCTGTCTAACAGCGCCCGCGCAGTGGCTACTGACGGGGGAGAACGGTCAACTAGGAGTGCTGCCTGAAAGCCAGCTTCAGCTAGAGAGAAAGCACGGAGTGGGAAGTAAGGAGACTGCTAGAGAGCACCAGGCCCAACCGGGCGGCAGATCCCGGAGCGAAGATAGATCCAGCTTTCTTCTGCTAAACCTGCCGGTGTGGGGCTCTCAAAGCCCACACCACAACACCACAAAAGCCGCAGCCACGTAACCGCAGTGAGGGCCCATAGGTCACAGGAGGCAAGCAGCTGGAGTGGCCTGGTCCGGGGAACAAGCAAACGGCAAACAAAAGGGGGAGAGAGGCTGCAGCATCTTCCCTGGGCGACCCCCATAGGGACTCAAAGTCGGGGTCACCCCAAACCACCAAGGGCTAAGGAAGGCGAGTCAGTAGTCACCCTCATAAAGTCAGCCTGAAGGATACCCGGTTCCCATCTGGTTCATCCCAGCTACGCCCGGGCTACTCACCCTGCCATCAAATGTGAGTAAAGCCCTTGAAAGACAGTTCTGCCTGTGTGAGTCATTCTGCGACTTGTGGTACTACAAACCTACACAGGGCCCTGGGGCTTGCCTCACTCTCAGGAGGCTACTACATCCGACTGCACCCACCATCAGCCCCAGGCGTCCCCTAACCTGCAGTGGCGGTCCCCACTGACCGCAATACTGAGAGTGGCGTCACGATCAAAACCGAAGATTCCCTACCTGTGACCAGAACCAGCTACGTGGAGTCCCTGAAGGTATGCACCGATACAACACCTGTGGGGCTTCACACCTGCACTAATGAATATGATTGTTTTGTATATATCTAATAAATAAAATATAAATAAATCTTATTCAGTGTTTGGGACTTTATGATCGCTTTTTTCTCCTTTGTTTTTCACACTCACACACACACACACACACACACACACACACACACACACACACACACACACACACACACACTATATATTTTGTGAGACAGGGAATATAGCTCAGCTGGGATCTTTGCTTTGGTCTAAGCGAGTGGCTATGGATTCACAGATGACAGCGGCAGACTGGCATTTTCCACACAGATACAGCCACTGCCGTGTTTATTGTGTACACTTATCCTTCAGTGTTACACATGCAAAAACAGGAAAATAAATGTCTAAGGCCGTCTGTCCACTAACTAACAACAGAATGCTAACTACAAAATAAACCTATGTAACAAACAAAAAACAGTATTCTCTTAAGCTGGGTTCACACTAAGCGACAGCGACAACGACGTCGCTGTTACGTCACCATTTTCGGTGACGTAACAGCGACCTTGTAAGTCACTGTTATGATCGCTGCTTAGCTGTCAAACACAGCAGAAGCAGCAGCGATCATAACGTCGCTGTGCTACATGTGCAGAGAGCAGGGAGCCACGCTTAGCGCTGGCTCCTTGCTCTCCTAGGTACAGTACACATCGGGTTAATTAACCCGATGTGTGCTGCAGCTACATGTCACAGTGCAGAGTGCAGGGAGCCGCGCGCACTGCTTAGCGCTGGCTCCTTGCTCTCCTTGCTACAGTACACATCGGGTTAATTACCTGATGTGTACTGCAGCCACATGTGCACAGGGCAGGAGCCGGCGCTGGCAGCAAGAGCAGAGGCTGGTAACGAAGGTAAATATCGGGTAACCAGGGAAAGGTCTTCCCTTGGTTACCCGATGTTTACGCTGGTTACAGCTTACCGCAGCTGCCAGACGTCGGCTCCTGCTCGCTTCATTTCGTCGCTCTCTCGCTGTCACACACAGCGATGTGTGTGTCACAGCGGGAGAGTGACGACCAAAAAATGAAGCTGGACATTCAGCAACGACCGGCGACCTCACAGCAGGGGCCAGGTCGTTGCTGGATGTCACACACAGCGACAGCGACGGGACGTCGCTGCAACGTCACAGAAAATGGTGACGTAGCAGCGACGTCGTTGTCGTTGTCGCTGTGTGTGACACCAGCTTTACTGTGTGGGTTCCTCAGCACAACAGGTGAAGGTATTGAGTCGCAGCCATGAGCCTGTCCTGCTATCCTCAGCAGTCTCCTTTCACTCAATGCCTCTTGATTATTTCAGCTGATCCAGTGAGGGATCAAAACCTGGAGTGAATGTGGAGAAGCGAGCAACCAGTCCCACTGCCATTCCTACTGATTGCTCCAGGAAAAACCGAGCCCAAAATTACACTGAAATAAACAGGCTTCAGTAACTACCTTATTGCTCAGCCAGATATAATGTTCCCAGCTTTTCCCAGTCCATTTGCATGGGCTGACTGCTCCACAGTCAGTACATGGAGACATATGAAATGAACCGAGGGGAAATATACCTGCTCTCTAGTACTTCTCCCCTCGGCATCCATCTCACATACCCCCTCCCTCTGTTCGAGCCCGTGGGGTCGGATACAATGACTTACCAAGCAGTGCGTTCTAGACAACGCGTCTGTGTTCCCATGCACCTTGCCTGCTCTGTGCTCCACTGAAAATTTAAAATTTTGTAACGCCAAGAACCAGCGTGTCACCCGCACATTGCCCTCTTTTGCCTGGGACATCTATGTCAGGGGTGAATGGTCCGTCACTAGCCTAAATTGGCATCCTAGTAAATAATAGCGCAGGGTTTCCAGGGCCCACTTTACAGCTAAGGCTTCTCGCTCAACCACACTGTATTTCTTTTCTGCCTCCGTAAGTTTTCTGCTTAGATAGCCCACTGGGTGTTCCTCGCCGTTCACTTCTTCTGAAAACACCGCGCCGAGGCCAACAACAGAGGCATCTGTTTGAACAATAAACTCCCGTTTAAAGTTTGGGGTAACCAACACTGGTTGGTCACAACTTTCAACCGTTGAAAGGCATCCTCTGCTTCTGCGTTCCACTTAATTGAGACAGAGGTTGACCCCTTGGTAAGATCTGTGAGTGGCGCTGCGATGGTAGTGTCGTGGGCGGAGGAGGGGACGCTGCGCTCACCCACTGCTCGGGTCCGGCTGCTGCTGCTTGGTGGTGGCTTGAGCGATGGACCGGATCCCGGGGACTCGAGCGGCGCTCCTCGCCCGTGAGTGAAAGGGGGTTGTTTGGTTTAGGGATATTGTCCGTGACGCCACCCATGGTTGTGGTGAGGTTGGTGACACCACCGCTGCTCTGGACGGGGATCCCGGGAGCGATGACAGGGAGCAGCTTGGATGTTGGTTCTCCCCTCTGAGGTTAGGGGGTTGGTTGTTCCGGGGCCCGGTGATGGAGTAGGGATGGTTGGCAGGCGGATTACGGGGCCTGGCGAGGTTCAGGGTCGCGGGGGCAGCGCTGTGCCGCACGGCACGGTGGTACTCACTCAGCCTGTAACACACACGGAGTCTCTGATGAAACAAACGGCTGGATGGACGGGCACCACAGACAGCTGCAGTTGTTCTCCCGGCAGGTTGATGGTGACTGCCTTTCCCTGCACCTGTGTTTTGTGTACGGTTCCAATGGCTTCCCACCGGTAACCCGCTCCCCAGCTTGGATGGGTGCTGAAGGAGCCCCTTTTGCCCGCAGGCTCTGGCCCTGGGAACTGTAGCCTTGGCGGCGACTGTTTCCCTTTACGGTTTGAGCTGTTGCCTTCAATCGGGTCTTGGCTGCTGGGAAACCCCGGAGGTTCCCTTCGCTAACGGATTTGACCAATTTGCGGCGACTCCAAGCCTGGTCGGGGTCCGTAGGCCCTGCCGAATGGTGCTGGCTTCTCTTTGCTCTCCGATCCGGTACCACCGGGCCACCGCCCGTCCACGGTCCTTACGGTTCGCTCCAATCGGCCTCTCCTGCAGACGGTCACCACCATCTGCCAACCTTGCTGTTTGACCGTGTCCGGGTGTGTGGCCCGGGCACAGTCTCCTCTACTGCGACCTCACATCTCCAACTCCCTAACTGATCTGACTATCTTTTCCCGCCTCCAGGACTGTGAACTCCTCGGTGGGTGGGACCAACCGCCTGGCCCACCCCCTGGTGTGGACATCAGCCCCTGGAGGAAGGCAACAAGGATTTTGTGTTTGGCTTCGGTGTGCCTAACCGGGGTGTGGGGTGTGTTGGTGTAGTACCTGTGACGACCTGGCTTGTCCAGGGCGCCACAGTAGCAAAATTTTTGATGAACCGCCGGTAATAACCAACAATCCCCAAAAGGGCTCTGACCTGTCTTTTGGTGACCGGTTGTGGCCAATTCTGAATGGCGTCCACTTTTTTAGCCTGAGGTTTTAGAACTCCCCTACCAATGATGTAGCCCAGATAGCGAGCTTCTTCCAACCCCAATGTACACTTCTTGGGATTGGCAATCAACCCGGCAGCCCTTAGAGAGTCCAAGACAGTTTGTACCTTTGGCAAATGAGTTTCCCAATTATCACTAAAGATAATGATATCGTCCAAATATGCGGATGCATACTGACCATGGGGCTTTAGGACGATATCCATTAGTCATTGGAAGGTGGCTGGGGCTCCATGCAACCCAAATGGCATATCCCGGTACTGGAATAGTCCCTGTGGCGTAACAAAGGCAGTTTTCTCTTTGGCCGAGTCAGTGAGGGGAATCTGCCAATAACCTTTTGTTAAGTCAATAGTGGATATGTATCTGGCTGAACCTAGTCTCTCTATAAGTTCATCAACTCTTGGCATGGGGTAGGCATCAAATTTCAATACCTCATTTAACTTGCGAAAATCATTACAAAACCGGATAGTCCCATCGGGCTTGGGCACCAGCTCGATAGGACTAGCCCACTCACTCTGGGACTCCTCAATAACCCCGAGCACCAGCATGTTCTTTACTTCCTGGGCAATGGCTTGTCTCCGAGCCTCAGGAATTCGATACGGTTTTAACCGTACTCGTGTTTGAAGGTCGGTGACAATGTCATGTTTAATTAGGTGAGTACGGCCAGGTAGTTCTGAAAAAATATCTGCATTTCTCTGTACGAACTCCTTGGTTTCTTGTATTTGGGACTTGGATAGTGTGTCTGCAATACCCACCTCTGGTGGTACTATCTGGGGGCCACTTACCTCAGATATTGGTGTCACTCGAGGCCCACCATCAAGGGTAGTCTCAGATACCAGACTCTCTGTCCCGCCAGGCCTTAAGCAAGTTTATGTGGTAGATTTGTTGGGGTTTTCTCTTGTCTGGTTGGTGTACCTTATAATTCACTTCACCTACTCTTTCTAGCACCTCATATGGCCCCTGCCATTTTGCAAGAAATTTATTTTCTACAGTAGGTACCAACACTAACACCCGATCCCCAGGTTGAAAAACTCGTGTTTTAGCCGCCCGGTTGTACACCCTGCTTTGGGCGCTTTGTGCGCGCTCCAAACATTCTTTGACTATGGTCATAACTGCAGCAATTCTGTCCTGCATGAGTTTTATATGTTCAACTACACTGCGGTAAGGAGTCACCTCTTGCTCCCAAGTCTCCTTGGCAATATTCAACAGGCCTCTGGGACACCGCCCATACACCAATTCAAAAGGTGAAAAGCCCGTGGAGGATTGGGGTACCTCTCGTATGGCGAACAAGAGATATGGCAGGAGAGCATCCCAATCCCTCCCGTCCTTATCCACCACCCTTTTCAACATCCCCTTTAGGGTTTTATTAAAGCGCTCGACCAGACCGTCAGTCTGAGGGTGATACACTGAGGTACGCAGGTGGGAGATTTTTAGTAATTTACATAGTTCTTTGAGTATATGAGACATAAAGGGGGTCCCCTGATCCGTAAGTATCTCTTTCGGAATGCCTGTGCGAGAAAACATGTTAAAAAGCTCCTTTGAAATTGCTTTTGCATTGGCATTCCGTAAGGGTACAGCCTCCGGATAACGGGTGGCGTAATCCAGTACCACCAAAATGTATTGATGACGCCTGGCAGATTTAACCAATGGACCGACTATATCCATTGCTATCCTCTCAAAGGGCACCTCTATTATTGGCAAAGGTACCAGGGGGCTTCTAAAATGTGTCTTAGGCGCAGCCAACTGGCATGTAGGACAGGACTGATAGTACAGAGTTACATCTCCCACCAGACCCGGCCAAAAAAAAACGTTGGAGAATACGGTCTTTTGTCTTTTCTCCAGCCAGGTGGCCCCCCAAGGGATGTTTATGTGCCAGGTCTAAAACCACCTGACGAAAGGATTTGGGTACCACTAGCTGTTCAACCACCACTCCTCGCATCTTGTCCATGTGGTACAGCATGCCCTGTTGCACTGCCACATGTGGAAACTCATTTTGAGCCCCTGGGTACACTGGGTTTCCCTCAGAGACCTTCACATTTTCCCATGCCCTTGTTAAAGTAGGATCGAGGTGTTGAGCGGTCCCGAAATTATCACGGGCCACCTCAAGACCTGGCATCTCTATAATATCCTCTAGTGTGTCCGCCTCGCCTGCAAACACAGCCAGAGGAGAATCTACAGATTCTGGAGCTACCCCTGTGGTGGGTCCCACATCATCTTGCTCCAAGGGCTCAGGGGCAAGCCCCAGGGTATCGTTCACCAGTTTTTCTTCAACTGGGGTGTTCACGCCATTTTTAATGTTGCACAAGTCCCAGAATAAGGGAAAGTCTCTCCCCAGGATTACACTATGCAACATAGTCTTTAGGATCACCGCCTGATGTCTTTTGGCCCCCAAGGGCGTGGCAAGAGTTACCCAGGCTGTGGGGTAGTTTTTAGTATCGCCATGTATGCAACTAATGCCCACAGTTGAATCTGTTATTGCTCCAGGGTCCACCAAGCTAGCATGTACCAAGGTTACTTGACTGCCAGAGTCTAAGATGGCATTCACACTATAGCCGTTGACCTCAATGCAACACACATGTTGTTCATTTCCCGTGAGGATCTCCGCAGCACAGACTGACTGTACATATAGTGACAGACACCTTGTAGTGTTACATTACCTTGCCTTACCTTACCTTGTAGTCCATCGGCTCTGTAGTTAATGGGCAGTTAGCAGCTACGTGGCCAAGCCCATGACATCGCCAACACTGAATAGGCCCTTGCTTCCCAGTTGGGGACCTCAGTCTGGGCCTGTTGACTTGCTGAGAAATCACACCGCTAACATAGTCCTTTGTGGACCTGCTACCCCTAGTTGCAACATTCTCTTCTTTTGGAAAAGGAGTAGTTTTAGCAGGACTTTCAGGCGATTTCCTAGAACCCCAGCAAGGCGAAAGCATCCCCTGGAGTAGGCTTTCAGAAGCGCTGTAACGCTCGACCATATTCACCAATTGGTCAGCGCTAGTTGGGTCACCCTGTCCGACCCACCTCTGGATCTTAGCCGGTAAGGATCGCAGGTACTTGTCTAGGACAACACGTTCCACCATCTGTGCGGGCGTCAAAGTTTCTGGTTGCAGCCATTTTTTTACCAGATGGATGAGGTCATGCATTTGTGAACGAGCTGGCTGATGTGCCACAAAAGTCCATAGATGTACCCTCTGTGCCTGTACATATGTGTTTACTCCCAGCCTTGCCAGGATTTCGCCTTTTAGTTTAATATAGTCCATAGCATCAGCTCCACTTAAATCATTATATGCCTTTTGCGGATCTCCGATCAGGAATGGAGCGACCACTTCAGCCCATTTGTCCACCGGTAGGCGCTCACGTTCTGCAATACGTTCAAACACTGCCAGATATGCTTCCACATCATCATCAGCAGTCATTTTAAGTAAAGTCTTTTGTACGGCTTTCTGCGCACTGGCAGAGCTTTGTGCACGGTCCTCCGCGTCTTTCAACTGCCGAACCAAGGACTCCTTTATTGCGTTTAACTGCTCTTGTTGTGTGACGCCCTGGGCAAGCCAGGGGTCACAGGTCACAACACACACACACACCCCACATCCCTGCAGGAACACCGAAGTCAGAACACAAACCCTTGTTGCCCTCCTCCAGGGGCTGATGATCACACCAGGGGATGGAGCCAGGCGGTTGGTCTCCACCCACCAAGGAGTTCACAGTCCTGGAGGCAGGGAAACCAGGCAGATAAGAGTTTGGAGGAGGAAGTAGAAGGAGGGAAAGTAGTGAAAGGAGAAAAGTGACAGTTTGAAAGCCTGAAGTTGGTCCGGGTGTGTGCCCCGGACTGAGACAGCAAGGTTGACAGACAGCGGTGACCGTCTGCAGTGGAGGCTGATCGGAGTTGCCGGAAGGACCGTGGACGGGTGGTGGCCCGGCGGTACCGGAGCGGTACACAAAGTGAGGCCAGCACCATTGGCAGGGGCCTTTCGGATCCCGGCAAGGCTTGGAGTTGCCGTAATTTGCCAAATCCGTCAGTGAAGGGGACCTCCGGGTCTCTAAACAGCAAAGTCTCGATTGAAGGCAAAGGTCCAACCGTGAGAGAGAGGGACACCGCCACCGCCAAGGCACCAGTACCTAAGGGCCAGCGCCTGCGGACAAAGTGGGGCTCCTCCGGCCCATATCCAAGCCGGGGAGCGGGTTACCGGTGGTGACCCATCGATACCAACAACCGTATTTAGGTGCAGGGAAGAGACCGTCACCACTAACTGCAGGGAACATCAGCACCGCAGCCGTCCGAGGGACCCGTCCAACCAGCCGCTTGTTTACCGAGAACTGTGTCATCATCCTTGGGCTGAGTGAGTACCTCCGTGCCGTGCGGCACAGCGCTGCCCCTGCACCTCAACAGGCCCCATAACCCGCCTGTCAACTATCCCAACTCCATCACCGGGCCCCGGGACAGCCAGCCCCCTGCCCACGGAGGGGAGAATCACCAACTCAGCTGCTCCCTGTCACCGCTCCCGGGATCCCCGTACAGAGCAGCGGTGGTGTCACCAAAATCACCACAACCGTGGGTGGCGTCACGGACATTAACCAAATTTCCCACCAACAATTAACCCCTTTCACTCACGGGCGAGGAGCGCCGCTCGAGTCCCCGGGATCCGGCCCATCGCTCGAGCCACCGAGCAACAGCAGCAGCAGCCGCAGAGCAGCGGCGGCCGGACCCGAGCAGTGGGAGAGCGCAGCGTTGACACCCTCCTCCCCGCCCGCGACAACTTGGCGTCACGAACAGGATCCTACCGCTCTGCCGTCTGGTAGAGGTGCGCCTTGTTACCGCCGGAGGTGTCCGGCCGGAAAATTTGGAAAGCCGCCATCTTGGGCGCGAAAAAGTCCCGCTCGAGCGTCTTCTCGAGTAGTGGAGGCGCGAAGGCCAAAGCCCCGCCCCGATAGAGGAGGAGCCGGAAAGAGGCTAAGGGGGACGAAATGGCGACTGGCCGCATGTAGCCACGGCTATAAAAGCAGGGACGCCAGGACTCTGCAGCCATCTTGTTCCTGGGAGAGACCGCCAGCAACATGTGGATGCCGTCCAGAAGCACCGTAGCCCCCGCGCCAGGGACCGCGGCGTGGGTGGAGATCCGGGCCGCGCAGCTCTACCAGAGGCTGCAGGTCAAAATGCAGCTCCTCATGGAGGAGTGGGAGACCGACATGGCGGAGGTTATAGCGGCCGTGCGGAGACGCGAGGAGGAAGTTGTGGAAGGGAGGGTGAGTGACCCACGCCCCGATGCCCTTGAAGGGCCAGTCATCGCGGCTGCGGGACCCGATCTAAACCCTCTTACCCTGCTGCCTCCTTCGCCACCCATCCCGGAAGCCGTGACCCCGCCACTAGGCCCGCTGCCACCACAACCGGTAGCGATACCCAGCATGCCCGCCCCGGCGGGCCGACCTGTAGCCGGAGCCCGTCGCCAACCGGAGGTGCTGCCGTGGAAGGCCTCGAAGCCTGAACCGGAGGCATTCCCCGAGATGGAGCCGATAGCCCGCTCCGTGTCGAAGGCCCAGCAGAGGAAAGCCCCTGTGCCCATCCCCCACACCTCAGCCGAGGTTGCGCCGGGTTGTCGCTGCAAGGCGGCGTCCAAGGCCATGTCACCGCGGGACCCTCTGCCCAGACCACTATCAGTAGGCAGTGTTCAACAGGTCTCGCGGGGCCCGACCCGTGCGCCGGAGCTCGCAGCAGCCCCATACTGGGATAGGGAGCCGGTACCGCTGGGCCCGGAAATTGAGGAAAGCGAGAGAAAGAAAGCGGAGTTGGTGGCCCGTGCAATCCGGGAGAAGGAGAGTTTGAGGCAAGCAACTTTCCGTGTCCGGGGCCCCCTGTATGAAAGGCAGGTGAGGTGGTTTGATGTCCGCCGGGGCTATGGATTTATTTACGAACCGGGCCTGGAGGCCGAAGTGTTTATAGCCCGGCGGGATGTTAATGCTCACCTGCCAGAGGAACACCCCTGTCGAAACCTGATGCCGGGCGACTTGGTCCAGTACACCCGGCACTGTGGGGAGAGGGGGTGGTTTGCGCTGGATGCAAAGCTGAGGGGCAGCCAGGAGGCCCGTGTGAGCGCTGCACCCCTTCCCCAAAGTGATGCCGAGGACTCTGAGTAGGGCAGCGGAGCACCGTTGTCACAGTCCCCGTTGGGACCACCTCTGTGTTGAAAAGTTTTAAAAGTTTGAAAATGAATGATAAGTGAAATGGAACCGTGAAAGTAACCTGATTTGCACCTGTGATTTGGAAAACCGGCCGTTGCCGGCACCGTTGTCCCCGTGGGGACCGTTTAAAAGTTGGTTTTGCATAGGAACTCCTATGGACAAGCCCGTGAACTTGCAGGGCAACCACAGACGTTAGTGGCTTGTAAATAAGTTGTGTTACCGTTACCGTTTCCGCAATTGCCGCCTCCGGAGAGGCAGATTGGAGGGAGGGCCCGCAGCAGAGCCGGCTGGGGCCCAGCCACCACGGGAACCGGTGGCTACCCTCTGGGGGTTCCAGGGGCTCCCCATGGACGTGGGTCCCCTGGAAAGGACAGATCCCGCTCGGGTAACTTGGTGCAGGACTGGGGTCAAGGGGTGCTGCCTGTTTCTTAGGGGCAGCATCAGGGCCAGGTTGCTTGGGTGGGTGAGAGCGGAAACCGTAACCGTTAACCGTTTTAAAACAGCAACGTTTAAGCAAAGTGCCTCCCGATGTGGGATGATGTTTTTCTATTTGTATGTGTTACAGTTTTTTATCTTTTTCAGAAAATAAAACCGGTGTTGGACGGGCAGCCCGAGAACGGTCTGCGTTTTGCTAAGGGGGAATGTGACGCCCTGGGCAAGCCAGGGGTCACAGGTCACAACACACACCCCACATCCCTGCAGGAACACCGAAGTCAGAACACAAACCCTTGTTGCCCTCCTCCAGGGGCTGATGATCACACCAGGGGATGGAGCCAGGCGGTTGGTCTCCACCCACCGAGGAGTTCACAGTCCTGGAGGCAGGGAAACCAGGCAGATAGAGTTTGGAGGAGGAAGTAGAAGGAAGGAAAGTAGTGAAAGGAGAAAAGTGACAGTTTGAAAGCCTGAAGTTGGTCCGGGTGTGTGCCCCGGACTGAGACAGCAAGGTTGACAGACAGCGGTGACCGTCTGCAGTGGAGGCTGATCGGAGTTGCCGGAAGGACCGTGGACGGGTGGTGGCCCGGCGGTACCAGAGCGGTACACAAAGTGAGGCCAGCACCATTGGCAGGGGCCTTTCGGATCCCGGCAAGGCTTGGAGTCGCCGTAATTTGCCAAATCCGTCAGTGAAGGGGACCTCCGGGTCTCTAAACAGCAAAGTCCCGATTGAAGGCAAAGGTCCAACCGTGAGAGAGGGACACCGCCACGGCACCAGTACCTCAGGGCCAGCGCCTGCGGACAGAGTGGGGCTCCTCCGGCCCATATCCAAGCCGGGGAGCGGGTTACCGGTGGGGACCCATCGATACCAACAACCGTATTTAGGTGCAGGGAAGAGACCGTCACCGCTAACTGCAGGGAACATCAGCACCGCAGCCGTCCGAGGGACCCGTCCAACCAGCCGCTTGTTTACCGAGAACTGTGTCATCATCCTTGGGCTGAGTGAGTACCTCCGTGCCGTGCGGCACAGCGCTGCCCCTGCACCTCAACAGGCCCCATAACCCGCCTGTCAACCATCCCCATAACCCGCCTGTCAACCATCCCAACCCCATCACCGGGCCCCGGGACAGCCAGCCCCCTGCCCACGGAGGGGAGAATCACCAACTCAGCTGCTCCCTGTCACCGCTCCCGGGATCCCCGTACAGAGCAGCGGTGGTGTCACCAAAATCACCACAACCGTGGGTGGCGTCACGGAAATTAACCAAATTCCCCACCAACAATTAACCCCTTTCACTCACGAGCGAGGAGCGCCGCTCGAGTCCCCGGGATCCGGCCCATCGCTCGAGCCACCGAGCAGCAGCAGCAGCCGCAGAGCAGCAGCTGCCGGACCCGAGCAGTGGGAGAGCGCAGCGTTGACACCCTCCTCCCCGCCCGCGACAGTTGCATTTGGTGCTGCTGCTCCAGCGCCTTCTGGAGGTAAGTATTGGTCTGTTTTTGCTGGACATTGGCCTGTTGTTGGTTAATGTTAGCCTGCACCAACTGTTTCAGCAGCTCCTCCATATTGCTCGTCTCTTGGCTCTTAAGCAGTACAGGAGCTTTCAGCCAGGACATCAAGAAGAGACAATATCCATAGAGCGGTTTATCTGCAGTCACAGTCCAATAGCCGCTAATGCCCGCATTCGAGACACCATTTGTGAGACAGGGAATATAGCTCAGCTGGGATCTTTGCTTTGGTCCAAGCAAGTGGCTATGGATTCACAGATCACAGCGGCAGACTGGCATTTTCCACACAGATATGGCCACTGCCGTGTTTATTGTGTACACTTATCCCTTACACATGCAAAAACAGGAAAATAAATGTCTAAGGCCATCTGGCCACTAACTAACAACAGAATGCTAACTACAAAATAAACCTATGTAACAAACAAAACAGTATTCTCTTAGGGTATGTGCGCACTAGGCGTTTTTTTCACGCTGCGTTTTTATGTGCGTTTTTGTCTAAAAAACGCACCCGCGGCTAAAAAAACGCGGCAAAAACGCATGCGTTTTGCCGCGATTTGGTGCGTTTTTTGCTGCATTTTTGCTCACTGCGTTTTTAATCAGTGCACAATGCCATTAAAGATTGTTGATGAAAAAAAAAAAAAAAAAAGGTCTGATGTCATTTCCTTCTTCAAAATGTTCATTGTATGCAGGAGAGCAGACAGCTGCAGAACTAGTGTATGCAGGAAAGCAGACAGCAGCTGCAGAACTACAAGTCTCAGCATCCTCCATTCACTAGTGTAAGCAGGAGAGCAGACAGCAGCTGCAGAACTACAAGTCTCAGCATCCTCCATTCACTAGTGTAAGCAGGAGAGCAGACAGCAGCTGCAGAACTACAAGTCTCAGCATCCTCCATTCACTAGTGTATGCAGGAGAGCAGACAGCAGCTGCAGAACTACAAGTCTCAGCATCCTCCATTCACTAGTGTATGGAGGAGAGCAGACAGCAGCTGCAGAACTACAAGTCTCAGCATCCTCCATTCACTAGTGTATGCAGGAGAGCAGACAGCAGCTGCAGAACTACAAGGCTCAGCATCCTCCATCCAGGACTGTATGCAGTTTTTTGCCCAAAAAGAAAAAAAAAATGACATGGGCTTCGCCATATTTTTGTATGCTAGCCGGGTACAGCAGGCAGGTACGGGCTGCCCCCAACCCCCAGCTGCCTATTTGTACCCGGCTGGGAACCAAAAATATAGAGAAGCCCTTTTTTTTTAATTATTTCATGAAATAATTAAAAAAAAAAAAATATGACGTGGGCTTCGCCTAATTTTTGAGTCCAGCCGGGTACAACTAGGCAGCTGGGGATTGGAATCCACAGTGCAGGGTGCCCATGCTTTCTGGGCACCCCCACTGCGAATTGCAGTCCGCAGCCACCCCAGAAAATGGCGCTTTCATAGAAGCGCCATCTTCTGGCGCTATATCCAACTCTTCTAGCTGCCCTGGTGACGGGTGGCTAGCTAGGTAATAATGGAGTTAGGGCTAGCTGTATATTATCAGCTAGCCCTAAGCCCGAAATTCATGGTGTCACGCCAATATTAGACATGGCCACCATGAATTTCTAGTAATGATAAAAAAAAAACACAACACAGAGAAAAATATTTTTATTAGAAATAAAACACAACACAATTAGTGACTCCATCTTTATTGAAATAAACCCCCCTCCGCAGTAATCCTGGGTCAGGGTCCCGCGCCGTCCAATCAGGATCCAATATCATCTGATCGGTTTGCTGGAAAGCAAAGCGATCAGATGATGTGTCAGGATCAAGTGCCTGAATCCCATCACACATCAGCTGATTGTATAAAAGCCGATTATACAATCAGCTGATGCATCAGTAGAAAAAAAAAAAAAAAAAAAAATACTCACTTATGTGCTGTGCTGATTACCGGCAGCTCCTGGAGCGATCGATTGGACAGGAGTCTGATCCTATACGATCGCTGCCGGAAATCAGCTGATGAAGTCCCCTGACAGCAGGATCAGCTGACAGCCGGCCGGGCGCGAAAAAGCCGGCGAGACTACGATCAGCTGATGCGTCAGGTGACTGCATCAGGTGATCCACCGCCAGGTCCTGCAAGCAAGGTCCTGCCCCGGGGAGACTGCACACAGCCAGAGCGGCGGGACCGGGAGGAGATGGGAGCGGGCATGGCACCGGGACCCTGCGGACAGGTGAGTATATGACATTTTTTTTTTTTCTACTGTTCACTTTGTTTTTCGCCGCTGCCTCCACCTCCCGCCCAGACATGGCGCCGCACGGAGCTGACATGCACAGGACGGGAGGTGGACGCAGCGGTGACGGTACCGGGAGGATTCCTGCTTCTGTGTTTAACAACAGAAGGAATCCTCTTCCTGTACACGTCACTGTAGTACTCACCCCTTGCGTTTATAGCTGCGTTTTTAGTCATAGAAACGCGGCTATATGCGTTATTCATTGCGTTTTTAACATCTCATTGAATTCAATGAGTGAAAAACGCAGTGGAAAACGCAGAAATAATTGACATGCTGCGTTTTTGTGGTCACCACAAAAACGCAGCTAAAAAAAAACGCTGTGTGAGGACAGCACTTCTGAAAACCCATTGACATTGCTGGGGAAGCAATGTCACTGCGTTTTCAGCACAAAAACGCGGTAAAAAACGCCGCTAAAAACGCGGCAAAAACGCCTAGTGCGCACAAGGCCTTACTGTGTCGGTTCCTCAGCACAGCAGGCGAAGGTATTTAGTCTCAGTCCCAGAAGCCATGAGCCTGTCCTGCTATCCCCACAGGCTCCTTTCACTCAATGCCTCCTGATTATTTCAGCTGATCCAGTGAGGGATCAAAACCTGGATTGAATGTGGAGAAGGGAGCAACCAGTCCTACTGCCATTCCTACTGATTACTCCAGGAAAAACCGAGCCCAAAATTACACTGAAATAAACAGGCTTCAGTGACTACCTTATTGCTGAGCCAGATATAATGTTCCCAGCTTTTCCCAGTCCATTTGCATGGGCTGACTGCTCCACAGTCAGTACATGGAGACATATGAAATGAACCGAGGGGAAACATACCTGTTCTCTAGTACTTCTCCCCTCGCCATCTCACTATATATATATATATATATATATATATATTTATATATATATATACACTAACACACATACACACACATATACACACACACATATACACACACACAAACACAAGGAGTTCTTACTTTCCCCTGGCTTGTCTCCGGTCCGGCCTGCAGGCTCCATTGATCCTCTCCGGCAGGATGCAGGAGTCCAGGGCGCACAGCGTGACATCACAGTCAGCAGACACGGCAGCGTCTGTTAACTGTGACACTCCCAGGGCTGCACAAGAACATCTGAAAGTGCAGTGTACAACCGGGAGACATAGAAAAAACAGGCGGCCCGGAACAGTCGCTTGTGGCGCCGCATGGGGTCCCCTGCCTTAGCCCAGCCAGCCGATAGCAGAGGGCGGTTAACCAGCCCTATATGATGCACGGGGGGCCCCACTGAGACACAGGGCCCTCCGGTGGACACCCCGCTGTCCTGCATACTCACCCCACCTCGGTCCCCCACCGCTGCTCCTAGTACGCCAGATGTCTGTGCTCTGCCTAGTACTTTAACACAGTGGCGGCTGGCACTTACTAGTGACGTCACCGCTGTGTTGAAGAACTGTCAGAGCACAGCTGGGCAATGATGAGAGGGCGCGCTGCGCTGTGTGTTATATTTGAAAGTGCGATCCTGAGTGCGGGGTGGTGCTGGAGCTGATACCGCGGGCAGCCGCCCCGTCGCGTGGCCTGCCTCTATTGACGGTACGCCACTGCAAGCAGTAAAGGGCTATGCCAGGGTGGCTATAATAGTATCTGTATCCATTATATTAATGAGAGCTATTTAGGGCTGGGTCCCTTTAGTTTATGATATTTAATGAGCAGCGAGAAAGAACATACTGTACGAGTCTATGAATAGATATAGGTAGAAATTAGTTCAGCTGTATGACACTGCGTAATTTCGGTCACTAGGTGATATTGGGCAGTGTATTTACTATAGTGTCTAGTGTGTAGTACAACTTAATATTATACTGTAATTGTGCCTTGAGTAGCTATCTCTGAATAAATTGGGACACTATTTTATTTAATTCTATAGCAGAGTAAGGCGGGCTTTACACATTTCATAGTTTTTAAGGTTGAAGGGAGACTCTAAGGCGGGCTTTGCACGTTGCGACATCGCAAGCCGATGCTGCGATGTCGCACGCGATTGTCCCCGCCCCCGTCGCAGGTACGATATCGTGTGATAGCTGGCGTAGCGAAAATTATCGCTACGCCAGCTTCACACGCACTCACCTGCCCTGCGACCATCGCTCTGGCCGGCGACCCGCCTTCTTCCTAAGGGGGCGGGTCATGCGGCGTCATAGCGACGTCACACGGCAGGCAGCCAATAGCGGCGGAGGGGCGGAGATGAGCAGGATGTAAACATCCCGCCCATCTCCTTCCTTCCGCATATCCTACGGAAGCCGCAGTGACGCTGGTAGGAGATGTTCCTCGCTCCTGCGGCTTCACATACAGAGATGTGTGCTGCCGCAGGAACGAGGAACAACATCGGACCGTCGCGTCAGCGTAATTATGGATTACACCGACGCTGCACCGATGATACGATTACGACGATTTTGCGCTCGTTAATCGTATCATCTAGGCAGGCTTTACACAGTACGATGTCGCATGCGATGCCGGATGTGCGTCACTTTCAATTTGACCCCACCGACACCGCACCTGCGATGTCGTAGTGTGCAAAGCCGCCCTAAGTCCATCTAGTTCAACCCGTAGCTTAACATGTTGATCCAGAGGAAGGCAAAAAAACCCCAATGTGTCAAATAAGCTCCAATGGGGAAAAAAATTCCTTCCTGACTCCACATACGGCAATCAGACTAGTTCCCTGGATCAACACCCTGTCATAAAATCTAATATACATGACTGGTAATATTATATTTTTCAAGAAAGGCATCCAGGCTCTGCTTAAATGTTAGTAGTGAATCACTCATTACAACATTCACGTTGCGACATCGCTACCGATATATTGTCGGGGTCACGTCGTTAGTGACGCACATCCGGCGCCGGTAGCGACATCGCAATGTGTAAATCCTAGGTGCGACAATGAACGAGCGCAAAAGCGTAAAAAATCGCTGAGCTGTGTCATGTCGTTCATTTCCATAATGTCGTTACTGCTGCAGATACTCGTACAATGTTGTTTGTCGTTCCTGAAGCACCACACATCGCTGTGTGTGAAACCGCAGGAACGACAAACATCTCCTTACCTGCATCCACTGGCAATGCGGAAGGAAGGAGGTGGGTGGGATGTTATGTCCCGCTCATCTCCGCCCCTCCACTTCTATTGGCCGGCCGCTTAGTGACGTCGCGGTGACGTCGCTGTGACGCTGAACACACCTTCCCCTTGAAGGAGATATTGTTCGGCGGTCACAGCGACGTCGTCGACCAGGTATGTGCGTGTGAAGCTGCCGTAGTGATAATGTTCACTACGGCAGCAAGCACCAGGTATCGCATGTACGACGGGGGCAGGTGCTATCGCGCTCGGCATCGCTAGCAATTACTAGCGATGTCGCAGCGTGTAAAGCCCGCCTAAGACTGAAATATTGGTGAGTCCATCTGCGTATTTTTGTATCTGAACCTGGTTATTTCTTAACCGTGAGTTTCAGATAGGCTTCCATAAAGTGTGAAATAGTAATATATGTTTTTATAGTGGATCAATAAAAGTAAAATTTTAACATTTTGTTCACATAGCCAGTGAATTGGATACAAATGTAAGTGCTTTAGGCCTCTGACACACATCAGTTAAAACCACACACGTGTAATACGGGCCGTTTTTCAGGTCCGTGATCCGTTTTTTTGTCCGTTTTTATGGTCCGTGTGGCCTCTGTATGACCGGCGTATGCTAGCCGTGTGTGCGTGTGTAATGCCCGTGTGTGGGTGTGATTTGTAACTGACGTGTGAATGTTTTTTCCATGTGAAATGTTCTGTGTTTAATGTAAAATGTCGTGTTTGATTACCCGTAGACAGCAGACAGAGTTGCGCGCTGAGAATGAACTCGGGTGAACTTCAGCCGACTTCATTGTCATCCCACGGCTCTGTCTGTGTCGCGTCCTGATTAGCGGTCACCCGTGAAGGACTCACCGGTGACTGCTAATCCCCTGAGTGATTGAAGTGAGCAGCGCAATTAGCGCTGCTGTCACACAGGTTACCCGCGGCCAGCTGGATCCTCCACCCGTGACCGCAACTAACCTGTGACTTCATAGCTGTCACTTGGGCGACTTGCTGTCACTGTTGGAGGATCCAGCGGTGGCCTGAGTAACCTGAGTGACAGCACAGCTGATCGCGCTACTCACCTCAGTTGCTGCATGGAGCTGCCAGGAGTAGCGGTGTTCTTTTGCAGCTCCTGTCACCTTCATGTAGCAGAGCCGGAAGCGACGCTGGGCCTTCGTGGATTACGCCGGACATGGATGGGTATTTGGGGCATAATAAATTAGTGAACGAGGGTATTTGTTATTGTTTTTTATTGAAAATAAAGGATGTTTCGTTGTGTGTGTTTATTTACTGTAATTTACAGATTAATCATGGAAGGTATCTCGGGGAGACGCCTGCAATGATTAATCTAGGACTTATTGGCAGCTATGGGCTGCCATTAACTCCTTATTACCCTGATTGCCAACGCACCAGGGCAATTCGGGAAGAGCCGGGTAGAGTCCCAGAACTGTCGCATCTAATGGATGCAGCATTTCTGGGCGGCTGCTGGCTGATATTGTTAGGCTGGGGGGCTCCCCATAACGTGGAGCTCCCCATCCTGAGAATAACAGCATTCAGCCGTGTGACTATACCCTGGCTGGTATCAAAATGGGGGGGACCGCACGTCGTATTTTTTTATTAATTATTTATTTTTTTTACAGCACATTATAGACACGCCCACCGGCGGCTGTGATTGGTTGCAGGGAGACAGCTGTCACTCAGCGTGTGGGCGTGTCTAACTGCAACCAATCATAGGCGCCGGTGGGCGTGGAAAGCAGGGAACACTAGATTGATTAATGAGCGGCCACC
Source organism: Anomaloglossus baeobatrachus (assembly GCF_048569485.1). Classification (NCBI taxonomy): domain Eukaryota; kingdom Metazoa; phylum Chordata; class Amphibia; order Anura; family Aromobatidae; genus Anomaloglossus; species Anomaloglossus baeobatrachus. The sequence continues at coordinate 441,903,800 of NC_134355.1, forward strand.
TTTTTCAAAATAGTAAAAGCCGCCAGAGCAGTGTGAACGCCGTGCAGTGCCGCGCCGGTGATCGGGGATCAGTAAGTATGAGAGATGGGGGAGACTGACCGACAGACAGAGAGAGGGACAGACAAGACAGAGAGAGAGAGACAGACAAACAGAGAGAGACCGACCGACGGACTGAGGGAGATTGACCGACATACACAGGAAAAGAAAGAATGACCGGCATCGCTAGAAAAAAAGCACAAAAAGTACACGGAGCATACAGAGATGCATCCGTGTCACATACTTGTGTGCACCAAACCATTGACTTTCATGATGTCCGTGTGTGCGTGTTCCGTGCAGAAAACGGACATGCTGCCGTGAAAAATGGAAACACATATGGATCACGGACACATGGACATAATGAAAAACGCAAGTTTGACCACAAACATAGATTAACATTGGTGCACGTTTGTCCGTGCCTCCGGTATATACGGAAACGGACAAAACACGAACGTTTTTAATGGATGTGTGGCGAAGGCCTTAGTAGTAGGACAAATCTCCCCTATATAGAACCCCATGTGGGATATTACATTTGATTTTGAGATATTGGCTACATATACAGTTAGGTCCAGAAATATTTGGACAGTGACAGAATTTTCGCGAGTTGGGCTCTGCATGCCACCACATTGGATTTGAAATGAAATCTCTACAACAGAATTCAAGTGCAGATTGTAACGTTTAATTTGAAGGTTTGAACAAAAATATCTGATAGAAATTGTAGGAATTGTACACATTTCTTTACAAACACTCCACATTTTACGAGGTCAAAAGTAATTGGACAAATAAACCAAACCCAAACAAAATATTTTTATTTTCAATATTTTGTTGCGAATCCTTTGGAGGCAATCACTGCCTTAAGTCTGGAACCCATGGACATCACCAAACGCTGGGTTTCCTCCTTCTTAATGCTTTGTCAGGCCTTTACAGCCGCAGCCTTCAGGTCTTGCTTGTTTGTGGGTCTTTCCGTCTTAAGTCTGGATTTGAGCAAGTGAAATGCATGCTCAATTGGGTTAAGATCTGGTGATTGACTTGGCCATTGCAGAAGGTTCCACTTTTTTGCACTCATGAACTCCTGGGTAGCTTTGGCTGTATGCTTGGGGTCATTGTCCATCTGTACTATGAAGCGCCGTCCGATCAACTTTGCGGCATTTGGCTGAATCTGGGCTGAAAGTATATCCCGGTACACTTCAGAATTCATCCGGCTACTCTTGTCTGCTGTTATGTCATCAATAAACAAAGTGACCCAGTGCCATTGAAAGCCATGCATGCCCATGCCATCACGTTGCCTCCACCATGTTTTACAGAGGATGTGCTGTGCCTTGGATCATGTGCCGTTCCCTTTCTTCTCCAAACTTTTTTCTTCCCATCATTCTGGTACAGGTTGATCTTTGTCTCATCTGTCCATAGAATACTTTTCCAGAACTGAGCTGGCTTCATGAGGTGTTTTTCAGCAAATTTAACTCTGGCCTGTCTATTTTTGGAATTGATGAATGGTTTGCATCTAGATGTGAACCCTTTGTATTTACTTTCATGGAGTCTTCTCTTTACTGTTGACTTAGAGACAGATACACCAACTTCACTGAGAGTGTTCTGGACTTCAGTTGATGTTGTGAACGGGTTCTTCTTCACCAAAGAAAGTATGCGGCGATCATCCACCACTGTTGTCATTCGTGGACGCCCAGGCCTTTTTGAGTTCCCAAGCTCACCAGTCAATTCCTTTTTTCTCAGAATGTACCCGACTGTTGATTTTGCTACTCCAAGCATGTCTGCTATCTCTCTGATGGATTTTTTCTATTTTTTCAGCCTCAGGATGTTCTGCTTCACCTCAATTGAGAGTTCCTTAGACCGCATGTTGTCTGGTCACAGCAACAGCTTCCAAATGCAAAACCACACACCTGTAATCAACCCCAGACCTTTTAACTACTTCATTGATTACAGGTTAACGAGGGAGACGCCTTCAGAGTTAATTGCAGCCCTTAGAGTCCCTTGTCCAATTACTTTTGGTCCCTTGATAAAGAGGAGGCTATGCATTACAGAGCTATGATTCCTAAACCCTTTCTCCGATTTGGATGTGAAAACTCTCATATTGCAGCTGGGAGTGTGCACTTTCAGCCCATATTATATATATAATTGTATTTCTGAACATGTTTTTGTAAACAGCTAAAATAACAAAACTTGTGTCACTGTCCAAATATTTCTGGACCTAACTGTATTTAATTGTTATCCTTTGTACTAGTTTTGATACATTAATAATATTTAATCCCTCTGGCACATACTCACTTTATAATATTATATACGATATATATATATATATATATATATATATATATATATATATATATATACCGTATATATAGTTCCGTATTTGCATTTGCACTTTATATTAATTGAACAGCTAATATTTATTGGTGCCAATTCGGATTATTAAATTATTAAGATGTACCGTATATACTGTGTCTGTTATTTGCACTTTTGCACTTTGTATAATTATTTCTATTTAGTATTGGATTTTTTTCTAGCAGCATTTGGATACAATTCTTGTGACTGATTAATATTTATGTTTTGAGAGATTCTTATGGCCTCTGTCATTGTCAGGAGACCTCATTAATTGATTGGATATATATATATGTCAGAAAAAGGGAGCCAGCACAAACTCTAAACTGTACTTATTAACAAATGGAGATTTTTGGCAAAATATTGCAATATTTTGAGCTACCCCGCCACTCCACGGCAAATCTCAAGGGGCAGTCCTATACTAATATTTTATTTATCTGAAGGGTGCCATGCGGCCTCACACATTAAAAGCAGGACTATTTAAAACAGCACCTACCTGATGCTTTGCAATCCCGTACCTGTGACTGAGATCACTTATTAATAAGTACAGCTTAGAATTTGTGCTGGCTCCCTTTTTCTGATTTTTTTTCATTGGCAGGTGGTTAGCCTCCACCAAGCCGTGCACCCTTTTTGGTCATTCTAGCTGTCTGATTTTTGGCAAGTGGTGACTGTTCACACACAGCCATGAGCCCTGTCCACAGGCTATTTAATTCAAGCAGCACTTGCCTGGGCCTGTCCCGCCCTCAGCTGTGATCTCAGTCACAGGTACGGGATTGCAAAGCATCAGGTAGGTGCTGTTTTAAATAGTCCTGCTTTTAATGTGTGAGGCCGCATGGCACCCTTCAGATAAATAAAATATTAGTGTAGGACTGCCCCTTGAGATTTGCCGTGGAGTGGCGGGGTAGCTCAAAATATTGCAATATTTTGCCAAAAATCTCCATTTATTAATAAGTACAGTTTAGAATTTGCGCTGGCTCCCTTTTTCTGATATATATATATGTGTGTGTGTGTGTGTGTGTATGTATGTATGTGTGTATGTATGTATGTATGTATATATATATATATATATATATATATATATATATATATATATATATATACAAACTGTACTGAGCACATCACCCTTCATTTTTATTATATGTTGTTTGTGTGACTGGCTTTCTTTGAATCTTGGTTTTATTTTTTCATTAATAAATTTCATTATATTTTGTCGTTTTTTTCTGTGAATAGTGAATAGTGAAAAGTTCAATTTTGTTCTCATCTGACCACAGCAGCTTCCTCCATACAATTGGAGAGTCTCCTAAATTTTTGTTTTGGCAAAGTCAAGTAGTAATGTAACAAAATAGATTAAGAGCCAGTTTACTGTATATACCAGGATGGGGGACATATTTACCAAGTGGGGGACATATTTACCAAGGGGGGGGACATATTTACCAGGGAGGGGGCCAGGATGGGGGACATTACTACATAATGAAGGGGGAGGGAGGGCAACTTAAAGTTGGTTTCTGATACGTCCAGTTTCTTATTCAGGGCTGAAATTGTTTTTTTTTATTCTGGAGTTTCTTATTCAGGAGTTTCTTATTCGACAATTATATATTTTCTGTTGTTTACAGGTTTAATAACAAAAATAAAAATCACAACAATAAAATGCAGTGCAGTGAGGAGCCTTGTTGTGAATACGTTTAAAAGTAGCTACAAAAATTATAAAAGTGGCACAAAAATAGGCATTAAAGTGGGCACCAAAGGATGCTATTAAAAGGGTTAAATGACCTTAAGCCACTGATCTCACACCACCAATACACAGATAGTGATGCCCCACTTCAAATTCAGGTCACTCCAGCCTGGCCCCAATGGCATCAGGCATCAGAACTGGCATCAAAGTGGTAATTGTCTATTTGCCCACTTCGATGCCAGTTCTGATGCCAGAAACTGATTGGGCAAGGCTGTAGTGCCATAAATTAGATGTAGGGCATCATCACTAACTGTGTATGGGTGGTGTGAGATCACTGGCCCAAGGGCATTTAACCCTTTAAAACACTAGTTACAGTACTTATTTAAATCTGTGAAAACTGGCTATTTGTCCAATTTGATGCCAGTTCTAATGCCCCGAGCCCATTTGGCTAGGCTGGAGTGATCTGATTTTGATGCAGTTATCACTATGTATGTAATGATGGTGTGAAATCAGTGGCCCAAGGTTATTTAACCCCTTAAAAACACCATTTACTTATTTAAATCTGTGAAAACTAGCTAATGTGTTTTACCACTTTGATGCCAGCTCTGATGCCCAGAACCCATTTGGGACAGGCTGGAGTCACCTGAATTTGATGTGTGGGATCTATGTATTGTATATAATAGATTATCTCAGGTCCACAAATGAATTAATTGTAGAATTGAAAATTTATGCAAAGGTTCTTTATTGTATTAATAATAACAGAGCAACCAAACTTGAATAAGACCAACGTTTCGGTCTTGCGGCCTTTCTGAAGGTCTCTATATACAAAGAAAAATAGAAATCAACAAATTCATATAATAGCTGAATTCATAAGAAACAGTAAAAACAGTAATATTATTGTATGCAACTAGTAATCATAATAAAGCCAAAACTTGTACAATGTGCATTATACATCTCAGAATTACAACCATAACTGAGACAACAAGTATAACAAAAATAATATCAAACAGCAATTGGAGAAAAAGAAAATCAAATGTCGGCACTTTGTCAACAATATACATAAGTAGAGGTTGCTTGGGGTAAAGTGAGGCCATGTGCACACGTTGCGTTTTTTCTTGTGTTTTGGTTGCGTTTTAAACTGGACTGTGTCACTGACAAAATTCATGTGTTTTGCTTCCCCAGCAAAGTCTATGAGAAATCAGAAATTCCATCTGCACGTTGCTTTTTTTTCGGCAGCGTTTTGTAAGACAAATATTTGTCAAAATTGTTGCCTTAAAAAAGCAGCATGTCACTTCTTCATTGCATTTTGTGAACATTTTCCACCCATTGAAATGAATGAAGTGTTTTAAAATGCAACTAAAATGTTTAGCTGTGCGTTTGCACTGAGTTTTGGTTGCATTTTGGATCGCAGGTCACCAACTTTCCTCTATTCTCTCTTTTTATCTCTCTGTCTCTCTGCTTCATACTAACCGATCATCGATGCGGCATGGCTATCACACTGCTCACGCGGCCTCTCCTAATTCTGAAAGTGCCGACCGCTCATTAGACTCATTTGATATTGACTGTTTCCCCCACCCATCGGCGCCTAGAATTGGTTGCAGTCAGACGCACTCCCCATGCTGAGTGACAGCTGTCTGACTACAACCAGTCATAGACGCCAGTGGGTGGGTCTATGTCATACAATACAATAAATAAGTAAATAATTTAAAGAGAACAGCATGTGGTCCCCCTCAATTTTGATACCTAGCCAAGATAAAGCCCACAGCTGGGGGCTGGTATTCCCAGGCTTGGGAGACCCACATTATTGGGAGCCCCCCAGCTTAAAAATATCAGCCAGCAGCCACCCGGAATTGCTGCATCCATTAGATGTGACAGTCCCAGGACTTTACTCGGCTCACCTTGGTTGCCCTGGTGCGGTGGCAATCGGGGTAATAAGGAGTTAATTGTGCTGTTTCTATTTGTCTTAGTTAAAACTGTTATTTAATGTTTTTCATGCTTGTTTCTGCTGCCATCTACTGGTCAGACCTTTTGGCTCCTCTGTTTCTTTTGTCCAGCCTATGGGGGTGTCTGATGACCCTGTTGTATCACACCCTGGTATGTTCATTCCAAACCAGAGTTTGTGAGAACAACATCCCTTATTGGAGCTGCTAGAAGCAAAGTCTTCTGACCGTAGTAGCTTCAGAGACAAGCATCACAGGAGAACTACAATGCCAAGTACTTGGACCGCTGTACTTCTGCATGTCCTTAACCTTTGGAGAAAATAAACCACCATTGTTTCATCTCAGCATGTGCATGTTTAACTCTGGAGTGCTCTGGTCCTGTCTGCCTCACCTATAGGAAAAACGAAGGTAAGATTCTCACAACCTCTCACAACTACGCGACTTCAATCGCCTTTAAGTGGGGACAGAACAATCAGAAGACTGCTTAACAGCCCAAAGTCAAAACTTCCTTGAGAGCCCAAATCAGTCAGAAGACTGCTTAACAGCCCAAGTCAAAACTTCCTTGCCAGCCCAATCAGTCAGAAGACTGCTTAACAGACCAAGTTAAAACTTCCTTGAGAGCCCAATCAGTCAGAAGACTGCTTAACAGCTCAATACCCCGGCTACAGATCCCTAAGAACCCTGTAACTTCGCTTGTAATCTGCCTAGCAACAAGCCTTGTGCACTAGTCTGCCTGCAACAGTGCATGACTGGACAAGCCTAGGGAGAAGCTCTCCCATCTGCCACCTCCTGTATCACCTCTGCTTGCATTGTAAAGGGAGAGTTTATGCACCCGCTGTTTCCCTCTAGCCTTACCCCTTCTATAGACTTGCAGTACATTATACCTCATTACTGCACATTGCTGGACTGCGAACCCCAAGTTTTGCTAAAGCCATCTTGGGAATCTCATCAGGGAGTCCTTGCAGAGCTGCACAACGATTTTCGGACCCCTATTCAAAAGTCAAGTTTCTTAAAGAGACAGTACACCTTAAATCAAAATGGCCGAAAAAGACCTCGGACAGTTCCCCACTGCTGAAACGGAGCAAATACAATCCGATACTGTCCACTATGAAGCCCAGGAGGCAGATCCCGCGCTTCCAGCAGACCAAGTTGTCCAACCGAAGCGCTCTTCAAATCCACGATAAAGGCCACTGAAAACTATCACACTATGAAAGATGAGCTATGTGAACACCTGGAAGAACAGTGGGAATGAGTCACCTAATACATGTATAGACTTGAATCCTCATCAGGTGATGCCGCATGCTTACAAGCCGCTCTGGAACGGCTGAACACAGCTCATGAAAGATACAAGAGACTGTCAACAAGGTATATTACCTTTCTAAAAGACTCTAAAATTGATGAAGCTCTTTCAGACCTGAGCAAGGCAAAAGAGGTGGACAAGGAAAGAGATGCCAAGGTGCAAGATGCCATAGACAAGGCAGAACATTGTATCTCTCACCAGCAAAAAACTAGATCACACCGATCAACCTCATCTAGACGTTCCTCTCGGTCATCCGGGTCATCATCCTCAAGAAGCTCAGCCATGAGCGACAGGATACTTGAGGCCCGCATAAGAGCAGAGGAATCCAAGGTGAGACTTCCTTCACAGAAAGAGAAGTAGAGGAAGAAGCCAAAAGGGCAGAAGCAGAAGCCCTTGCAAAAGCAGAAGCCGCTAAAGCAGAAGCCCTTGCAAAAGCAGAAGCTGCTAAAGCAGAAGCCCATGCAAAAGCAGAAGCCGCTAAAGCAGAAGCCAAAAGGGCAGAAGCAGAAGCCCTTGCAAAAGCAGAAGCCGCTAAAGCAGAAGCCAAAAGGGCATAAGCGGAGGCTCGGATAAAGATTCTTCGGTCACAGATGGAAGAGGAAGTTGCACTAGCTAAAGTGAGACTACTTGAGCAAGCATTGATCCAAGGTCCTGATCCAGCTCACTCGCCACCACTGGAAGCAGACAATCCAGTTGATCGCACAAGAGACTATGTACTGAATCAGTTACCTGTAGCAACCCCGGTTTGCAGTACCGTCCAAGCCGACAACACCGAAACCTCCAACTTACCTCTATCAGTGCCAGTACCACCTAAAGCACCCGAGCAAATTAATATCAGTCACCAAGAGGTGCCCTCTCAAACACAATCACCATGGCAAGATGGCAACCAAGTGTTTCCTGACCCACTTCCACAGCTCAAGCAGCGGTCATCAGAATCTACAGAGGCTAAACCACAGCTCAACCCTGCAGCAACGTCATTCTACCCGGGAACATCTCATCCATTCACGCCAGGCAGCCCATTCGCCCCAGGAGCATCACGAGTCGTCGTGGCAACAAGTGGTGAGAAATCAGATATGTCGGAGTTTGCCAGGTTCATGGTGAGCAGAGAGCTAATCAACACTAGTCTCACGAAATTCGATGATCGTGCAGAGAGCTACAGGGCCTGGAAAGCAACTTTCAAGGCGGCCATCACCAATCTCAACTTAACTGCAGAACAGGAGCTTGACCTCCTGATCAAGTGGTTGGGCCCAGGCTCTACAAACCGTATCAAGAGCCTCAGAACCGTCTATGTGGGACAAGCAGAAGCAGGTCTCGCTGCTGCATGGCAAAGACTGGAACGCACCTTTTGCAGCGCAGAAGCAATAGAGAAAGCCCTATTCAAGAGACTGCAGGACATCCCAAAGATCAACCTTAAAGAAGTCCACAAGCTTCAAGACCTAAGTGATCTGCTCATGGAGCTGGAGCTCGCCAAAAGAGATCCTCGTCTGTCTGGGCTGTGCTCCCTGGATACAGCCCATGGAGTGAACCCAATCGTGGTGAAGCTGCCATACAGTCTGCAGGAGAAATGGGCAACGTCAGTCTCAAGGTACAAAAGAGTGCAAGACGTCACCTTTCCCCCATTTATTCTCTTCTGCAAGTTCATCGATGAGCAGGCCCAGATGAGGACCGACCCCAGCCTTGACTTCCTAGAGTTCAACTCTTCGGCAGCTGCAACATCATCATCATCAAGGTATGAAGGTGCCATACACAAACGCAGAGACATTAAGAACACTGTGAGCGTCAGGAAGACTGAGCTACCATCACCTGCAGCACCCACAGATAAACAGTACACCATCTCATCATGAGAAGTCTTTCAATCAAGAATGCCCCATCCATAAAAAACTGCACTCACTGAACAAGTGCAGAGGGTTTAGATCCAAAACCCTACAGGAGCGCAAGAAAGTCCTCACAGAGCTTGGAATCTGTTTCAAATGCTGCGCATCACTTGAGCACATGGCCAAGGACTGTAAATCCATCGTCAAGTGTGAGGAGTGTCATAGCGAAAAACACGTTTCAGCCATGCACCCAAACCAGCTTGCTAGAGACACACCGGCTGCAGTCAACACCGCTCCCACTCAAAGTCATGGCGGGGAGTCCAAGAATCAGACTGACACCACCACAGCCGTCTCCTGCTCAGAGGTATGTGGAGAGGGCCAAACGCCGAAATGTTGTGCCCGAATATGCCTCATCAAGGTTTATCCCGAGGGACATGCAGAAAAGGCAATGAAGGTGTATGCCATCATAGACGACCAAAGCAACCGGTCCCTGGCAGGAACCAAATTCTTTGAAGCCTTCGGAATTAATGGACCATCAGAACCCTACACCTTGAACACCTGCTCGGGTCACATAGAGACTAGCGGCAGAAGAGCCCAGAGATTCATTGCTTCTCCTATCAATGGGAAGACTGAAATACCTCTACCAACGCTCGTTGAATGTGACCAAATACCCAGCCACAGTAATGAAATTCCTACCCCAGAAGCTGCATTTCTTCAACCACACCTAAGACACCTCGCTAGTGTTATCCCACCTTTGGACAACAACGAAGAGATTTTACTCCTGCTCGGCAGAGACAATCTAAGGGTACACAAGGTGCGACAACAGTGCAATGGGCCTGACTATGCACCATACGCCCAGAGACTGGACTTGGGATGGGTAGTCATAGGAAATGTGTGCGTTGATGGATCAGGAATTGATTCCTTCAAGACTAAAGGCCCCGTCACACTAAGCAACATCGCTAGCAACATCGCTGCTAACGAACAACTTTTGTGACGTTGCTAGCGATGTTGCTGTGTGTGACATCCAGCAACAACCTGGCCCCTGCTGTGAGGTCGTTGGTTGTTGCTGAATGTCCTGGGCCATTTTTTAGTTGTTGCTGTCCTGCTGTGAAGCACAGATCGCTGTGTGTGACAGCGAGACAGCAACAACTAAATGTGCAGGCAGCAGGAGCCGGCTTCTGCAGAGGCTGGTAACCAATGTAAACATCGGGTAACCAAGAAGCCCTGTCCTTGGTTACCCGATATTTACCTTCGATACCAACCTCCCCCGCTCTCACTGCCTGTGCTGCCGGCTCCTGCTCTGTGCACATGTAGCTAGCTGCAGGACACATCGGGTTAATTAACCTGATGTGTGCTGTAAGTAGGAGAGCAGGGAGCCAGCGCTAAGCACTGTGCGCTGCTCCCTGCTCTGTGCACATTTAGCTGCAGCATACATCGGGTAATTAACCCGATGTGTGCTGTAACTAGGAGAGCAAGGAGCCAGCGCTAAGCATTGTGCGCTGCTCCCTGCTCTGTGCACATGTAGCTGCAGCATACATCGGGTAATTAACCTGATGTGTGCTGTACTAGGAGAGCAGGGAGCCAGCGCTCAGTGTGCGCTGCTCCCTGCTCTCTGCACGTGTAGCTCCGTGCGGTGGTAACCAAGGTAAATATCGGGTTGGTTACCGATATTTACCTTAGTTACCAAGCGCAGCATCTTCCACGCGGCGCTGGGGGCTGGGACACTGGTTGCTGGTGAGCTCACCAGCAACTCGTGTAGCCACGCTCCAGCGATCCCTGCCAGGTCAGGTTGCTGGTGGGATCGCTGGAGCGTCGCAGTGTGACATCTCACCAGCAACCTCCTAGCAACTTACCAGCGATCCCTATCGTTGTTGGGATCGCTGGTAAGTTGCTTAGTGTGACGGTACCTTTACGTGCATGGAGATGGGTGCACAACCTGCTTAAAGCCATGTCCTCATCACTATGGAGTGAAAGAGAAGTCTCCAGACACAATACAGCTACCTGACATCGCTTCTTCTCTGCATATCGACAACTTGGGAAGATCAGTCTTTCTCACAACTAAGGACGATGATAAAGTAGCCTTGTCAGTAGAGGACAGAGAATTCATCGGAATAATGGACTGTGAATTTTCAAAAGACAAAACAAACTACTGGGTCTCTCCATTACCCTTCCGATCTACCAGGGTAAAACTCCCAAACAACCGAGATCAAGCTCAGACTAGGTGTAACTCTCTTCAGCGTTCCATGAACAGCAAGCCTGAAATGAGAGAACACAGCGTCGCCTTTATGGACAAGGAAGTCTGCAACAGCCTAGCAGAACCTGTACCAACTGAACTGAATCCAGCAGATCACGCAACTAGACCTATGTCTATAAGTTCTTTTGCTAACTCTTCTTGGCTTACAGGTCCAGAATTCCTGCTGAGACAGTCAGAAGAAGGTATCCAGGAAGCCTTCAGCATCCTAGATCCAGACAACGATCCAGATGTCCGAACTGAAGTCAATACCCTGGCCACCAGTGCAGAAAAAACTTCCAACCTCGGTTGCCAATGTTTTGAACGTTTCTCCAGCTGGATGAGGCTCATCAGGACTGTCGCTAGGTTGATGCACATCGCCAGATGCTATCATACGGACCTTAAAAACAAAGACTGTCATCGCTGGCATGTCTGCCACAAACCCCTTTCTGCTGTGGACATCTCCCATAGCGAGTCCCTCATAATACGCCACCTCCAACAGAGTGAATTCGCCATAGCATGGAAGTGTTTATACAACAAACAGCAGATTCCATTAAGAAGTCCTCTCGTCAATTTAAACCCAGTCATCGACAGTTTCGGCTTACTGAGAGTTGGCGGTCGTTTAAATAAGGCTCAGCTTGGAGTTGCAGAACAAAATCCTCTCATCATTCCCAACAAACACCATGTTAGTGTTTTGCTGAACATCGACACCAACCCTATCCTAGATCAGCTGGCAGAGAAAAGTTGCACCTGGATCTTCAATCCCCCTCACAGTTCTCACATGCAAGGCTCCTGGGAGAGGATGATCGGGATTTCACGCAACATCTTGAACTCCATGCTAATGGACGTCAATTCCTCAAGACTCACACATGAGACTCTAGTCACTCTTTTTTAGCTGAAGTCTCAGCCATTATCAATTCAAGACCCCTTGTGCCGGTAACCATGGATCCAGAAACACCAACCATATTGACTCCTACTATTCTTATTACTCAAAAAACTGACAACGCGGTAATGCCCAGCGGAGAGTTCACCCCCGCGAACGCTTATCAAGAACACTGGAAACGGGTTCAATACTTGGCTGACTACTTCTGGAACCGATGGAGGAAGGAATACCTCACCATTCTTCAAGGAAGAAAGAAGTGGCGACATCCCAAGCCGAACCTCAAAGAAGGAGACCTAATCCTCATGAAAGACCAGACCACAGAAAGGACTGACTGGCCTATGGGACTGATTACTAGGATACTGCCTAGCCAGGACGGAAATGTTTGGAAGGTACAGCTAAAGGTCATCAGGAAAGGTGAGACGAAGACCTTTGCAAGGCCAATCCACGAACTTGTTCTGCTGTTGCCCATAGAGAGCGTCCCTACAGGATGAACGCTACCGGACCTGAACTTTGAGCCATCCTCCTTGTTTGGACTCAATTGATCTTGTTTTTGCATTTAACATGCCTTTCCTTTCAGGTTGTATTATGGACTCAATAGTGAAATCCCTAAAGTGAATTTCAGACGGGGAGTGTGCTGTTTCTATTTGTCTTAGTTAAAACTGTTATTTAATGTTTTTCATGCTTGTCTCTGCTGCCATCTACTGGTCAGACCTTTCGGCTCCTCTGTTTCTTTTGTCCAGCCCATGGGAGTGTCTGATGACCCTCTTGCATCACATCCTGGTATGTTCATTCCAAACCAGAGTTTGTGAGAACAACATCCCTTATTGGAGCTGCTAGAAGCAAAGTCTTCTGACCGTAGTAGCTTCAGAGACAAGCATTACAGGAGAACTACAATGGCAAGTACTTGGACCGCTGTACTTCTGCATGTCCTTAACCTTTGGAGAAAATAAACCACCATTGTTTCATCTCAGCATGTGCATGTTTAACTCTGGAGCACTCTTGTCCTGTCTGCCTCACCTATAGGAAAAACGAAGGTAAGATTCTCACAACCTCTCACAACTACGCGCCTTCAATCGCCTTTAAGTGGGGACAGAACATTAATAGCAGTCCATAGCTGCCAGTAATTCCTAGATTAGTCATGGCAGGCATCTATGAGACACCCTCCATCATTAATCTGTAGGTGAAAGTAAATAAACACGAGCACCCAAAAATCCTTTATTTGAAATAAAAGACAAAAACATTCTCTTTCACCACTTTATTAACCCCCAAACACCCCTCCAGGTCCAACATAATCCACATGACGTCCCATGACGCTTCCAGCATTGCTACATCTGACACTCCCAGTAAGTGGTCATAGAGCATGACTGCTCGCTGTGAGCTCGACGCAGCAACTGAAGTGAGTCGCGCTATCAGCGGTGACATCACTCAGGTTAGCCGCTGACACAGTTGGAGTCGTCCTCCACCTGTGACAGCAAAACACCCGAGTGACTGAAGTGAGCCGTGTGATCTGCGGTGCCGTCACTCAGGTGATTTCCCGTAACAGCTGGAGTCCTTCACCCGTGACCACAAATCAGGCCGCGACACAGACAGAGCCGCGTAATGAGAATGAACTCGGGTGAACCTCTGACGTCACAACTGCGGGCCCCGCACTACTACTTGTGTTGCGGCACTGACATCAGAGGTTCACCCGAGTTCATTCTCATCGCGCGGCTCTGTCTTTGTCTGCTGTCAGCGAGCGGTCATGCTCTATGGTGCTGCTGTGACAGGACAGGGATGTAGCAGAGCTGAATCGCTGTGTGACCGCACTGTCAAAGACGCATCCAAAACACGTGCGTTTTTTGTCAAACTCAGTGTTTACAGTTGTCAAAGTCTGCCAGAGGGTGCATTTTTTGTCAAATCAAGAACGCAAATTTTTACCCCCAGAGATAACATAAAGATAACAAATATCAAATGTCAGCACTCTTGCTCTCATTTTAATATCTTTTTCTACTTTTTTCTATTTTCCCTTGGTGTCCTTCTCTCTCATTTTCCTCTTTAGTTTATTCTATTTTAGTGCTGACATTTGATTTTCTTTTTCTCCAATTACTGTTTGTTATTATTTTTGTTATACTTGTCTCAGTTTAGGGTTGTAATTCTTTGTAACAGAGCTCCTTATCATAGTTGTGACCTTATGATGTGAATGAGATGTAAAATTGCACATTGTACAAGTTTTAGCTTTATTATGATTACTAGTTGCATACAATAATAGTATTGTTTTTTTCTGTTTCTTATGTATTCAGCTATTATATGAATTCGTTGATTTCTATTTTTCTTTGTACATAGAGACCTTGAGAAAGGATGTAAGACCGAAACGTTGGTCTTATTCAAGTTTGGGTGCTCTGTTATTATTAATACAATAAAGAACATGAATACTAGCATGAATATTCAATCCTACAATTAAAGGGAACATGTCACCAGTTTTTTCAGTATTGATCCAAAAGTACTGTATCACCTTCTGCAGCTCCTGGGCTGCATTCTATGAAGGTGCGCTTGCGCGAGCCCGTGAGCTCTCTGTGCAGATGCGAGATTGTGAGAGAGCTCACGGGCTTGCGCAAGCACACCTATATTATTGGGTCTGCCCGCAATGGGGCAGAGAGAAATTATTTGCATACATGGTGCTCAGATTTTATGAAGTTATTTCTGGGGCCTGCAAGGGGAGTCAGGAACGAGGTGCATCTTCATAGAATGTAGCCCCGGAGCTGCAGAAGGTGATACTTTTGGACAGTGGCATAGCTAAGGGTTCAGCTCACCGCAACAGACCGACCTGCTGAAAAATCCCCACTAATCAACGTCAGAACCCCCAACACTCGACCAGTGTAACCAGGCTCCATGAAGTCCCCACTTTCCAACTCCTCCCATTCCTTCCAAACCGACTAATATCGGCACCAAGTAGCCTCGGCCACCGATCTCCTAATTCCCTCAAACGCTACACCGATGCCAAGTCCCACAGCCATCCCGAGCAGAGTTCTCCATCCGCGTCCGCTCCCGGCACCAGCCTCCTGAACCTGTAAAACTGAAACCGAGAGAGCGCGTCAGCCACCTCGTTTTGCACCCCGGGCACGTGCCGAGCCACCACGCAAATGTTGAACTCCAAGCAACGCAAAACCAGATGCCGTAAATATCCCACTACCAGCGGAGACTTTGCCGATAGAATGCACCACCGCCATGTTGTCACAATGCATGCAAACCCTTTTTCCTGCAAATACGGGACCCCACAACTCCACCGTCACAATAATGGGAAACAATTCAAGCAGCGCCAAGTTCTTTACCAAACCTTTTTCCACCCAAAGCCATGGCCACTTTCCCATGCACCAACGTGTCTGAAAAATTGCTCCAAAACCCGTCGCACCAGCCGCGTCCGTAAACAATTCCAGCTGGCTATTGGACAATGCCTCGCTCATCCAAAGACTCCGCCCGTTATACCGTTCCAAAAACCCCTCCCAGACCCACAAATCCCCTTTCATCACTTTGGTCACTCTGACAAAGTGATTCGGAGCTTTCACCCCCGCTGTTGCGCTCGCCAGTCTCCTGTTAAATATCTACCCCATCGGCATAATGCGACAAGCGAAATTCAATTTCCCGAGCACTGACTGCAAATCCCGCAACCGCACCTTCTTAGCCTGGGACAAAACCCGCACCGACGCCTTCATATCCAAAAGCTTCCCCTCCGGCAACCGGCATTCCATTGCCATCGTATCAATTTTAATGCCTAAAAAACACAGCGCCGTCACCGGCCCTTCCGTTTTTTCTTTTGCCAACGGAATCCCCAGGCTCCGCGCAACCTGCTCTAACGTGAACAACAACAAGGAGCAAACCGCAGAACCCGCCGGACCCACGCAAAAGAAATCATCCAGATAGTGAATCACTGAATGGACTCCTGCCACATCCCTGACTACCCATTCCACAAAAGAACTGAATGCCTCAAAATAAGCACACGAAATGGAACAGCCCATCGGAAGGCAGCGATCCACATAGTAATCGCCATCCCACGTACACCCTAAGAGATGGAGGCTCTCAGGATGCACCGGGAGTAGACGAAAAGCTGCTTCCACATCCGCCTTTGCCATCAGGGCCCCCCGCCCTGCCACCCGGACCAGCTCCAATGCCTTTTCGAATGATACGTAACAGACCGCCGACAATTCGGGTGATATCCCATCATTCACTGACAACCCTGCTGGATAGGATAAATGATGAAGGAGCCGAAATTTGTTCGGCTCCTTCTTAGGTACCACCCCCAGGGGGGAAATCCTTAAGTTGGAGAATGGCGGGTCCTCGAATGGGCCCGCCATCCTCCCCAACTCCACCTCCTTTTGCAGCTTTTCCTTCACCACCTCCGGATGTTCTTTGCGGACCTCAAGTTCCCAGGGCGAAATACCGGCGCCTCAGATTCAAACGGAATCCGAAAACCCTCAGTAAAACCACTCGCCAATAGCTCTGCCGCCTGAACCTCCGGATATCTATTTAAATAGGGAAGCATCGCCTCGACCCTCACTGGCATCCTCCCTTTTTCCAGACCCCTCCCCTGCCTTTCCTTTTCCTTTTTTGAAGCACCTGGCCAAGGAATGGGAACCTCCACATCCGGAACACTCGTGTTTGAACCGACACGAGGCCCCGAACTTACACTGTCCCTCATTATATTGCCAACAAGCCCCTTTTTTTTCGGGCCAGCCGGGGACCCGCCGCTTGCACCCGGGCTCCCGACACCCCCTCGAAAGGGCTGAGCCGGAGCCGTCATTAGCCGCATCCACAAGGAAATATCCTTGTGATCCCACCGGACACCAGGCCGCAGAGCCTTCTGTTGCCAGAACTGCTCGTCATATCTTAACCACCCTAAACCTCCGTACACTCTATACGCCTCCCCTATCGCGTCCATATATCCAAATAGGGCAGAACCATGCTCCGGCTCCTTTTCCCCAATCACGCTGGCTAAGATCGCAAAGGCCCGTAGCCAGTTAGTAAAAGTCCTTGGGATCAACCTATACCTTCGTTTCTCTTCGTCGTCCTTCTCCTTTTTTGAATCACTGGGCTTCACTTTCTCCAAATTAAACTTCTCCAAGGGAAGCAGGGAAAAAATTTCCACATACTCCCCTTTCCATATCTTTTCCCTCACCTCCTTTTTTAAATGCACCCCTAACGGACTTTCAAAACACACATAAATCTCACTCCGCGCCCTATCGTCCAACCGCACAACCTCATCCTCCTTTTCCTTCTCTTTTTCTGCATCCTTACTCGCACCTACTTCAGCCGCCCTGCCGGCTGCCTGTTCCGCACCAACCGCCGAGGTAGTTTCCTGCGCCACAACCTCAAGCACCGGGGCCCCTGTCGGCATCGCCCCCAAGGGGCCCACCCACGCCCCCACCGGTGACCCAGGCCCACTCCGACTTACCCGCTCCAAAGACAACCCCTGCAACACCCCCAAAAGCTGCCCCCAAAACTCCGGACCCGGTAAACCCGACTGACCGACCGTACTCGCCCCCTGCGTAACGCTCCCCGCGGAGTAACCCCCGCCCCCGCCCGCACGACCAACAGCATGAAATCTATCTGTCGTCCTCTCACCAGGCTGCTGTTGCACTGAATACAGGACAGCCATAGCACAATCTTCCTGCTGTCGCTCCGTCCGACCCGCTGCCGCCATCGATCCTCCTTCCTCACCGGAGACCTGAAGTGCTGCCGCAGTCCACAAGGGGGACCAGCGAGGGGACAGCCCGCACCTGGCGGCCATCAACCCCCACGGTCACCGCACCCTGCTCCTCCGGGCGTCTCCTGCTGGACCTCATTCTTTTGGCGCGAAGTGGCGCCTTGCCGCCGTCCATCCCCGCCGTTCTCATATGTGACTGCTGCGCCGCCGCTGCATCCTCTCTTCTCAGTGGGCTCCCTCCCTGCCGACTGCAGGAAGGCCGTCCTGTTCCTGACGCGCGCTGGAAACACCCCCCAGCCCGATCCTCGCTGGGGGGTGACCGTAATCCTGGACCGCATCCGGCCCTGCGAGCCACCGTACCCCTCCCCCGCTCGTCTCTGGCTGCCGCTTGGATCCTCGCTTGCTGCCCGTCCCGTGCTCCTCCCCTGCTGCCTGCAGGGAGTCTCCTCCGCTGTTCCGGAACGCTGGGCTCCACCCCCGGCCCGCACATCACCGGGGGCTGCCGCTGCTCTGGTCCGGGGCCTTGCAGGCCGCGGACCGGAAGTAGGCCTCGCCGAGGCTCCGCCCACCTCCGACCCGCGGGATCTCCGGCGAGGATTCCTCCCGGCGGCCGGCAGCTCCACAGAGTCAGATGCGGGGCTCCCTTGTCCCGGAGGGTCCCCGAAGGTGCTCCTGGATCTTCGACTCCCCCTCCCGCTGGGGGAGTAGCGCTCCGGCGGCCGCGCCTGCCAAGCACATAGTATAGGCCCGGGCGCAGGAGCAGCAGGCATCACTGCTCCAGCACCACAGACTGCCGCCAGCTGCTCCCGCAGCGCGCCACACCAATGACCTCCGATGCCCCGCACACCATCTCCATTAAAGCGGCCAGGTCAGCCATCGCAGTGGAGGCAGCACAGGCGTCCTGGAGGCACAAAATTAACAGCGACAAAAGGGAGGTAACTTTTGCACACCCCCTTTTATACCTCCTCCTACACCCCCACCCCTTCCCTGCTCTCCTCCAATCCCCCCTGCAGTACTTTCTACCAATCCTATGCCCCATATACCTCCCCCATCCTAACCCAACACTTAACCCCTTACTACCCTGCACCCTCCCGATCGTCATGGGCCTGTTCACCCCTATGGGGCTCACTGCCCCTCTTACTCAGGCATACCTTTCAGGGTGAGCTTTTCCTTGTTATTTTTTGTATCTAGAAAGTAATAATGCCCCCTGTGTGCCTGTGACGGTTACAATACCCTGATTGCCCCTATAACAATAATGGTTCTCAAGTGTCCACTTAACAGTTAATAATGTCCCCCCATGTACAGCTCATCTAGAGTATACACAGTATGAAGCCCCTATACATAGTATGATCCTATAGCTCCTCCTATACACAGTATGGTACCTCTACACCTTCCCTATACAAAGTATGATGCCACTACACCTTCCCTATACATAGTATTATGTACCCATAGCTCCCTATAGACTGTATAATGGGCGTACAGCTCTCAAAAAACAATGGTCCACACACTGTATAATGGCCACCATAGTAGCCGACACACTGATTAATTGTCCCCACAGCAGCCCCACATTGTGTAATGGCTTCAATAGTAGCTCCCACACTGTATGAAGTCCCCCAAAGTAGTCCCAACAGTATATGACAGCCCTTACATGAGGTCCCATACTGTAGAAAGGCCCCCTATTAGCTCCCACACTGCATAATGACCCCTACATTAGCTCCCACACTGTATGAAGGCTCTTCACACTGTATAAGTTCACCCCACACCAGTGGCATAACTAGAGTCTGATGGACCCTGATACAACGTTGACAGGTTTATGTCACATGTACGGGCCCTTGCAGCTTTCTAAATCCTATAAAGACATGGGTTGCTGTGACGCCCCTGGACTATCAGGTCATCACAGGGTACTGCACGCTCTTTTCCCTTAGTGTAGTATTCAAATCCCTCATGGTTCTGGGTCCCCATGTGGCACCCTGGACTAGCCAGGTCGTCACAGGTACTGCAACACACACACCCCCACTCCGAGACAGGCACACCAGCCAAGCACAAAACCCTTGTTGCCTCCCTCCAGGGGCTGATGTCCACACCATGTGGGGTGGAGCCAGGTGGTTGGCCCCACCCACTGAGGAGTTCAGAGTCCTGGAGGCAGGGACAGTAGACAGATCAGTTCAGGGAAGTGAAGGAGAGAGGAGTGGAGGAGCAAAACTGACCGTGTCCGGGTGCGTGGCCCGGACACACATACAGCAAGGTTAGCAGACGGTGGTGGCCGTCTGCAGGAGAGGCCGATCAACGTGGAACCGTAGGACCGGGGACGGGCGGTGGCCCGCCGGTACCGAACTGGGGAGCGAAGTGAAGCCAGCACACACAGGCAGGGCCTGCGGACCCCGACCAGGCTTGGAGCCGCCGTTAAAGGTCAAATCCGTCAGTGACCGGAACCCCAGGGGTTTCCTAGCAGCCAAGACCCGATAGAAGGCAACCGTCCGACCAGAGAAAGGAAATGCAGCTACCGCCACAGCTAGAGTTCCGAGGGCCAGAGCCTGCGGGCAAAAGGGGCTCCTCCGGCATCTATACGCTGGGGAGCGGGTTACCGGTGGGAAGCCATCGGAGCCGAACACATAAACAGGTGCAGGGAAAGACAGCCGCCATCAACCGTCCGGGAGAAGCCACAGCAGCCGGCTGCGGGACCCGTCCATCCAGCCGTTTGGTTTACCAGAGACTTTGCGTGTATCTGTTGCTGAGTGAGTACACCAGTGTCATCCGGCACCGCGCCGCGCTGTCCCCGCGACCCTGCACCTCGCCAGCCCTGCTTCCCCGTCACCTCACCGGGCCCCGGGACCACCAACCCCTACCCACGGAGGGGGAAAACATCTCAGCTGCTCCCTAACAACGTTCCCGGGATCCCCGTCACCAGCAGCGGTGGTGCCCACCTTCACCACAAACCGTGGGTGGCGTCACGGACCAAATCCCCAACCCAAACCACCCATTTCACTCACGAGCGAGGAGCGCCGCTCGAGTCCCCGGATCCGGCCCACCGCTCGAGCCACCGAGCAGCCGTCGCAGCAGCGCCGGACCCAAGCGTGCAGTGCGAGCAGCGGCGCACCACCCGCCCGCGACACCCATCTTACAGTGCTGCCTCCAACAGCAAATCAAATCCTAGGAACACCCTGCACCACACCCACCAGACACACCAGTGGGTGGCTTAAGCGGAATAGGGTCGCCCACCTAGGGGTCAGGAAGGGAGGGTCCGGAAAGTGTCAGTGAAGTGAAGGGAAGGAGAGTGAAGGGAAGGAGAGCGGTGGCTCCCCAGAGTAGCTGTCTAGGTTGCAGGTGGTGGTCTGGACCTAGAGGAGTCGGACCCCTGTGGCAGGGGATTGAGGCAAGGTGCCTGGACCTGTTGAGTGAACGGTTGGCAGCCTGGTCCTATCACCGGTCCGGGACCGAAGGAACGGCGGGGTACAGGGACCCTATGTCTGGGAGAAGCTTAAGGCAACCCGGCAATTAACCTGCGGAGAGCGGAGCCTTTATGGACTGTTCACACTAGCTCCAGAATCGGGGCACTAACGCAATGAGGGGGATAGGGCCTTCCACAGCCCAATAAAATCCCAAGCGTGAGCCCTGAGAGCAGGCTCCCACACTTAGCCACAGTGGGGAGCGGGGCCCGGCAAGTTCTAGACTACCGGGCCACTACAGTGAATCTAAACTTTGTGTCAGGAGGCAAGTCACGGATCACCAGGCAGCCCTGCAGGGGACGGGACCCAGACGAGCTCCCCTTGAGAGGCAGTGGTATCTAGAGACTTGATTTACCCGGTTGTCAGCGTCTGCTTACTGGCTGAGTGAGTACATGAGTGATCTCCCCGTCACGGCACCCAGTATTATCATCCATAGCCCCAGGGTATACCCCTACCCGTGGAGGCTAACGACACCTTGCTGCTCCCATTCCATCACCCCGGGTACTCCCAACAACGGCAGCGGTGGTACTCCCAATTACTGCACACCACGTCACGAACTATCATCTCCCTGTAAATATTCCCCTTTTGCTTTAGAGTGTGGCCCCAAGCCCCCGGGTCCGGAGGCCCTCGAGCCACGAACGGACATTTTCATTTTTCTGAGCGGTTCGATCCGTTGCTGGGGCGGCACATTGCACCCCCTTCATCATTATTATTATTATTATTATTTATTATTATAGCGCCATTTATTCCATGGCACTTTACAAGTGAAAGAAGGTATACGTACAACAATCATTTGCGATGACATCACCACGCTGGGACTCTGATCTCCTGTATGTGCGCTGTCATCAGCGGCAGTGCAGGGAGATCGTGTCTCCTCAGCATTGCCGCAGAGGTTAACTATGTCATTGTGCTGTGCATGCCGATATAGTTAAAAGTAGTGCTGCTCTGGGTGGGCCCGGCGGGTCCCCCATATGGGCCCCCATTGGAGCACAGGGCCCAGGGCGGCTGCACCCCCTGCCTCCCGGTAGCTACGCTATTGCTTTTGGGTCAATATTGAAAAAAACTGATGACAAGTTCCCTTTAATTCATTTGTGGACCTGAGATAATCTATTACATACAAGATTTTTTTCACAAGGACACTACATTCCTCTGGCGATATATTCAGGGATGATCTTTAATATTACTATCTGTGTAGTGGTCATGTGAGATCAGTGACCCAAGGTCATTTAAGCCTTTCAATAACATACTACGGTGTCCACATTGATACCCATTTTTGTGCCTGTTTTATAATTTTTGTAGCTGCGTTTAAGTGTATTCGCATCAGGGCACCGCACTGCATTGTATTTTATTGTTGGGATTTTTTATTTTTGTTGATATGTTATTAAACCTGTAAAAAAACAGAAAATAAATAATTGTCCAATAAGAAACTGCATATTGGATTTGTTCACAAGCACTGTACATGGTAGTGAGTCCATAAGCAGGGTTTGCTGATTCACTTTATTGTTCTATTGATTGTGTTGTACAGTGAGTGCATGGATGTCATTATGCATGATCTCTGTTGCAGTTTCGATTCTCTTCTAGAGCTGCTGGATATAAAAGGCAGGCTACACCCAGCAGATCAGCAGTAGGAGCCTTTCCATGATCCAGCTACAATCATAATGGTATGTATAATATAACTTTTCATTATTATATAACTTTATACTGTCATACCTCCCAACCGTCCCGGATTCTGCGGGACTTGCACGATTTATCAGGGCTGTCCCGCACTCCCGCGGCTCACAGCTGATGTCCCGGCTCCTCCCCTCAGTGGAGTGAATAAATTAAATTAAATTATCATCGGCTCTGGATTTTCGGGGCGGCCGGGACTCGAACTCGTGGAGCTGTGAGTTCATTGTTTCAAAGGCAGCAGCTCTAACCACTGAGCTACTGCCTCTATTGAAAGCAATAGGAAGATTTTGTTATCTTGACCTCTATACTGCAGGGGAGACACCAGAAGCAGGTTATTCAGCTGTAAAGATGGAGGGCTGAATGGAGGGATAGAGGGATGAAAGGAGGGATAGAGGGAGGGATGGATGGATGAATGGAGGGATAGAGGGATGAAAGGAGGGATAGAGGGAGGGATGGATGCATGGATGATAGAGGGATGAATGGAGGGATAGAGGGATGGATAGATGGATGATAGAGGGATGAATGGAGGAATAGAGGGAGGGATGGATGATAGAGGGATGAATGGAGGGATAGAGGGATGGATGGATGATAGAGGGATGAATGGAGGGATAGAAGGAGGGATGAATGGAGGGATAGAGGGATGAAAGGAGGGATAGAGGGATGGATGGATGATAGAGGGATGAATGGAGGAATGAATATAGGGATAGAGGGAGGGATGGATGCATGGATGATAGAGGGATGAATGGAGGGATAGAGGGATGGATGGATGGATGGATGATAGAGGGATGAATGGAGGGATAGAGGGAGGGATGAATGGAGGGATAGAGGCAGGGATGGATGGATGATAGAGGGATGAATGGAGGGATGAATGGAGGGATAGAGGGAGGGATGGATGGATGATAGAGGGATGAATGGAGGGATAGAGGGATGAAAGTAGGGATAGAGAGAGGGATGGATGGATGATAGAGGGATGAATGGAGGGATAGAGGGAGGGATGGATGGATGATAGAGGGATGAATGGAGGGATGAATGGAGGGATAGAGGGAGGGATGGATGATAGAGGGATGAATGGAGGGATAGAGGCAGGGATGGATGGATGATAGAGGGATGAATGGAGGGATAGAGGAAGGGATGGATGGATGATAGAGGGATGAATGGAGGGATGAATGGAGGGATAGAGGGAGGGATGGATGCATGGATGATAGAGGGATGTATGGAGGGATAGAGGGATGGATGGATGCTAGAGGGATGAATGGAGGGATAGAGGGATGGATGGATGATAGAGGGATGAAAGGAGGGATAGAGGGATGGATGGATGATAGAGGGATGAATGGAGGGATAGAGGGAGGGATGGATGCATGGATGATAGAGGGATGAATGGAGGGATAGAGGGATGGATGGATGATAGAGGGATGAATGGAGGGATAGAGGGAGGGATGGATGATAGAGGGATCAATGGAGGGATAGAGGGAGGGTTGAATGGAGGGATGATGGGAGGGATAGAAGGAGGGATTAATGGAGGGATAGAGGGATGAAAGGAGGGATAGAGGGATGGATGGATGATGGAGGGATGAATGGAGGGATAGAGGGAGGGATGGATGCATGGATGATAGAGGGATGAATGGAGGGATAGAGGGATGGATGGATGGATGCTAGAGGGATGAATGGAGGGATAGAGGGATGGATGGATGATAGAGGGATGAAAGGAGGGATAGAGGGATGGATGGATGATAGAGGGATGAATGGAGGGATAGAGGGAGCGATGGATGGATGATAGAGGGATGAATGGAGGGATGAATAGAGGGATAGAAGGAGGGATGAATGGAGGGATAGATGGATGAAAGGAGGGATAGAGGGAGGGATGGATGCATGGATGATAGAAGGATGAATGGAGGGATGAATGGAGGGATAGAGGGAGGGATGGATGAGGGATGAATGGAGGGATAGAGGGATGAATGGAGGGATAGAGGGAGGGATGGATGGATGATAGAGGGATGAATGGAGGGATAGAGGGAGGGATGAATGGAGGGATAGAGGGAGGGATGGATGGATGATAGAGGGATGAATGGAGGGATGAATGGAGGGATAGAGGGAGGGATGGGTGGATGAATGGAGGGATGAATGGAGGGATAGAGGGAGGGTTAGAGGGATGAATGGAGGGATGAATGGAGAGATGAATGGAGAGATAGAGGGAGGGATGGATGATAGTGGGATGGATGATAGAGGGATATATAGATACACGACAGATAATAGATAGAGATAGAATCATAGATAGATAGAGAGATAGAATCATAGATAGATAGATAGATAGATAGATAGAGGGATAGAGATAGATAGATAGATAGATAAATACTGTATCTCAATGTTGGTGAAAGAGTCAGATTCATTTGTTCCCATAAAACTACTATATAGAAATGAGGAAAAAATACAAATACAATTTTTTTTTTTTTTTATCTTCACCACCTTGGATTCAAACCAGCAACGTTCAAAACTTGTGTCCAGCAACCTCCTGGCATTCCTAGCTGCTCTAGCTGTTGAGCCACTAGGATTGATGATGTCAGAGGGAGGATTTCACATAAATGAACCTACAATGCAGCCATCTCTATGTCCTGTATTCTAGAGGGAGAGGAAAAGAGGATTTTTTTTCTTCTAATAAAGTTACTAAAAATAATAAAAAAAAATAGAATAATGTAATTTTATTGCTCTTTTTTATAAAATAATAAACATCACAAATCAGCAAATAAAAGGGACATATTTGGTGTCCCTGTAATCGTAATAACCTGAACAACACAGCGATCAGGATTATTTATGGGGATCGGTAAATGGCGGGAAAAAAAAGGCGCAATTTATTATTTTTCTTTATTAAAACCCATAAAAAATGTAATAAAAATGGATCACTGAGGCCGTGTTCACACATAGCGTAAATGCTGCATTTTTTTCTGCAGGTGTCCGCGCCACGAGTGCAATAACAATGTTCTCTGATTATTGCGTGTTTGCGGTATTTTTTATACATTGTCCCCCTTATTTGATACATATTTGTTGCTGATGTGAATCCTGAAGCTTATAAAGAAAGAAACACCAAATCCGCACCGTTCAGCGGCGTCTTTCCACGCACCAGGGGCGGAGATTTCAGGACGTCTCATTCACTTTGCTTGGACAATTAGTCCATATTCACATGTAGTGTAAATGCTGCATATTTTTCTGCTGTTTTTTTGCACATTTATTCTGCTGTGTTTAATTGTCCAAGTAAAGTGTATGTGGTTCCATGAAAAGACGCCGCTGAATTCTGCGGTTTTCGGGGGGGGGGGGGTTTCTCTGGAGGTTTCTATGTGGAGCTTAAAAAATGCAGGAAAAAGCTTCTCTGTACAATAAAAACACTTAAAAACGCAGATTCACATCTGAACCAAAAACGCATTAAATAATGGAGAAAAGGCAGAAAAAATGCAGCAAAAATGGAAAAAACAGAGAAGATTGTTATTGTGTAGTTTGGTGCAGACAGAAACAAAAAGAAACAGAATTTATGCAACGTGTGAACACGGATTGATAGGCACAAATAAGCAACATGTCATATAGTGACACAGAAATATAAAAAAATTCTGACTGACGCATACTTTGTCCCTCTTTCCTTTCTTGAAAAGTTGGGAGGTATGATACTGTTATTTTTTTAGTTCAGTTTTATACTGGTAATATGTTAATTGTTTCCATAGTTCCATGTAAAAAAAATGTTTTCTGATTGAAATATGCACTGTGGATACTTAAAAATTCAGCACAATACCCTGTAGTGCAATCATTATAGGAGTATATTCCTAACTCCAAGATCCTACCCTAATATGTAGTAGATGTAATAATAATATTAGCCAATACCTCTAATTAGAAATGTAGTATAGTTCTCCTGATATAGCTATGTCTTTTACCTCATGTGCAGGGCATTGCAGCTTAGGTATCCATGGTTACATCCACTCATATAGTAACAGCTGCTCCTGGTGTTTGGATATGCTTGTCAAACTGTTGTCAACATTCAATACTTTTTTTCAATTGCAGAGGGCAGTAAATAGGTGTATCATAAATCAAAATTACCCTTAAAATCAATTTTTTTTAGATTAATAATAAAATCCCAACCAAGTGTATAACTCAGTGAACATTTCTAAATTTTTACTCAAAGTGCACAGTAAAGGGGGAAGATGATACTGACCCTGTTCGAGTCACTCCCTCCTGTGCCCTACCTGTCAGCGGAGGTCGGCAACCTATATTACGTAATGGCGCCCCCGCTCAACGTAGGCTTACCCTACCTATTCCTGTATAACCCTGCCGAAAAAAGTGCAGTGCCTAATAAAGTGCCATAGTGATACAATAAAGTGCACAGTGCTCATGTCAATAGATAACAAATTCAGCAGATGCAGGGTAGGTGAAATTAGAGGGTACTTATCACTTTTCAAATGGATGATGTAGATGAAATCTGGATCCATTGCTGGTCACCATGTTGGTAGCTGGCTCCTCTAATTTTGACCATTGAGAATTTCTTGGCGATTATATAATAGGGCATTTTCATTGACCTCCTGATGAACTAAAAAGAAGGGAAAATGCGTTGAGGTGTTTTTGTCCATGAGAGGCTCCAAACTTGAATTTCATCTATATCATCCATTTGGAAAGTGATAAGTACCCTTTATTTTTGTTTTTACTCAAAACCTGAAGTTTTAGTAGGTTTTTGTGATTGTTTTTGCTCATGTTTTTTTTATTTTATTTTACTTTTTTTGTACTTTTTTACTTTGTCACACTGTGGGACATGAATATTTTTAAGTTTGATTGTTTGTCTCATGCACTGTCTTTCACTGACACAGCCTGTTAGACCAGGGGTCGGGAACCTATGGCTCCCAAGCCTGATGTGGCTGTTTTGATGGCTGCATCAGGCTCACAGACAAATCTTTAAGAAAAAAATACCATATTTCCGGTTTGTAAGACGCACTTTTTTATTTTTTTTTCTCCTATACTGGGGGAAAAATGGGGGTGCGTCTTAGAAACCGCATATGGCTTATCGAGGCGGCAATGGTGCTTCAGGGTCGACGATACTGCGGGCTCGTGGGGTGTCGCGGCGGTGGCCGCCATTGATCTGCAGGCTACTTTGAATCTCCTGAAATTGATGAGATCCACTTCAGGAAAATGGCTGCGGAGGTGGTGCATGCACAAATAGGACTCCGTGGCCATTTTCTTGAAGTTCATCACGTCAATCTGCACAGGCGCCGCTGCCATTTTCTTGAAGTCGATCTCATCAACTGTGGGAAATTCAAAGCAGCCCGCCAGTAGATCAATGGAGCGCACCGCCGTGACACACAACGAGCCGGCAGTATCGCTGACCCTCCACACACTGACCCTCTTGAGCCGCGACACCCCATCCTCCGTGCCCACAGCATCACCTACCCTGCCTCCTGGGACCTTCTGAGCTCCACCACCGTCGCTCCTCCCTGTGAGTATGGCTCTCGTGGAATTACATTTTTAAATATGTGGTGTTAATGGCTCTCTCAGGCAAAAAGGTTCCCGACCCCTGTGTTAGACACTACATGCATGGCATGGTTGAATAGGCCACCTTACAAGAAATTACAAGACCTCATGTTGTGATAGCAAGTATCAGCACTGACGATTGTGGGGAGCCAATAGGGTTAAAGAGTGGCACTCTCTCTCTTTCAACCATCTAGATGCCGCTGCCCTGATTAACAATGGCATTTAAGGGTTTAATTGTCTCTGGTTGTTTCCCAAAACAATTGAGACCATTGCCACAGCTGCCATATACAGTCACAGAATGTTCACTTGTCAGGCTGTTTTTAATGCTCAGTGCCATAAATAAGCGATGCTGAGGATTAAGGCCCCTTAATTACAGCTGTTACGAGGTGCATCGGTGGTCGTTAAGGGATCTCCATAACCAAAGTATGTGCGTTGGTTAAAATTATTTTTTCGCCCACTTCATTGTTTTAATATTATAGTATATTAGATGTATACATACACTACCTGAATACTATTACCACTTGCAAGTGCTTGACTTTGGAATGTGACTTTGTTTAGATTTATGGTCCTAACCTACTTAGTAAAGGCACTTTTTTTTCATTTTCACCTTAAAAAGTCTTTTTATTTTTTAAATACCGTTTTAAGTCTACTTTAGATACTGTACTCCCCATGAACATGCTGTTACTGCATTTTAATTTCCATTTGTGAACCTACCTGTAGCAACATTGTAAGGCCTCTGCCACACTCACGTGGAAATCACGCATGTGCCGCGAGACACGTATTTACCTTGCGTGTTGCGTGAGGTAAGTACGTGTCTCTGGTACGTGCGGGCCACGTGTGTTCTCTATGTGCTGTCCGTGACAACACACGAAGAACTGGTAATTTGCATACTCACGTGGTCCATGCTGCTGTCCAGGGTATTGATCTTCGGCTACAGCCACGCCCACTGCCCGCTGATGCTGCTTCCGGCCGAGCGGAGGGGCGGAGATCAGCACCCGTGACATCACGGCCACCTCCTTTACACGCTCGTAATGAGCGCCGGCCGGCAGCAACAGTTTACTGCGGAAGATTCTGCAGGGAAGAAGGAGGTATTTGTTTTTTTTAATTTTATAATAAAGACACATGTTTCTCCGATGCGTGTCACATGCGACCGCATCCACACTACATCCGTGGGGTATGGGTGCGGGCCGTGTGACACCCGTGATGCCGGAGGATACGTGGACATGTCGGCCGTTTTTAAACACGCACAAACGTACAATCCACACGGACACACGTTCCGTGTGGATTTACGTTAATGTGCCATAGGGTAACAATGGTCCACGTGTGTACGTGTGTCCGCTACGGGAAAAAACTGTCAAACACGTACTGGAGGCACGAACGTGTTACAGAGGCCTAACCTAGCATTTTAGGTTTCCTTAAATTACATTTCAGTTTGTCTGAAGAGGGGGAATCGTCAATATTTTTTAAAAAATGAATGAATAAAAAAATTTAAATGATAAAAGCGGAAAAAAAATTACTGAAAAGTAATCAATTAAGGGGTAAGGTTTTGCAACTGTTTGAAAAGTCAGATTTAACAATTGTAGGTGTCCTGACCAAATTTCTTTCTGTGCATGTGCTTACATAATGACATGAGGTTAGGGTTAAACACCTTTCACCAACCTTTTCATGTTGAACTGGAAATACAACATAATACGGTAGTAGCTGAGAGCAGAATCTTTTTTTTTTTGCCTCTGTGTTGTGGAGATACTAGGAATCAAAGTATTTGGTGCCTGATGATTTAAAGTGAACCTGTCACCAGGTTTATCCCTTATGACCTGCAGCCACCACCAGTGAGCTCTTATATACAGCATTCTAGAATACGACATATAAGAGCCCAGGCCACTCTGTAGAAAGTAAAAAACACCTTTATAATACTCACCCAGGGGGCAGTCTGGTCAGATGAGTATCTTTGTTCTCGGTCTGGCACTCCCTCCATCTTGTGCAGTCGCTGTTCTCCTGCCAAGCCCCGTGTGAATGACGCGTCCTACGTTATCCAGACAGAGGCTACTATTGCGCTTCTGACCATGCGCACTTTAACTGCCCGGCTGAGGGCAAAGCGAAGTACTGTAATGCGCAGGCGCAAGGAAAGGTCAAAGACCACTCACGCATGTGCACTACAGTACTTTGATCTGCTCTCATCCGGGCAGATCAAAAAGCGCGCAATGGAGGCCTCTGTGTTGACGCAGGACGTACTATGCACTTGGGGCTGGGAAGGAGGATGGTGATTGCCCAAGATGGAGGAGGCACTGCACCGAGAGCAGCAATGTCCACCGGATTCGATTGGCCCCCTAGGTGAGTATAATAAATATGTTTTTACGTTCTACGTAGTGGCCTAGGCACTTAAAAAGCGTATTCTTGAATACTGTATATAAGAGTTCCCTGGTGGTGGCTGCAGCTTGTAGGGTAAAACCTGGTGACAGGTTCTGTGACGCCCTGGACTAGCCAGGTAGTCACAGACAACATCACACACACACCCTCCCCTGGATAGTCAACATAAGTCAAACAAAATCCTTGTTGCCTCCCTCCAGGATTTGATGTCCACACCAGGTGGGGCGGAGCCAGGCAGTTGGCCCCACCCACCGAGGAGTTCACAGGCCTGGAGGCGGGAAAAGCAGTTAGTTCAGAAGTGGAGTAGTGAGTGGAGGAGTTCAGTTTGGAGTTGAGAGGTGACAGCAGAGAAACTGTGAGTGTCTGGGTCGGAGCCCAGGAACTGTCAGCAAGGTCGGCAGACGGTGGTGGCCGTCTGCAGGAGGTGGTGCAAGTCAGCAAAACCATAGGACCGGGGACGGGCGGTGGCTCGCCTGTACCGAGCCGGGGAGCAGATTTGTACCAAGCACAAAGGCAGGGCCATCAGACCCCGACCAGGCTAGGAGCCGCCGACAACGGTCAAATCCGAGAGTGACCGGAACCCCAGAGGTTCCCTAACACCCAAGACCCGACAAAAGGCAACAGTCCACACAGTGAGGATAAAGAGCCACTGCCATAGGCTAGAGATCCAAGGGCCAGCGCCTGCGGCCAAAACGGGCTCCTTCGGTACATACACGCCGGGGAGCGGACTACCAGTGGGAAACCATCGGAGTCAATACATTCTACAACGTAGAGGGAAAGACAGCCACCATCAACCTGTCCGGGGAGAGCAAAGACATTGCAGCCGGCTGCGGGACCCGTCCATCCAGCCGTTTGGTTTACCAGAGACTCTGTGAATCTGTGCCTGAGTGAGTACAACAGTGCCATCCAGCACCACGCCGCGCTGCCCCTGCAACCCTGCACCCCAGCCTTCCTGCCTCCCCATACCACGAGCGGGCCCCGGGATCACCAACCCCTACCCATGGAGGGGGAACCAACATCCTAGCTGCTCTCTGCCATCACTCCCGGGATCCCCGTCACCAGCAGCGGTGGTGCCCATTATCACCACGACCCGTGGGTGGCGTCACGAACTATCTCCCCAAACAAACCACCCCCTTTTCACTCGTGGGCGAGGAGCGCTGCTCGGGCCCCTGGGTCCGGCCCAACGCTCGAGCCGCCGAGCAGCAGCAGCCCCGGTCCCGAGCGTAGCGAGCGCGGCCCCTCCGCCCGCGACAGTTCCTTTTAAACTTTTTTTTTAAGTCCAAGGGGGTGTTGTAAATGTCATTACTTCTTCAGTCTGAAGTTGAACAATCATAAGCAAGCAGCAACAGTATGCGAGAGAACAATCTCTTAAAGCACGGGGGGAACAGATATTCCTCTCTCCCTGCTCTCCTTATAAAAAATGGAATCTGTCAGGAGGTTTTTGCTCCCTCATCTGAGAGCAACATAATGTTGAGACAGAGACCCTGATTCCAGTGATGTGTCACTTACTGAGATGTTTGATGTCATGTTGATAAAATCAATATTTTCTCTGCTACTGATCTAACAATTATACAGAGCTCATGAATATGCTGGACTACCTGACAGCACACCAAGTAGTCCTCTAATGATAATTTACTGCTGATTAAACTGTGTTTTTGGTTTTTTTTTAAAACTAGGCTAAGCAGCCCAGTAAGTGACACATTGCTGGAATCAGGATCTCTGCCCCTATGTTATGCTGCTCTCAAATTAGGTGGCAAAAACCTGGTGACAGATTCCCTTTAAGGATGCGCTTATGTGGCGCCCTGGACAAGCCAGGTTGTCTCAGGTACTACACCAACACACCCCACACCCCGGTTAGGCACACCAAAGCCAACCACAAAAATCCTTGTTGCCTTCCTCCAGGGGCTGATGTCCACACCAGGGGGTGGGCCAGGCGGTTGGTCCCGCCCACCGAGGAGTTCACAGTCCTGGAGGCGGGAAAAGGAAGGAGTTCAGAGTTTGAAGTGGAAGTGAGAGGAAGTAAAGTGGTAGAGGAGCAGACAGAAAGCGAACGATACAGCAAGGGTGGCAGACGGTGGTGACCGTCTGCAGGAGAGGCCGATTGGAGGGAACTGAAAGGACCGTGGATGGGCGGTGGCCCGGCGGTACTGGACCGGCGAGCAAAGAGAAGCCAGCACCAACCGGCAGGGCTTACGGACCCCGACAAGGCTAGGAGTCGCCGTCCAATTTGTCAAACACGTTAGCGAAGGGAACCTCCGGGGTTTCCCAGCAGCCAAGTCCCGATAGAAGGCGACAGCTCAAACCGTGAACGGAAATACAGTCACCGCCAAGGCTAAAGTTCCAGGGGCCAGAGCCTGCGGGCAAAAGGGGCTCCTTCAGCACCCATTCAAGCTTGGGAGCGGGTTACCGGTGGGAACCCATTGGAACCGTACACACTACACAGGTGCAGGGAAAGGCAGTCACCATCAACCAGCCAGGAGGAGAAACACCGCAGCCGTCTGTGGGACCCGTCCATCCAGCCGTTTGTTTTACTGGAGACTGTGTATTCGTTACTGGCTGAGTGAGTACCACCGTGCCGTGCGGCACCGCGCTGCCCCCCCCCGTGACCCTGCACCTCACCAGGCCCCGTAACCCGCCCGCCATCTACCTCTCACCTACCTCACCGGGCCCCGGGACAACCAACCCCCTACCCACGGAGGGAAGAACCAACATCCAAGCTGCTCCCTGTCATCGCTCCCGGGATCCCCGTCCAGAGCAGCGGTGGTGTCCCCAATCTCACCACAACCGTGGGTGGCGTCACGGACGGACAATAAATCCACAAAACCAAACCCCTTTTCACTCACGGGTGAGGAACGCCACTCGAGTCCCCGGGATCCGGCCCACCGCTCGAGCCACCACCGAGCAGCAGCAGCCGGACCCGAGCAGTGGGTGAGCGCAGCGTCCCCTCCTCCGCCCGCGACAACTTACACTAGTGTATAGCATCTGATGTCATCTGTATCGGCGTATATCAGACTGCACTTGGATATCATCTGTCTTGATGTATATGCAGTCCAATGTTCACACCCATACACTTGTATTGGTGTGCATGTTCAAAGATATTCTGCAAATTGCAGCATGCAGCAATCTTTTTCCATGCTGAATCAGTATGAGAAAAAAATTGGACTGACATTGCCCCATAGAATAACACTAGAGACAATGCTATCCAATAAAACAATGGATTGCACTCTTCCATGTTATACAGTGTTGTGAGCAAGCTCTTAAGGGCATGTTACACGCTATGATATATCAAACAATATGTCGTCGGGGGTCACGTCGTAAGTGACGTACATCCGGCGCCGTTCGATATATCGTAGCGTGTGACAGCTACGAGCGTCTGTTAACGAGCAAAAATACTCACCTTATCGTTGCTCGTTGATATGTCGCTCATTTTCTAAAAATCGCACGTCCTTCTGCGTGCCGGTTGTTCATCGTTCCCGGGGCAGCACACATCGCTCCGTGTAACACCGCGGGAACGCTGAACTGCAGCTTACCTGCGTCCCGCCGGCAATGTGGACGGAAGGAGGTGGGCAGGATGTTTACGTCCCGCTCATATCCGCCCCTCCGCTACTATTGGCCGGCCGCTGTGTGACGTCGCTATGATGCCAAACGTCCCTCCCCCTTCAGGATGAGGATGTTCGCCGCCCACAGAGAGGTCGTTTGGTAGGTAAGTACGTGTGACGGGGGTTTACGACTTTGTGCGACACGGGCAACAAATTGCCCATATTGCACAAACGATGGGGGCGGGTACGATCGCAAATGCGATCGCACGAGAAATCGATACGTGTAAAGCAGGCTTAAATCTTCTCTCGGCTACTTAGTCTACATCAGAGAGAAGGTCGGAGTAGGGGTAGAGGTAAGGGGGCCACCTGAGTGCATAAAGTACAGACTGCACTGATGATATTAAAACTGTATTATCTGTACCTCCTCCATGTGCCCCCCTTTGGTGTAAAATGTGTGATTTATTTCTACCACTCGTAGACAGATGGATTTTTTCAATTGCCAGTCACATCTCCTTTGTGAATATGCAAAAACTGTTGTGAAATTCCAGAGAGGCTAAGTGTAGTTTTATTTTTAGCATCATAAAAATAATATAATTATATGTATATGATATAATTATATCATAAATATATATTTATGATGCTAAAAATAAAACTACACTTAGCGTCTCTGGAGTTTCCCAATAGTTTTTGCATGTTCACAAAGGAGATGTGACTGGCAATAGGAAAAATCCATCTGTCTGAGGCCAAAAACAAACTTCCGCATAAAAAACGTACGTGTGACACGGTCCGTTTTTTGGGTCCGTGTTCCGTTTTTTATGGGCGTTTCTCCGGTACGTATGACATCCGTGTTATGGCGTATGCTATCCGAGTGTGCGTGTGGAATGTCCATGTGTACGTGTGGCATGTCGGTGTATGTGTACGTGAAATGTCCGTGTGAAATGTCCGTGTGTGTGGTAAAATGTCGTTTGATACATGTCGGCTGACAGCAGACAGAGTTGCATGATTATAATGAATTCGGGTGAACTTCACCCGACTTCATCCTCATACCGCGGCTCTGTCTGTGTCGCGTACTGATTAGCGGTCACCCGTGAAGGACTCACCGGTGACTGCTAATCCCCTGAGTGACTGAAGTGAGCAGCGCGCTTAGCACTGCCGTCACACAGGTTACCCGCGGCTAGCTGGATCCTCCACCTGAGACCGCAACTCACCTGTGACTTCATTGCTGTCACTCGGGCGACTTGCTGTCACAGTTGGAGGATCCAGCGGTGGCCGCGAGTAACCTGAGTGACAGCTCAGCTGATCGCGCTACTCACCTCAGTTTCTGCGTGGAGGTGACAGGAGCGGCGGTGTTCTTCTGCAGCTCCTGTCACCTTCATGTAGCAGAGCTGGAAGCGACGCTGGACCTCCATGGATTACACTGGACATGGATGGGTATTTGGGGCATAATAAATTGGTGAACAAGGGAATTTGTTATTGTTTTTTATTTCAAATAAAGGATTTTTCGTTGTGTGTGTTTATTTACTTTAACTTGCAATTTAATCATTGGGGGTGTCTCATAGATGCCTGCAATGATTAATCTTGGACTTATTGGCAGCTGTGGGCTGCCAATAACTCCTTATTACCCCGATTGCCAACGCACCAGGGCAAATCGGGAAGAGCCGGGTAGAGTCCCAGAACTGTCGCATGTATTGTATGCGGCAATTCCGGGTGGCTGCTGACTGATATTGTTAGGCTGGGGGGCTCCCCATAACGTGGGGCTCCCCATCCTGAGAATACCAGCCTTCAGCCGTATGGCTTTATTTTGGCTGGTATCAAAATTGGGGGGGACCGCACGCCATTTTTTAAAATTAATTATTTATTTATTTCACTGCACAGTATAGACCTGCCCACCGGCTACTGTGATTGTGTGCAGTGAGACAGCTGTCACTCAGCGTGGGGGCGTGTTTGACTGCAACCAATCATAGGCGCCTGTGGGCGGGGGAAGCAGGGAACACGAGATTGATTAATGAGCTGCCGGCATTTTCAAATGAATTGAAGCCGCGTATTCTCTGCACAGCTGTTCCTCGCCGCGCTGGTGATCGGGGATTGGTAAGCAAGAGTAGGGGGAAGTAAAAGACCAAGCGCCAATGTAAGTATGACTGAGAACAGCAGTAAAAAAGGTAAGTAGACCGACTTTATTAAAAAAAAAAAAAAAAAAAATAGATCGTTCGTTTAAAAACGCACACGGACGAAACGTGCTGAACACGGACATGCTCCGTGTGCCGTCCATGCAGGCACGGACCCATTGACTTTAGCGGGTCCGTGCCTGCGTGCTGACCGCCAAAAACGGACATGTTGTCCATGCGGGAAAACGCACACACGTACTTATGACACGGACACACGTTCCGTGTGATTTTACGCGTGTGTGCCATCTTCCATAGAATAACATGGGTCTCCGTGTCTCCGGTACGTGCAAAAACGTACCAAACACGTACCGGAGGCACGGATGTGTGTTGCGGGCCTAAGAATGGTGGAAATAAATCACACATTTTACACCAAAGGGAGGCATTCTGGACTGTAAATCTAAATACACACAAACCGCAGGGTCTGAACTTAAAAACAGATTTGTCGCTAATTTTTTAAAAACAATAGGGAGAAAAACATTTTTTTTTGTTGCACATCTTATTGAACTATACATGAACTAACTACATGAACTGTCCACAGGTAAATTTATGATGTTTGTGCGTGTATTAATCCAGACGTTAGTGTGTTTTCTCTTGTGTACTGTTCTCTGTTGGAGCTATGGCTTAATACACCTGTTTGCTTCGCCGACATTTTGTTGTTTAATTGCTGTTCTATTTAACCTGTACACCTGTCTAACTCTGCCATACTATGACTAAGGATGTTCATTTGTGTGAAACGCGTAATGGCTGACCTGAGGAATCTTCCTCTGTACATGGTTTGGATTTTGTTTTAATATGATCTGAAATAATTGGATTTTTAAATTTACTTTGCTTGTCCGAGGATGTTGTTGCTGGAGTTTTATGTATGTTCCATTGTTACATGTGCCTACATTTTTTCCTTGCACCGCACTGGACAAAGCTTCCTATAATATATGTACGGTGAGCTGATATTTTTTTTCTGTTTGCGACTGTGTCACGTTCACCGGGTGTAGCAAGCTTGGCGAAATTCATTCAGACCTCCGTGCGTCTGACGCACGACAGACAATACACTAAAAGGGATGCATCGAGGACACAAAAACAATGAGAGACTTTGGAGTTAGTGAGGTGGGTAGGTGGTCACCTTTTAACCTCACCTGCAGATGTTCCTTTTTTCCTCACCAGTCCCTATACAGTCTCCGCAACTGTCGTGGATCACCTCTACTAGAGCCACACTGAGGCCTACTTTTCCCCTGAGGCGGGATTAGCGTACCTTTACTATTATTTGACACTTTAGATGTCACTACTGGTGGGTAGGGTGGTGGGTGTGTTATAAGTACTGCGGCAATGGCACTTAATCTCACAAACCCAGGCACTTAATCTCACAAAAACTACGCCAACTGACTGACAGTCTATCACAGGGTTATGCCTTTTCAACAGCCCCTGCATGATATGAGTGGGCAAACCCTCCAGGACATAACAGGATAAAGGTTCCTTATGAACCGAACCTACCCGCAGGCTGATATTAGGCACAGTATATGTGAACCCTCTCCGGCTGAGCAGACATGAGTCAATAGCCTGAATGGGAATGGATCTTGACAGTGCACTAAGCGTCAGACTCCGGGTCTGCGTAAAGGCTGAACGGAGCCCACAGCGGAGCCATGGGCAAAGTGACTCATGACTGACTTTGAAGGGCAACGAGGGGTTAACTCTGGTTGCAGGGAAAGAAAGCGCGGGCTGTGGGGGGTCAGAAGTTTAGGGGGCTGGGTTTAAGTGCTAGGGGTGGTCAGTTGGGAATATAGAATCAGTAGAAGGGGTGGGTACTATCAGAACAGCATGTGAAGCCAGCAGAAAAGGTCCCGCCCTCCCGCCCTGTGTTATGCTGGGTGTGTGGGTTTTCATCAGGAGAAAGTTTTGTATATTTTAGTAATGTGTCGGCGTCATTTCGGCCAGGTATTTTATTTATTTTCTGTCATGTTGCGGTAGTGAGGTGGGGTTCTTGGAGTTGGTGGTAAAATGGTGGTGGGGGGTTGTACATCAGGTGGATGGTAACCCCCCTTCTTTTATTTGGAATGGTAATTACCTGGCAGACTTTGGGGCTCTCCAGGGTGGGGTCCCCTGGGAGTCGGTGTTAGGGAAATGGTTTTCCGGTCATGGTGTCCCCGAGCTTGTGGTCGTTTGCGGCTGGGGACAACTCCGGATGGTTTATCAATTTTATGGGAACGTCCGCCAGGTTTTGGAGCTCCAAGAACCCTCCTCGCTTTAGAGAAAGATATTTATTTAATGTCATGTTTGTATAATAAAGGCCGATTTGGCCAAATTATCCAAGCGGGTGTCATGTCATCATTAAAAGGGGAATCTGTGGGATGAAGGGATTAGTGCATAGCGAGAAGGAAGCATCTACAATAGTACAGTCAAGCAAGAATCCACCAAATTGGCACCGACTTTGCTGTCGTCCAGCACAGAGATCGTCTCAGTTTTTCCACCTATAACCACCTCTGCTGTAATGGTGAACTAAGATGTCTAGATGGAGGAGATGTACACAGCCTGGTTGTTTCCATCTACCCGACCAGGAGGACACAGTTTATTGTCTGATGGACTTGGCTTATTGCCTTATGGACTGGGTTTTGGTCTTATAGGACAGGCCCCGATGTAATGATATTTGTCCCCACAGTAAAAGCAAGGCCCATACCCACAACGAACTGCAAGCGACCCCGACTGAGGGCAGGCACCTCCCAACTGCATGAGTTCGTTGGCTTGCACCAGTGGCAAATGTTCTCTGGGAAGGATGACAGTGGACATGGTCTTAGAGAGTCTCTCTCTGAGATAACAATCCACTCATATAGTGAGGGCTATGGCAGCCTCCAACGACTCCGTGGCAAAGTATTGCACCAGAGAGTGCCTCAGCCTACCGGACAACCCCTCAGAGAAATGACTCCTTAACGTTGGGTCATTCCACTGGGTGTAAGTGGCCCATCTCCGGAACGCCGAGCAATAATCCTCTGCTGGCCATGCCCCCTGCTGGAGTTTTCAGAGTTTAGACTGCGCAAGCATGATGCCGTCAGGTTCTCCATGCACCAAGGCCAGAGCCGCAAAAAATTTGTCTACCGACCTCAATGCCTGTGAGTTGGTCGGTAGAGAAAAGGCAAAGGACTGGGGATCTCCCCACAATAGAGAGACTACTATCCCCACCCGCTGCTCCTCACTCCCGAAAGTTTGAGGGTGGAGCCTGAAGTACAATTTACAGGTGAAGGTGAAGGTAAACTCCCACCATTAAACTTATCCGGTAGGGCTATCTTAGGTTTTGGTTGTGCCTTGGCATGCATTAAGACCAGAAACCCAGCAATTTGCTGCAGTTGTTGCACAACCTGGGTGCGTAGATCCATGACCTCCTGAGAGAGGGTCTGGATCAGTTGTGCGAATGCAGCTGCCTGATCCATAGTGTCACAAGAAAAAATGTAAATGGCTGAAGATAATTTCACACTCGCCAGGTGTAGGAATTTTGGCAAAGTGTTTTCAGACCTCTGTGCGTTTGATGCACAACTAAAAAATATATTAAAAGGGGGCACCAGGGACACAAAAACAATGGAAGGCCTGGAACCAGTGATAGGGGTAGGTGGTTACCTCCTAACCCTTACCTGCAACTGTCCCTTCTCTCCTTACCAGTCCCTATACAGTCTCTGCAACTGTTGCCGAACAAGAACCTGGGACCGGCAAAAGATCCTATAGTAACCCTGACTAGTGAGGGGCAGGTGGGGTTCACTAGACCTCCCCGATGCACTAAGAACACACTAGGGAAGTAAAGACAAACCGGGGAAAATAAACAACAAAAGGATATATACCATGAGCACAGGAACTTGACTGTCATATCCTTCATCAACGGCAGCCAGTACACAGATGGCATTGAATTTTCAGCAGGGAACGCTGGGATACACCACTACTTAAAGCTGAAGGGAGAGATTACTTAGTAAGTGCAGTTGATCACTCAGCAAGGAACTACTTTGGAAAAGCTGCAATAGCAAAACTGGCACTTAACCACTTACAGCACAGACCAAAAGTTTGGACACACCTTCTCATTCAAAGAGTTTTCTTTATTTTCATGACTCTGAAAATTGTAGATTCACATTGAAGGCATCAAAACTATGAATTAACACATGTGTAATTAAATACTTAACAAAAAAGTGTGAAACAACTAAAAATATGTCTTATATTCTACGTTATTCAAAGTAGCCACCTTTTGCTTTGATTACTGCTTTGCACACTCTTGGCATTGGATGAGCTTCAAGAGGTAGTCACCGGAAATGGTCTTCCAACAGTCTTGAAGGAGTTCCCAGAGATGCTTAGCACTTGCTGGCCCTTTTGCCTTCACTCTGCAGTCCAGCTCACCCCAAACCATCTCGATTGGGTTCAGGTCTGCTGATTGTGGAGGCCAGGTCATCTGGCGTAACACCCCATCACTCTCCTTCTTAGCCAAATAGCCCTTACACAGCCTGGAGGTTTGTTTGGGGTCATTGTCCTGTTAAAAAAAAAATGATAGTCCAACTAAGTGCAAACCGGATGGAATAGCATGCCGCTGCAAGATGCTGCCATGCTGGTTTAGTATGCCTTCAATTTTGAATAAATCCCCAACAGTGTCACCAGCAAAGCACCCCCACACCATCACACCTCCTCCTCCATGCTTCACGGTGGTAACCAGGCATGTAGAGTCTATCTGTTCACCTTTTCTGCGTTGCACAAAGACACGATGGTTAGATCCAAAGATCTCAAATTTGGACTCATCAGACCAAAGCACAGATTTCCACTGGTCTAATGTCCATTCCTTGTGTTCTTTAGCCCAAACACGTCTCTTCTGCTTGCTGCCTGTCCTTAGCAGTGGTTTCCTAGTAGCTATTTTACCATGAATGCCTGCTGCACAAAGTCTCCTTTTAACAGTTGTTGTAGAGTTGTGCCTGCTGCTTGACCTGGTCTCTAATCTGAGCTGCTGTTAACCTGCGATTTCTGAGGCTGGTGACTCGGATAAACTTATCCTCTGCAGCAGAGGTGACTCTTGGTCTTCCTTTCCTGGGGCGATCCTCATGTGAGCCAGTTTCTTTGTAGCGTTTGATGGTTTTTGCCACTGCACTTGGGGACACTTTTAAAGTTTTCCCAAATTTTCAGACTGCCTGACCTTCATTTCTTAAAGTAATGATGGCCACTCGTTTTTCCTTACTTAGCTGCTTTTTTCTTGCCATAATACAAATTCTAACAGTCTATTCAGTAGGACTATCAGCTGTGTATCCACCAGACTTCTGCACAACACAACTGATGGTCCCAACCCCATATACAAGGCAACAAATTCCACTTATTAAACCTGACAGGGCACACCTGTGAAGTGAAAACCATTTCTGGTGACTACCTCTTCAAGAGAATGCCAAAAGTGTGCAAAGCAGTAATCAAAGCAAAAGGTGGCTACTTTGAAGAACCTAGAATATAAGACATATTTTTAGTTGTTTCACACTTTTTTAAGTACTTCATTCCACATGTTATAATTCAGAGTTTTGATGCCTTCAATGTGAATCTACAATTTTCAGAGTCCTGAAAATAAACAAAACTTTTTGAATGAGGTGTGTCCAAACTTTTGGTCTGTACTGTGTATATATACAGTACAGACCAATCTATATATATAATTGCCTTATTCTGTCTGTCTGTCTGTCTGTCTTGCTCCAAAATTGTGTCGTGGTGACTGTGTCGTTACAGTGACAACTGTCGGATTGGCTGCTAGGCTCGGCCTGGCCCCGCCCCCCCATGGATTGGACGCTCACCTCGGCCCCGCCCCCCGCATGGATTGGCCGCTCGCCACGGCCCTCCGCACGCATCGCCCGCTCCCGCTCGCCTCGGCCTGGCTCCGCCCCCCGCATGGATTGGCCGCTCGCCACGGCCCTCCGCACGCATCGCCCACTCCCGCTCGCCTCGGCCTGGCCCCGCTTCCCGCATGGATTGGCCGCTCGTCACGGCCCACCGCACGCATTGCCCGCTCCAGCGTATACTGGCTCCCGGTACACATGTGCAGGGAGCCGGTATACGTTGACACCTCGCCCGCTCGGCCCCGCCCCCGACGTACATAACTTTGCGATGCTGGGATCATGGATTGGCCGCTCGCCACGGCCCTCCGCACGCATCGCCCACTTCTGCTCGTCTCAGCCTGGCCCCGCCCCCTGCATGGATTGGCCGCTCGCCATGGCCCTCCACACGCATCACCCACTCCAGCGTACACCGGCTCCCGGTACACATGTGCAGGGAGCCGGCATACGCTGACGCCTCGCCCTCTCGGCCCCGCCCCCGGCGTACATAACTTTGCGATGCTGGGATCGTGACTGAGCCGGTGTACGCTGGTAACCATGACACACATCAGGTACCTAGAGGAAGCGCTTCCATTAGTTACCCGATGTGTATCATGGCTACCAGCGTACACCGACTCCCGGTACACATGTGCAGGGAGCCGGCATACGCTGACGCCTCGCCCGCTCGGCCCCAACCCCGGCACACGTTGGCATGCTCGGCCCCGCCCTCGGCGGCCTCAGCATGGAGCACGATGGGGGGTGTGCAGCATGGAGGATGGAGCACGATGGGGGATGTGCAGCATCGGGGATGGAGCACGATGGGGGGTGTGCAGCATGGAGGATGGAGCACGATGGAGAGTGTGCAGCATGGAGCATGATGGGGCGTGTGCAGCATGGAGCACGATGGGGGGTGTGCAGCATGGGCGATGGCGCAGGATGGGGGGTGCGCAGCATGGGGGATGGAGCACGATGGGGGGTGCGCAGCATGGGGGATGGAGCACGATGGGGGATGTGCAGCATCGGGGATGGAGCACGATGGGGGGTGCGCAGCATGGAGGATGGAGCACGATGGGGGGTGTGCAGCATGGAGCATGATGGGCGGTGTGCAGCATGG
Organism: Anomaloglossus baeobatrachus; assembly: GCF_048569485.1. Taxonomy (NCBI): domain Eukaryota; kingdom Metazoa; phylum Chordata; class Amphibia; order Anura; family Aromobatidae; genus Anomaloglossus; species Anomaloglossus baeobatrachus. The sequence goes on from NC_134355.1 coordinate 441,947,273, forward strand.
AGCACGATGGGGGGTGTGCAGCATGGACGATGGCGCAGGATGGGGGGTGCGCTGACGCCTTGCCCGCTCGGCCCCGACCCCGGCACACGTTGGCACGCTCGGCCCCACCCTCGGCGGCCCCAGCATGGAGAATGGAGCATGATGGGGGGTGTGCAGCATGGAGGATGGAGCACGATGGGGGATGTGCAGCATCGGGAATGGAGAACGATGGGGGGTGCGCAGCATGGAGGATGGAGCACGATGGGGGGTGTGCAGCATGGAGCATGATGGGGGTGTGCAGCATGGAGCATGATGGGGGGTGTGCAGCATGGACGATGGCGCAGGATGGGGGGTGCGCAGCATGAGGGATGGAGCACGATGGGGGGTGTGCAGCATGGAGGATGGAGTACGATGGGGGGTGTGCAGCATGGAGGATGGAGCACGATGGGGGATGTGCAGCATCGGGGATGGAGCACGATGGGGGGTGTGCAGCATGGAGGATGGAGCACGATGGAGAGTGTGCAGCATGGAGCATGATGGGGCGTGTGCAGCATGGAGCACGATGGGGGGTGTGCAGCATGGGCGATGGCGCAGGATGGGGGGTGCGCAGCATGGGGGATGGAGCACGATGGGGGGTGCGCAGCATGGGGGATGGAGCACGATGGGGGATGTGCAGCATCGGGGATGGAGCACGATGGGGGGTGCGCAGCATGGAGGATGGAGCACGATGGGGGGTGTGCAGCATGGAGCATGATGGGCGGTGTGCAGCATGGAGCACGATGGGGGGTGTGCAGCATGGACGATGGCGCAGGATGGGGGGTGCGCTGACGCCTTGCCCGCTCGGCCCCGACCCCGGCACACGTTGGCACGCTCGGCCCCACCCTCGGCGGCCCCAGCATGGAGAATGGAGCATGATGGGGGGTGTGCAGCATGGAGGATGGAGCACGATGGGGGATGTGCAGCATCGGGAATGGAGAACGATGGGGGGTGCGCAGCATGGAGGATGGAGCACGATGGGGGGTGTGCAGCATGGAGCATGATGGGGGTGTGCAGCATGGAGCATGATGGGGGGTGTGCAGCATGGACGATGGCGCAGGATGGGGGGTGCGCAGCATGAGGGATGGAGCACGATGGGGCGTGTGCAGCATGGAGGATGGAGTACGATGGGGGGTGTGCAGCATGGAAGTTGGAGCACGATGGGGAGTGTGCAGCATGGAGCACAATGGTGGTGTGCAGCATGTGGGATGGAGCACGATGGGGGGTGCGCAGCATGTGGGATGGAGCACGATGGGGGTTGCGCAGCATCGGGGATGGAGCACGATGGGGGGTGTGCAGCATGGGGGATGGAGCATGATGGGGGTGCGCAGCATGGAGTATGGACCATGATGGGGGGTGTGCAGCATGGAGTATGGAGCATGATGGGGGGTGTGCAGCATGGAGGATGGAGCACGATAGGGGGTGCGCAGCATGGGGAATGGAGCACGATGGGGGATATGCAGTATGGATGATGGCGTACAATGGGGGGTGTGCAGCATGGAGGATGGAGCACGATGTGCAGCATGAAGCACGATGGGGGGGTGCAACATGGAGGATGGAGCATGATGAGGGTTGCGCAGCATGGGGGATGGAGCTCGATGGGGGGTGCGCAACATGGGGGATGGAGCACAATGGGGGGTGTGCAGCATGGAGGATGGAGCACGATGGGGGGTGTGCAGCATGGAAGATGGAGCACGATAGGGGGTGTGCAGCATGAGGGATGGAGCACGATGGGGGGTGTGCAGCATAGAGGATGGATTACGATGGGGGGTGCGCAGCATGTGGGATGGAGCACGATGGGGGTTGCGCAGCATGGGGGATGGAGCATGATGGGGGTGCACAGCATGGAGGATGGAGCACGATGTGGGGTGTGCAGCATGGAGTATGGAGCACGATAGGGGGTGTGCAGCATGGAGGATGGAGTACGATGGGGGGTGCGCAGCATGGGGGATGGAGCATGATGGGGGTGCACAGCATGGAGGATGGAGCACGATGTGGGGTGCGCAGCATGGGGGATGGAGCATGATGGGGGTGCACAGCATGGAGGATGGAGCACGATGTGGGGTGTGCAGCATGGAGTATGGAGCACGATAGGGGGTGTGCAGCATGGAGTATGGAGCACGATAGGGGGTGTGCAGCATGGAGGATGGAGCACGATGGGGGGTGCGCAGCATGGGGGATGGAGCACGATGGGGGGTTTGCAGTATGGATGATGTTGCACGATGGGGGGTGCGCAGCATGAGGGATGGAGCACGATGGGGGGTGTGCAGCATGGAGGATGGAGCACGATGGGGGGGTGTGCAGCATGGAAGATGGAGCACGATGGGGGGTGTGCAGCATGGAGCACGATGGGGGGTGTGCAGCATGGAGGATGGAGTACGATGGGGGGTGCGCAGCATGAGGGATGGAGCACGATGGGGGTTGCGCAGCATGGGGGATGGAGCACGATGGGGGTGCGCAGCATGAGGGATGGAGCACGATGGGGGGTGCGCAGCATGGAAGATGGAGCACGATGGGGGGTGTGCAGCATGGAGTATGGAGCACGATGGGGGGTGTGCAGCATGGAGGATGGAGCACGATGGGGGGTGTGCAGCATGGAGGATGGAGCACGATAGGTGGTGCACAGCATAGAGGATGGAGCACGATGGGCGGTGCACAGCATGGGGGATGGAGCACGATGGGGGTGCGCAGCATGGGGGATGGAGCACGATAGGGGGTGCGCAGCATGGAGGATGGAGCACGATGGGGGGTGCGCAGCATGGGGGATAGAGCACAATGGGGGTGTGCAGCATGGAGGATGGAGCACGATGGGGGGTGTGCAGCATGGAGGATGGAGCACGATGGGGGGTGTGCAGCACGGAGTATGGAGCACGATGGGGGGTGTGCAGCATGGAGGATGGAGCATGATGGGGGGGTGCAGCATGGGGGATGGAGCATGATGGGGGTGCGCAGCATGGGTGATTGAGCACAATGGGGATGCGCAGCATGGGGGAAAGAGCACGATGGGGGGTGTGCAGCATGGGGGATGGAGCACGATGGGGGTGCACACCTCCCCCAAAAACACACACACACCGCCACACGCTCACCGCACAACACACCACACACACACACACACTGGGAACCATAAACACCGCCCTACACAGACACCCACACAGACAACGCAGCACACACACAAACACCGTGGAATACACAAATGTATGCACATACCGCGCAACACACACACATTGCACAAAACATACCTCCCCCCAAAACACACACGCAACCCCCACACACACACACACACACAAACTGCGCAACACACAGCACAACACACACACACAACACTGCAGACACACAGCGCTCCACAAACAACACCGCTCTCACCCCCCCCCACACCCAGACAACACCCAGAACATTTACAGCGCCCTACACAAACACTTGGCAACTACACACAACATCTATTTATATAACAAAAATCATACATTACCTACACAATACGTAAATTCTAGAATTCCCGATGCGTTAGAATCGGGCCACCTTCTAGTTATTATATAATGGCCATAGTCAGCATGGGCCCTCAGTTTGCAAATAACAATGTCACTACATTTATGTACATAGTTTTTTATCTATCAAATGGTGAATGAATTAAGCCGCTATTGATCATTCTTAGTAATAGAGGTACAATATCACACTCCTGGCATTTTCTTCAGCTCTTCAGTTATTTATTTTAGAGCCATGGCTGGAAAATCATCTGGAAATATCTGGATTGATACATTTGATCGACTACAAAAAAAAGACTTACAAGAAAAATATGGAAGAAAGTGGATTCTGCAGTTCAACTACCATTTGGAGAACAGTTTGACTGAAGAGCAGAGACAGAAAAAGTGGAAAATATCACAAACCACAAAGCCTGCCAGGTAAGATTATACTGAGCAATGGCGCCCTCTAGTGGACATAACACAAATTCACGTCACATACAGATGAGAAATTAAGAAACCCCTCAGGTTCACAAGTCTTAATTTGATACTCTTAGTCCAAGTTTACATTGCTGGCATATCACCAAATTCCAGAACTGGTAACAATATAATAGCACTAAGGGTTTACTCCCACTTGCGTATTAATATGCCCAATTCAATGCATTAAATACCAGATTGCATTCGCACCAATGTTATTCTATAACATACAGTATGAAAAAAAAGCTGCCATTGATCAAAAATCAAGTGGCTTTTTAATAAAGAGTTCTGTACCAGGATCCATGCAAACATTGGCTGAGATCACATGTCCTATAATTATTTGTTAGAGTACGATTCCACTTGCGTCTAGCACGGTCGAGTGCAATCTGATAAAACATCGTACTGTATTCACACTGGTGCAAAACTATGGGGCAGTGTCCATCTGCGATTGATTTCTCATTCCATATCGGCCTGAGAAATGAATCGCAGCATGCTGTGTTTATGAAACATTACACTGCACTCGCATGTCATCCGACCGCAGTGCGATATCCGCAGAGACAGGCCCCAGAGGAGATGGGGAGAAATTGCTCCCTCTCTCTTCTCCGCACCTGTGATACGATCTCAAAATTGCATCACAGTCACATGACCCTCGGCTGACACCCGCAGCTCAGTGCTCAATGCTCTTGCATTGGAAGCTATGCGCAAGCGGAACCGTGTCCTTAGAACAGATCCTGCAGTGATCCGTTGGGGAAACAGTTCTGCAAACACAACTTTTTTGTCTATTGTTACTGATGTATGTACTGTATATTTTTTTTATTAACGTTGGAGTCTACGGAGGACAGATCTGTTAATAGATTGCTATTTATCTTCCATTTGAAATGGATGCTGTAATATAAAAAATGGATCCGTTACAAAGTAAAGAAAAACAAATGGCTAAATAGCAATCAGCATCCGTTCTCCATAGACCCCAATGCTAAAAAAATGGATCCGGCAGAAATCAGTTATTTAACAACGGACAAAAATGTTATGTTTGCACAACTTTTTACGATCGGATCTCTGCAGGATCTAATGGATGATTACAGGACATGCGACCTCAGCCTAAAGGCCACGTCTCACTAAGTGACATCGCTGCTGAGTCACGGTTTTTGTGACGCAACAGCGATCTTGCTAGCGATGTCGCTGTGTGTGATATCCAGCAACGACCTGGCCCCTGCTGTGAGGTCGCCGGTCGTTGCTGAATGTCCTGGACCATTTTTTGGTCGTTGCTCTCCCACTGTGAAGCACACATCACTGTGTTTGACAGCGAGAGAGCAACAATCTGAATGTGCAGGGAGCAGGGAGCCGGCTTCTGCGGACGCTGGTAACCAAGGAACACATCAGGTAACCAAGCAAAGGCTTTGCTTGGTTACCCGATATTTACCTTGGTTACCAGCATCTGCAGCTTCTAGAAGCTGGCTCCCTGCTCCCTGCACATGTAGCCAAGGTACACATCGGTTATCTATAAGCAAAGCGCTTTGCTTAGTAACCCAATGTGTACTATGGTTACCAAGCACAGGGTCGTTACAGGGGTCGCTGGTGGCTGATCTCTGATCGCTGTGGAGATCTGCCTGATTGACAGCTCACCAGCAACCATGTAGCGACGCTCCAGCAATCCCTGCCAGGTCAGATCGCTGGTGGGATCGCTGGAGCGTCGTTTAGTGTGACGGTACCTTAAGATTGCTGTGAGGCGCTATCTGAGCCTACCACCTACTGTTAACAGAATCCCTTTAGTCTCGAACCCTTAATCCCCTTACCCACTCCTCCCTCTCCTTTTTTTCCACTGCACTGGCATAAGATATAGAGCAGACTCTTACCATATCTTATAAATGTTATTAGACTTTGAGTTCCAGCTCACTCCCATGTAAACGCAATTACACGTGTCGCTTTGAACGCAGGTACGGAGGGCCCTCTACTTTGTATATGAGACTTTCACGTATTCTAATTTCACAGAGAAATTCTTGCAGCACCTTTTTAATATAGGACTCCAGACTATGAGAACCACTTAAAGCACGAACATACCCAGTGCACAGTAGTGTGATATACAGTTTCTCTACTTTCATTTACAATCACAGGAATTCATCTTCACCCAAACAATTTCATCCAGAGAAACAACTGTTAACCCTAGAATGTGCAACCATAGAAATCTACCATAGAAAACAAGTAACCTAGCAGGCCTGCGAGGCCCCAGGTATGCGTTCTAGGGTTAAAAAAAGACCTGGTTCATTCTTTTGAATCACAAAATACCTTTTGAAACCACAATTCATGTTGACATCCTCACATTGATTTCTTTTTAAACAATGAATTTAATGATGTTATAGACAACCTGTCAGCTGATTCATGATCCCCTATCTGACAGGTGTCTGTGTGTGAATACCAGGGACTTGCCTTGGACTAGTCATCCGAGAAAAAATTATACCCAGCCAATTTTTTCATAAAATGTTTTCTCTGAAATACTGAAGTGTTTCAGAGTAAGGCCGGGGTATAGCATATAGCAATGGATGCGAGAGAATAAATCCGATATGCTGAGCTCAAACTCTGCTGCGAGCATGAGCCAAGAGTCATTCTATTGCTATCTGATTCTCACACATGCGAAAATCAGAGCACAGGTGAGGAGAAGAAAGACATTCATTTCTTCATTGACTGTCTCGGAAAACATCAGACTACAGACTTGGGCATCAAAATGCTGTGTGCTGATTCGTAGGCAGACTAGCAATAGTTAATCTCTGCTAGCCTGCTTGATCCTTTAATAACATGTTGTAGGGAGACCTATCACACCTGCTCCCCTCCTAGTTATGGTGGAATCCTTCTAGCCATGCCATCTATAGTTTGTTCTATGTTGGTCTGTGAGGTGTGGTGTCCCAGACTCTTTGGTGAAAGTTTTGCTTTAGTTGTGCCCATTGCTTGGAGTGGAGTTTTGTACTTCCTTCCTGCTCTTGATTTCTTCCCAAATCTGTTATTGTCTATACCTTTTGTGTGTGTGTGTACTGTGTGAGAAAGTTTTGTTTTTTGCCTTGTCTGTTTTTATCTATGGTTTCAATACGCTCCTGTCCTTTCCCTCCCTAGGAGGAGGGGGAATCAGATCAGGACTTGTCAGGAGCTGGGCCAGGAAGGAAACTCAGGCCTCTCCACCATCAGGAATATCCCTGAGATTAGGGATAACGTAGAGTCCCCTGCTTGAGGGACAGCTTAGGGACCCCGCTATCCCAAAGTCATTGTGACACTTATTTTTTGTAGGATGAGCTGTACTTAACCATCCATTTTTGTATGTGATATACTGAAAAGCTGTGAAAAAATTACAAGTGTACTGAAATGGCTAAAAACTGCAATTCTGCAATAGCTTTTTTTCTTTTAATTTATCTACAGCATTCATTTTATGTGAAAATTGCCCTGGCAGTATGATTCTCTAGGTCAGTACAGTACCTATACTAAACATGCATCATTTTTGTTTTATTTATGAGGTGAAAAATTGAGACTTTTTTGAGAGTCAAAACTTTTCTATTTTTGGAATATGGAGCTGTGTGAGGGCTTTTTTTTGCTCCCAGAGACTGTTTTTATTGATATCACTTTGCGGTAATGTTATGGTTAATATTTTATATTAAGTTTTGATTATCATTTAAGCAATTTATATATGTTTAATAATTTTGTATTTTTGTATTAGCTTTATAAGTGTTATTCATAAAAGCAATAGCACTGGGTGTAGTCTCTTTAAAGAGGCCTTTGTCTAAAGTTTCTTTGTTACTGAAGGTCCAGAAAACTGGACAGAACTAGATTTTTAGGAATGCAGCAGGATCCATAATTTACGATTTTGTTATTTCCAACTTTCATTCCATTTTTGGTCATGTACTAAGCCGTCCCCTTTTCTTTTGTGGTTGTAATAAACTACTGTTTGGGCATCTGAGATTCAGACAAAGCCTGGTACACGGACATTGACTGTGTGTTATTGTGTTTGTCTCCGATGCATCGCTATTAATTGGACCAACATTGGCAGATCTGGAGATCCCTTGCATCTCACCCTAAATTAGCTCTCCCAAGAAAGGGGTTTCCACGACAGAACATACAATGTACTACCTTTTTTTGTACTGTTGCGCTGGACAAAATAAGCAAAATTCTGGAATTTTGATTGATTTTACTTGTTATGCTGTTTATTTTATATTTTGATAGACTGGACTTTTACAAGTGCAGTGATACCAAATATGTGTATTTTCTAGAATGTTTTATGTTTCTTAATTGTTAATGGGAAAAAGGAGAGGTAATTTGAATATTTTTTCTTTTTTTGTATTTTTTTAAAACATTTATTTTTTGCTTTTCACTATATTTTTGAGTCCCCTTATGGGACTTGAATCTGCCATCATCCGATCGCTTATGCTACAGTAATGGCCAAAAGTGTTGGCACCCTTGAAATTGTTTCAGAAAATGGAGTATTCCTCCCAGAACGTTATTACAGTTACACATTTTGTTATACACATATGTATTTCCTTTGTGTATATTTAAACAACACAAAAATACAAAGGAAAAAAAGGCCAATTGGACATAATGTCACAAATGATGGGCGAGTGTGCTTGGCACTGCTCATTACTCGATCAAGCATCGGAGGGCTCGGGTATTCGCGGAGCTCAGCCAAGTATCGCAGGTGCGCAGATATTTCATTCATGAAACGACTACAATGCACAGGCTTAGGCTTGCTTCATTGTATGATGTGTGTAGGCACTCCAGGTGAGAGCCATATGCAGTCTCCTGGGGGTAAAACATCGTTCTCAGACATAGTGTAACCAAAAACAAACAGAAAGAAAACCCTCCCTCCAGAAATGTTCTGTTTATGGCTGGCTGTATGTAGGCGGAGACCCGAATAGGCCAATTGTTGACTTTCATTAATGTTCATTACATTGTTTGTTCAAGCGGTCACTGAGGTTACTCGCGGCCACCGCTGGATCCAGTGACAGCGGGTAACCTCAGTGACAGCTCAGCTGATCACGCGGCTCTCTTCATTTGCTGCGTGGAGGTGACAGGAGCGGCGGTGTCTTTTGCTGCTCCGGTCACCTTCATGCAGCAGAGCTGGAAGCGATGCTGGACCATCCTGGATTACGCCGGACATGGAGGGCTTTGTCGGGCTGATTAAATTGGTGAACCAGGGAATGTGTTTGTGTTTTTTATTTTTAATAAAGGATTTTTCAGGTGTGTGTGTTTATTTACTGTAATTTACAGATCAATCATGGAAGGTATCTCCGGGAGACGCCAGACATGATTAATCTAGGATTTAGTGGCAGCTATGGGCTGCCATTAACTCCTTATTACCCCAATTTGCCCTGGAAGAGCCGGGTACTGTCCCAGAATTGTCGCATCTAATGTATGCGGCAATTCTGGGCGTCTGCTGGCTGATATTGTTAGGCTGGGGGGCTCCCCATAACGTGGAGCTCCCCATCCTGAGAGTACCAGCCTGCAGCCGTATGGCTTTATCTGGCTGGTATTAAAATAGGGGGGGACCGTACGCCATTTTTTTAATTATTTATTTATTTATTTCTATACTCCATGGTGACACGCCCATCGTCTGCTGTGATTGGGTGCAGTGCAACACCTGTCACTCAGCGTGGGGGCGTGTCTCACTGCAACCAATCATAGGCGCCGGTGGGCGGGGAAAGCAGGGAATACGAGATTGTTTAATGAGCGGCCGGCTTTTTCAAATTAGAAAAAGCCGCCGGAGCAGTGTGAACGCCGTGCAGCGCCGCGCCGGTGATCGGAGATCGGTGAGTATGAGAGAGGGGGGGAAACTTCAGTCACTTGGGGGATTAACGGTCACTGGTGAATCCTTCACAGGTGACCGCTAATCAGTACACGGCACACAGACAGAGCCGCGGCATGACAATGAAGTCGGGTGAAGTTCACCCGAGTTCATTCTCATCCCGTTACTCTGTCTTCCGACATGTAGTAACGACATTTTGCATCACACACGTACATTTCACACGGACAACATAACCACACATCCGTGCAAGGAACGTTTTATTTGGACTCCCATAGGCTAACATTATGTCTGTGTGTGCGTGCTCCGTCCCAAAAACGAACATGCTTCCGTGCCAAACGGAGCAAAACACGTGGGATGCACACGAACACACGGAAGATCAAATAACACGCACGTGTGCCTTTAAAAATAAAAAAAATATGTGCAAGTTTGGTTGTATCTCCGGTATGTACGGAAACGGACCAAACACGCACGTTTTAAACGGATGTGTGTTGCAGGCCTCAGAAGGATTTTGACTTATTCATGTACGTTTTGGCAAACTGCAATCTAGCTTTTTATGTCCCTTGTCCGCTGTTGAGTCATCCTGGGTTTCCTGCCAAAGCATTTCAATTCATTCACATGTCTATGGATAGTTTATGCAGACCCTGATGCACCCTGAGCTTGCAAGAGAGGTTGAATCTCTATAGGACTTGATTGGGGTTTATCCACCATCTGGACTATCCTGCATTGCAACCCTTTATCAATTTTTCTCTGCTGTCCGCGTCCAGGTAGATTAGCTAAAGTGCCATGAGTTGTCAACTTTTTGATTATGTTCTGCACCATGGACAAAGGAACATCAAGATCTTTGGATATGGACTTGCAATCTTGAAATTGTTAATATTTTTCAATAATTTTGGTTCCTAAGTCCATAGACCATTCTCTTCTCTTTCTGTTCTCCATGGTTAGTGTGGCATACACAGACACACAATGCAAAGATCAAGTTAACTTTCCCTTTTTTATCTGGTTTCAGGTGTGATTTTCATATTGCCGACACTTGGTAGGCCCGTTTCACACATCCGGCATTTCGCCGGATGATGGATCCGGCACGCATGCAGTACAGTATATTCATTTACAGTGGAAGTGCGACACCATGCGGACAAATGCAGTTGTGCATGAAGCACACAACCGCATGGTGTCGCGCTTCCACTGTAAATGAATGTACTGTACTGCATGCGTGCCGTATCCGGCATCCGGTGAAATGCCGGATGTGTGAAAAGGGCCTTACTTGCCACAGGTGAGTTTGAATGAGCGTCACAAGGTTGACACAAAGTTGTTTGCCTACAATTCTGCAAAGGTGCCAACAATTTTGTTTGGCCATATTTGAGGTTTTGTGTGATATTATGTCCAATTTGCCTTTTTTTTGTCAGTTTTATTTTGTGTTGTTCGAATACACACAAAAGAAATAATCATATGTATAACAAAACGTGGAACTGCAAGAATTTTGTGGGAGAAAAACTTAATTCTCTAGAACAATTTCAAGATTGCCAACAATTTTGGCTATGACAGGATATACGACAATGAGACAATACACCAGCCACAGGCTTGTATGTGGCTGTGCAGGGCCTGCCGCTTGATGGCCATCACTTTAAAAGATATGTCAGTGCACTGTGTGGCCATATCTGCTGTGCCAGCCTGTCAGCATTACTTCTAGCAGACAAGTACAGTGCACACTAAAACTGCTGTATATATATCACATGAGACATGGAGGCTAAAGATATACATCACATGAGGGCCTGAGGGTAAAGACATTACCGGGGAGGCTGGGTACATAGACCTCACTGGGGGCATAAATATCACTGGATGCATAGATGACACTGGGGGTATATATATCACTTAGGATACTGAGACATAGATATCACTGGGGACAAACACATTACGGAGGATACTGGGGGCATAGACATCACTGAGGAGACTGGGGGACACAGATGTCACTGGGGCATAGACATCATTGGGGGCATAGATACCACTGAGGAGAATGGGGAGCATAGACATCACAGAGGCATAGTCATCACTAGGGGCATAAATATAATTGAGGGGCATAGAAATAACTGGCGGGCATACACATTACTGGTGGGCATACACAATACTGGTGGGCATACACATTACTGGTGGGCATACACGTTAATAAGGGGCATTCACATTACTGGAGGATACACATTACTGAGGGTACACATTACTAGGGGGAATACACGTTACTGCAGATGTGAAGCCCCGCGAACGCTGTGTCGGTGCATTACCTTCAGGGACTCCACTCGGCTGGATCTCCGTCACTGGTAGGAAATCTTCTGTTTGATCGTGACGCCACTCTCAGTATTGCGGTCAGTGGGGACCGCCACTGCAGGTTAGGGGTGCCTGGGGCTGATGATATGTGCAGTCAGATGTAGTAGCCTCCTGAGAGTGAGGCATGCCCCAGGGTCCAGTGTAGATGCGTAGTACTACAAGTCGCAGAATGACTCACACAGGCAGAACTGTCTTTCAAGGGCTTTACTCACATTTGATGGCAGGGTGAGTAGCCCGGGCGTAGCTGAGATGAACCAGGTTGGAACCAGGTATCCTTCAGGCTGACTTTATGAGGGTGACTACCAACTCGCCTTCCTTAGCCCTTGGTGGTTTGGGGTGACCCCGACTTTTAGTCCCTATGGGGGTCACCCAGGGAAGATGCTGAAGCCTCTCTCCCCTTCGTTTGCCGTGTGCTTGTCGCCTGGGCCAGGCCACTCCAGCTGCTTGCCTCCTGTGACCTATGGGCCCTAACTGTGGCTACGTGGCTGCGGCTTTTGTGGTGTTGTGGCGTGGGCTTTGAGAGCCCCACACCGGCAGGTTTAGCAAAAGAAAGCTGGATCTATCTCCGCTTCGGGATCTGCCGCCCGTTTGGGCCTGGTACTCTCTAGCAGTCTCCTTACTTCCCACTCCGTTGCTCTCTCTCTAGCTGAAGATGGATTTCGGGTAGCCCTCCTAGTTGACCGTTCTCCCCCGTCAGTAGCCACTGCGCGGGCGCTGTTAGACAGCAACAGCCCCACAGGTCTGCTCCTCACTGAGCCCTATGGAGTTCTGCTCTAACTGACTCACTGCCCCTCCTCTCCTGTTCTTGCCTACGCCACCTAGCAACCAGACTCTCTTACCACACCCCTTGAGAGGAGATGGAGGCTTTTGGCCCCCTCCACTATTCCAGTGAAGGTCAAGGCTTTTCCCCCTCCTGGGATCCCCAGGGGACCTCTCATGGGTACATGTGTGAGAGCTGATTACTATGCGCCTGTGTTCCACACCCCGGTCAGCCTTCTGGATTACCTGTATTGTACTGTCCCCAGCATGGGTGCAGTACTCAGTGGTGCCTGACCAGGTCAGGGGCGCCACATTCCCCCTTAGTTATCACCAGCACGTCCTCGGGCTGCAAGACAACATTTTAAAATGCATAAAACATTAAAACATTATAAAACTTTTAAAAGCACCAGGTACCATACATCACCACCCTCCACCCACAAGTCCGTTAACCCACCCAAAACCCTTTCACGTTGGCCGCGACTTCAGCCACTTCTGGCAGGATGTAGAGGCGGCTTTCATGGGCTGGTGGTCTTCAGGGTATACCTGGCCTGGTGGATCCGCGCCTTCAGCCTCTTCTGGCAGGATGCAGAGGCGGCCTCCACAGTTGGTGCTGACCAGGTACCCTCTTTGTGGTGGAGAGCCAGGCCCCATAAACAGGCATGCTCTCTGGTCGCAGGTGAGCCAAGGCCCTATATACGGACGGGCTCCTCCTGGTTGCAGACGAGCCAAGCCCCTAAACAGGCTGACTCTGGTGGTGGTGGTGCCCTCTGGTGTAACTATTTACACTGCGAGAGTTTGTGGCTATAGCCAGTTCATAGCCTTAAGGTTTATGGTTTTCTCACAATAGTTTTTGTGGGCACATTACTTGAACTTGAGAACGTTGCAAAACAAACTTTTCAAAACTTTAACTGATAACTTCTTTCTTTACTTTACTCCTCCATACCAGGGCTTGGGCCTGTAGGGCTGCGGCACCTGCTGCTTTCTTGCTCTTTGTCGTCGTCTGAGGTAGTTTCATCTGTAGGTTCCTTGTCTTTTCTTTCTTGATCTTCATCTGTTTCCTTTGCTGCATCTGTTTCTTTATCTCTTCTGTTGACAAATATCCCTTCTTTGATACCAGGGGCTACAATGAATCCATATCCACTTCTCAAATTGAAATCCTCTACTACTCCTCTGCAAAGGGGTCCTCTGACCTGGGCTTTGGCTCTTCTCAGGAACCTTTTCTCCTGTAGGTCTCTGGCTGTGACTTCTCTCTGCTCTGGGGATTGTGGTGCAGGGGACAGCGTTGTTCTGTTGCGACGCCTTGTCTTGCAGGCTGGGTTCTGCTGGGCTGTTACCTCAATGCCTGCAGGGCCCCAAGTGAGGTTTCTGGGCTGATCTTCATCTGCAGACGGTGTCAAGTCCTCCTCATCCCAACGGGAATAGGGTAACATCTCCGGCTCTGAGTATTGCTCCACTGCCGGTGGCTCCGGAGTCAGCTCCTCAGCTTTCTGGCCTCCTCTCCCCCTTAGTTCTTCGCTGCACTCTGGTTGTGGTAGCGCTGGAGATGAGTGGTCCTCAGCTGGTCTGGGCGGTGGACTCTCTGGCGCGGCTGCAGGGGTTGCCTGAATCTCCTTGGGGGTATGCGGAGGGAGCAGATACCGATCCACCATCTCTTGTGGGAACTGGGCCTCTAGGTCAGCCTTCAGCTTCCAGTATTCGGGGTCCTCTCCTATCAGGGTCTTCCTAGCAGGGACCTCTTTGGACTGGGGAGCGGTGTCTGCTCTGGCCTTGCAGGCCGGGGTAAATGATGAGGTAATCTCTTCTTGGCGGGCCGCGCCTGGCATGGCGGCGGCCTGGTCTTGGCGGGCCGCGCCCGGCATGGCGGCGGCCTGGTCTTGGCGGGCCGCGCCCTGTTTGGCGGCGGCCTGGTCTTGGCGGGCCGCGCCCGGCATGGCGGCGGCCTGGTCTTGGCGGGCCGCGCCCGGCATGGCGGCGGCCTGGTCTTGGCGGGCCGCGCCCGGCATGGCGGCGGCCTGGATCGGCGTCGCAGCTGTGATGGAATCTGTGCAGGCTGGGCTGGACGTCGCTGCAGCAGTCTGGGCTTGGCGGGCCGCGCCTGGCGTGGCTGCGGCCTGGTTCAGCACCTCACTTGCGGCGCGGACGAGCGTTGCTGCGGCGGTGGGGTCTCGGCGGGCCGGGCCTAGCAGGGCGGCGGCCTGGGTCAGCGTTACGCCTGCGACGCGGATGAGGGTCGCGGTGGCAGCCGGTTCTTTGCGGGCCGGACTGGGCGTTGCTGCAGGGACCGGGTCTTGGTGGGCCGAGCAGGGCATCGCTGCGGCCGCTGGGGCTTGGAAGGCCGCACCTGGCGTGGCTGCGGCCTGCTTCAGCGTCGCCGCACCGGACGCCTCTTCGGGGACCGCGGGCGTGGCAGCAGGGGTCGGGGCACTTGCGCTGGCCGGGGCATCACTCGACTCACCCACCGGTGGCAGCATCGGGGTCTGCGTCATCGCCGTCCTGTCTGGCACTCGGCGCGCGGCTCTCCTTTCATAGGCCCGAACCGCCGCGGTCATCTCCAGCATTTCCATTCGTTCTTCCCGGATCTGCTCCACAACCCGGGTCTCCAGTCGGTCGCAGAACTGGGCCAGCTCCCGATACCACCAGGCAGCGGAGCCCGGTTCTGGATTTCTGCGGTCAGACGCCATTTCTTCTGCGCCCTCTTCTGCACGACTCTCCAGCTGTGGACTCGCCGTTGCCTCTGATAGCAAGCTGTTCAGTTTCTGCTCTGCCTCTTTCAGCAGCTCCTCTCCCAGCAGCAGGCTTGTGGCTTCCTTTCTGTCCCGACGTCTCTGGACGCCTCCGCTCTCTTCACAAGCGAGGTCAGAACTCTGCAGGGGATCTCTGGGTAGCCACACCTCTTCGTGGGCGGTAACTTCTTCCAGCGCGGGCTGCTGTTGTTTTTCAGCGCGCTTTTCATGGTGGCAATATGGCGGCGCTTCCAATTTTCCAAGCGGACCGCCCAGGCACATGGTCACCTGTCTGAACAGGTCTAGTCCTTATCCTGTTCGTGACGCCAGATGTGAAGCCCCGCGAACGCTGTGTCGGTGCATTACCTTCAGGGACTCCACTCGGCTGGATCTCCGTCACTGGTAGGAAATCTTCTGTTTGATCGTGACGCCACTCTCAGTATTGCGGTCAGTGGGGACCGCCACTGCAGGTTAGGGGTGCCTGGGGCTGATGATATGTGCAGTCAGATGTAGTAGCCTCCTGAGAGTGAGGCATGCCCCAGGGTCCAGTGTAGATGCGTAGTACTACAAGTCGCAGAATGACTCACACAGGCAGAACTGTCTTTCAAGGGCTTTACTCACATTTGATGGCAGGGTGAGTAGCCCGGGCGTAGCTGAGATGAACCAGGTTGGAACCAGGTATCCTTCAGGCTGACTTTATGAGGGTGACTACCAACTCGCCTTCCTTAGCCCTTGGTGGTTTGGGGTGACCCCGACTTTTAGTCCCTATGGGGGTCACCCAGGGAAGATGCTGAAGCCTCTCTCCCCTTCGTTTGCCGTGTGCTTGTCGCCTGGGCCAGGCCACTCCAGCTGCTTGCCTCCTGTGACCTATGGGCCCTAACTGTGGCTACGTGGCTGCGGCTTTTGTGGTGTTGTGGCGTGGGCTTTGAGAGCCCCACACCGGCAGGTTTAGCAAAAGAAAGCTGGATCTATCTCCGCTTCGGGATCTGCCGCCCGTTTGGGCCTGGTACTCTCTAGCAGTCTCCTTACTTCCCACTCCGTTGCTCTCTCTCTAGCTGAAGATGGATTTCGGGTAGCCCTCCTAGTTGACCGTTCTCCCCCGTCAGTAGCCACTGCGCGGGCGCTGTTAGACAGCAACAGCCCCACAGGTCTGCTCCTCACTGAGCCCTATGGAGTTCTGCTCTAACTGACTCACTGCCCCTCCTCTCCTGTTCTTGCCTACGCCACCTAGCAACCAGACTCTCTTACCACACCCCTTGAGAGGAGATGGAGGCTTTTGGCCCCCTCCACTATTCCAGTGAAGGTCAAGGCTTTTCCCCCTCCTGGGATCCCCAGGGGACCTCTCATGGGTACATGTGTGAGAGCTGATTACTATGCGCCTGTGTTCCACACCCCGGTCAGCCTTCTGGATTACCTGTATTGTACTGTCCCCAGCATGGGTGCAGTACTCAGTGGTGCCTGACCAGGTCAGGGGCGCCACACAGACAGTGGGGGAATACATGTTAATGGGATCAGTGGGAAGCATACACGTTACTGGAGCCAGTGGGGAGGATACACATACTGGGGATGCTGGTGCAGCCACTCCTGATTATATGTGGAATGGGAGAGCATCACCCGCTAACTGCTCACAGATGAACCCAGTGCTGAATGCATATGCACGCAGAGTTAAGCAGTGAATGCTGCATGCACATGTTTGGCGGGTTAAAAGGCCGCCAGCCAGAAAAGTGTGACTGCTAGCCTGAGCACTGCGGTCCCTGAGAATCTGCCCGAGGACTACAAAAAAGATAGTGACCTCCTGCCGACAGTGAGTGTGCCCCTCATTTGTCCAGGACCCCAGCACTTGCCCATATGTGCCTGGTGGTGATGCCAGCCCTGTTCATATTCAACACCAATGAGGAATTTATTCCTATCCATACAGTATCCCAGTAGTTTATGTGGCACATATATTCAATTTACAGTAGTTTCTTAAGGCCCCGTCACACAAAGAGATAAATCTTTGTCAGATCTGTGGTTGCAGTGAAATCATGGACATATTGTTCCATTTGTACACATCCACAAACCTGGCACTGATTGTCCACAATTTCACTGCAACCACAGATCTGCCACAGATTTATCTCTGTGTGTACTAAATGGGATTTTTAATAAGAGTGAGACAAGAACAATAACTTACCAGAATAGAAATTTGTAATTAACTCCTAGAAATACATGGAATAAATTTATGATTTTAAATATACTGTCGTTGCAAGTGATTGGCTTCAAATAGGCTGGTCTTCTCTTTGATCTGTTGGGTTTAGAGACTGACCCCATGCAGATTTATTTGCCCTATTCATTATAATCATGGCTAGACCATACACAACATGTTTTTGCCTCCCCCAAGTACAATAATGAAACAACGCAGTAAAAGCAACTCAATGGGGACTCACAACAGAAATTTATTTCACACAAATAATGACGTATTGCTGTTAATGTACAATAAGGGAACAGTACGAGTAATTACAAAAATACAGATTAAAACATAAGAGCTACACAAAATCTTAATGCAATATTGGTATATATGATTTCTTATTACACCGGATAACAGAAAATAGTACGGTTAACTCAGTCACAGTCTCTGTCGGGGAAGCGTCATTGTCACTCTGGCTTTAGTCACAATCCCACTTTTCCAACTAATTTAAGTTATTAGCGCAATGCCTCTAAGAGGACTATAGTGTAACTCACTAAGCCGTAAGTCCAATGCTGGCGGATAACTTTCCCCCCACTGAGTACTGAACGAGAAGAAGCTACTCTGTTCACATGGATCATCTTCTGGCAGTGCTGGGTTCCTTCTGAACACAGTATTAGTTCTTCGGGTTCCTTCTGGAGTCAGTATTCGGTGTTCGGGTTTCTTCTGGAGTCAGTATTCGGTGTTCGGGTTTCTTCTGGAGTCAGTATTTGGTCTTTGGGTTCCTTCTGGAGACAGTATCCGGTCTTCAGGTTCTTTCTGAAGTCAGTATTTGGTCTTCCGGTTACTTCTGGATATCTGACCCAGCATCTCTTCAAATCTCTTCCCTCGAGGAAACACCTATGGTATTACTGAGGTCCTAGTTATTCCTTTGACCAGCAGGTGGCATTGTTCATCCACATACTCTGTAAGATATTAGTTATGTGTGTCTTCTGTTGTTCTTACTCCCTTACATCCTCATAGATTGTCAGCTTATATGAGTTGAGCCATCTTCTCTTGGGTATTGTAGAATAATGTGTTAGTCTGTAACAATGTTTGTACATGTCCTACCGATTTATAAATTGCTGAAGAATATGTTGGAGCTATAGAAATAAAATTACATTATCCTTACCAACTCTAATATTGTACTGTAAAGCTTTATTAATATAATCACTGTTATAATTATTATTCATTTTTTACAGTTTCACCTGCTTGAATTGCTCTCATTTTTGGAACTCTGGTCGAGTCACACTGATCTTTCACTATTGTCTCAGAAAAAACAAGACTGGCACTGTTCTCCTACGTCCTTTTAGCCAGATGTGTCGGGAATGTGACAATAACAACTTCATTAATCCCACATTTAACGTGAAAAGTGTAAAAGCAATACTGGAAACTTTAATTTTAAAAATCAGAAAAAATTGTTATCAGGAGAAGACTGACAGTGATAGCCAAGACAAGATGCACCATAAAATAGTAAGAACCAAACCTCATGAGAGCGATCTGTGTGAAGCTTGTATGAATGGTATATGTAATAAAGACCAAGATGAGTTGTAAAGTTACAGAGGACCAACCAGCAGGATTTTGCTATATGAGGTAATGGCAGCGCCATACAGGCAATAAGATGCTGAATGCAGGCATACCTGTTATAGAAAGATCCGATGCTTGGTTGATGAAATATCTTTACTCAAAATTGCAGAAAAGCACTGCACTTTGATTGACTGGTGCAAAATGGGCGAGTCTTTGTGGGTCGAGTCCTCGCATTTATTTCTCCTCCTCCAGCATCCTCTGGCTTTGCCCCTTTTCTTTATTTGGATATCCTGCTGCCATTGCAGTTGTAGGCGGCGCGTGCACTTTGACACAGTACTCAGGTCTTCATTAAAATGGCACCGGAGTCAGCGCATGCGCGTACCATGATTTCCAATGCCATTTTATTGAACACCCTTCAATGAAGACTGAGAAGCATTGATGCGTGCGTAGATGTAAAAAAAAATGGCATATACGCTGATGCTTCTCAAATGCGGGCTTTACATGAGATGATATATTGTTCGATATGTCGCTGGGGTCACGGTTTTCGTGACGCACATCCGGCATAGCGCACAACGTCATCTCATATGACACCTTTTAGCGATGCAGTATCGCTCACAAATCGTGAGTCATGTACTCGTCGTTAACTTTCATAATATCGTTTATTTTCATGGGTGCAGGTTGTTCATCGTTTCCGTGGCATCACACGTTGCTCCGTGTGACACCACGAGAACGATGAACACAGCGTACCTGCGTCCCACGGCACCCGCCGGCTTAATGGAAGGAAGGAGGTGGGCGGGATGTTTACATCCCGCTCATCTCCGCCCCTCCGCTTCTATTGGCCGCCTGCCGTGTGACATCGCTGTGACGCCGAACGTCCCTCCCACTTCAGTAAGTGGACGTTCGTCGTCCACAGCGAGGTCATCCGGTAGATAAGTGCATGTGACGGGGGTTAAACGAGTTTGTGCGCCACGGGCAAATCGCTGCAAAACGTCGGGGGCGGGTATGATTGCTCGTGCTATCGCACGATAGATCGACTCGTGTAAAGCAGGCTATAGTCTTCAGTACAGTGTGTTCAATAAAATGGTGCCGGAGATTGCAGTACGCTCATCTGCAGTCTCCAGGGCCATTTTAATGAAAGCCTGAGTACTGTGGTAATGCACAAAACCGGTGACGTTACAGCGATGTCGTTTGCGATGTTGCAGTGTGTAAAGCCACATTAACTTCATATCGCTAAATCCTGTTGTTTGGTCTTCTTTAAATATATCAAGTGATATCATCTTCAAATCACTGACATTGTTTTAAAGCTGTAAATGATTGAAAGAAAACTTATACTGATTTTACTATTCAAACTAAAGGTATATCTGTGTAGGTGATAGAATAATAATAACAATGATATCTATCCTTTAGTAATCTAATCTGTCATCACTGAAAAAGCAAGTCTCTGAAATCAACTGCTAATTAGTCCGAGTGCTTGGACAACCCCAATACACTTCCAGGTTAATTTGCAAGCTTTATTTGTCTGTGCTGGTATATCGATTATGCCGGGGCCCCACAGGGATCTACTCCGATCCTCGCATGACACTCTGCTCACGCTGGCAGCACAGCAGAAGCCGAGTGTCATGCGAGTGTCACTGCGACTGAGGTCCGATCATGCGATTGGACCTCAGGTGCGGGGGGCGGGGCGGCACTCAGGAGGGGCAGGCCAGCGCTGAGGAGGGGAGGGATTTATCTCCCTCTCTCCTCCATAGCCGGCTATTGCCATTCTTGCCCTGCACTCGCAGACACCGGTGTACTACGACTGCAGTGCGATTTTTCTCTCACCCCATAGACTTGAATGGGTGCGAGAGATTGAGTCTCGCAATACAGTGGCAGCATGCTGCAATTGTTTTCTCGGTCCGATTAGGGCTGAGAAAATAATCGCTCATGGGTGCTGACACATAGGCTAATATTGGTCCGAGTGGAATGCGATGTTTTATCGCATCCCAATCGCTCCGATTTTCACGCCGTGTGTCTTAGGCCTCACTAAAAAAAATATAAACATATCTATTGATTTCCTATGCCCTACACAGCCATACCATTGGTTTGATTGGTAGTATAATCGGCCTGACAGGTTCCCTTTAAAGTAGCTTCCTAATGCAAAAAATATAGGACTAGAATTTTTCTCAATTCTACTCTTGTAAATTGAATATGATGGAAAGATTATGGTACAATAGAAAGTTTATGGTACAAATAAGCAGTGGCCGTACTCTAAAACCGTTTTGATGGTCCTAAATGACTAGATATCCAGGAAAAGATTCAGATACAGATCTAACAACAGGAGTGTGAAGCCCATGGCACTCAAGCATTTATGAAGTTATACTCTCTGCATGCCCTAACAACTGGGTTGCCAATTAGACTTTTTATTTTTTTCTGGACAGCTTGTCAAAAAAATCATACATTTTAGGGACACATTGAAAATCGTAATAAATCATTACATATAAGTGATACACGTCTACCGCTCATAATTCTGATATGAAGACATCAGGTGTATTCACTGTAAACTATAAAATGGTGAAAATTACACTGACAATTATCTGTATAATTTTCTTCAGATTCAAAAAGATCATGGACAGCTTAAATTCTATTTTATAGACAGGGCAAACAAGTGCCCTATTTTTACGAACTGTTCTGGAATTCCTGGACAGTTGACAACCATGCCTGACAGCCACAGGCGGAGATTCAGATTATTATTAGGAAAAAAAAATAGTCAAGTTGCCCAATCAAGCTCCCCTTCTATGAATTATCTTCTCATGTTCAATAAGATTGTGGTTAGCCCAAAATGTGCAATGCTTTCAGCCAATAATTAGAATAACAAATAGAGTGAATGGCCCCATCTATTACACCCAAGAAATTTAATAACGACCTACTTAAAAGGGATTCTCCAGTGAAAACAAGTTATCATCAATGCACAGCATAGATGATAACTTATTGATCAATGGTTGTCCGACTGCTGGAACCTGCAGGTTTATCTCCATTAAAATTGAGTGTCAATGCGGATGCCTGACCACCACTCCATTCTTTCTCTATGGATCTGCCAGATAAAGCTGAGAGCAGTACTCTGCAGGCACATAGAGAATGAATGGAGCATTTGTTGGGTATACACACTGATATTCCATTTTACCAGAGATAACATTTCAGATCATAGCGGTCAGACCCCCTTGTTTTCCCCAGCCAACCACTTAAACTAATAGTGACCTTAAGCCATATCGCCTAAATAAATACTAGTACCCTAAAATAATACTGAACACAGATTAGACAAATAATGTGGCATATGGACATAAGTTGTCATTACAAGAAAATCCCTTTAACAATGAGACTAATTATAGTTTTCTCTTCTTGTAATCTTCTTTTTATTTTATGCTGCTGCTTGAGATCTTAGTTGTACCCATCATTTTCATGTTTATTCCAGTTAGTATTTCATTTATATTTTTTGTAATCATAGAGTGCTTTACAAAGAATCTAGTGTATCACCAGCGTAGCATAAAGCAGGGGCAGAAACTTTGGGTCACTTACTGGGCATCTTGCTATAGTTTTCATAAAACACTTTCATCTGCCTGAGATCTTCTAGTCCTCTCATTGATAAGGTACTATTTTGTCATCCTTGATATTCATGAGTTCTGGCTATGCTTACCAATCCTACTGATTTTAGCTTTCATCAATAATGCTACCAATGGTGTACATGGGTTTAGACATAGCCTATCATTGAGAGAACAAGCGGAGCTGCATCAAATATAAGAGCGATTTTTATCAAAACTACATTAAGCTACATCCTATCATTAACTACATCCTGGAATCAAGGTCTTTGTCTGTACAGGTAAGATGCTTCTGGCATTGTCTATTGGTCATGAGTGGCTTGACACAAGGAATGCAACAGTTGTAGCCCATGACCTGGATACGTCTATGTGTGGTGTCTCTTGACGCACTGACTTCAGCAGCAGTCCACTCCTTGTGAATCTCCCCCAAATTTTTGAATGGCGTTTTCATAACAATCCTATCAAGACTGCGGTTATCCCGGTTGCTTGTGCACCTTTTTCTACCACACTTTTTCCTTCCACTCAACTTTCCATTAATATGCTTGGATACAGCGCTCTGTGAACAGCCAGCTTCTTCAGCAATGACCTTTTGTGACTTATCCTCCTTATGGACTGGACATCTGTCAAGTCAACCGTCTTCCCCATGATTGTTTAGTCTCCTAAACCAGACTAACAAACCATTTTAAATGCTTAGGAAGCCTTTGCAAGTGTTCTAATTTTCTGAGATAATGACTTTTGGGTTTTCATTGGCTGTTAGCCATAATCATCAAGATTAACAGAAAGAATCACTTGAAATAGATCACTCTCTTTATAATGACTCTATATAATATATGCGTTTCCCTTTTAGTATTAAATTACTGAAATAAATTAACTTTTTGATGATATTCTAATTTATTGAGAAGCACTTCTACATTTCTTTTTGTTAAATGGTTAATTCTATTTTTACATGCATAAGCTAATTGTTATCTAGGAGCTGATTTTTTTTGTGTACATATTACTGATATTCATGTTTGTAATCATCTCTAAATAAAAATTAATTTTATGGAGCATCATCTTCTCCCGTCTGGATTTTGACTGCCAGAAACTCGTTTCATAGGTTTTATTTTGAGGTGTAAATGCAGCATCCTCCATTGCAAGTCCCTCCACTGGCTCCCAATCTTCCTCCGTATCCAATTCAGACTACTAATACTGACCTACAAAGCTGTGCATAATCTGTCTCCTCCGTATATCTCTGAACTAATCTCCCATTACACTCTAACACGTCACCTCCGGTCCTCCCAAGATCTCCTTCTCTCCTCCTCTCTCATTCGCTCCTCCCGCAACCGACTCCAAGACTTCTCCCGAGCATCCTCAGTCTTCTGGAACTCGCTGCCTCAACACGTCAGACTATCTGCTACCCTTGCAAGCTTCAAACGGAACCTGAAAACCCATCTGTTCAGAAATGCCTATAATCTACAATGACCTCACTGCTTCACTACCGTGCGGAGCTGCCGCCCGACCACCGTGCGGAGCTACCGCCAAATCTACACCCCACCTACTGTCTCCTCCCCAAAATCCTATAGAATGTAAGCCCGCAAGGGTAGGGCCCTCTTCCCTCTGTACCAGTCTGTCTACTGTAACTTGTGTATGTATTCTGTATGTAACCCTTTCTCATGTACCGCACTATGGAATCAATGGTGCTCTATAAATAAATAATATTAATGAATAAAATAGAAATCCCATGAACAATTGTTAATTTACACTGCGCAAACTGACCTGCAGCGTATTTGAAATCCGCAACATGACAATTTCTCTTCTGGTTACAATGAGCTTTATACGTGGATTTTCCTCATAGGATTACATTAGATATAGAAAACCACACATACCGTAAGTTTTTAGAATATGTGCACACATCAAGTATTTGCAGACTAATTTTTCGGCACAGCTTCTGCATCACTTGGTTGAAAAACCCTGAGTAAAATACGTGCGTTTTTGTTGCTTTTTTACATGAATTTTTGTTGCAGCTTTTACCCCACTCATTAGTATGGGTGAATTCTGCAGCATAAATGCCGAAAGAACTGGCATGTGGCACATTTAAATCTGCTGCAAATCTGTAAGGAAACAAAAGCATCATGTGCATGAGACTTCAGGAGTCTTATTAACTTCACTGGTATTAGGATATGCTTCAAGTTTTGTGACAAAACTAAGCAAACAAAACACCCCAAAAACATAACATAAATGTGGCGTGTGCATATACCCTTGGTGTGTTTCCGCTGTGGAAAAATACTAAAACCTTACTAAAATCACATGTGATTGGCTCATGACACTATTAATAAAGTTGTCAAAGCTACATACTAGGAAGTATAAAAAACAAAGTAGTTTTATTAAAGAATGACATACCAAAAAGAGACAAAAATCACAGCAGCAACAATGAGATAGAAACATATGTAAAAAAACACTCTCGAAAATGCAATGAAATAGTCAAGTTACTTAATTTACAGTTGCAAAAATGCTGTAGAAATATCTGCCAAAAAAAGACAGTTGCCCTCTGAAATGCTAAAGCATGCAAACCATGAATGTAAGGGTATATACATGCATTACTGCTTAAGGAAATATAAGGGAAAATTGAGATATTTAGCATACAAAAATGGCCATTTCTATATCTGCTCAGTAGCCACATCAAGGAAATCTCATATTACTAGGAAACTAAATTGAACTGAAGCCTCTCTCTGGGTTTAAAAACCTTCATGTGTATAGACAAGTAGTAACCTGCTATTAAGAATAACATCACCTGTGGCTAATGGGGAGGGGTGCACAGTCAGAAGGCATGACTGCATAAGCTAGACAAAAAATACTGATGGCACTCTCATATATGCAGTGTGAACAGGTGTGTTACTGAACATGACATATAATGACAAAAAAAGACACCTGCACTCTGAAATGCTAAAGTATGTAAACCATGCATGCATATATATTCTTACATTCATTGTTTGCATGCTTTAGCATTTCAGAGTACAGCTGTCTTTTATTGTCAGTATATGTCATGTTCAGTTATGCACCTGTTCACACTGCATATTTAAGAGTGCCGTCAGTTTTTTTTGGGCAGAAAAATCTGCAACATCAAAAACTCACCAAATACCCATATACCCTATTTATTCCTATCAAATGATCGTGGGCATGTAAATCTGCAGCTCATCGATGTGTGCATAAATATCTTCATCTCAAATGTTATTCAAAATGTGATGAATTGACAATCAATAGAATAAGTATAAACGCAACTTCCATAAATTTACCAGTTTTACAGAAAGGGAGAAAACATGTTGAGAAACTAGGTATAATACAATCTATTCTTTTATAGGGACCAGTTTGGGAGGTGAAAATCTATGATTATTTACAGTGCCTTGAAAAATATTCATTCCACATCAACCTTTCCATATTTTTTCACGTTATACCCATAAAGCTAAAATATTTAGGAAATTTTTTCCTTTACACTTCACAAACTTTGCTACTTTTTGTTGATATAGCACATACAATCCCAATAAAATAGATTTAAGTTTGTGGGTGTAAGGTGAAAAAATGTGTGTATGTTTACGGGGTATGAATACTTTTTCAAGGCACTGTAGATAATCAAATATTTGCTGGTCACAAGCTGGTCATTATAAAAATAGAATTGACTATTTCATTTGCACCACATTTTTTTGTATGTGTAAAACTGTAACGGGTTCATCAGCGGATCTTAAGGGCCAGAAAATTGGTAGCAGTTACTGACGAGAAAACATAATACAAGGCTGCAGTATACCACTGGATGCAGTGGTGTGTGTGGCGCCCCTGAGGCGTCAGGTGCCAAAGGGTACTGCATTCAGTAACAGGTGCGGTGCTAACCCCGGGATTACTGGAAGACCAGTGCCGGTAAATACCATTCAAACACACACATCTATGGCCTTTTCCCCAGACTGGGTAACAGGCTAGAGACGGATCTGAGGGATGGCCATCTATTGGTCGGGTCTTATCCAATCCGCTAGTCAGAAACCTGGGAGAAGGAGGGGCTAGTCACTGCAGTGGACAAGATATGGACATCTTGACAGACAGGCAATGAGTCAGACAGTCTGTGAACGGTCAGTCAGAAGTTGACGCTCAGACAGAGCATGTAAAGTGACTTATTGGGCTAAAGGAGTACGGTCGCCCGGGAGATTACAGTGTGAGTACTCACAGGACCAAGCACCGGCAGGGTGCAGAGCCCTAGTTCAGCCCTGATAAATCTGCCTGGTGAGGGAATCATCAGGGTTCCTTACCAATGTTAGTGTCCGGGGCACAGCAGCAGAGGGAACCCGGGAACAGGGACAGAGGTCCGACCCAAGAGCGTTTCAAGCTGCCTGCCAGATGGACCAGGATTGTGACAATAGGAGGGGACCCGAGAACGATTCAGGCCACAGGGACAAACCAATTGCAGAAGGGTGCGTGGAAGTAAAGCTCAACAGGTCACCACACCAGCACTGGGATCAAGGGAATACTGGATTACCTGAGGCCTAGATTGGTAGAGACCAGCACCAGCCAGGTTGCAGCTTTACAGAACCAGTGAGTAAAGAACAAGCTAAACTGCAGCCCCTGTGTTGTCTGAATTCTTCCTACACCTCTGCGTCACCAACTTTCACCATACTACAACCACCATCATTCTTCACTGGGACTTAGCTCTACTTGAGGAGAGCCATAACTTCCAAGCTGCTTAATACCACAAGTCCCAGCAGCGAGAGACTTTGCAGCGGCGGCTTTCCCCTCATAGCCACATACCGCAAGTGGCGTCACGAAAAACATTTTATTTATTCTTATTTCCCTTTTTATATTTCCCCCCTTTTTTAACCAACCCCGAGGGTCACGGAACCAGGCACCGGACACCCCCAAGACATATCTCTTTGACTCAAGGCCCGGGACCAAGTACCCCAAGGCCCTGGGGAGCGTCATGTGTATTCCACACTATTTGTGTATCTCAATAGGGGGGAGGAGGTAACATTATCTCACAACCCCTCTCTCCTTTTTTATGTCCCTATGTCAAGTGATAGCATGGCAGATGGAGTAACCCTTAAGCTGGGTTCACACATAGCGACAGCGACAACGACATCGCTGTTACGTCACCATTTTCTGTGACATAACAGCGACTTTGTAAGTCGCTGTTATGATCGCTGCTTAGCTGTCAAACACAGCGACGCAGCAGCGATCATAACGTCACTACATGTGCAGAGAGCAGGGAACCGCGCACACTGCTTAACGCTGGCTCCTTGCTCTCCTAGCTACAGTACACATCGGGTTAATTAACCCGATGTGTACTGCAGCTACATGTCACAGTACAGAGAGCAGGGAGCCGCACATACTGCTTAGTGCTGGCTCCTTGCTCTCCTAGCTACAGTACACATAGGTTTAATTACCCGATGCGTACTGCAGCTACATGTGCACAGAGCAGGAGCCGGCACTAGCAGCAAGAGCGGCGGAGGCTGGTAACGAAGGTAAATATCGGGTAACCAGGGAAAGGTCTTCCCTTGGTTACCCGATGTTTACAGTGGTTACAGCTTTCAGCAGCTGCCAGACGCCGGCTCCTGCTCCCTGCTCGCTTCATTTCGTCGCTCTCTCGCTGTCACAGACAGCGATGTGTGCTTCACAGCGGGAGAGTGACGACGAAAAAATGAAGCAGGACATTCAGCAACGAGCAACGACCTCACAGCAGGGGCCAGCTCGTTGCTGGATGTCACACACAGCGACAGCGACGGGACGTCGCTGCAACGTCACAGAAAATGGTGACGTAGCAGCGACGTCGTTGTCGTCGTCGCTGTGTGTGACACCACCCTTATACATCACTGCACGTATAGTTGTCAAAGTAGACGTAGATCTGATCAGGTGACAGATATCCCATGCAGCACTGAAGTGCCTATCTGTATTAAGATTAGAAAGTAAAAGGGGATAAGGGTACCTTCACACTTTAGCGATGCAGCAGCGATCCGACCAGCGATCTGACCTGGTCAGGATCGCTGCTGCATCGCTACATGGTCGTTGGTGAGCTGTCAAACAGGCAGATCTCACCAGTGACCAGTGACCAGCTCCCAGCCAGCAGCGACGTGCAAGCGACGCTGCGCTTGCACGGAGCCGGCGTCTGGAAGCTGCGGACACTGGTAACTAAGGTAAACATCGGGTATGGTTACCCGATGTTTACATTAGTTACCAGCGCACACCGCTTATCCTTGCTCTCCTAGCTACAGTACACATCGGGTTAATTAACCCGATGTGTAATGCAGCTACATGTGCAGAGAGCAGGGAGCCGCGAACACTGCTTAGCGCTGGCTCCTTGCTCTCCTAGCTACAGTACACATCGGGTTAATTAACCCGATGTGTACAGCAGCTACATGTGCAGAGAGCCGGAGCCGGCAGCACAGGCAGCGTGAGAGCTGCGGAGGCTGGTAACTAAGGTAAATATCGGGTAACCACCTTGGTTACCCGATGTTTACCCTGGTTACAGCTTACCGCAGCTGCCAGACGCCGGCTCCTGCTCCCTGCTCGCTTCATTTGTCGCTCTCTCGCTGTCACACACAGTGATCTGTGTGTCACAGTGGGAGAGCGCCTTTGAAGAAAACGAACCAGGGCTGTGTGTAACGAGCAGCGATCTCGCAGCAGGGGCCAGATTGCTGCTCAGTGTCACACACAGCGAGATCGCTAATGAGGTCACTGCTGCGTCACAAAAAGCGTGACTCAGCAGCGATCTCGGCAGCGAGCTCGCTGTGTGTGAAACACCCATAACAGTTCCAAGCTCCCTAAGTTTACCTAAGTGGTAACCTGAGTGCAGTTAAGAGTTGATATTCGATGTTGTGCCCAGGACACATTCGGACACATAGCTTTAAATAACTGGTTCATACTTTGCCCTAATCTCACATGGCAAATATAATTAAAGAGTTCCAGTCTTAGGGCCTCATACAAAATATTAATATAAAAAATGTTCTCCTCTTTATCCAATTAAGTCTGCATCTCCTAATCGAGAGTCATTTTCTGATTCTGATGCCAAGATATTATATTCTAATAGCGGAATTGAAAAAGGAAACAACGGACCTTTTAGGCCCCCGAACTCTGAATTCCTAAAATCACAATTTTATTCAATATTCTTCATAACCATTAAGGGACAAAAACACACAAACATTCCCCTTAGGCTGTGTGCACACGTTGCGTTTTTTACCGTGGAAACGCTGCGTTTAGAACCGCAGCGTTTCAGTGGCAAATTGCATGCATTCAGCTTTCCCAGCA
Source organism: Anomaloglossus baeobatrachus (assembly GCF_048569485.1). Taxonomy (NCBI): domain Eukaryota; kingdom Metazoa; phylum Chordata; class Amphibia; order Anura; family Aromobatidae; genus Anomaloglossus; species Anomaloglossus baeobatrachus. The sequence goes on from NC_134355.1 coordinate 441,977,350, forward strand.
AAGTGTATGAGAAAGCCGAAAAATCAGTGCACACGCTGCGTTTCTAAACGCAGCGTTTTGGATGCCAAAAATCGGTGTGGAAAGAAAAGCAGCATGTCACTTCTTTTGTGCGGTGTAGCTGCGTTCTCTCCCCCATTGAAATCAATGATGCAGGTCAGAACGCAGCTACACCGCAGTGAGCTGCTTTTTTGTTGCGGTCCGCGGGCTTTGTCGGCATGCCAGAATGCAGGCATTTACCTGGAAGTGAGGTCAAGAGGTTTCCTGTTGACCTCACTTCCTGGCAAAGTCCTGGAAAGCCCACGGTGTCGCCAAAGTGCCCGCCCCGACCCCCGACCCCCCTCCCGAAAATCCAACATGGCCGTGCGCACAGTAGCGCACCGGCCGCAACCTACTCCTATGATTTCTGTCGCATGTGCCTTGAGACATGCGACAGAAAAATGCCCCCCCCCTGGCCCTGCCAGGTCACCCCCTATTCCCCCCGGTATTCCCCCTTACCTGTCCGGTCGCAGCGCTGATCCCCCGCGGCCCCCTCCTCCTTCACAGCAGACGCCGGTCAGTGCGGTCACATGTGCCGAGCAGCTGAAAGCCAGCACTGTGTTCAGAGATCTGTGCTGGCTGCTCGCACTCTGCAGCTGTGACCCGGGGAGAGTGGGTGCAGATTTTTGGCACCCACTCTCCTCAAATGGAGGGTCTGGCCTCCTAGAAAATGGGGGATACGTTCCCTGAACGTGCCCCCATATTCTAGAAGGTCCAGAGCCGACATGGGACGTCCAAATAGATTTCTGCGGACCCATTTCTTTCAAATTTTTTGATTAAATTGGTGAACGAGGGAATGATTTGGGGAGTGTTTTTTCTAATAAAAATTTTTTTGTCATTTTTTTTGCTTTTGTTTACTGTCAATTAGTTATGTCTGGTATCTGATAGACGCCGTGACATCACTAATTGCTGGGCTTGATGCCAGGTGACATTACACATCTGGTATCAACCCCATTTATTACCCCGTTTGCCAATGCACCAGGGCGCGGGATGAGTTGGGGCGAAGCGCCAGGATTGGCGCATCTAATGGATGCGCCACTTCTGGGGCGGCTGCGGCCTGCTATTTTTAGGTTTGGAAGAGTCCAATAACCATGGCTCTTCCCACCCTGAGAATACCAGACCCCAGCTGTCAGCTTCACCTTGGCTGGTGATCTAATTTGTGGGGACCCCACGTTATTTTTTTTTTAATTCTTTATTTATAAATAAAAAAAAAAGCCTGGGGAGCCCTCCAAATTGATCACCAGACAAGATGAAGCTGCCAGTTGTGGTTTGCAGGCTACAGCTGTCTGCTTTACCCTGATTGGCTATCAAATATAGGGGGGACCCCACGCCATTTTTTTCATTGTTTTTTTTTTTTTTTTTTTTTGATAAATACTAAGCTAGGCACCCTTTAGTGCCACATGAAAGGTACTAAAGGTGCCAGCTTCGAATATGCAGGCGGGGGTGGGACGTTATATATATTTGACATCCATTCATCCATTGACGCTTTTTTGGCTGTGTGCCCACAATCAGTTTTTGCAGTGGTTTGGGCGCTGAGTGTTTTCCCTGCATCCATAACGCTGCGTTGTGCAGTAGAAGCACAGTGGAAGGATTTTTGGAGATCCCGTGCCCACTGTGCTTCTCCTCTCCGCAGCATAAACTGACTGGTGGTGTGGCTTCCCGAGCCTCAGCATGTCAATTTATGCTGTGGAGACGAGAGTGCTCTCTGCAGGTAGAATAGAGCTAAAGTCCACAGCAGCCTGAACCCAAATCGTGGGCATGGCCAGCTGTGTTCTCCCGTGGACAATATTCACATCTCTGCAGGAAGGCTGACACTGTGTACTAGACGCCGTGTCGCTGGATCACGGCCACATAGCCTAAAAGTGAGAATATTGTTGCTACAGCAACATTTTGGGTGAAGTAGCTGTGGATTCAAAATGCTTAATATACTCCTGAATAAAATCCTTGAGGGGTGCAGATTCCAAAATGGGGTCACTTGTGGGGGTTTTCTGACGTATAGGTGCCCAAGGGGTGACATGGTGCGCGAAGTTTATTTCAACTTTTCCAAAATTCAAATGGTGCTCCTTCCATTCCAAGCCCTCCCATTTATCCAAACAGAATGTGGAGAAGGAAATGACATCACAGGTTTTTTTTTCCAAAGTTCTGTGTTCAACCAACTTTATTAACACTGACAAGTCTTAAAAAACACACCTAAAAAACGCATGAAAAACGCATGCGTTTTCGATGCGTTTTTCTCAAAAAGCATTGTTTACAATTCTCCCCTCTGCCAGAGGGTGCGTTTTTTTCCGCGCTGAAAAAAAAGCAACGTGTGCACATAGCCTTAAAATGGTACTCCGCAGTGGGAGCGGGTCTAATGGGGGTGAATGACAGTACTGCAGGTCCGGATAAATAATAGGCCTCAAATGCCCTGCCACTATCCCTAATAAACCACCCTATCTGGCTGTGGAGGTCGGCACCCTTCTATAAAGTAAATGGTGCCTGTGCTCACTGTCGACTCTCCCTTGGAGTCCCTGAAACTGTTCCTATCTCACCGTATGGGTAATAAACTACCACCATTCCAATAAATAAATACAAAAACCATCATGAACATCTCAATATGGTGCCAAAATATTAGAAACTAGACCCTTCAAGGAATTTATCTAGATGTTTAGTGAGTACCATGAACCTCCAAGTGCTTCACATAATTTGATAACATTGACCCGTGAAAATAAAAAAAAAATACATTTTTACCACAAAATTGTTACTTCAACCAGATAGCTTTATTTCACAAGGGTATCAAGAAAAAATGCACCATAAAATTTATTGTGGAATTTCACCCGAGTACACTGATACCACATACAGTATGTGGTGGAAATCAACTGTTTGTGTGCGCATGGCAGGGTTCAAAAAGGAAGGAGCGCCATTTGACGGTAAAATTGGCTGGAATGATTAGCAGATGCCATGTCGCAATTGAAGAGCCCCTAGGGTACCTATACAGCAGAAACCCCCAACTAGTGACCCCATTTTGGAAACTAGACCACTCATGGATTATATTCGGGGGTATAGTGAACATTTTGAATCCACTGATACTTCACAAAAATGTTGCTGTAGTAACAAATTTCTCAGTTTTAGGCTATATGCCCATGATCCGACAACACTGCGTCTAGTACACAGTGTAAGCCCTCCTGCGGAGATGTGAGTGTTGTCCATGGAAGAACACAGCTGCCCGTGCTCACGATCCAGGTTCAGGCTGCTGTGGACTTTAGCTCTATTCTCCCCATGGAGAACAATTTCATCTCCACAGCATAAATTGACATGCTGAGTCTCAGGAAGCCAGGCCACAGGTCAGTTTATGCTGCGGAGAAAAGAAGCACAGTGGGTATGGGATTTCTAAAAATCCTCTGCACTTGTGTAACGGGGTGCCAGGGGTGCCTCCGGGCTTGTAGTCGTGGCCCCTTCTGTCAGGCTTACCCCTGGCTCCGCCGTCACTATCGGGATGGGAGATGTCTTGGTGGGGCAGAGTGTGGTGGTGCAGGTGTTGTCCGGCGCACAAATACTCTTCAGGCATGGTTCAATGCAAATAACAAACATGTTTTATTCTTCGCAAGTCTCCACACGTGGCAGTAACAAAACACAGTGCTGTGGCACTTCCTTTAGCTGAGGGAAAGCCTGCCCTAGCATCCCCTCAAGTGGGTGACTTGCCTGACTACTCCTCTTCGCCAGGCTCCCACTTCTGGCTACCCACAGCCCGGACCCACACCGGGACTGCTTCGCACTATGAGGTTCCGCCCGCTCCTTTTCTCTCTGGCTTCCCTGTTCTTCCAGCTCCCTTCTTTCTTTCTTTCTTTCTGCCCACTCAGCTCCACACTCTGCCCCTGGCTGCTTCTTCTCTCCCGTCCCGGACACAACTGCCTTCAGCACACACTTCCTTTCCCCCTAAGCTGCCGGCTCCTCCTCCCTCCTCTACAGTTTCTATGGGGACAGCATTAACCACTTCAGAGAAAACCTGTGCTTCCTTGTAAGGGGTCTGCCCACCCCTTACATTCCTCCCCTCTTTAAGCCTAAGCCTCCCGGCAAGGCACAAATCTAAAATCACATTTTAAAACTAAGCAAAGTCATTTTAATGAAACTGCGAACATGTTCACCTGAGGGCACCCGCAAGGGCACACCAGTCCAGCGCCCGGAGTTCTTCCTGGAAGCTCCCGGTCTTAGTCGTGCCCGGAGGCCGTCGGCAGGCACTCCCGGTCTTAGTGGAGTTTCTGCCCGGAGGCTTTTGCAGCACTCTCGGTCTTAGACGTTAGCTGGCAGGAACACAACTCGGCAAAAATCTTCTTAACGACGTGGAGGGAGCCCCTGGCTCAGTCCAGCATCAGGCTCTCTTCCGGGCTCAGCAACTTGAACGGTTACAAACAGCACACCTTCTTCCGGCTCAAAACAATGCCGGTGTTGAACAAAAACAGGCCCGCCATCTTCCGGTCTTGAAAAGTCACTCCGGATGATATGCACGTTGCCATTCGGCTCGTTGGGCCTGCACGTACTCCGACAGGGACTGTCCGGGCAACCGGCGCAGCCTCCGGAAGGGCTCGTAGTTGGCGGGTTGCTCCAATGTCTCGGGTGGGAGAGTTCAGCTAGCACCGGTCTTTGCTGCGACCGCCGCTGGTATTGGCATTCCTCCCACTCGATTTCCTGTTGCCACTGTGCGGCCTCTTGTGTAGTGGGCTGCTCCGGTCCTCCTGGCACAGCCTGTAGGTTAAGGGTGGGTCCTTCCGCAGCCGCAGTCTGCTTCGGGCATCCTCTGCCCAGGCTAGTCGCTACTAGTGCGGCTACCACAGCTTGCTGTCTTCCTGGAGTCTCCATCTTGCTCGGAGTCAGCGTTTCTGGTAATGGCGTCGGGGTCAGTGGAGATGCTGGAGGAAGTGGAGGCGGGCTTACTTTTCCCGCTCTTGGGTATACTCCACCCCCAGTCTCACACATCAGGTCGACCCCTACGCGGCGGTTCTTCTTTTTCTCTGGAACACCGCCCACTTCACATATCTTCCTTCGTGCCCTTGGACCGGCACCTCCCCTCTTTGGGCGGAGTACTCCGAACTTCTTTTTTGGCACCGGCCAGCCCCAGGCTCTTCTTTTGGCGCCAATTCTGTGCGTGCTTTCTGTGTCTTCACAGACAACGGCCATCTTGCCGCCATCTTGTGCCCGGTCCAACGCCTTAGGCACTTCTTCCTCTTCCCACCATGGGATCGTAAATCTTCGCTGAAAGTCCGGATCAGGGGCCCTGGGCACCACTTTGTCTCCATCTTCTTGGAGCGGGTCCCCTTGCATACGATCCGGATCCTGCCGACTACGCCACATGTAACGGGGTGCCAGGGGTGCCTCCGGGCTTGTAGTCGTGGCCCCTTCTGTCAGGCTTACCCCTGGCTCCGCCGTCACTATCGGGACGGGAGATGTCTTGGTGGGGCAGAGTGTGGTGGTGCAGGTGTTGTCCGGCGCACAAATACTCTTCAGGCATGGTTCAATGCAAATAACAAACATGTTTTATTCTTCGCAAGTCTCCACACGTGGCAGTAACAAAACACAGTGCTGTGGCGCTTCCTTTAGCTGAGGGAAAGCCTGCCCTAGCGTCCCCTCAAGTGGGTGACTTGCCTGACTACTCCTCTTCGACCGGCTCCCACTTCTGGCTACCCACAGCCCGGACCCACACCGGGACTGCTTCGCACTATGAGGTTCCGCCCGCTCCTTTTCTCTCTGGCTTCCCTGTTCTTCCAGCTCCCTTCTTTCTTTCTTTCTTTCTGCCCACTCAGCTCCACATTCTGCCCCTGGCTGCTTCTTCTCTCCCGTCCCCGGACACAACTGCCTTCAGCACACACTTCCTTTCCCCCTAAGCTGCCGGCTCCTCCTCCCTCCTCTACAGTTTCTATGGGGACAGCATTAACCACTTCAGAGAAAACCTGTGCTTCCTTGTAAGGGGTCTGCCCACCCCTTACACTTGTACTGCACAATGCAGAGTTTGGGACGCAGTGAAAACACTCTGCATCCAAAATGCTACAAACCCTAATCGTGGTCACACAGCCTAAAAAGCTAGGATGGCTGGATGCATGGATGGATGGATGGATAGATAAATGTCAAACACATTTATAATGTCCAACCCCCTGCATATTCTAAGCTGGCACTCTTTAGTGACTTTTATATGGCACTGAAGGGTGTTTAGCCTTTTATTTAGCCAAAGAAATAAATATTTTAAAAAAATGATGTGGTGTCCCCCCATTTTTGACAGCCAGCTAGGGTAAAGCAGACGGCTGCAGCCTGCAGACCGCAATTGGTTGCTTTACCTTGGTTGGTAATCCAAAACAGAGGGCACGCCACGTTTTTTTTTTTTTTTAAATTATTTCTAAATAAATAAAGCGGACAGCTGTGGTCTGGTATTCTCAGGTGGGAAGAGCCATGGTTATTAGGCCCTTCCTAGCCTAAAAATAGCAGGCAACAGCTGCCACAAAAGTGGTGCATCTATTAGATACGCCAATCCTGGTGTTTTTCCCCGGCTCATCCCGTTGCCCTGATGCGGGGGTAAATTGGGTAATATATGGGGTTGTGTCACAGTGTACTAGTGGGGGCACTGCGATACACTAGAGAAGCTGTTTCTAGATGCAGTTAGCAAACCACCCACTAGGGGGCACAAAAACAATAGAATAATCAGCAGGCCGAGTCAGTACCGGGATGTCAAGTCAAAACCAGGGGAGAAGCAAATCGTGGTCAGGTGCTAGACAGAGGTCGGGAACCAGGAAGTAACGCGAATGACAGAGGGGAAAAGCGGAGCCGAAGTGAAGTAAAACAAGCAAGATCAGAGGCTGGTAGATCAGAGCTATAAACAGGGACGGGACCGGGAAGTCAGGAGGAGCTGAGCAGACAGATGGTATGGGGAGGGCTCAGGTCTGGACAGTAGCTGAGAGGTAGGATGGATCAGGGAACACTCATGGGAGCCAGACTCACGTGCTGCAGAGCGGGAACTATTACTGGTGGTGTTTCAGCAACAGCAGCACAAAGATTTAGCTACCTGACCATCGAGTGAGGCAGTTTGGAATAAGCCCCTCCCATGACCTGTAACCTTTGGGAGAGATGCATGCAACGGCTCAGTGATGCCTGAGCCTGGCATAGAACATGACAGGTTGTTACCAGCTGTAATTAGTTAGTAATGTTGCAGCATCTATCAGATACCCAACATTACTGTCCATAAAATTTTTATTTGAAAAAGCACTCCCCAACACATTCCCTCTTTCATCAATTTATTGAAAGGAAAAAAAAATCCGGTCCTCAGCAATGCATTTTAGAGACCCAAGATGACTCTGGATCTTCCAGAAAATGGGGGCATGCTTAGGGAACGTATCCCCCATTTTCTGGAAGTGCATACACTCCATGTGAAGAATGTGGGTGTAGTGGCTTCAGTGAGAATACTGCAACCACACTCCCCATGTACACATCATGGCAGTGTGAAATGCAGTAACCTCACTGCGTGCAGGGAGCCAGCTGAGAGCCGTGCTCTGTGCATGTGGCCGCCATCTTTTTTCGAGAAGGAGTCAGTGGGATCATGGGGGATCGCCGCTGTAGAGGTTTCGTGGGAACCGGGGGGGTGCCAGTGCAAGACCTGGCTGGACCTAAGGAGGACTTTTTTGTCTCATCTGACATGTCAGATGAAACAGAAATCAGAGGAAGAGAATCAATGTGGCAGGTGCGCCACTCGTGCGGCCACCATTTTAGATGATCAGAAGGGGGAGGTGAACCAGGGAGGCACTTTGGCCACAGCAGGGGACCGGAGAGGAGTGTGTGAGGACATTTATCTCCCATCTGACATGTTTGATCATGACAGGTGCGAGATAAATCACTTTTTACTGGCGCTGCCATTTATTGTAACGTCATCATGGTTATACGGTGTATAATGACAATCACATGACCAGGGACCAGAAAAAAAAACGCTGAAATTGTGATCTCCAGGGTGTCAGCTATCCCAGTAGCTGAAACCTCAGACATTTTCCGACGCTGGGGGACGCTATTCACTCTTTTCTTGCCGCCATTTTAAAACAGCGGATCAGAATAAATACCCTTTCTTGCTGCCGTTTTAATCTGGAAGGCAGCTGTAAAGATGTTAAAATGGTCAAAATCTGTGACAGACCCTTAGCATAGTATATTGTACGTAACTCTGCATTGCTTGCAATTGACAAATATTACTTCAGTCATTAGTAAACCCAGAAGAGGGCCCCTGTGCACGAAAAATATATGGACCCTTTGCAACCCAATAGCTCATCATAATGCCCAATTTCTACAGCTTTTGAGGTGAAGATGTGCCCCCTTATCACTTAGGCCCCTGTGCAGCTGCACAGATTGCACCAATGATATGTCTGCCCCTGAATGCACCAGTGTGCCATCTATCATAGTGGCTCAGTGGTTAGCCCTGCAGTCTTTCTGTGCTGGGATCCTGGATTCAAATCCCACTAAAGACAATATGTCCAAGAGTTTGAATGTTTTTTTCCCATGTTTATGTTCATTTCCTCCTGGTTCAACGGTTTCCTCCCACACTCCAAAGACATACTGATATAGAATTTAGATTATGAGCCCCAATGGGGACAGTGTTGCTGATGTATGTTAAGCTCCAAGTAATTAACAGCACTATAAATATTATCATCTATCGTCTAAGGATGTTCACAGCTTTGAGAGATACATTGATAACCTTATTTTAAAGGTTCTTCAATATAAAATTGATTATAAAATTGATAAAACTTGGTCCAATAGAATGTGTAGCTTAACAAACCTTTGCTCTGAATTTTGATATAATGTATTTTGGTTAGTTAGAAGTCTGTGACTGTTCCAAGTGTTGATGCTACATCCTGTTACTCCTGAATGGTGGCTACAGCTGATTGCACTGGCGGACACAGAGAAAAAAAGGGTCCCTGTGCAAGAACAATATATGGGTTCTTTTTTCGTCCAATAATTCATCAAAATGCGCAATCCCACCTGCTTGGGAGGTATGATTGTGCCCCATTGGGTCAGTTGCACCAATGATATGTCAACCTCTCGCTGATTTATATCCCACTTAACAGTGAGCCATTTTCTTGCGGCTTCCCGATGCTGCAATTGTCCTCAGTGTTTCCCTTGGGAGTTATTGCATGAGATAACATGTTTTTTGAGATATTGCTCTAAGACAATGTGTTTTTTGAGTTATTGCACAAGTCTTATTGTTTTGTTTTGTTTTTCATTTTCCAGCACAGTATACTAAGCAAATTTATGATCAGACAAGAATTCAACATTGCAACTGTGTTATTGCTGCAACCCACTTTTATTTTTAATCCAATCAACATTTTTGTAAACATTTGAATATACTCCGTACTTATCAGTTTCCCCACAGCCCACTCCCCATGAAACTACTCCTGCTAGATACCAGTTCTTTGTTTGATGGTTGAATGTGACCATTGGACCTCCAGAGTCACCAGAGCAGGCGTCTTTCCCTCCTAAAAGGCAAATGAAATGTAAATAGTTTAGCACGAAACCTAAGTACTTTTTGCACACTATAACCTGCACCACAAGGCTAGGGCAATGGCCGGTGAACATTGAAATTGCAATGTTACATTACTACATCTTATCTAATAAATTACCAGTGAGAAGAAAAGGGCAATAGTAGTCAAGGCCATGGTAAATACAATAATAATAATAATAAAAATAATAATAAATACCAATAGAAACCTCATTGTAGAAATTAGAAAATATTTTATTACTACAAATCTTACAGCAAGAGGAAAGAAAGATTTCAGCAAATTTTCATAGACATGTTTGTGACGGGGTATGCGACAGAGCAGTAAGGGACGCCAGGCCAAGGAACAATCCAAGAAGATGTAATGAGGCAGGGAGCATAAAACATGCAATATTAAAATGGTTCTTTATAGTCCACACAAAGGAAATAGGTCCGGGGGCGCCAAGGATAATGCAAAAGTCCTCAAAGTCCAATCGTCCATGTACGGGCGATAAGGAGCTGGCCTTAGCACAGGTCCTCACCCTTCACTCAACAAAGCACAATCCCACGTGGCCGCGGATCTCCAGTCTGTAACAGTCCACACACACAGACCCCAGGATCCAGCCTCAGCTATAGATCCTAGTACGTCTTCAGCCGAGATCCAACTAACTGAACTAACACGTTCTTCTCTCCTGGGATCAGCCCCTTAGGTGGGCACACCTCCCCCTGGCCATTTGATGCATGAATGGACTTTAGACTGCTGGCTCTGTTCTGTTTACCAAGTTGTAGATTGGAGCAGTCCCATGCTGAGAAGAACAATATATATATGCAACCCCCACCAAATCAATGACAATAGCTACTGCTGAAGCCTGATTGCAATATGATACAGGCTGGGGGGAAGGTATGGTCACTTACATCCCAAGACATTTCAAAGTGTTCAGTAAGTACAACCAAAGGAAAGTGACATCACATCCTGACATAGTATTACAGCAAATGCAGTGAGAAGGTAAAATACATCACATGGCATCTTGTACAAAAATATGGGATGGAGAAAACTACATACATCATGACAATTCCTTCCCCTCCCAACTTGTGTACGTACTAGGGACCTCTACAGGTCGCTGGTTAAGTACACGCAGGCATGGCTGACAGGACTCAAGGCTCCAGGTTCTTTAGTGTATGATGAAGATGTAGGGTTGAATGTTCGGGTCCAGTTTATATCCTCCTTCACTTAAACTCTGCTTCCTGCACCCACAAATTGGCATTGTATATCTCCCACATCATTGCCTAGGAGTATGTCTGCAGGAAGGCCGCTCATCACACCGATTATGCATTGTTTTGCCCCAAAGCCATAATCTAGGGTCACACTCGCTCTTGGAATGTATCTTTGATTACCTCCAGCCAATTCAATGGCAATTCCTGGTCCCTTTTGAATTGCTTCTGGTTGAATTACTTGGGGATCTGCGATGGTGAGAAAAGCCCCAGTGTCACGAAAGCCAACAACTTTTTGGCCATCCAGCACGACCTCCTGTAGATGTTTATGCTGAAGATCATAAGAACGCGTGGCTGTGGCTCGCACTCCATAGACTCCTGGTAGGGAAGTCAACATATCAGGGTCACTTGGCAAATCATCAGGGCCTGAATCTAGCTCTTCTCCTGCTGAAGATGTCTGTAGATAATGGACAGGCAAAGGTGGTCTGCAGCTGTTCTGCCTCTGAACACCTGGACAGTGAGCTTGCAGATGACCAGGCTGCCCACATTGATAACATCTGCGCTGCATCTCACTCCTTCCAGTTTGCCTTCTGGAGAAGTAGGTAGGAGACCTTGGTGACTGATAGGGAGGTGCAGGTGCTGGAGGTGGTTGTCGATTTGGAGGATGACTCCACTGGATAGATGGGCATGTGGCCCGCAGATGTCCGGGATGCCCACAGCTATAACATCTCCGCTCTTCTACTTTCTCTCCTCATCGTATTCCAAAAAATGTGGTAGAAACAACTGGAGGCACGTACACACGGGTATCCACATGAGGTGGTGATCTAGGTCCAGGAACATTGGACACTGAAGGACAAGGAACCTCTGGTGTTGGGAAGCTGGTCATTTTTGCTCCCTCTGCTAGCAGCTTCTTCCATTGAGGCTTGATAGTGAGCACCTCATCAGCTAGAGCAGCAGCTTGTTCCATTGTCTCTGGTCTCCTCTCACGCACCCATTCCCGAATCTCAGTAGGGCACTTGGCATAAAACTGTTCTTTTAGGATGACCTGGATGAACGTCTCCCAAGTTAAGGCCCCCTCTCCCTCCAGCCAGTGATGGCATACTTGTTTCAGTCTGTGGGCAAACATCTTGAAAGACACTTCTCCATCACAGGCTAATGTACGGAACTTAGTCCTATAAGTATCTGGGGTCACAGCATAATGTTCCAGAATGGTCTGTTTTATCTCCCCATACTCACAATTCCACTGAGGGTCCATAGCTCTATAGGCGTCGGCAGCTCCACCCTCCAAGAGGCCCACCAGGTGTCTGACTCACTCTCTTTCTGGGACTTCCATTAATCGGCACTGATGCTCAAAGTCCTGAAAGAAGCCCTCAATGTCACCTGCAGCTTCATTAAATGGCTTAAAGTCCTTGCGGGACACTCTGGAGAATTCCCTCATAGTTGGTGCTGTGGTTAAAGTTTGTCTGGAGCCTCTAGCTGCTTCCACAGCAAATCTCCTCTCCAGCAATGCTGCCCTCTCTTGAGCTCTGCGAATGGCCTCCCTCTTATCTTCTATGGTGGCCTCATCTCCAAGCAGTGCCATCTCCTCCTCATACCACACAATCCATTGACTTTTTTGGGTATTTACCTCCAGCTCCCGTCTTTCCTCCCTTTGCTGTGGAAATTGTTCCTCGGTGCCATCTTGCAGGCAAGCGTTTTCCAATGCCTCAATTAGTTGCTCCTTAGAGAGTCCTTTGTAACCGACTCCTAATTCACGGGCCATTGTTTGTAGGCTCACCACAGTCCAGTTCCTGTATCCTGAGGTTCTCAATCCAGATGTTAATGGGCCGTTGTCCTCCATTCTTTCTGCTCTGATCCCGCCGCTGCCACCAGTTTGTGACGGGGTATGCGACAGAGCAGTAAGGGACGCCAGGCCAAGGAACAATCCAAGAAGATGTAATGAGGCAGGGAGCATAAAACATGCAATATTAAAATGGTTCTTTAGAGTCCACACAAAGGAAATAGGTCCGGGGGCGCCAAGGAGAATGCAAAAGTCCTCAAAGTCCAATCATCCATGTACGGGCGATAAGGAGCTGGCCTTAGCACAGGTCCTCACCCTTCACTCAACAAAGCACAATCCCACGTGGCCGCGGATCTCCAGTCTGTAACAGTCCACACACACAGACCCCAGGATCCAGCCTCAGCTATAGATCCTAGTACGTCTTCAGCTGAGATCCAACTAACTGAACTAACATGTTCTTCTCTCCTGGGATCAGCCCCTTAGGTGGGCACACCTCCCCCTGGCCATTTGATGCATGAATGGACTTTAGACTGCTGGCTCTGTTCTGTTTACCAAGTTGTAGATTGGAGCAGTCCCATGCTGAGAAGAACAATATATATATGCAACCACCACCAAATCAATGACAATAGCTACTGCTGAAGCCTGATTGCAATATGATACAGGCTGGGGGGAAGGTATGGTCACTTACATCCCAAGACATTTCAAAGTGTTCAGTAAGTACAACCAAAGGAAAGTGACATCACATCCTGACATAGTATTACAGCAAATGCAGTGAGAAGGTAAAATACATCACATGGCATCTTGTACAAAAATATGGGATGGAGAAAACTACATACATCATGACAATGATGATCAAGTAAACAGGAGAGTCCTTAAGAACAACCCCATACAGAGGACCCCATAAGATGAGCAGCAGCCCTATACCACCATATACCAAACATACACAGGTATTTCATTGAATCAAATGAGGTCTTCAGTACCAATCAGTACCACTGGATGGCAGTGAATGCCCCAAATAGTGTAATGCTCAATGAATAATGATAAAACAATGAAACACTGAGCATAAGTATTAACCAAATACAAAGGATAAATGTATGGAGGGCTGATCACACTCACCCACCCATGACGGGTACACCGTGAAGTATAAGGTGCCCCAATGCGCACATTTCGTTGTCTTTCTCAGGGGGCCATGAACTTGCAATGTGACATTACTACATCTTATCTAATAATTAGCAATGTGGTTGTGATGTAACACAAATGTAACAAAGATTGCAAAACTGGAATTTTTGTTCACAAGTCACAAGTGAAACAAACTTGCAACTCACAAGCAAACTGTAGCCGTAATTGGCTCCGCATGCAGCTCTGTGTGGCCACCAGTGCGGATGGGTGCAGGAATTGCTTGCTATTACATCTTCTGTGTGGAAAATTGTTGTAGTTATTCACACGGACATCAAACAGACCAAAAATGTGGCCACCTGAACAAGACCGTGCTGCATGAGAAGCTTTATAGAAAGCTAAAGCCTCTTTGGAACCACTCAGAAAACGTATATTCACATGGCATTGTTTTAGTCAGTATTTTACATCAGTATTTATGCATTTTGCTACCACATAATGTAAAATTATGATAGAAAGTGTATGGAGCGGGAACTGAACCAGCAGAATAGCCTGCATATGCTGACTGTGCTACACAGCCGGCTTGTGCCGTTAACAGCAGCAGTGACAGCTGGCTCTGCTACTGGCTTGTTAACCATTTAATCATTTAATCACTGCGATCATGCTATGCAAATTGGTTGCCATGGCAGCTGTGGGCATGCTAAATTCCCTCTTGGCTGCTATGTTGATCCTTCTATTAAGCTCAGTCTGCGGCTGGCCTTCATAAGAGAATGGCAATATACAGACGCAGACACAATTGCTGGTAACCTTCTGAAAAAGAAAGAAAAATGCACAATCGTGACTGAAATATCTTGAAATTGACAAAGAAATTTTAATTTTAATGAATATCAACCAACGAGAATCAGATGTTGCTTGTAAATTGTGGTTCAACAGAAAAATGTGAAAAACAAACAAATGAAAATGGCCTGGACAAAATGACGAGACCCTTAAATTAATATTTTGTTGGCAATCACTGCAAACAAATGATTTCTTAACATTCATTGAGATTTCGACTCCTGTCTACATCTATTTTGGCCACAATTTGGGAGCAAACATCTCCAGCTGTCTCAGGTGTAAAGGTGCCTTCTCCAGACTGCATGTTTCTGCTACTTCCATAGATACTCAATAGAATTTAGATTTGGACACTGGGTAGCAAATTTCGCTCCATAATGCCTTGATAGTCTTGAGATTTAACTGTAACTTGCACAAAATCAAGACACCCTACACAGATACAGAAAACAGCTCCAAACCATTACAGAACCTCATCTAGGTTTCACAGTAAGTACAATGTTGATGTGACTTGCCAGAAAGCTCCAGTTTTATTTAATCTGTCCTAAGAACATTTTCCCAAAAGATTTTTGGCTTGTCAATATGCATGTTAGCAAATTCTAGTATTGCTTTTTCATGATCTGCTTTGAACATTGGCTACCTCCTCGGTTGTATTTCATGAAGTCCACTTTGGCCAAGACAGCGATGAATGATGCAAATTAACACTGATGTACCTTGTCCTTGGAATTCACCTCTAATCTCTTTGGAAGTTGTTCTGGGCTCTTTGGTTATTATTCGTATTATTTGTTTCTTCATTTTGTCATCAATTTTCCTCTTGCGGCCATGCCCAGGGACAGGTACTTTCAAAGAGATCTTATAGGGGATATCCAATATTTATTTTTACAATGTGCCTAAGAACTAACAAGCAGGTAGTTGACAACTACCTCCCTAATGTGCCTTCCGTCATTCTCCACCAGCAGAGAGCAGTCATAGGCTGCTCCTGCCAGCAATTCAGAGGCTTCTGCTGACATCAGATCGACAGAGCGGCATCTTCTATTCCGCTCTGCTCTGTTGATGGTACTTGAATGCTGACGTCATGCTGATTAACAATCGGCTCCCCGCTGCCTATGTGGCACCCCAGTGGTCATGGGAGCCACAGTAGCATTGTTCTCCTCACCGGGATCAATGCTATACTTAGAGGCAGCGTGGGGACCTCTCCTTGTCAGGAACATCACACACAACCTCTCCTACTCCAGGCCAGCAGGGGGAGCTCATAACCTGTGGTGAAGGGAGTCTCTCTGTACATGCTGACCTGAGGGAAGGGTTAATGGTTGCACCACTACAACCCCTGCCATCCTCCTGGGGCCCGCTCCACCTGTGGGGAGTGATGACACCCGAGCTGCACTACCACCAGCCCCAGCAAGGAACCCTGCAGCGGCGGCTAATCCCTGGCCACATACCACAGGTGGCGTTACAACAAACTCTCCCAAATCACCCCTCTTCCCTTCATTTACTCCATGCCTTGGGGCAACGGAACCGAGCAAGGCCACCCATGACATCGCCTGACCCAACCCGCAACAGCCAGCAACGAATAGATTAACCACCTGCCCCGTTGGGCACTGCACCTAACTGTAGGAAGCCAGTGGATACTGGTAATCACGCCTCATCGATAGAACTGCCTGGAAGAAGACTCTGTTGACATGGAGCTGCTAAATTGATGGCAGAAGCAGTCAATAGCTGCTCTGTGCCGTCACCCGGTAAATCAGGCAGGAAGTTGGCTCTGTTAACAACAACCTGCCTATTAGTTCTTCGAAACATAGTAAAAAAAATTAGTCCCATGCAACCCCTTTAAAATTCTAAATAATTTGTGCTACTGTAGTAACAGGAATGTCAAGCTGTTAGGAGATGGTCTTACAGTCTCTACCTCTAATACATTTGTCTATAATTTTTTTTGGATCTCCTAAGACAACTCTCTTAACTTTATTTCAGCCATGTTCAATGTGGTAGATGCCATGATGCGAAGCAACCAAGCAGCAGAGTGACTACTTTTCACCATATGAATAGGCAGACTGACTGGAGGACCTCTGTGATGTGAATTACAGGATGCACCACAATTTTGCATATCCCTTTGGTAAAATGTATTAAAATCTTGTTTAGGGGTACCATCATTTATGTCCAAGCAATTTTCATTACTTTGTTTTTCAAAAATTTGCTGTTCAACCACAATTCCGAACCAATGTCTGATTTTCATTATTTGCGATAGAGTAAATTTAATTGAAAATTACTTTTGTCAGACTAGCAGAATTTGTAGTGCAGCAAAGGAGTTATTTTTTTGGTGAAAGGAGGGGCAAGGTTAGGGAAGATGTTGCCATTTACTAAAAGAAGGAGAATCATGAAAAAATACATGTGGTTCGGTGATTAGTAAGAGCGTTTATTTTGCTGTATGGTGGTAGTGAGTAGTTTGGAGTGTTTCAGAAATGTGAGTATAGTATAAGAGCTGTACACAGGAGAAGGAGAATGTGTAAAAAGGCAGTAGATGTGAAAGAAAGCAGCAGCTATCACACAAATGAAGCAAAGATATATGGAAAATAAATTATGCAGGACAATTGAACAAGAAGTTGTCATGGTGACAGGTTGTGCTCAGAGTCTCACTTTATCTTGTGGGATTCTGCTGATTAAAGAAGTTGTCCAGTTACCAAAATTTATTTTTTTTTCTCATACATTTTGCTATTATGTGCCTCTCCACACATCTATTATGTTATTTCAGCAATATTACCTTTTATCGTAATCTAGCAGCACATCCTCATTTCTGACTCCAGCTCTGATGGGGGTTATTCTCTCTCCTGACTTCCTGGGTTCAGTTCCTACAACTTCCATTATTCTGTGTGTGGGCTGTGGGACTGTATCTAACACACCCACTCAGCACTCCACCCAACTCCTCCCTGCCCTCTTCCTTGTGTCTGCATGTTATGGAACCACTGAAAGAAATCACAACAGTGACACAGCAGCAGCACCAAGGTCTGCCCAACCAGTTGAAGAAAGCTCCAAGCTTTCTGGGCCCCCCTAGCTGCGAATTGCAGTCCACAGCCGCCCCAGAAAATGGTGCTTTCATCGAAGCGCCATCTTCTGGCGCTGTATTATTATTATAGCGCCATTTATTCCATGGCACTTTACATGCAAAAGGGGTATACAAAATAGAGACAAGTACAATAATCATAAACAATACAAGACGCAGACAGATACAGGAGGATGGAGGTCCCTGCCCGTGAGGGCTCACAGTCTACGAGGGATGGGTGAGGATACAGTAGGTGAGGGTAGAGCTGGTCGTGCAGCGCTGTAGCAGACTGAGGGTTACGGCAAGTTGTAGGCTTGTCGGAAGAGGTGGGTCTTCTGGTTCCTTTTGAAGCTTGTCAAGGTAGGTGAGAGTCTGATATGTTGTGGCAGAGCATTCCAGAGTATGGGGGAGGCACGCGAAAAATCTTGGATGCTATTGAAACGCCCACGCCAGGGCTTGCAGGGCTCGCACGGTCACCGGGCCGGTGGTATTCGGGGTCAGGCTGTGAGTGGCCCGACCCGGCTTCCATGACCCCCGGCGGGTTTCAATAAAAGGAAAGTCCGACCATCAGTCCGGTGTTACAAGGGGGATGGAAGGAGGGTAACGGGGTTCCTGGAGAGCTTGCCATCACTCTCCCCCCAGGAAACGGTATGGGACGGGGACGGGGGATGCTTGCAGAGCCACCCGTGGTTTGCGGCCAGGTGTTCAGCCGCCGCTGTGCAGTCTCTCTCCGGGGCAGGTGTTACGCGCAGCCGGATGGAATCGCTCCCCACGGGTGGAGCGGGGTGGCCCCGGGAGGTTTATGAGACCCAGGGCAACAGTCCTCAGGGACACCGGGGGCACAGGGCGGCGGCATTACTACACCAGTCACAGAGTGCGGTTCTAGTTATTCTTTATTTAAAGTCCGTTCCACATCGCACCTGGGTGCTGGTCTTCGCCGCCTGTAGACTTTGGTCGGTCCCAGGCAGGTAGGAGGAAGGGGCCGGTGGAGTGATCTGGGGGTCCCTCTCTCTTTCGGTGCGATAATGCTATCCCCGTGGCATGGAGCATCTTGGGAACCCGCCGCCATTCTGTCTGTCTCTCTTCTAGTAGCGGACACACACCAACCGCTACCGGGTACAACTTTCTCCAGGAATCCCCAGTCCTCAGCTCCATTCCCTTCCTCTAGGTGTTATCAGCCCTGGTCTCGTGGCATCTCCTCAGCAGGGAGCTGTCCTGTGTAAGTCTGCACTCTGCTGCAGCCTCTGAAGTTCTGACAAACTTTCTGTGTGTTCTGCACTAAACTCACTCCTATTCAGGCCCCCCTCCCCTTGGTTGTCATGGGGACCTGCCTGTGTCCAGCCACCTGCTCATTAACGAGACAGGATGAGTCATGGACTCAAAACTTCATGCTGTAAAAGCTATTAACTCCTTCCTGCCAGTGTGATGTGAGTGTGTGTTGCGGGGACTCTTCTTCCTCCTGCCCGGGAAAAATGGGGTAACATTTAATACTCTGTAATGACCCATTTACAGGGGCGTTACACTATGGTGGGAAGAGGAGATGAGAGGGGAGTAGAGAAGGAGATCTTGTGAGAATCGAAGATTACGTGCAGATAAGTACCGGGAGACTGGGTCACAGATGTAGGGAGGAGACAGGTTGTGGATGGCTTTGTATGTCATGGTTAGGGTTTTGAACTAGAGTCGTTTAGCAATGGGAAGCCAGTGAAGGGATTGGCAAAGAGGAGACGTCAGGGAAGGGACAGGTGGATTAGCCAGGCAGCATAGTTTAGAATAGATTGTAGGGGTGCAAGACTGTTAGAAGGGAGGCTGCAGAGCAGGAGGTTGCAATAAACCAGGCGGGAGATAATAAGGGCATGCACTAGGGTTTTTGCAGCTTCTTGGGAAAGGAATGTACAGATTCGGGAAATGTTTTTGAGGTGGAGGTGTGCAGGAGGTGGAGAGGGCTTGGATGTGTGGCTTGAAAGAGAGAGCAGAGTCTCGAATTACTCCCAAGCAGTGAGCACGTCGGACTGGTGTAAGTGAGCAGCCATTGACATTGATGAATGTGTCAGGTGGGGGGGGTTAAGTGAGGAGGAGGATAGATAATGAATTCCGTTTTGTCCATGTTCAGTTTTCGGAATTGAGCAGAAAAAAAGGATGAAATAGCAGACAGACATTGTGGGATTCTGGTTAGTAGGGAGGTGATGTCAGGTCCAGAGAAGAAAATTTGCGTATCATCAGCGTAGAGGTGGTATTGAAAGCAATGGGACTCTAAGAGTGTAGATGGAGAACAGCAGGGGTCCTAGAACTGAACCTTGGGGGGCCCCGACAGATAGGGGGTGAGATGAGTAAGTGGTGTGAGAGTGGGAGATGCTGAAAGTTCGGTCGGTTATGTATGAGAAGATCCAGGATAGAGCAAAGTTTGCAATGCCCAGAGATGAGAGAATTTGTAGTAGAAGGGAATAGTCTACTATGTCAAAGGCAGAGGACAGGTCCAGGAGGAGGACAGAGTAGTGTCGCTTGGCTTTGGCGGTTAGTAGGTCATTAGTGACTTTAGTTAGGGCAGTTTCAGTGGAATGATGCGGTCGGAAGCCAGATTTCAGACAGTCAAAGAGGGAGCAGGAAGAGAGGTATGAGGACAATTCAAGATGGACATGCTGTTCCAGTAGTTTTGAGGCATAGGGGAGAAGTGATATGGGGCGATGGTTTGACACAGAGGAAAGATCAAGGAAGGACTTTTTGAGGATGGGTGTAATGGAGGCATGTTTGAAGCATGAAGGGAATACACCAGTTGTTAGTGATAGGTTGAAGAGTTGCATCCAACTCTTCAGCGGCCCTGGTAGGCTGGGTAATAAGGGGTTAATACCAGCTTTGTTTTACCAGCTGGTATAAAGCTGAGATTCTTAATGTCAGGCCAAGTTTGACCTGGCCATTAAGAATCTCCAATAAAGGGTTAAAAAAAAGACATCACACAGAGAAAATATATTTTATTAGAAATAAATACACAGAAACATTAGGGACTCCATCTTTATTACTTCCTCTCACCCCTCCACAATAGATAGAGAGAGAAATGTCTGTACTGACCATGCCAGGAGAGAGAGAGGGGAGAGAGGGAGAGAAGAGAGGAGGCAGAGGGAGAGAAGAGAGAGAGGGAAGAGAGAGAGGGAAAAGAGAGAGAGGGAAGAGAGGTGCTCTGTCACATGTTGTGCTGCATGTTACCAACCTGCTCCACTGTGTCACTTGTTTTTCCCATGCAGCACAACAAGTCACAGTGTGGAGTAAGTTGGTGACATGCAGCATGACAGGTGACAGAGCAAAGCAAGTTGGTGACATGTTCTGTTCTGACACATGGTGTGCTACATGTCACCAACTTGTCAGTCTCTAGCTGCATCTGGTCACCTGTACTGCTCGTGGGAGTCCAGGATCATACTGCCTTGCACCGCATGACAGCTGAGCAGAGCAGGCGGCTGTGCTGGATAGTGTGATCAGATACTTGCGCGACAGGGGGGTTTCAGCTCAAGAAACCCTCCCTGTACTCCACACTGGCGCCCCATACCTCACAAATCTGCCAGATGCTAAGCCCTCTTCACCGCTCCACATTGGCACCCCATACCATCCTCTTGATCCTCCCCTCGATGCTGGGCTGTAACGTGCGGTAATCACTGCCCACAACCTAGTCAATCAGTATGAGTGGCACTGGCATCTTCTGATGTAACGTCAACTCTGAGAGCCCAGAACTTGACGTGACATCAGCGGATACCAGAGGCCGCAGCATCAGGGGGTCATGTGACCGGCACTGAGCGAGGAGGATAGTTCAGTGTCAGAACTGGAAATAGAAGCCAATTAAGAAGACAACTAAAATAGTAAGTTACACTCATAGAGAAAATTAAAAAAATGGATTACCACCCCTTTAAATGAATTCCCTTTCCTTTGGTAAGGAAAGGATTAATGTCAGTTTACCTTCCAGTAGCTCCTGACTCCTGGTCAGGTGTTTCTGGTTGGGACCATGCCCAGATTCATATAAATACCTTCTATTTCCACCAGAGGGTGCCGGGTATTTTCATTCATTTGGAATCTTGGCCAGGAGGAGAAATGAGCTGGATTAACTGTCTCTCTGAGACTCCCTTTGTGGGCTGCAGCATTGGTGCTTGCCGCAGCACTTCTAGGTGTGCTGGTTGTATGGTATGGCTGTTACCCAGTAGTCTATTTTCTTCCTCCTTTTGTGTTGTTTTTCCTTGTGCACGTTCAGTGTCTCCTTTGTGTGTGGTTGTGGGGTGTTGTATTCATTGTTACCCCTGTTTTGTCTTTATTTGTCGGTGGGGTTGTAGACTTCTGTTCTTGTCCCTTCCCTCCAGGTGGTGGGTTGTGTAGGGGGTCTTACTATCAGGGACAAGGAAAGGAGATAGGGCCTAGGTTGGGGGCCCGGACATCCCTACTTTCAAGGGTACCTCAAGGTATTAGGATGGGCGCAGGGGCCCCAGCTTTAGAGCCAGTATAGGTTTCCCTGTGTTTCCTTGTCACCCGTGACAGAAGCCTGTTTATTTGAATATCTTGCGTAAGTTACCTGTCTCCAATCCTTTTTGATTACTATGTTATCTATGCATAAAATTCAAGAATATTGCACATGTGCACCCAGCCACGTCTAAATGTATAGGTAAGTATTTGCTAAGATCTAGGTCCAAATTAACTCACTAAACAATCAATCAACCAACCAGATATGAGAGGAGCCAATACTACTAACTAGAACATTTTAAAATCTTTTCATTGACTGAAATGATATAAATTGGTAAGTTCACACATGGCAGATTTTTTGCAGAGATTTCATTAACTGTTCTATTACTCTGAACTTCATGTCCATGGTACAGAAACTACCTAGATAAAATGTGTGGAATATATTTTTTTTGCCAAAAATTCTGAACCGATTCTGCTATGTGTAAATATATCTCTAGAAGATGAGAATTTTAGATAACTACACATTTGCGAGTGTGATATTTTAGTAACTACACATTTATTACCTTCTTTAAAACCTGCACATAGCATATCTTCAGTTAGTACTCTGCCAAGACTTAGATAGCCAGCATTGCATACATCAAATTCCACCACTGGAATTTCAATCTATAAGAAGAGGACAATATTTTTCATTAATCCAGCTCTCAACTTTCCGGACTCATTCTCTGAGCATTCAGTATGTTTATTAGCATTGCATTCATAGACATTTTGCTACATATATGATATCTGTATTAATATTTGCCAAGATTTCAGTTGGTAAAATACTGTATGGATGCTTAAATGGGACCTCGTGTAGAGGTAAAGGTGAATGGCATGCCTATTTTCCGAATGCACAAATGGTTGTAGCAGAAACTGCATGACTATGATGTGTGAAATCCAGAGCTGTCTCACAAATGTTTTTCGAAAGCATAAGATAGAGATGGGCAAACCCTCAGATGTTCGGGTTCGGCGGGTCCAGGCGGACTTTAGCAAAAATCCAGTTCAGGACTGGAGTTGACCCGTACTTGACTCCTGATGCCAAACCTCATATGTTTAATGGACTCAAACAAGTGTTATAAAATGGTGTTAATAAGAGCTAGGGGGCCACAAAACGAAGTAAAATGGGGATTAAGGCAGGAAAATTATACTTGCCGAGTTTCCGCACTGCTTTCACACTGCTTCCAGGTCCGCTCATTAAATCTCAAGCATATTCACTGCTTCCCCTGCCCACCCTCTGGTACAGCATCTGTGATTAGTTGCCTGCACACTAGCTGTCTGGATCCCCGAAGTTGAGTATAGCTTATTGAACTAATTGAACATAATTTCAGATTACTTGTTGAGGCTATATGCACACTTTGAGTAGTTGGTTTCAGAAATTTCTGCACAAGAATCTGAATCTCCAGGCAGAAAAGCATTTAAAAAATGCATCAAAACCACATAGCGTTTTTGGTGCTTTTTCTGCAACATATTTTAGGATATGTAGATTTGTGTAGATTTCTGCAACATATTTCTGCACTAAATCTGCATCTCCAGGCAGAAAAATGTGGCAAAAACCTCATCACATTTTTCATGCAATTTTCGGCTAGGAGATGCAGATTCTCTGCAACCAAATATTCAATGTGCACACATAGCTCAAGCCGGTAATCTGGCATTGAGTTCACCTAAGGTCAGAGTTCATAGAGTTCACTTGAAGTGAATTCACTGAGTTCATTGAGTTCACTTGAGGTGACAGCTGGGGTATCTTGGGAACCACCAGCTGTGACTTCAGGTGAAGTCCCTGATATCACCACTATCACAGCTGCTGCTCCGTCAATATGTCCCTGATGCTGCTTGCTCGGTCATGTTTTCTAATATGACCACACGATGTGACCTTAGGATGGAGCAGAGTTGGGATCGTTGTTGGATATCATGGTGTGCATTACACTGGACCTGCAGAAAAATAGAGAAATAGGGTCTTTTATTGTTTTTAAATAAAGGATTTTTCTCTGTGTTTTGTGTTATTTCTTTTTACTTAAAGAAGTTGTCCAGTTACCAAAACTGATTTTTTTTTCTGATAAATCTTGCTAATATGTGCCCCTCAACACATCTATTATGTTTTTCAGCAAAATTACCTTTTATTGTGCACTAGCAGCACATGCTCATTGCTGGCTCCAGCTCTGATGGGGTTAATCTCTCCTCTGACTTCCTGTGTTCAGTTCCTACAAGTCCCAGAATTCTTTGTGGCTCTAGGGCGGTGTCTAGCTTATCTAACACACCCACTGTGTGTAACACCCCCCTCAGCTCTCCACCCAAAGCCTCCTCCCTGCCTCTTCCCTGTGTGGATGCACTGAGAGGAATCACAGAGACAGCAGCAGCTCTGCATAGCCAAGGGAAGAAAGTGTGTGCGTGTGTGTGTGCGTGTGTGTGTGCGTGTGTGCGTGTGTGTGTGTGTGTGTAAATTAAGATTATTAGCTGGCGCAACATGTGAAAAAAATAATTGGGGGAAAAAAGTTATTTTACCGGATCCTTCTGCAGCGGGACACAGAATTTATCGGCCGGCACTGGAGTCAGCTGACTCCTGATCTCACAGCCCGCACACGCTGCAATGGCTGCAGGTGGGCTCATTCACATGACCGTTCCGTTTGTCCTGGTCAGTTCCTGTTTTTTTGCGGCCCCACAGACAGGACCATCTTTTCAATGTCTTTTGTGTAGGATCGGATGGTACACGGTAGCACTTCCATGTGCATCCGATCCTACAAAAAAAAACCACATCGGATGCCGTATGTCCGCTCCGTTATTATGGAACATGTCCTATTCTGTTCCGTAATAACGAACCGTGACTCAATACAAGTCAATGGGTCTGCAAAATTCCCAGAAGCAACAAGGAAGCACTTCCATGTGACTTCCGTTGGGTGCCCGTGCAGTCAATGTCCCGCTCCAGCCCCAGCCCCGTGGCTGCCCGCTCAGCAGTGTCAGCAGCGGCCCACACTGCAGTGTCAGCACCCGCGGGGATGACAAGCGCTACCGTCAGGAGGTTAGTAAGTTCATTACCTACGGTGATGAAGTCCTGCCCTCCTGACGTCAGCGGTTGTCACTGCCTTCTATGCCTGCCGCTTGTCACATCACCTCTCGCTGTCGACCCGAGACTGTGACTAATGGTGACGTCACGGGCCGCTCGCGATACTTTGTTTGTGAAGGCAGCGGTCATTGAACTCGGTGACAGCGCTGCTGTCAGGAGTTCAGCGATCATCGCAGGTAATATACCTCGCTAACCTCCTGATAGCAGCACTCGTCATGCCCTGCAGTGACCTGGGCTGACCTATTGATGTTAGCTCAGGTCATTGCACGGCTCTCCCAGCAAATAGGGAACATTCTGTTCTTCATTGACTGGGACATTGACTATGGTATGGATCATCGTGGGACCCCCTTGTATTACACTGGACCTGGATTTGTTTTTCTTTCTAATAAATTGGTGAAAGAGGGAATGTGTTGGGGAGTGTTTTTTCAAATAAAAATGTGTTTGTTGTCTATTTTTTTTTTTTTATTAGTGCCTGGGTTGGTGATGTCGGGTATCTGATACACGCCTGACATCACTAACTCCAGGGCTTGATGCCAGGTTTTCTCTCCCTCTCTCCTCCATAGTCCACCAATGTACCGCAAGTGCAGTGCGATTTTTCTCTCACCACATACACTTGAATGGGTAAAAGAGAGAGTCTTGCATTACAGTTGTAGCATGCTGCGATTGTTTTCTCGGTCCAATTAGGGCTGAGAAAATAATCGCTCATGTGTGCTGACACACAGGCTAATATTGGTCCGAGTGGAATGCGATGTTTTATCGCACTCCACTCGCACTGTTTTTTTCGCCGTGTGGCTTAGACCAGAGGTTCCCAACTCCAGTCCTCAAGGCACACCAACAGTGCAGGTTTTCAGGATTGCCTTAGTATTGCACAGGGGTTGGAATCATCACCATTGCAGGTGATTAAATTACCATCTGTGCAAAACTAAGGAGATCCTGAAAACCTGCACTGTTGGTGTGCCTTGAGGACTGGAGTTGGGAACCTCTGGCTTAGACCTTACTTGTTCTATGTCCCCCTCCATCCATCGCAGCGTGTGCAGGCTGGAGTTCAGCTGAGTTCAGATCAGCTGACTCCAGTGCTGGACTGAACTCCGCTGACCTCACAGCCCGTACACGCTGCAATGGATGCAGGGGGACACAGAACAAGTAATCGGCCGACACTGGAGTCATCTGATTACTTGGGATGAATTGAGCAGTAAAATGCTCTGGTGCTCGATGGGCGAAGCCCATGTAGATTTTTTTTTTAAAAATTCATTAAAAATAAAAAAAACAAAAAATCACTTGTTTGTGGGCTCCCGCTGCATTTTCTATTGCTAAGGGTAACCCAAGCAGCTACTGGCTGCTAACCCCCGCTGCTTGGTGTTACTTTCACTGGCAATAGAAATCCAGGGAAGCATTTTTTTTTTTTTATAAAGGTTTTGGCCTGAACACTTTTTTTTTAAAAAATGACATGGGCTTCACCATATTTTTGTATGCTAACCAGGTACAGCAGGCAGCTACGGGTTGCCCCCAACCCCCAGCTGCCTAATTGTACCCGGCTGGGAACCAAAAATATAGAGAAGCCCTTTTTTTTTATTTCATGAATTTCATGAAATTAAAAAAAAAAAAAAATGACGTGGGCTTCGCCGAATTTTGGAGTCCAGCCAGGTACAACTAGGCAGCTGGGGATTGGAATCCGCAGTGCAGGGTGCACAAACTTTCTGGGCCCCCCACTGCGAATTGAAGAGGGGAGTGGGAGAAGAGTGGGGGGAGAGAAGAGAGTGGGGAAAGAAGAGGGGGGGCAGAGGTGCTCTGTCATTAACTGTCTCCACTCTGTGACTTGTGGTGCAGGTGACAGAGTGCAGACAGTTGGTCCCATGCAGCAGGACAGATGGCAGAGCACAGCTGTGACATGCCTGTCAGTGTCTTGCTGCATCCTGCAGTGCTGCTGGGAGGAGCACATGATCACACTGCCCGACACTGGCCGCTCTCCTGACAACACAGCAGAGCGGGCGGGTGGAGAGTGTGATCAGATACTTACGTGCAGGGGGGGATTTCAGCTGAAGAACCCCCCATGTACTGCACACTGGCGCCCCGTTCCTCACCATCTGCAGGACACTTAGCTGGCTCCACACTGACGTCCTCCTGCTCCTCCCCTCGATACTGGGCTGTGCCGTACGGTAGTCACCGCCCACAGCCCTGTCACTCAATCTGAGTGGTGCCAGCCTCCTCTGATGTACCCGACAAGTTTGAGAGCCCGGAATTGCCGGGACGTCAGAGGATACTGGCGGCCACAGCTCCAGGGGGTCATGTGACAGGCACTGAGCGTGCAGGATAGCGCCGCTCAGTGCCAGAAATGGAAACAGAAGCCAATGGAGAAAACGCCTAGAATGGTAAGTAGAACTCATACAGAAAATTAAAAAAATGGGTGAACCACCCCTTTAAATGGTTAGTAATGGGGGTTCTCATAGACCTAACCTCAGACTTGATGACAGCTGTGAATATTTGTCGAACCACAGCTGTCGTCATTAACCCTTTATATTACCCCGATTGCCACCGCTCTAGGGCAATCGGGATGAGCTGGTTAAAGCACCAGAATTGTTGCATCTAATAGATGCAACAATTCTGGGTTGGCTGCGAGGTGTTATTTTTAGGTTGCGGAGAGCAGACAGGCACACAGATGTCTGCTTTATCTTGGCTGGGTATCAAATTTGGGAAGGACCCTACACCATTTTTTAAAATTACTTATTTACATAAAAAAATCACATGGGTTCGCTTGTATTTTGATACACAACCAAGATAATACACACAGCTGGGGGACCATATGTCATTTTTTCCAGTTATTTATTAGTTTTACACTCAACTTCGTGGACCCAGAAAGCTAGTGTGAGGGCAACCAATCACAGATGTCGGCACACCAGCATTCTGACTGCAACAGTGGCACGCCTGAGGCTTCAGTTGCCACAGGGTATTGCATCTGACTTAAGATTCAATGCTCATCCTGGGTAAGAAGAGGTTAACCACTGGTGTTCATAGCTTACACAACACAGCCAGCCAGCAGTTACACAACACAGGTGGGCACCATAGCAACAAGTTTTCCCCACTACTGGTGAGTCATCAGAAAGGTGGGGGCTGTCTGGGGAAGTGAGCGAGCACACACAGTTTCACTTCAGATCAAGTTTTACCTCAGAACAGTTTGCACGCAGGAGAGAGAACAGCTTGGGGCAGAGAAGAGCAAGGCCTCTGTGGGGATGCTGAATGGCTCCACCAGAGGGGCCGACCGGGTATTGGGCAGACTGAGAGAGAGAGAAGCAGGTGACGACCGGGTGGAGCTGTGAGACAGAAGAGCAACTCAGTAGCTGGAGGATGAGCCCCAACAGCACCTTCGGGACCGGCGCAGTCAGGGTGCAGAATCCTAGGGTGGCATACACTTCTCGTTGCACCACCAGAATCTGCCAGGGAAGGGGGATTTCACGTCCCATTGCACACCACAGAGATCCCGGGGCACAGGAGCATATAGAGACAGGAGCCATGGCCACGGTTGGGTCCATAACAAGTTTCGCGCTGCCTGCGTACTGGAAGGCACTAAAGCCAAGGACACTGGGGTTCCCAAGTAGCTTCACACTACAGGAATCCACACTAAAGAGCGCAATGGAGGAAAGTCTCACATGCTTCACAGCACCGGTGGTGACCTCTGATTCATCCGGAATCTGCTGGGGCCCATCACTTTGATGACCGGTACTCTGTGGGTGCAGCACACGAACTGTGAATAAAACTGCAGCCCATGGAGGCGACCGGGTGGAGCTGTGAGACAGAGGAGCAACTTGGTATCCAGAGGGTGAGCCCCAACAGCCCCTTCGGGACCGGCGCAGTCAGGGTGCAGAATCCTAGGGTGGCATACACTCCATGTTGCGCCAACAGAATCTGCCAGGGAAAGGGGATTTCACATCCCATTGCAAACCACAGAGATCCCAGGGCACAGCAGCATATAGAGACAGGAGCCATGGCCACGGTCGGATCCATAACAAGTTTCGCACTGCCTGCATACGGGATGGCAACTAAAGCCAAGGACACTGGGGTCCCCAAGTAGTTTCACGCCATGGGGATCCACATTACATAGCGCAATGGAGGAAGGTCTCACACGCTTCACAACATCGGAGGTGACCTCTGATTCATCCGGAATCGGCTGGGGCCCATCACTGTGATGACCGGTACTCTACGGGTGCAGCACACGAACTGTAAACAAAACACCAGGAACTGCAGCCCCTGTGCAAGACTCTGATTTGCCGGTGCAGCCACCCCGTGCTTCGGTGCCAATGGTCCTTCCCCTTGTTGCCACCGTCCTCTCTGGGACTCGCTCCACCTGTGAGGAGCTGGACTATCGGAGCTGCGGTAACATCAGCCTCGTAGGAGAGCAACATCTCACAGCGGCAACTAAACTACAGATTGCACTGCAAAGCAAACCCTCATCCCCCCTTGGACTCTCTTTGCATGTAGCCGACGGGGCCACGGAGCCGGGTCAGGCCATTCACAGCAACTCCACAAAACTACTGGTCTGGTGACGAGTAAACTCTGCAGGTCCTGTGGGGTGCTACACAACCAATCACAGATGTTGTCACATATAGTGGGCTGGGGAAGCAGTGAATATTCATGAGATTGAATGAGCGGACCTGGAAGCAGTGTGACAGCTGCGCGCAAACTCAGTAAGTATAATTGTCCTGCTTTAATCCCCATTTTGCTTTCTTCTTCCTTTTCTTTTAATTATTATCCGGCTGGCCAAACAGCAACACCGCCTTCCCTGAGAAGTCCATGTTCAGGATCCGTGCATGGACCCTGAACTTTATAGTTCAGGTTCGTCCATCACTACATAAGATACACAGGATTAAAAAGAGTAAGCAATTTTTTTATGTGCAGGATTTTTGACATATAAACTTTGATATATACTACTCAGAAAATGTCTTCCTACAGACTACACGGTTCTTACCATCTGGGAAGAGAGAATGTGGATAGTGTAAATCTGTGACATAACAGTTGGCTAAAAAGAGAGTAATATAATAATCAGCAATAAAACAAACTTCTTACATGATTGCAGATCAGGAAATAGAGTGAAGAAATGAAGTCTCTGATTTTAGTGCTTGTAATAATGCGAAAAATCACTTATAGTATGGCGCTCATATGCAGTGTTGTGCACAGCTATAGAGCGGTAAGGGGCAATAGAGTTGATGTCACAGTTTGCGTCATGCTTCAGACAAATGACGTGTTCCGGCCAAGGGCGGAAGTGATGTCACATTGCAGTGTATTGGCTGCAAGGCTGACTTGTATGAGACCGTAAGCGTTGCCATTCAAGAGCAATAGGTAGGTAGGAATAGAAATATTCTGGTCTAGAACGGAAATGGCGTACTTTTGTATGAACTGCAGAATTCATTACCAAAGGCTTTGTTCAGCATATATTAAGTGGTTCTGTCATTGCTTACGTCGCAGTACCGCAAAATGGGATTTGGATGTTTACACTTGTCATGCTCCCCGGGTCCCGGCGCCATCAGTCACTCATCGCTCCGGTTCCCGATCCTTCTGCCCGCGGCTGCCCTACTCACTCTCCCTCCTCTGCATCCTCCGTGCCTCCTGCCCGCCGGTCCCGGCATCCCCCTGCGACCCAGGACACCTTGTCTGGTCTCCCTGTATCTCCTGCACCGCTTCCTGCTCTGGTCTCCGGCACACGAGCCTCGTGCATGCGCATTAGGGCGCGCGCTCACTTACCTCTTCTTAAAGGGCCAGCGTCCCGGAAACAGGATATGGTCATTTAGAGGTACAGGGTATATTAGGACTTCCTTTCCATGTGGGCGGTGACTGATCAACGTGTTCCCTGAGCTAGGTTTTCAGGTCCCTTTGTGCCTTGCCTTCATTTAACCCTGTCTCTTCCGCAGAACCCGCCGGCCACCCTAATCCAGTCCTGACGTCTGATTCCCCAGGAAGTTCCCCGGTGACTGTCTGCTGAGGATCCCGCCATCTACCATCAGCCTGAACCCGTCACCGATTCCCGACTTCACCTGGGAAACGTCAGCCTGCACGTCTCGTTGGACCCGGACCCCATCTGCTGTTCCTTCCCGGTACCTGTATCCGGTCCCTGTCATCTGTCCTGCCTACAGTGCCCGTTGGACTCAGAGACATTCCTGTTCGGATCCTTGAAGGACTCTTCTCCCGTAACCCTAGTATTCCGGCTACCGTGCATCTAGGCCCTCTGGTGGGGTGATCGGACAGTCCCTGTATAGGGGTTAGCTCCAGGTTGCCTCACTGGGGGAGTCCGCTGCACGGTCCCGTGAATCCACCCCCAGGACGTTACAACACTGACTGGGCTATTGACTATAATGGTGCAGATGGGGTCACAATGTGCTCTGTCGGACATCAATTTCGGACATATATGCCTAGTTGCGGCTGGAAATAAGACATTTTTGCTGTTGCTGAGATATATCTAATATATAAAGCTGAGTGTATGTGTGTATGTATGTCCGCATTGTCGTATTTACAATCACGAAATTTTGCACAGCTGCCTTATTTGACTCAGAGGACGACATAGACTATGTTTGAGGGGAAAATTTAACCCTGCACTTTATAGTTATTCAACATTAAACCTGCTTACATTAAAGTCAATGAAGCTGGGAACTACATGTCATTAATAGGAGCTGTGATTAGTTGCTATAGGAATGAAGGATATTCTTAGTATAAGAAGCTTATGTGTGAGGTAATATGATATGGGTAGAAACAGAGTCACAGAGACACACAGAGACACACACAGAAACAGAGACACAGACACACAGTCACATGCAGAGACAGACACACACAGAGACACAGAGACACACACAGAGACAGAAACAGAGACACACAGTGACAGAGACACACAGAGACAGACACAGACAGACACACACAGACAGAGACATACAGAGACACAGAGAGACAGAGACAGGGACACACACACAGAGACACAAAGAGACAGAGGCACACAAAGACAAAGAGACACAGAGACACAGAGACAGAGACACATGGAGATAGAAACACACACAGAGACACAGACACAGAGACACACACAGAGAGACAGAGAAACATAGAGATAGAGACACAGATACACACACACACACACACACACACACAGAACTAGACACAGACACACAGAGACAGACATAGAGAGACACACAAAGAGACACAGACACAAAGACACAGAGACAGAGACACACAGAGACAGACATAGATACAGAGACACACACAGAAAGAGAAAGGCAGAGAGAGATAGAGAGGGAGAAAGGCAGAGTGAGAGACAGACAGTCAGAGAGGGAGACAGACACAGAGGGAGATAGACAAAGAGGGGGACAGACAGAAATGGAGGGAGACAGGAGGGAGACAGAGAGAGAGACACCCAGACAGAGAGGGAGACAGACAGAGAGGGAGACAGACAGAAAGAGAGATAGAGAGGAAGACAGACAGTCAGAGAGGTGGAGTGGGAGAGAGGAAGCATGAGAGAGACAGTTACTATTCTGGGCAATGCCGGGTACTACAGCTAGTATACAATATTACTGAAAATAATTTGTGAGACAGCGGTGGGGTTCACACGATAGTCATGCATTTTATGGTAAAATCCTGTACCAATCAGGCATCATATGATTTTTACATGTTTTATATACATTCATATTTCTGTATTATTAGATTTTTAGTTCAATTTTTGTTTTTCTTTACATGCCCTAGTATATGATGAAGGTCCGCCTTTATAGCCCAAAATGTCATATGATTTTCAAAATGTATTGCTTTTGCTAAAGAAATCAAATTTTATATACTTAACCCCTTCAGCCCCCTATGATTTTTAGGTTTGTTTTTTCCTCCCCTTTTTCCAAGAGCCATAACTTTTTTATTTTTCTGTCAATATTGCCATATGAGGACTTGTTTTTTGGTGGAAGAGTTGTACCTTTGAATGACAGCATTCATTCTGTGCCATATTGAACCGGAAAAGGCGAAAAAAATCCAAGTGTGTTGAAATTGTAAAAAAGTGCAGTTTCAGGATTGTTTTGGACTTTTTTTTATTCACATTGTTCACTATTTTGAAAAACTGACCTGGTAATATGATTCCCCAGGACAGTATGCATTTGTAGATAACAAAAATGTATAGTTTTACTATTATCTAAGCGGTAAAAAAAATGCAGAAGTTTGTAAAAAAAAATAATTGCGGCTTTGTCAGTGACTTTATTTCTTTATTCTTTTGCATCTTGAGCTGGTCTTTTTAATTACGGTATATAATTTTTGCACACATGCAGTGTTTTGATTGTCTGTTATTGCATTACATGCAATGTTGCGACGTCCAAAAAACCATAAAATTAGCGTTTGGAAATATTTTCATGTACGCCGTGTCCTGTTCAGATCAATTGTTTTTATATTTTGATAGAGCGGGCATTTCTTAATGTGGTGATGCCAAATATGTGTATTTTTATTATTATTGTTTAATTTTCAATAATGTAAAAAGGGGGTGATTCAAGCTTTTAGGTTTTTTTATTCTTAATATTTTTTAAAACTTGTTTTACTTTTTTTTTTTTTACTGATTTTATTAGTCCCCCTACGGGACTTTATCCCTACACAGTCTGATCGCTTGTGCTGACCAGAGCGATGCTTTAGCATGGCTCTAATCAGCAGAAATGCTGTGTTCCTGTGAGTGCTGGCGCTCTGCTGGGATTCACAGGAAGAGTCATGATAGCGACAGGGTTCATCATCTGAACCCGTTCTGCCACACCAACCCATTGGTGCCCCATGATCTTTCCGATCCCCCACGTCAGTTAACTGCATATATCTGCTGATCAGATCAATAGACATGTGCGGGGATTACCCACCATGTGAGCCCGCTGTAACTGTGGGGACGCGACCTAGGACGTACATATATACATCCTAGGTCGTGAAGGGGCTAAAGGGGTGCTCTGAAGGCTGAAGACATTTCATCTAAATCCTTACCTTTTATTCCCTTTATCTATACTAATTTTTTATATGGCTGCATTAAAAATTCCCTACCATTCCCGAACTACAGTATCTAACTGCTATTGATTTGTTTTCCACCCTCTTCTGGTTTGATAAGGCTTAGCTTCAGAATCCCAGTGCGTGCTGGGATAGTCAAAAGAAGTGTCATTGGAGTCTCTTGTTTCAGGGGTTGCTCTGGTCGCTGGGCGCTATGCACTGTGTGGTTTGTTTCCAGCTCAGATCACTAGTAACGAGCTGGCAACACAAAGCAGAGTGCACTGTCAGTGCGAATTGGCAGATTTCCCAGCTTGGAGAAACCAGCACTGCCCATGCAACTGATGTAACTTACAGGGGCATTGCTGGTTTCTGCACACCAGGGATTCTTCCAATGCAGTAATACTAAATAATAGTGGTTCAAGTCCTAAGATTTCCCAAAATGTGGAGCATAGGCACTCAGCAGCAGATTGCATTCTGTGAAGACTTTGACATTACTAGGAAGGGAGGAGCTAGAGGCAGAAGAAGGAGCTAGAGGCAGAGGGAGGAGCTAAAGGCCGAGCTCCTCCCTCCTCTAGCTACATAGAATCTCATCATTAATAACTGCAATTTCCTATCTCAGTTGCTTATTTTCATGTGTACTATTAATTTATGACATAAAAATTAAAATGGTGGTTACGATTTAAGCATGTAAAGATTAACAACGGATTATACAGCCATTTTGTCAAAGATTTTCAAAGTAACACAAGCTTCACTAAGTCTGTGATAGATCCATTTAATAATATTCAATACTGTGCAGGTTTTAGGCAGGTGGGGAAACATTGTTTCAATGTAAGAATGTTTTCATAAATAGAAGTGTTAATAGTTTAATCTGATCAATTAACAAAATGCTAAGTGAAAAAGCAAAAGAGAAATCTAAATTAATTCAATATTTGTTGTGACCATCCTTGATCTTCAAAGCACCATCAAAGCATCAACTCTCCTTAGTACACTTCCACACAGTTTTTGAAGGAATGCAGCAAGAAGGTTTTTCCAAACATATTTTAGACCTTAACTTAACTTAACCATATCTTTTGTGGATAAAGGCTTGTACAAATCCTTCTGTCCCTTTATGTAATCCCAAAACATATACAGCTGCACACTGAAATGCTAACAATGAATAAGGGAACTCTGGCATTGCTTTACTGCTATAGGAATATTTGAAATAAAGAGATATTTAGCTTATGTATTGGCCAATGTATGTGAGCCCAGTACCATCGACAAGGTAGTCTCTGTGTTCACTCCCCTTTATAGCTGGAATCTAGTTGCCCAGACATGGAGGTTTGAACCCAGATAGTGGCATTTCAAGTTAGATTTTTAGTCTAGCTGCCCAGACATGGAGTTTTTTTTACCCAGAGAGTGGAATTGCATGGTAGGTTCCCAGTATACACAAAATACCTTGCCGCTGGTAACCGGGCTCACATACATTGGCCAAAACATCTGCTAAATATCTCTTTTTTCAAATATTCCTATAGCAGTAATGCAATACCAGAGTTCCCTTATTCATTATTAGCATTTCAGTGTTCAGCTGATTATGTTTTGCAGTTATACTGTGTTTTCAGCTAGCACCAGCACCTTTCATACCTGTTGGATGTGCGGGTCAGTCTTTTTGTACTTTTATGTCATCCCAGACACCATGAGTAATGTTGAGATCAGAGATTTTTGAGGGCCATATCATCACTTCTAAGCTGATGGATTTGCTAGACATCATTCAATTTCAAAGAGAAGTAAGCAGAATGTGTCTTACATCATCTGCATTAAGTATCCTTTGCCAACCACTGATATTATGGTCCTCAACTATATCTTGGTGCTTCTTCAAAAGAGTTTAACCACATTCTACTTTGGAATCTTTGCCTGGGATAGAGCTTACCGATGCAGTATAGCTACTTTGCGTTTTGTTGTTGTCCTCAGTCTTCCCATGGTCCATGACCTGTGGCATGAAACTGTCTTCCACACCCTCACCTCTGTAGTACAGCTTGGCTGTTTCTCTCCCAGTTTTAATCATCTTATACAGCTATTTCAGTTAATGACTGTGTTTCAAACTACATGAGGAAATGATGATCATTATCACCTGTTTGGTATAATTGATTTCTCTTTCATTTATTCATTTTGCATTTTTGTTAACCCCTTCACCACCAAGGATGTACATCCTAAATCATAAAGAGGTGGTCACCGCTTCCTCCTGCGGTGTGCTAGCGGTGATCTCCGCACATGTCTGTTGATTTGAACAGTGGACATGTGTGCCTTGCAGGTGCATGGATGCACGATCTATTCGCACCTGTTCACTCCTTAACCCAGAACGCATACCTGGGGCCTCGCAGGCCTGCTAGGTTATTTGTTTTCTATGGTAGATTTCTATGGTTGCGCATTCTAGGGTTAAATATCGTTGTCAAAATGTGACAGAGCGATTTAAATCAGTGCAGCGAGGAACACGCCTTTCCCCTGCCATCGGAGGCCCTGTGACGCGACAGAGCAGCAGTTGTAACAGGAGAGCAGCATTTCTTCTGATCAGAGCTCTACAGCTCTGATCAATAGAAATGAATCAGCGATCAGATTGCTGTTGCTTATAACTCTCTAGGGGGACTAGAGAGACTAAAAAAATGTAAAAAAAATAAAAAAACCTAAGTGTTCAAATCACCCCTCATTTGCCCCATTGAAAATGAAAGGATTAAAAAATAAAAAATATACACACATTTTTTATCACTGGGTTCAGAAATCCCCAATCTATCAAAATATAAAATCAATTAATCTGATCAGTAAATGACATAGTGGCAAAAAAAATTTAAAGGCCAAAATTACAATTTTTGCTCATTGCAAATTTTGTGCAAAATGCAATAACAGGTGCATCTGCTCAAAAATGGTACCATTAAAAATGTTAGCTTAAGACACAAAAAAATAAGCCATCAATGAGCCCCATATCTCAAAAAATGAGAACACTACAGGTGCACCACTTTTTTGGGACATGTAACGAGACCAGGGTCAGGAGAACAGGGATGACAGATCGGGCAGGAGAGATGGAGGTTAAGGAGGACAAGTACGCATAGAGGAGGGAGTTAAGTTGAAGATATGGAACAGAACTGGAATCAGAAGGGCAGAGAGGTCAGGCCGGGCAGGACTGGAGTCAGGAAGGACAGAAGTCAGGGTGAACGGTACTGGGTAGCAGGACTTGATCAGAGTACACTCACAGGAACCAGTTGCACGCTGCAGAACAGGAAATATTACTGGTGGCATCCCAGAGGTAACAATACCAAGGTATGGTGACGTGACCTCCGGAATGAGTCATGACCAAAACAGACCCCTCCACTTAAACCTAACCTCGGAGACAACATACATGCACTGGTTCTGCAGAGTCAAAGCCATGCTAAAATCATGACACCTGCGGTTTGCTAACTCCTAATGGTGTGTAATATCAAACAATACCGTAAATTGGGAGTCACTATCACTGCTCTCTGCTAGCCGTAATGGCACGTCTAAATACTTGACAAGAACATTTAGAACAAATAGGACTTTGTGTGCCATATATTAGGTAATGCATAATCAATCTAGCCCAACCCATATTTAATGCGTATAAAACATTTTTTATTGCTTACAAAAATATACCTGGGTCATCATAATAAATACAGCTCAAAAATAGAAAAGATTTCATCAAGATAAAATGAGGACATGGAAACAATGGCAAAGAAATTCCCTAAATGGTAGAATGTGAAAGGCGGACCAATATAAATAGAATTCTTACCAAACAAGGAGTAAAATTAAATCCACTAGATGGAATAAAAAAAAAAAATGAGAGGGGGGGGTGTGGAACCACCATATGGACATAAATCGTAAAGGCTGCCTAATAACCAGTCTAAAGCCTGTGGGGCTGGACTACAAAAAACAATTAAGGTGCATTTGGTGCTACACTATTAGGTTTTCCATAAACTCACAGGTACTAAGATAAATCCTAATGGAAAACAGTGGAACTCACCCATGTAAATAGGGTTCGGTCACACCAAGTCTATGTGGAAGAATGCCTCTACACGTCTCGCAAAGCTTCATGAGGGAGAGAAGTATGTAGTTTGGAAACGGTGCCTACAGACTGCATACTTCTCCCCCTCATGAAGCTTTGGCGAGACGCGTAGGGGCATTTTTAGATTGATTATGCATTACCTAATATATGGCACACAAAGTCCTATTTGTTCTAAATGTTCTTCCTAATGGTGTGGTGTAGTGTACAGAAGGTTAGGACCGTCTGCAATTTGCATAGTTGAGTCAGGTGCCGACTAGAGTCTCAGCAGCTTCTCAAAAGAATTAAAGAATTTGTTGATAGAATCGGAGGAGACTTTTGTGAGCAAGTGAATTCTAGTATGCAAATCATGTGTTTCTTTAACAATGGCTGAAACTAGCAATGAGAATTCTAGTGGAGTGTACAATACACAGTTAGGTAATGGCAAGCTCCAAAGTTAACTGAAAATATCCTCAGTGGTGGATATTTCCCACAATTAGAAAGAAAGATGGATTACCTCCATAAGAGCCGCAGGCCGTTTTTTCAAGAACTGCTTGCCCCATCCACTCACCATTACAAAGTTATCTGAAAGTAAAGAAATCTAAATTTGTTACACTGATTAATATAATTTCAATTTGTGGTATTAAATAAATTAAAATGTATCACATAGCATCAAATGATTACATTATCCAATCTTTATACTCTAAGTAGAACCTGCAGTACCTGGCTGAACCTCTACTTCCGGTAAGCAAACAGGTATGACATAATCATGGAGGTAAGCTTTACGGGATAGCTCCACCAAGGCAATATCATTCTGAAATGTACTGGTCTTGTATTTGGGATGCAGAATAAGGTGTTTGGCTTGGAGCACTTGTTCGGTATCATCGGTTATGAAAGTCCTGTGTTTTCCTGGCAAGAGTAAAATTAGATAAACATGAATCATTGTATTGAAATTCTCTTAACCTCTTAGTGATGGACCCATTTTTGGCCTTCCTGACCAGAACAAATTTTAGAAATCTGACCAGTGTCAATTTATGAGGTAATAAATCTAACATATCATGCTTCAACGGATCCCAGTGATTCTAAGGGCGGCTTTGCACGTTGCAACATCGCACGTGCGATGTCGGTGGGGTTAAATCGAAAGTGACGCACATCCGGCGTCACTTTCGACATCGTAGTGTGTAAATCCTAGATGATACGATGAACGAGCGCAAAAGTGTCGTTATCGTATTATCGGTGTATTCTCCGACATTTCCATAATGCCGATGCCGCGACAGGTACGATGTTGTTCCTCGTTCCTGCGGCAGCACACATCGCTGTGTGTGAAGCCGCAGGAGTGAGGAACATCTCCTTACCTGCCGCCGGCGGCTATACGGAAGGAAGGAGGTGGGCGGGATGTTTACATCCTGCTCATCTCCGCCCCTCCGCCGCTATTGGCCACCTGCCGTGTAACGTCGCTATGACTCCGCACGACCCGCCCCCTTAGGAAGGAGGTGGGTCGCCGGCCAGAGCGACGGTCGCAGGGCAGGTGAGTGCATGTGAAGCTGGCGTAGCGATAATTTTCGCTACGCCAGCTATCACAAGAAATCATACCTGCGACGGGGGCGGGGACTATCGCACTCGACATCGCAGCATCGGCTTGCGATGTCGTAATAAGCAAAGCCCGCCTAAGACTGTTTTTTCGTGACACATTGTACTTCATGTTAGTGGCAAATTTAGGATGATATCTTTTGTGTTTATTTGTGAAAAAATTGCAAATTAGTCAAATATTTCAAAGTGATTTAGAGAGGCCTTTGTGACAGAAAATAATCAAAAGTGACACTATGCTAAAAACTGCACCCCTTACATTTTACCTAAAATTGTTGCTTTAGCCCCCATTTATTCACGTTTACAAGAGACAGCACAGCAAAATAGACACTAAAGCACTATTTGAATTTTGGAACACAAATTTGGCTGAAATAGATTGCGGGCACCATGTTGCATTTGCAGGACCCCTAAGGTACTTAAACGACAGAGACTCACCACAAGTTACCCTATTTTTCAAATCAGAGCACTCAAGTATTTCCTCCATATCCAGTGGTATAGTGAGCATTTTGAACCCACAGATACTTCACAGAATTCAATAACATCAGGCCGTCATATTGAAAATTTTCATTTTTTTCCACAAAAATGTTGCTTTAGCTCAAACGTCCTCATTTTATCAAGAAGTAACACCAAAAGTGGACCCCACAGTTTGTTATCCACTTTTTTAGAGAGTGGAAATACCTCACATGTAGTCAAAACATTCTGTTTGGACAAACAGCAGGGCTCGGTACGCAAACAGCAATATTTGCATTTTGGAACACAAATTTGGCTGAAAAAGATTGCGTGCACCACGTCTCATTTGCAGGGCCCCATGTTAGGAATATCTGTTGTGATCGCAATCATCCTCCTCCACTTCCCCACCGGTCTGTTCGATTTGAGGACAGGGCTTTCATGCAGTCTGGTTGCACAACTATACAAGATGGTGCTGGGTGTGTAAAAGTGGCGTGTGATGCAGGGACACAGGGTACCGTGCTTCCCACTTATTTTGTGGCCCCGAGTGCATGTGATGCTGTGTCTCCCAGTTGCTAGGCAAAGCAGGACGCTGCCTTGTCTGTTGTGAGCTAATGTGGGAATGTATACATCCTGCTGTATAGCTGAGCAGGGAGTGGCTCCTTGGTCATAACTGGGAGGCATGCATCATTTCAGTTTAATCTGTAGCATTGGTTAGCTATTGTAACTCTGGTCCTAACCCAGTCCAATGCTGTTTATTAAGTTCCCTTGCACTGTGTGTGTGTGTGTGTGTGTGTGTGTGGTTTCTGGTAAGCTTCTGTTTACTTCTCAGCATTAACTTATGGTTATTTCTGGTTCCTAATCCCTGGCTATGTGATGCCCTGGACTAGCCAGGTAGTCACAGACAGGCCTTTGCACAAACACCCGTCCCCTAACAACGTAACAGCAGACAACCTAAAAACCCTGAGTCAACCCTCTCAGGTTTTGACGTTCACACCAGGGGGCGGAGCCAGGTAGTTGGCCACGCCCACCGAGGAGTTCGGATAGCCTGTGGGGGGGAAAACACAACAGATCTGTTAGGAGGGAGAGGAGAGTGGAGTAGTTGGAAAGGAGAGGCGTTAGGAGGAGTAAACGTCTGTCAGGGATCTGGGTCGTAGCCTAGATACCCTGTGGCCAGGAGGCAGATGGTGGTGTCCGCCTGCAGGAGCCGGGAAGACGGCTGGTGGAACCGTAAGGGACCGGGACAGGGTAGTGGCCCGCTGGTACCGAACCGGGGAACCGACTGGAAACCGGAGCACCAGGAGGGATACTCAGACCCAGAACGAGGCCCATAAGCCACTGGACCGAGTCGAATTGGGGTCTGGACCTTAGTTCCTTTCCCACCCAAGTCCCAACTGAAGACAACAGCCCAACGAGGGGGATAGAAAGCCACCACTCAGGCAGAGAGATCCCAGGGGCCAGCGTCTGCGGGCAAACGGGCTCTCCAGACACACACAAAGCCGGGGAGCGGACTACCGTCACTGAGGCATAGGCAGTCAAAACCTACAAAATGAGGTGCAGGAAAAAGGCGGGAACCACCGAATCGGGTGGGGGACCAGACGCAGCCAGCTGCGGGCACCTACCACCATCTTTTTGGTTTACCAGAGACTCCGGTGTATCTGTCATAGTGAGTACAACAGTGCCCTCGGGCCACGCACCGCACCGCACTAACACGCCCGCACCTCGCAACCACCGGGCTCCAGGACCATCACCCCCTGCCCACGGAGGGGTCAACACCAGGCTG
The DNA here is from genome assembly GCF_048569485.1 of Anomaloglossus baeobatrachus. Classification (NCBI taxonomy): domain Eukaryota; kingdom Metazoa; phylum Chordata; class Amphibia; order Anura; family Aromobatidae; genus Anomaloglossus; species Anomaloglossus baeobatrachus. The sequence continues at coordinate 442,019,146 of NC_134355.1, forward strand.
CACAACACCGTCCCTGGGAGCCTAGTTAACTGCAGCGGTGGTGTCCACACTCACCACAACTCGTGGGTGGTGTCACGAACTTAAATCCCTAAACACCACGGCCCCGGTCGTGAACCTCCCCACCAAAGACCATCCCCCCTCACGTAGCGCCAGCTTCCCTTCAGAGCGACGTGACCCCCGGGTCTGGAGGTGCTCGAACCACCCACCGACGAGCCCGGATCCGAGCGGCTCGGCTGCCAGCCGAGCCCCGGGGTGGTACACATCGACTCTTCTGGCATCACAAACAGGATTGAACCCATCCACTTACCGGTGGAAGTGCGCCTTGAAGTAGAAGTCAGCGGTGACCCGTTGAAAAATTGCTGAATCCGCCATCTTTTGGCGCGAAGTTTCCCGCCAAAGTCGTCTTCCCCTCGAAAAGAGTGGGAGAGTGAAGCCCCACCCCCTGGAAACAGAGTGGTGCAGGAAAGCATGCAGCTGAAAAGTAAAACTGAACACAAAGAGCGCCGAGTGCCGCGTAAAGACCAAGGGGGGCGGATGAAGATCCCGTGCCATGTGACCGAGTGGATAAAGGGCAGGGACTCCAGGAGTCTGCTACCGGTTTGGTCCCTGGACCCCGACAGTGCACCATGTCCGCCCCGTCTGGCAAGCCTGAGATCCTGGAGCTCGCGCCTGGAACAGAGGCGTGGGTGGAAGCCCAGACCATGCAGATGTGCTGCCGTCTCCAAGCCCAGGTGCGTTTCCTAGTGGAGCATGGGTGGCCGAGATGGAGGGGATAGCTGCCGCCGTGTGGGCACGTGAAGTGGCGGCAGTTTTGGAGGAAAGGGTATATGACCCACGCCCCTATGTCCCGGAGGGACAGGCCACTGCGGCTGAGGGACCCGGTCTGCTCCTGCCCTCCATGCTGTCTCCCTCACCGCCCGTGACGGTTGCCGCTGCCTCTCCACCCGGTCCACCATCCCCGACATCGGTGGCGGAACCCGTCCCAGACACCAGCGTGGATCCACCGGTGGAGGCAGCACGCAGATGGCTGTACGTTCGGCCTGCACCGATCCCACTCCCGTGAAAGAACAGACCCCGGAAGATGCCCGCTTCCGGTGTCAGCCCGTCAGGCCCTGAAGTGACCGTGCCCGAAGAGACCCCGGCAGTTCGCCCGGCCAAGAAGGAGGTGGGCGCTGCCCGGAAGAAGGCCCAGCAGGTGAGGCTGGTTGTTCCCGGATCTCAGGCCTCGGCTGAGGTCCCGCGGGGTTGCCGCTGCCAAGCAGCAGAGGCGGCCGCGACACAGCAGGGTTCTCCACAGAGGGTGTCGGTCGTTGCCGACACTGGGGAGCTCCGGATGGGCCAGACCCCCGCACAGAGAGAACCCGGGCAAGCAGATGCCGCGTATTGGGAGCAGCGACCGAACCAGCTGGGCCGAGAAATAGAGGCCCGGGAGAAACGGAGAGCAGAGGTCCTAGCTCGTACCATCCAGGAATAGGAGTACTTGAGGAGCGCCACTTATCGGTTACGGGGCCCGACCTACGAGGGCTAGGTCCGTCGGTTTGACCCCCAGCGTGGATGGAGGTTCATCTTTGAACCGGACCTGGAGGCGGAAATCTTTGTTTTCCCGTTGGGATGTCAACTCCCATCTCCCGATGGGCCATCCGGATCGGGATCTGGTTCCCGACTGCCCCATTTGTTGTTGGCCCTCGTTGTGACCCTGTTGAATCTCGTTTGTTCCGTTTCAAAATGAACATGGCCGAGAACTTGCAGGCCACCCAATAACTTTTGGGTTTGTAAATAATCCCAGACTACCCTTTCGGTCCCACAGCCTCCGTAGAGGCAGACTGGAGGAAGGACCTATGGTAGAGGAGGCCGGGGTCCCGTCACCAAAGTAACCGGTGACAACCCTCCGGGTCCAGGGGTCCCCTGGACATGGGGCCTCTGAGAGACTGGCGGGTAAGGAACTTTTTACCCGGCCCGTATGGGCAATACCCGGACCTTCACCCGTTCCTGGACTGGGGAAAAGGGGTGCTGACCTAGTTTTAGAGGCAGCATCAAGGTTTAGGTTTACTTTGGTGGACAAGTGGAAGTACCCGGTCCCGTTTACCATTAATAAAAATGTTTTATATATGTGCAATGTTTAAGAATGTGCCTCCCATAAGGGATGATTTCAAAGCCTCCTTAAACTGTAAAAAGTTTAGTATACTTGTACCTGTTTCTCCTGTTTATCTTTAACAGCAAACAAAAATAAACCGGTGGTGGTCAGGCAGCCCGCGGACGGTCTGCATTAAACCAAGGGGGAATGTGATGCCCTGGACTAGCCAGGTAGTCACAGACAGGCCCTTGCACAAACACCCGTCCCCAAACAAGGTAACAGCAGCCAACCTTAAAACTCGAGTCACCCCTCTCAGGTCTTGACGTTCACACCAGTGGGCGGAGCCAGGCAGTTGGCTACACCCACCGAGGAGTTCGGATAGCCTGAGGCGGGAAAACACAACAGATCTGTTAGGAGGGAGAGGAGAGTGGAGTAGTTGTAAAGGAGAGGAGTTAGGAGGAGTAAACGTCTGTCAGGGATCTGGGTCATAGCCCGGATACCCTGTGGCCAGGAGGCAGACGGTGGTTGCCGCCTGCAGGAGCCGGGAAGACGGCTGGTGGAACCGTAAGGGACCGGGACAGGGTAGTGGCCCGCCAGTACCAAACCGGGGAACCGACTGGAAACACCAGGAGGGGTACACAGACCCAGAACGAAACCCAGAAGCCACTGGACCGAGTCGAATTGGGGTCTGGACCTTAGTTCCTTTCCCACCCAAGTCCCGACTGAAGACAACAGCCCAACGAGGGGGATAGAAAGCCACCGCTCAGGCAGAGAGATCCCAGGGGCCAGCATCTGCGGGCAAACGGGCTCTCCAGACACACACAAAGCCGGGGAGCGGACTACCGTCACTGAGGCATAGGCAGTCAAAACCTACAAAACGAGGTGCAGGAATAAGGCAGGAACCACCGAACCGGGTGGGGGACCAGACGCAGCCGGCTGTGGGCACCTACTGTTATGGATGGGATTAAATACATATTGAATCCATATTGAATATAATCAAGAAAATGCTGGACTAACAAAATAGCCCTTGATTTAGCTTCTTCTATCTAAACACACCCATGTCTGGTAAATTCAGACATGGGACTTTCCACTTTATCATAAGACATACTTTTATTTTAATACATGCTGAGTTAGCTTAATATAAGATTATGAAATGCATACATATATATTATTCAATGTAAGCTGTTTTTGCAAGTTAACCAATAGGATTATGGTAGGCACCCCTGGCCCTTAGCCAGGGGTCTTTGTATATTATACCCTTTACTTCCCCAAATAAAGCAGAATTCTACATCCATCATGACTGGCTGTCTTTGATTTGTGTAAATATAGATATCGCATGCGATAAAGGTCTTTAATATTAGATTTGGAATACAGGTGTCAAAGGGACAGATGCGTATCATATGAATGGCATCAACCTAAATTAAGGCTTTATCATTTGGCGTCCCAGCGCGGGGCTAGGGCGGACAATACGCAATAAGTGTATAATACGGACAATAAGGCTTTATCACTACCACCATCTTTTTGGTTTACCAGAGACTCCGGTGTATCTGTCATAGTGAGTACAACAGTGCCTTTGGGCCGCACACCGCACCGCACTAACACGCCCGCACCTCGCAACCACCGGGCCCTGGGACCATCACCCCCTGCCCACGGAGGGGTCAACACCAGGCTGCACAACACCGGTCCCAGGAGCCTAGTTAACAGCAGCGGTGGTGTCCACACTCACCACAACCCGTGGGTGGTGTCACAAACTTATATCCCTAAACACCACGGCCCCGGCCGTGAACCTCCCCACTGAAGACCACCCCCCCTCATGTAGCGCCAGCTTCCCTTCAGAGTGACGTGACCCCTGGGTCTGGAGGTGCTCGAACCTCCCACCGATGCGCCCGGATCCGAGCGGCTCAGCTGCCAGCCGAGCCCCGGGGCGGTACAGCTATAGTCCCTAGTTTTCCCTTTATTATTCTTATTCAGTACTTCACTGCTAGTTTTAGATTTACTTCTGTTATCTGACTCTGACATCGTCTGTGACACCAGACCCCAGCTGTTCTGCGACAGCAGTCTGGGAAGCGCTCTATCAAAGTTCCTCTTTCTTTTCGGAGAAGGTGAAGAATATACTGGGCCTAAAGGACTTGACTAGCAGTGGTAGCTTGCGTCACATACTTCTGTAACTGCGCTATTGCTGGTCCGGTGCGATTCTCAACATGATTGGGCGTCTTGCAGATAACACCATTGAGGTACCAAAACATCAGAAAACCCCACAAATGATCCCATTCTGAAAACTAGAGCCATCAAGGAATTTATCCAGGGGAATAATGAGCTATTTGGCACCCATAAAGTGCTTTAAAGAACTTTTTAAAATCTGGATGTGAAAATGATAGTTACTTTTTTTAGTTGAACCCCAAATTTCTAATTTTGACAATTGATAATAGGAGAAAATGAACTCCATAGTTTGTTACGCAATTTCTCTCGAACACAGTGATACCCCATAGATGGTCAAATACTAATTTTGGGCACATGGCAAGACTCGAAAAGTGAACAGCGCTATTCAATTTTTAGAATGGAAAATTGGACAACATGTTGCATTTGCAGAGCCCCTGAGGTGCCAAAAATGCAGAAATACCCACATGTAACCCCAGTTGGTAAACTAAACCTTATAATGAATTCATCTGTTGCTGTGGTAAGAATTTTAAACACAAACTACACAGAATTTTATTAGATCGGGCTGTGAAAATGGAAAAACTTAGGGTTTTTTAGCTAAAATTTTACTTTAGCCTGAAAATTTTATTTACACAAAGGGTAACAGGACAAAATGGATAGGACAATTTGTTATGCAGTTTTTACTGAACTTAGCAGTGTATATGTGATTGTACACTACTATTTGAACACTGCAGGGATCAGATGGGAAGGAGCGTGACTTGGTATTTGGAACTCAGATTCTGCCACTGCTTAAGCAAATCACTTAGGGGTGTAGTGAGTATTTTGAACGTCCAGGAGTAGAAAGAAAGCGGCAGCTCACTCGGAGTATTTTGAACCCACAGGTGTCTCACAGAATATTATAACATTGGGATATGGAAATTTAACATTTTAGTGGTAAAAATGTTATTTTTTTTATTAGCTACAAATGGACCCCACAATTTATTGAGCAATTTCTCCAGCACTTGGTGATGCCCTATATATTATCACAAACTACTGTTTGGCCATATGGAAGGGCTGAGAAGGAGGGAGCGCTATTTGGATTTTAGAGAACAGATTTTTCTGGAATAGTTTGCGGCCGACATTTGCAGAGCCTCCTAAGGTGCAAGAACAGTAGTAAAACCCTCAAAAGTGACCCCACTGTAGAATTTGCACCTCTTAATTAATTTATCTATGGCTGTAGTAACTATTTTGTAGCATTCACACCATGCTTTTTTTCTGGAGAATTGCAAATATGCCTGTGATGTCACCACTAGGAGGAGTCAGGACACTGTGTGTAATAAGATCCACCCCACTGTAGAATAAGAGCTGTCTATAACAAGAACAACCACTAGAGGGAGCCCAGGCACACGGTGTCCTAGGCAACTGAATGGTTGTTAAGAGGAGTCGTTCTAACCGGGTGGTTCCAACGTTAGCTTTGTCTGAAATACGGTTTTCGGAATTTACCTGGAAACCCCGATGTAAGTGCTCAGTAGAGAGTGCAAAATAAATGTGAACCGATTCTTATTCTGACTTTTGGGAGGTAGAATGAGGAAATTGACAGCAGTACATGAATAGTTCTTTTTTTTTATTTTTGAGCTGTTCACTCTGTGGTATTTGCGATAAGATGGCTTTCTTCTGCTGGTTGGTATGATTACAGATTTATATAGTTTTTTAATCTTTTCCTTCTATCAGTAAAAATGCATTTTTAGAATAAATAATTTTTCTGTCTGAATATTCTGAGAGCTGTAATATTTTTATTTTTTGGCAAAAAGGAATGTATAAGGGCTTCATTTTTTAGCGATGAGTTGGAGATTTTTTTGGTACCATTTTGATGCACATAACATTTTTTGATCACATTTCATTCAGATTTTTCAGATGAAGAATGAACAAAAACCAGCAATTCACTTATTGTTTTTTATATTTTTTTCTGTGCTGTTCACTGTGCGGTAAAAGTGACAAAACCCATTTATTCTTCGGGTTAGTACAATTTCAGTGATACCAGATTTATATAGTTTTTTTATAATTTGCTACTTTTACACATTAAAAACTATATTTTACAAAAATTAATTAGTTTTTGCATCAGCATATTTTGAGAGTTGTACTTGCCAAAGGTAATCTTACCCTATATAGCAGGTTCCTACTTGCCCATACACAGGAGGTTTTTAACCCATAGAGAGGCTTCAGCATAGTGTAGGTACCGAGTTACGAGATATGCCGTGAAGGGGCAACTGGGCAGATATACAAATGGCCATTTATATATGCTAAATATCTCATTTTTCTTAGATTTTCCTTAGCAGTAATGCTAAGTAATTCACACATTCATGGTTTCCATACTTTAGCATTATCAGAGTGCAAACTGTCTTTTTTTTTGTATTTTATGTCATGTTCAGTTATGCACCTGTTCACACGTCAGTTTGGTGAGTGCAGTCAGTCTTTTTGTCTATATTTTGAGAGTTGTAACTTTTTATTATTTTTTTTCACAGTGAAGGCTTGTATTTGCCGGGTGGTTAAACGTTTTCATTTCTACCATTTTTTTTTTACATATGACTTGTTGATTGCTCTTTATTCACTTTTTTCTGTGCAGTATGATGAAAAAATTGCCATTTGGAAAAATTAACATTACAGATTATACATCGAGTCCTTCCAGATGCGTTGATACCAATTATGTGTTTGTTTCTTTTAGTTTTAAGGATGAGGAACTGAATAAAGGTGGAATTATTTCTGTGCTGCTGTAGGAATGACACAAATCCAAAAATACTGAAGTATAGGTGGTTTTATTCTACGTGTTTTGAAGTGTGTCCTCACTTCTTCATCAGTTTGGTATAGATCAGTTCCTGGACTCTGTAGCAGCTGATTACATGCTTTGATACTTGGTTGTGTGTCGCACAACCACACAACGTGAGCACTATTCCTTATTACCTTTCCCATATTAAGTATGACCCTATTGCACTTTCTATCCATAGCCTTCATCTTTTAGCTTTAACACATAAGCTGCATTTTTAGTAGCAAAACGGGTTTTCGTGATTTTTTTTTGCGCTTTTTTGGTTTGTTTTTGTTTTTTACACATTTTATTTAATGTTTTTTACTTAGACCCACTGTGGGATATGAACATTTTTTAGTTTGATCCCTGGTCTCAGGCATTGCTGTACTCGTGTACAGCAGTGCAGTAGACCTGCCAGTGATATACTGACTGTGCCTGTAAGACCCTGCTTATGGAAGGATCTTATAGGCCACTGTACTTTGGCGTCATCAGATGACGTTATGATACCAAGGCAATGATTGACACCTTTGATTACTATCGAGGGGGGCTTATCCTGGCAAAGGGGGTATTTTAAGCCCTTTTAACTGCTTAGATATTGCAAATAACAGCAGCATTTATGGGGTCACTCAGCCTCAATCTGTTCCAAATGCAGTTGGGACTGCACACTGCAGCAGCTTCTGTAGATGCACAAAGGGTGGAAATTACATGACGTCTCATCCACTGTGCATGGACATTTAGTCGGTGTTCACATGAAGCGTAAATGCCGGGTTTTTCTGCTGCTTTTTTGCACATAAATTCTGCTGTGTTTAAATGTCCAAGAAAAACGGATGTGATTTCATGAAAAGACGCCGTTGGTTTTTTTTTGTTGCTTTTTTTTGTCCCCTGGAGGTTTCTATGTAGAGCTTAAAAAACATATGGAAAAAACTGCAGTTATTCTTTTAAGTGCAGTATCAAATCAAAACACTTAAAAACACAGATTCACATCTGCACCAAAAACGCAAGAAATAATAAAAGTAAAAGGCATAAAAAAATGTAGCACAAATGCAATAACCAGCGAAGGTTGTTATTATGTAATTTAGTGCAGACCCTGCAGAACAAAAAACACTGGACTTCTGCAATGTGTGAACACGGTCCTACATGCACAAAAAAGCAGCATGTCATATAGTGAAGCTACATAAAGATGGGAGAGTTCTGGTTGATACGAATATGAATGAATGAATGAACAGTCCGGGGCGTCTGCTGCATGTCTGCAAAATGGGTGTGGCTTGGGTGTGGCTAGAGGCATGGTCAAAATTTGCCGCTGCACACTACATGCTCCTCATACTTTGTCCCTCTTTATGCTCTTTAAGGCCCGTTTCACACGTCAGTGAAAAACACAGACTTTTTCACTGGCATGTAAAACACGCACATGTCCCTGCGTGTGGCGTGAATCAAGGCACACGTGGGTTGTCTAAGTGCAATCCGGGCTCCGTTCTCCGTGGTCTGTGATTGCACTTAGAAATCAACTCACCTGCGCCCGCTCCCGCTCTCCATGGTGCTGAATCCTCCCGCGGTGCAGCATCCGGCTGGCGGTGACCCCTGCAGCAGCTGCTTCCGGGTCGGCTGTGTCGTGCATCATTAAGATGCGCGACAGTAATGAGCCGGCTTAGAAGCAGCCGGCAGAACGGGCTGCAGAGGACATCGCTGGATGCCGGGTGAGTTAAAATGTTTATTATTTTAAATGCACGTTTTTTTCTGGCACGTGTTTCACGGACCACACCACGGCGTGGTCCGTGGAACATCAGTGATGCCAGAAAAAAACGGACATGTCTCCGTGCGGCAATCACGCACACGCGGGTACGCTGCACGGAGACACGTGCAGTGAAAAATCACTGACGTGTGAGCAGACCCATTCATTATAATGGGTCTGCGTATGTCAGTGATTCTGGTACGCTAAAAAAAAAGCACAAACGTACCAGAATCACTGACGTGTGAAAGGGGCCTTAGGCTGGTTTTACATTTGCGTCGTTTTGACGGAAACGGAATCCAGCGCATATGCAGTACAGTTCATTTATTTACAGTGGACACTGCGATGTCGTGCCCCTTAAATCAGTTAGACAATTGCTTTGGCAAATATGCAAAAAATTAAACTTATAACCAAAGAAAACAAAAAACACAAATGCCCTGATTCATCAAAGCTTTTACAGCAGAAAACTGTTGTAAAAAACTGTGAAAGATCACAAAAGTTTTTGTGCAAACGTTTTGCAATTTTTGGCATTTTCATGCCATTTTCAGCTTAACAAAGGGAGTGGAGCTGGCGAGGGACAGGGAACAATAGACCCGGATAATCAAATTTTTCAGTCTTACTCCAATCACTGAACTGGAGTAGGATTTGTGGCAAGATACATGGAAGTGCACACCACTTCACGCCTCACTTGATTCATAAAGAGGTATCCGCTTCATAATGAATCATGTGTCTACCCTGCCCCTATGCTGGTTTTAATGAAGATAGCAAGGTGTTCCCATTGCTTCTAATATCCACTTACCTAGTATAATGTTGAAAGAAGATGGAGTAAAAAGGTCTTCTTCCGTAAGCACTGCATTTTCTTCCTCCAGTTGGTGGTGTAGGCAGTGAGCAGCTGTTACAATCCATTTATCACCTAGATTTTGTACATGTTGTAAATAATTCACAAGATTAAAATGTACAATATTTTAAAGTCAGTGCAGTGTACAGTCTAAAAGGGTTATCCAGAGGTCAAAAGCTTAGTTCGAAATACTATAATTTAAAATGAATGAAACTTACTCTTATAATTTAAAGGGGTTTTCCCACAAACAAAGTTCATTTTAGTCAATAGATCTTGGAATAATATTCAGTTCCACAATTGGATGTATTTATAAAAATAAAAATGTTCCTGTAGTGAGATTATCTTATATATGTGCTCCTGCTATGTACTGTGTAATGGCTGTGTCTGACCGTACAGGACATGGTCTGATGATGTCACAGCTCCTGGGCAGGGGAGGAAGTAAAAGATTACACAGACATTACAGCATGGGAGTATGGGATCATAGATGATTCGTCTTGTGAGGTAAAACATTTCCCTGCCTGTTTTTTTTTTTAAATGTTTTACCTGAAAGAAAGAATTATTTGTCATGCCATATTGTAATGTTTGTATACTTTTTTACTTCCTCCCTAGCTCATGAGATGTGGTATAATCAGACCATATCCCTGTGCGGTCAGAAACAGCAATTACACAGTACATAGCAGGGACACATATGTAAGATTCTCAACACAGCAACATTTTTTTAAACACATCCAATTGTGGAACTTGTTATTATTCCAAGATCTATGGATTAAATTAAACTTTGTGGAACCACCCCTTTAATTGTAAACACCATTCTGTTGTCAAAGCTGTTCAGTCATCCAGGAAGCTACTTCCGCATTTGATCTGAGAGAGACCACCATCTTTGTATTCGCATGTGATTAGGGAGATTGGCTAGCTTAGTTAAAATTAATATGTCACCAGCTTTTTGAAATATAATCTGAGAGCAGTATGATGTAGGGGCAGAGACTATGATTCCAGTGATGTAACAATTACTGGGCTTCTTAACGTATTTTTTATTGTTTTATCATAAGAAGATTATCCCTGGAGGACTAGTATACCAATTGCCATGTAGTCCAGCCAAAATCCCATCACTGATTGTCCGCTTTCTGCCTATGTACAGAAAACTGCCAATCAGTGGTGTGGATGGGGTTACACAAAGCTCAGCATTCAGAGAACTGGTAGACTGGTCACATATAAAACAGTTTTTCATCAAAACTACAATGAAATATTCATTATTAATATATGTTTGTAAATTATGCAAAAGTGGTTGTTCATGACTTAGGCGGGCTTTGCACGTTGCGACATCGCAAGCCAATTCTGCGATGTCGCACGCGATAGTTCCCGCCCCTGTCACAGGTGCGATATCTTGTGATAGCTGGCGTAGCGATAATTATCGCTACGCCAGCTTCACATGCACTCACCTGCCCTGCGACCGTCACTCTGGCCGGCGACCCGCCTCCTTATTAAGGGGGGCGGGTCGTGCGGCGTCACTGCGACGTCACACGGCAGGCGGCCAACAGGAGTGGAGGGGCGGAGATGAGCAGGATGTAAACATCCCACCCACCTCCTTCCTTCCGCATATCCTACGGAAGCCGCGGTGACGCCGGTAGGAGATGTTCCTCGCTCCTGCGACTTCACACACAGTGATGTGTGCTGCTGCAGGAGCGAGGAACAACATCGGACCGTCGCGTCAGCGTAATTATGGATTACGCCGACGCTGCACCAATGATACGATTACGACGCTTTTGCGCTCGTTAATCATATCATCGAACCTTTACACACTACGATGTCGCATGTGATGCCGGAAGTACGTCATTTTCAATTTGACCCCACCGACATCGCACCTGCGATGTCGTAGTGTGCAAAGCCCGCCTTAGTGTATATATACTGTATATGTAGCACCAGTGGGGCCTTAGGGGTTACTTGTCACCAGGCCAGTGGTTTTGTGGGGTTGCTGTGACTGGCCTGACCCAGCTCCATGGCCCCGTCGGCTACCTGTAAAAGACAAACAAGCCAGTGTAGGTGTTGTCCGATGTAGAGGGGATTGGAATGAGGGTGAAGGGTCCCTGGGGAGCGTGTCACCGGTTGCAGCAGTAAAATATAGAAGCACGGTCTGATAGAGCGCTAAGGAGGCCACAGTATTAGATTAATTTTTTTTAGAATTTATTGTTTTCTATCAGCCACAACGCGTTTCGATATACACAATATCTTCATCAGGTGGATATAAAAAACGGAATGCGGAGAGTACTATTTAAAGGGACAGGTGCGATTCTATTGGTCAGCACCAAATTAATTGAAATGTTAACCCTTAATGTATCACAACCAACCCTTCAACAATAATATAAAAGCTAATAAAAGATATTTAAAAAGGATTTTTCAAAAAGACTCTTTGCCATAAAAACATTATTTAAAAACACATGTGATAATATAATCATATAAATCATATATTAACTCCTAAAACTTAATACATAAAATCATGAGAACTTTTCAAAAAAATGATCTGAGTATGCCTGCACTACTAACATGTAATAATATTGTTATAATGTATGTCAGTGTGGGTAGATCAAGAATTTAATTTTATAAATTAGGGAATGAATATTCTTATTTTTAAAATTGCGTTAAATGTCTATTTAATCTCAACCACTGGGTGCATATGCCAGCACAATAGGTGCTGTGAATCCCTTTTCCAGCGCAATAGGTGCTGTGAACTGCTTTTCCAGCACAATAGGTGCTGTGAACTGCTTTTCCAGCACAATAGGTGCTGTGAACTGCTTTTCCAGCACAATAGGTGCTGTGAACTGCTTTTCCAGCACAATAGGTGCTGTGAACTGCTTTTCCAGAACTGACAGAAATAGCTATTGAATCTCAAACACTGGGTGCATATCCAGCACAATAGGTGCTGTGAGTAATTTTTCCAGAATCCGAGCAGTAGAATCATGCATGTGCCAGCACAATGAAGGTTCCGATTGCATTATTAAATGTCTATTGAATCTCAACCACTGGGTACAAATGCCAGCACAATAGGTGCTGTGAACCGCTTTTCCAGAACTGACAGAAATGTCTACTAAATCTCAACCACTGGGTGCATATGCCAGCACAATAGGTGCTGTGAATAATTTTTCCAGCACAATAGGTGCTGTGAATCACTTTTACAGAATCCGAGCACTCGAATCATGCATATGCCAGCACAATAAAGGTTCCGATTCAATTGTTAAGTGCTTATTGAGTCTCAACCCCTGGGTGCATATGCCAGCACAATGGGTGCTGTGAATCACTTTTCCAGCACAGTAGGTGCTGTGAACCACTTTTCCAGAGCTGACAGAAATATCTATTGAATCTCAACCACTGGGTGCATATGCCAGCACAATAGGTGCTGTGAATCCCTTTTTTTTTTTTTTTTCTTCCTTTTTTCCTTTTTCCAAACCCGAGCAACAGAATTCATTAAATCAATTCAATGTTTGGCTACATTTTCAATAGTCATATTAAGACCCTCAGGGTGTAAGGTACCCAATCTGAATATCCAGTAACTCTCTCTTTTAATAAGTCTCTCGAACCGATCGGATCCGGAGTTATCTATATGATCAATAATTAATAATCTCAATTGTTTGGGATCCTTCTGATGTGCAATTTGAAAATGTCGAGATAGACTGTGTTGTTGGAAGCCGTTTTTGATATTGGACCTATGTTTATTCAACCTGGCGTGCATCGTTTGTACTGTACGGCCCACATACTGTAGACCGCACGTGCACTCAAGCAGGTAAATAACATAGGTGCTCTGACAGTCTAGGTGAAATTGAATGGGGAAAAGAGCATTTGTGGTCCGGGATATAAAGCAAGTGATCTTATCACCAATAACCTCACAGCATTTACACCCAGAGGTGTTGCAGCGATAGTTTCCGTTGTTACTGGAAACAATGGTGGTTTTAGAAGAATCTTTAAGATTAGGATTACTTGGCGCTACTAGATTCTTCAAGTTTATATTCCTCCGGTAGATGATGGAGGGCTTAGGGGGGATCTGATCTCGAAGTAGCGGGTCACTCTGTAATATAAACCAGTATTTCTCTAGAAGTTTGTGAATTTGGATCCTGGATTTGCAAAAAGTGGTTACTAAACTCCATTTTCGTGGATTCAATTTATCTTCACTCTTTGTATTACTATGCTGTTTCTCTTGGATCTTTCGGATACAAAGGTCCTGAGTGAGTTGCTTAGTCTTACTAAAGGCATCCTCCAGAAGTTTAGATGGATAGCCTTTTTGTCTGAACCTTTTTCTCAGGAGATTGGATTCCTGCAGGAAATCACCATCACTGGAGCAGTTTTTTCTGACCCTCCAGTATTGCCCGTATGGAATATTGGTTATCCAACTAGGGAGGTGTCCACTGTCGAACCTCAAGTAGCTGTTGACATCCACTTGTTTGAAATGTGTCGAGGTGGACACCCCCCCATTTTCATCCAACCTCACCATCAGGTCCAAGAACTGGAGGGCACTGGAAGAAACCGCAGCAGTAAAAGTGAGACCCCAGGAATTGTCATTGAGTTGAGAAATGAAGTGATTGGCTTGTAATAGAGATCCCCTCCAAACGAGGAGCAGGTCATCTATGAAGCGCCGGTAATAAACCAAATGACCCGCTGTCAGAGGGGACTGTGCAATGTGGGACGATTCAAACACCCCCATGAACAGATTAGCTTAACTAGGGGCGAATCTCGTCCCCATCGCACAGCCCCTCCTCTGCCTGTAGATATTGGTCTCAAAGGTGAAAATATTATTAGATAAAATGAAGTCAATTGCCGTTAAAAGAAAAGTTTTCTGCTCAACCTGCATCAAGGGATCGTTATCAAGGTGTTGTTTGACAGCGGCAATGCCTAAACTGTGTTCGATATTGCTATAAAGTGATGATACATCCATCGTGATAATTAGACAATTTTTAAAGGGTGCCAGATTTTTTAACTCATTGATGACTTGAGAGGAATCTTTTAAATAGGAGGGTAATTCTAAAACATATTTTTGCAAGAACAGATCAACATAATGGGAAAGGTTGCATGTTATGGATTCTCTTCCAGATATAATGGGGCGACCAGGGGGATTTGTGGGGTGTTTGTGAATTTTTGGGAGAAAATAAAAATAGGGGGTTTTGTACCTTACAATGTCGAGAAATTTCATCTCTCTTTTGTCTACAATGTTCTTCTCTTGAGTGGATTTAATCATCTTTTTGTAATCTAAGAATACCGTGATGGAGGGATCTGATTCTAATTTCTCATAGTAAAGCTGGTCATTTAACCTCTTCCCGACCGCGGACGGTATATAAACGTCGGCGCTTGCTGGGCTTTGTGCAGCGCCAACGTTTATGAATGGTCTGCGGTTTTGCAGCGATCGTGACCGTATGGTACCTGTAAGCGCCGGGATTCCGGTGCAGGACGCTAGCTGCGACCCCTGACCTCACCAGGATCTGATTGGTTCAGGTCCTGGTGACGTCAGCGCCGCGCTAACCAATGAAAACGATCGCTGGGAAAGTTTGTTGTAGTTACAAACTTGCCTGGGCGATCTGCCGGTATAAAACACTGCTTCACCTCAGATCCTCCGTGTGTGACTGATCTGAGGAGAAACAGTGTGACAAGTGCTGCTGACAGGAGCTCTGTCAGTCAGCGATTTTTCACACAGTAAAAAAACCCACATATTACATCTATAGAAATCAATTCCCCCTTTTCCCAGTTAGGCAGCATATAGGGTTAGATAGGGTAGATGTTCAGTATAGTATAGCATAGAATACAGTATAGTGTAGTATAGTATAGAATAGAATACAGTATAGTATAGAATACAGTATAGTGTAGTATAGTATAGAATAGAATACAGTATAGTATAGAATACAGTATAGTGTAGTATAGTATAGAATACAGTATAGTGTAGTATATAATACAGTATATAATACAGTATAGTATAGAATACAGTATAGATTACAGTATAGTATAGAATACAGTATAGTGTAGTATAGAATACAGTATATAATATAGTATAGAATACATTATAGAATACAGCATAGTATAGTAAGAATACAGTATAGTATAGAATATAGTATAGTGTAGTATATAATACAGTATAGAATACAGTATAGTATAGTATAGAATACAGTATAGTGTAGTATAGAATAAAGTATAGTTTAGTATAATATAAGTTGATTAGATAAGTTAGATAAATAATTTAGTAATATATAAAGATTAAAAATTGATCAAAAATAAATTTTTATCAATCAGTAGTGTTAATCTGTCAGTAGCGTCAATCAGTTAGTAGCGTACTGTTGAGTACATTATATATATAAAAATCTAAAAAGTAATAAAATGGCTCGTCGGTTTTATACTGCAGAGCAGGTGTATGCCCTTTTATGCTCTGACAGTGAGGAAAGTGTTCAGTCAGGTAGTGATGAGGATTTTGAGGGCTTTAGTGGCAGCGCCAGTGATGGCTCAGAAATGAGCAGTCAGTCTGGTCCATCCTCAAAAACGACCAGAACCAGTACAAGAGAGGCAAATAGCGCTACTGGAGAAACGGCTCCAAATCAGGGAACGATGGCCAGTACAAGCGAGGTCCCTAGTACGAGTGAATTGGCGGATGCCAATGTACAAAATGCTTTGCCTTTTGATGTAGCATTTCCCAGATGGGAAGCTCCAGATTCAGCTACCCCTTTCATCCCTGATTTTACTGCTAACCCTGGTATAAATGTGGAGGTGGAAGGTTTTGGGCCAGTTAATTTTTTTAATTTGTTTGTGACAGATAGGTTGCTAGAGCATATTGTCCTGCAAACAAACTTATACGCTTCCCAATTTATCACCAAGAATCCTCAATCCTATTATGCCAGATCAAATTCATGGAGGCCAACAAATTGTGCTGAAATGAGAACATTTTTAGGGCTTACA
Source organism: Anomaloglossus baeobatrachus (assembly GCF_048569485.1). Classification (NCBI taxonomy): domain Eukaryota; kingdom Metazoa; phylum Chordata; class Amphibia; order Anura; family Aromobatidae; genus Anomaloglossus; species Anomaloglossus baeobatrachus. The sequence continues at coordinate 442,035,641 of NC_134355.1, forward strand.
TTTGCCATGGGACTTGTTAAAAAACCAAGTATTCGGTCTTACTGGTCCAACAGCCCTGTTTACGCCACCCCAATGTTTCCTGCCGTTATTCCTAGGAGTCGCTATGAAATTCTGATGAGATTTTGGCATTTTAATGACAATAGTCAATGTCTGCCTAGAAATGCCCCAGAACATGACCGACTATATAAACTCAGACCCATCATCGAAGAGTTCACAGAAACCTTCTTACGGATCTACACCCCAACACAAAACATTTCCATCGATGAGTCCCTTGTAAAATTCAAAGGAAGACTGCACCTCAAACAATTTATTCCATCTAAGAGGGCAAGGTTTGGAATAAAGCTATATAAAATGTGCGAGAGCTCAACTGGATACACATCAGCTTTTCGCATTTATGAGGGGAAAGACAGCCAGCTAAACCCACAAGGATGCCCTACTTATTTGGGGACATCTGGAAAAATTGTTTGGGAACTGATTAGTCCATTTTTACAAAAAGGCTATAATCTATATGTGGACAATTACTACTCCAGCATACCACTATTTAAAAGCCTGGTTGAATGCAACATAGGGGCTTGTGGGACCATTCGTAAAAACCGTCAGGGGTTTCCGCAATCTTTGGTGAACGAAAAGTTCCAAAAGGGGCAGTCAGGAGCTGTTCGCAGTGGAAAGCTGCTTGCCCTCAAGTATAGGGATAAAAAAGATATTTATATCCTCAGCTCAATCCACACAGATGCCACAACGGCTGTTGAAGAATTAAGGTCCACTACTCCAAAGCTAAAGCCAGTGTCAATCATTGAATACAGCAAATACATGGGGGGTGTGGACCTTGCAGACCAGGTTCTACAGCCATACCAGGTATCAAGAAAATCCTACACCTGGTACAAAAAGTTAGTCATTCACTTGTTTCAGGTTGCCACATACAATTCTTTTGTGTTATATAAAAAAGCAGGACATTCAGAAACTTTCATTGATTATCAAGAAAAGGTAATCGAAAATTTACTTTTTGCAAATTTTGGCCCCACTTATCCATTAGAATCTGAAAATGTCAAAAGACTGACTGAGCGACATTTTATAGCACTCATTCCACCATCAGCAACCAAAAGGAATCCCCAGAGAAGATGTCGTGTATGTACCAAGAGAGGAGTGAGACATGATACCCGCTATTATTGCCCACAATGCCCTTCATTACCAGCCTTATGCCTCACTGAATGCTTTAAAATCTTCCACACAGAAGCACGTTTTTAAATAGTATAAAAGTATCCCCTTTTATCATTCAAATACATGGAAATAGTAAATTATACACGGTACAATATATTGAGCACTACTATGGCATATTTGCAAATTTTGCACTAAAAACATCCACTGCGTGCTTGTTTCTGGAAATAATTGATGGAGTGAAACTTGTCATTAAACCTAAATATGAATTTCCAGTGGGGTGTAATTTCCACAAAGGGGTCACTTCAGGGGGGATTCTGCTGTTATTGCAATTAGCAGCTCTGCAAATGGAGTCCTCAAACTAGTCTAGGAATACACATGCTCCAAAAGTCAAATGGCGCTCCTTGCCTTCCGAGCCCTGCCATGCATCCATAGAGTAGTTTTCCAGCACATATAGGGTATCAACGCATTCAGGAGAAATTGTACAACAAACTATATGGTTCAATTTTTCCTTTTACCCTTGTAAAAATTAAAGATTTGTGGCTAAAATTACATTTTTATGGGAAAATTTCATTTTTTAATTTTCACGGTTTAGTGTTATTACATTCTGTGAAGCACCTGTAGGTTTAAAGTGCTCATTATACATCAATATACATTCCTTAAGGGGTCTAGTTTACAAAATGGGGTGACATGTGGGGGAGCTCCACTGTTTAGGCACATCAGGGGGACTCCAAATGAGACATGGCATCCGCAATCCATTCCAGACAGTTTTGCATTCCAAAAACCAAATGACGCTCCTTGCCTTCTGAGCCCTGCCATGCATCCATAGAGTAGTTTTCCAGCACATATAGGGTATCAACGAATTCAGGAGAAATTGTACAACAAACTATATGGTTCAATTTTTCCTTTTACCCTTGTAAAAATTAAAGATTTGTGGCTAAAGTTACATTTTTGTGGGAAAAAGTAAAATTTTCATTTTTCCCTTCCATATTGCTTTAGTTCCTGTTAAGAACTGGAAGGGTTAATAAACTTCTTGGATATGATTTTGACCAGTGTGAGGGGTGTAGTTTTCAGAATGGTGTCACTTTTGGGTATTTTCTGTGACTTAGGCCCCTCAAAGTCACTAAAAATAGGGTATGGTCCCTAAAAAAATTATTTGGGAAATTTTGTTGGAAAAATGAGAAATTGCTGATGAACTTTGACCCCTTATAACTTCCTAACAAAAAAAAGTTATGTTTCCAAAATTGCGCGGATGTAAAGTAGGCATGTGGGAAATGTTTTTTATTAACTATTTTGTGGGACATAACCCTCTGGATTAAGGGCATAAAAATAAAAAAATTGAAAATTGCAAAATTTTCTAACTTTTTACCAAATTTTCGATATTGTCACAAAAAAACACAAAATATATCGTCTTAATTTTTCCACTATCTTGAAGTACAATATGTCATAAAAAAACAATCTCAGAATTGACGGGATCCATTGAAGCGTTTTAGAGTTATAACCTGTCAAAGTGACACTGGTCAGAAATAAAAAAATTGGTCCGGTCACGAAGGCAAAAACAGGCTCTGGTGCGAAAAGGTTAATAACCGGTTCCCTTCCTGAATATACCATGTTCTGTCCATGAGGACTACTCCCCCCCCTTTTTCCGCATTTTTTATGATCAGCTCTTTGTTGTTTTGTAAAGATGTTATGGCGTTCCGTTCTTCCCTACTTAAATTATCCTTTTTTATTTTATTTGGTGTCAGGGTCCGAACATCTTTCAGAATTAGTTGTTGGAAGGTTTCTAGATGAGGACCTTTATGGTGTATTGGGTAAAAATTATTAGTTCCAGTCCTGACCGGACCATGTAAAAAAACATCTTTAGTGTGATTGGAAGAATTGATATTGGAATTACCAGGGGTGGGATTGCCCTGGTTATTCCTTTCTTGGATGATGAAGTGCCTCTGTATAGTAAGTTTTCGGAAAAATTCATTTAGATCAAGATAAAGTGGGAAGGGTTTTACATCAGAATTTGGGCAGAAAGAGAGACCGCGGCTGAGTAATGCAATCTCATTGGTGGAGAGATCATACCTTGAGAGATTGAAAATCCCACAATTTTTAGTTGTTTGAGTTAGGGTCTCTTTCCCTATGGTAATCCTTTGGGATCTGATTGATTTTGTCATTTTCCCACTGCCTCTACAGCCTCTTGTTCCCTTTTTCTTTTTGGGTGTCGGCCGGGGGCCACTTGAAAAAAATGAGTGATTTTTATATTTCCATCTTTATTTACAGTGTTAGTAGTATTCACTGGAGTTGGTTCATTTCTTTTGGATAAATTACTAGTTATTTGAGCTGCTGGTGGGGATTCACTGGAAGTACTTGGAGTTGTCTCAGTACAGATTGGGGGATTTATGAAATGATTATTGGTTATGGATATTTGGCCAGTGGGCTCCAGAGTGGACACAGGAGGGGAAGGGCTAATAGGGTCAGTGGGTCCCTGTGGATCCTCTACACTGTGTGTGGTAAGTAGAGACCACCTTACTTGTTTGGGTAGAACTTAGGTTTTTGTTACTGGTGTTTGGGGCATTAGTATCCATAGGTTCTGTGGGTAAGATGTTATCTCTTGAGTCATGCATGTATTTAGCTGCTTTTCTTTTTACTAAATCCTGTTCAAATTTTTCCAGTTTGAGTTTAAGGCTCAAATTATGTTCTTTATATTCAAAGGTTTGTGCGTACGTTTCCAATTTTAGACTGAGGTTATCAGCCTCAGTTATTGCTAGGCCAGCTAAGGATTGTCTTATCTTAATTAAATGTCGCATGAATCCAAATGAACATTCCAGGGAATATTCATCCCACATTTTTGTAAATGCAAGATCTTGCGGATAAGGGGATTTTTGGGATAACTGCAGGCCCTTCGGGACCAATTTATCAAGTAAGTACCTTTCTAGGAACATGGTGTCAAGGTGATTGGTAATTTCTGATTTTATCTTGGTTTCCAGAGTTGAAAATAATTTAAGCATGATCTTCCTATTTGTATCATCTAATAATTGTGGGGTAAGTTGGGAATGAATATTAGAGTTTTTTTGACCCAGTTCATCTGTTATTAGGTGCTCTCTAAGGGTTAACCGGTTAATCCTAATAAAGTACATTCCTAGCAAGGGTTAGGGATGCTTCACACACAGCGAGCTCACTGCTGAGATCGCTGCTGAGTCACGTTTTTTGTGACGCAGCAGTGACCTCATTAGCGATCTCGCTGTGTGTGACACTGAGCAGCGATCTGGCCCTTGCTGCGAGATCGCTGCTCGTTACACACAGCCCTGGTTCATTTTCTTCAAAGGCGCTCTCCCACTGTGACACACAGATCGCTGTGTGTGACAGCGAGAGAGCGACGAAATGAAGCGAGCAGGGAGCAGGAGCCGGCATCTGGCAGCTGAGGTAAGCTGTATCCAAGATAAACATCGGGTAACCAAGGTGGTTACCCGATATTTACCTTAGTTACCAGCCTCTGCAGCTCTCACGCTGCCTGTGCTGCCGGCTCCGGCTCTCTGCACATTTAGCTGCATTACACATTGGGTTAATTAACCCGATGTGTACTGTAGCTAGGAGAGCAAGGAGCCAGCGCTAAGCAGTGTGCGTGGCTCCCTGCTCTCTGCACATGTAGCTGCATTACACATCGGGTTAATTAACCCGATGTGTACTGTAGCTAGGAGAGCAAAGCTAAGCGGTGTGCGCTGGTAACTAATGTAAACATTGGGTAACCATGTCCGCAGCTTCCAGACGCCGGCTCCGTGCAAGCGCAGCGTCGCTTGCATGTCGCTGCTGGCTGGGGGCTGGTCACTGGTCGCTGGTGAGATCTGCCTGTTTGACAGCTCACCAGCGACCATGTAGCGATGCAGCCGCGATCCTGACCAGGTCAGATCGCTGGTCTGATCGCTGCTGCATCGCTAAAGTGAGAAAGCCACGGACCCACTTGGGGGGGAGGGGCGACATGACCAAGGGGGAGGTAGGGAGTGATGGGGTTAATAGGGACAGTTGTGTGTATGCCTAATATGGCATTGGGGGATGGTCTTAGCCTGGGAGGAAGAGGAGGAGCAGGGAAAGGGTTAGTCTGGGAGAGGAAAGAGTTACCTCCTCTTCTGCTTCCGGACACCGAACGATCACCTCCATGGCTGACCTCCAGGACCTGCAGCGTTTGATCCAGGCAGCAGTTGCAGCGCACGGGCCCCTGGCAGTGCAGTCCCACATCAGGGCTGCCGGGGTTAACCTGTCGGCGCTTGCCCCTTGTCCCCCCAGCAGCGGCGGGCGCCAGTCGCGGCCCCCCCGCAGGTATTCCCCGGGCGTGGGGGGGGCGAGGAGGAGATGTAAGAGCCCCTCCAGGGACCCTCCGCAGAGTGCGGCGCAGCGGCAGCATCTGGCTGTTGCAGAGGCCAGCGGGAGGAATCTTCGCTCTAGCCGCGGCGGTCGGGAGGTGGGAGTGGCCAGCACGGGGCCTACTTCCGGTCCCGGCCTCCGGGCTGGATTTACTGTGAGTGCAGTGGCTCCAGGTCGGGAGCGCGCTCAGCGCAGGAGAGAGGCCAGCAGATCCCCCTGCAGTCGGCGGGGGGACCGCGGGGCTGCACGTGGCGGTAGGTCCGGCGCCGGGGGGAGGTCTGCGGTGCCTAATCCTGGTGCGGTTGAGAGAAGGAGTGACGGCGGGAGCCCTGCGGCGACCGCCGGGTCACTCAGTACCACTGTGCAGCCCCCGGATGTGGCAGTCTCCCGTGGGAGCGGGAGGACTCGGCGGACGGAGGCCTGCAATAGCCCAGGAGGGCCAGAGGCGGCGACGGCTGAGACCCGGAGCCGGGCGTCTGTTCGTCCGTGCCCAGAGGCCCCTTGCAGTCGGTAGGGGGGCGGGCGCAAGAGATCGAGGCCCGGGGTGCTGGCGCGGGGGACAGGACGGTCTCCTGGGTTGTCACCCTGGGGCAAGAGATGGAGCGGGGATGACTCTGCCCACGCGGCAGCCCTGTCCGGCGGCCGTGGTGGGGGGGTGCTGCGGCGGCGCCCCCCGGATGTCGGATGGAAGATGAGGCCAGCGGCGAGGAGGAGGAAGAGGCTTTCGTTTCGGAGGAGTCGGATGGACGACAGACGGAGGACAGCGAGGCGGCGGTCTCGGGGGACGCCAAGCTGCGGTCGGGTGAGACGGCCGCGGAGGCGGCAGGGGCTGCGCTGGCGGGGGGCTTCGGAGGGGGGCGGCTGCGGCTACGGCAGCGCCCGCTGGTTTAGCTGTGTGGAGCCAATTGTTGGGGCTGTTGCAGGGGCTGGCGGCGGCTCCGGGGGCGGTGGGGGAGGGGCTCAGGCGCCGGTGGCGGCGTGGGTGGGTGCGTCCGGTTTAGGGGCCTCGTCGGTGACGGGGGGTGACGGAGCGGGTGCGAGTAAAGGGGGGGGCGAAGGGGGGAGTGAGACGGGGGGAGAAAAGGAGAAGGAAAAGGAGAAGGAGAAGGAAAAGGAGAAGGAAAAGGAGAAGGAGGATGAGGTGGTGCGCTTAGATGATAGGGCTAAAAGCGAAGTTTATGTTTGTTTTGAAGGCCCGCTGGGGGCCCATTTAAAGAAGGAGGTGTGGGAAAAAATTTGGAATGGGGAATATGTGGAGATATTTTCTCTGCTTCCCCTGGAGAAATTTAATCTGGATAGGGTTAAGCCGAGTGACTCCAAAAAGGAGAAGGACGAGGAGGAAAAGCGCCATTATAGGCTTATTCCTCGGACTTTTGCCAACTGGCTACAGGCATTTGCGATTTTGGCGAGCGTGGTCGGGGAGAAGGAGCCGGAGCATTGTTCGGCTTTGTTCGGTTACATGGATGCGATAGGGGAGGCTTATAGGGTTTATGGCGGGCTGGCGTGGCTGCGGTATGACGAGCAATTTAGGCAGCGGAAGGCATTGCGGCCAGATATGCGATGGGACCATAAGGATATTTCCTTATGGATGCGACTGATGTCGGCACCGGCTCAGTCCTTTCGGGGGGCGCCGGGGGTTCGGGGGCCGGGTCCCCGGCAAGTTTCAAAAAAGGTTTGTGTTGGCAGTACAATGAAGGGCAGTGCAGGTTTGGAGCGGCGTGCCGTTTTAAGCATGAATGCTCCGGATGTGGGGGGGGACATAGCTTGTCTAAATGTTTTAAAAAAGGAAAAGGAAAGGCTGGTGACGGGGCTGGTAAGAGGGACGACGCCGGTGAAGGTAGAAGTGATGGTTCCGTTTTTAAATAGGTATCCGGACGGGGAGGCTGCGGCATTGTTATGTTCTGGTTTTTCCGATGGTTTTCATATCCCGTCGGTTGTTAATGCGTCGGGCCCGCCGTATCGTAATTTGCATTCCGCTCGGGATCATCCGGAAGTGGTGGATGAGAAGCTTGAAAAGGAGGTGGCTTTGGGCAGGATGGGCGGTCCTTATGTCGCCCCGCCGTGCGGGAATTTGGTGGTTTCGCCGTTGGGGGTGGTGCCAAAGAAAGAGCGGAATAAATTTCGGCTGATTCATCATTTATCTTACCCGGAAGGGTTATCGGTGAATGATGGCATTGCACCGGAGTTGTCAGCGGTATATTATGTGTCGTTCGATAAGGCGTTGGACCTGGTTAGGGCGGCGGGGCGGGGTGCATTGATGGCAAAGGCGGATGTGGAAGCGGCGTTTCGGTTGTTACCGGTTCATCCAGATAGTCAGCATTTGTTGGGTTGCTGGTGGGATGGCAGTTATTATGTTGATCGTTGTTTGCCAATGGGCTGTTCCATTTCGTGTTCGTACTTTGAGGCATTTAGTTCGTTTGTTGAGTGGGTGGTTCGGGACGTGTCCGGGCTTACGTCCATCATTCATTATTTGGACGATTTCCTGTGTGTCGGGCCGGCGGGTTCGATGGTTTGTGCGGGTTTGCTATTTGCGTTGCAAAAAGTTGCGGCCAGCTTCAGGATTCCTTTGGCGCCGGATAAGACGGAAGGCCCGGCGCCGGTGATGTGTTTTTTGGGAATTGAGATTGACTCCATTGCTATGGAATGCAGGTTGCCGGCGGAGAAGGTCCGTGATTTGAGGACCGTAGTGACGGGGGTGAAAGCGGCGAAGAAGGTGCGGCTTAAGGCGGTGCAGTCCTTGCTTGGAAAATTGAATTTTGCCTTGCAGAATTGTGCCCATGGGGAGAGTGTTTGCGAGGCGTTTGGCGACGGCGACGGCCGGGGTAAGGTCTCCGGCGCATTTTGTGCGGATCACAAAGGCGATCAGGGATGATTTGGAAGTATGGGATCAATTTTTGCAGCATTTTAATGGCCGGGCGCTGGTGATGGAAAGGGTGGCGTCTAACGGGGCGTTGCAGCTGTTTACGGATGCGGCGGGGTCGGCCGGGTTTGGGGCTGTCTTCAGAGGTCATTGGTGTGTCAGGCAGTGGCCACAGGCGTGGCGGGAGAGCGGCTTGGTTAGGAATTTGGCTCTGTTAGAGCTATTTCCCATTGTAGTGGCAGTGGAGCTATGGGGGTCGCACTTTGCCGGAAGGAAAGTGTGTTTTCACTGTGATAACCAGGCGGTGGTGCACGCGATTAACAATTTGTCTGCTAAGTCGGAGCCGGTGGTGGTGTATTTGCGGCATTTAGTGTTGAGATGCCTGCAGTTGAATGTGCAGGTAGTGGCAAGGCACGTTCCGGGTGTTGACAACGAGGTGGCTGATGCTTTGTCTCGTTTTCAGTTTAGCAGGTTTCGGGCGCTGTTGCCGTGGGCGGAGGAAGTTGGAGTGGAGTGTCCCGAGGATTTGTGGCATCGGGTGAGGCGGTGATCTCAGACTTGATTCGGAACTCGGTGACCGAGGTGACTTGGTGCCGGTATGCTAAGGTGTGGGCTGAATGGGAGGAGTTGTTGTGTCTGATGTTTGGTGGGGAGAGCGTGGATTACTTGGTGGCTTTGTTGTCGTTGGTGAGTACGGATTTTTCAGCCGGGCGATCGGTATCGGCTGTGGCACATCGGGTGTCGGCAGTGGCGTTTTGGTTAAAAATGAGAGGGGAGCGTGATGTTTCACAGGATTTTCGGGTTCGTCAGGCTTTGCGGGGTTTCCGCCGCGGCGTACGGGAGAGGGACAAGAGGCGTCCTGTATCGTTCGGTTTGTTGAGACGGATGGTGGGTGGCCTGAGCGGCATTTGTGAGTCTGTATATGAGACGGTTTTGTTTACAACGGCTTTCGGTCTCGCTTTTTATGGGGCTTTCCGGATAGGTGAGCTGGTAAGCCCGTCTAGGGTGACGGGTGGTGGTTTGATGCTGGAGGACGTGCGAGTGAGCGGTGGTCAGGTGGAGTGCCGGATTCGCCGGTCAAAAATGGATCAGCTGGGCCGTGGTAGATTGGTGGTGTTATATGCGGTTCCAGGAGAGGAATTGTGCCCTGTGCGTTTAGTCGAGAGATTTCTGGCCGTGAGGGGAGGCTTACCTGGCCCGTTGTTGCGGCATTTGAATGGGTCGTTTTTGTCGAGGTTTCAGTTTGTGGCGGTGCTGCGGCTAAGTTTACGTAACGCGGGGGAGCGCCCGGAGGAATTCGGGTCGCATTCATTCCGAATTGGGGCAGTGACGGAGGCAGCTCGTTGGGGGCTTGGTGATGAGGTGGTGAAGCGTATTGGTAGATGGGAATCTTCTTGTTTTCGGCGGTATGTGAGACCGCAGTTGTTGTAGCATCATGGTATTTTGGTTACGTGCGGAAGGTTGCGAAAAGGGGTGTTTCTAGCTGTCTTGGTGGTTGTGATGTTATTGGTTTTGATATTTTCGTTCTGTTTTATTTGTTATAGGGAAGTGCCTGATCTGGATCTTGGGGCACTCTTTCGTATTTTGGGGTGCCCGTCGGGCTGAGGTCCGCCCGAATGGTCGACAGCTGGGTTTGGATCGTGCGCAGGCGACTGTTCGATGGATTGGAGTTCGGGGCATGGAGTGGGGCAGGGTGGTCCCGGAATTTCGTTTTCATTGTAAAGTTGAGCGGCCCTCGGATGTGCTGGTATTGCATGTGGGGGGTAATGATCTTGGTGCCAGGGCGTCGCGGGATTTGATCTGGGATAAGTGAAGAGTCACCACGAGCTCAAGGAGAACCGGGTTTTGGCCGTTACAGCCGGAAGGAAGACTTCTGAAAGCCAGGGAAGGAGTCTTGCGAGGATAATTTGCATATTCCCAGTGCCTTCTGGGATAAGTGAAGAGTCACCGCGAGCTCAAAGAGAACCGGGTTTTGGCCGTTACAGCCGGAAGGAAGACTTCTGAAAGCCAGGGAAGGAGTCTTGCGAGGATAATTTGCATATTCCCAGTGCCTTCTGGGATAAGTGAAGAGTCACCGCGAGCTCAAGGAGAACCGGGTTTTGGCCGTTACAGCCGGAAGGAAGACTTCTGAAAGCCAGGGAAGGAGTCTTGCGAGGATAATTTGCATATTCCCAGTGCCTTCTGGGATAAGTGAAGAGTCACCGCGAGCTCAAGAAGAACCGGGTTTTGGCCGTTACAGCCGGAAGGAAGACTTCTGAAAGCCAGGGAAGGAGTCTTGCGAGGATAATTTGCATATTCCCAGTGCCTTCTGGGATAAGTGAAGAGTCACCGCGAGCTCAAGGAGAACCGGGTTTTGGCCGTTACAGCCGGAAGGAAGACTTCTGAAAGCCAGGGAAGGAGTCTTGCGAGGATAATTTGCATATTCCCAGTGTCTTCTGGGATAAGTGAAGAGTCACCGCGAGCTCAAGGAGAACCGGGTTTTGGCCGTTACAGCCGGAAGGAAGACTTCTGAAAGCCAGGGAAGGAGTCTTGCGAGGATAATTTGCATATTCCCAGTGCCTTCTGGGATAAGTGAAGAGTCACCGCGAGCTCAAGGAGAACCGGGTTTTGGCCGTTACAGCCGGAAGGAAGACTTCTGAAAGCCAGGGAAGGAGTCTTGCGAGGATAATTTGCATATTCCCAGTGCCTTCTGGGATAAGTGAAGAGTCACCGCGAGCTCAAGGAGAACCGGGTTTTGGCCGTTACAGCCGGAAGGAAGACTTCTGAAAACCGCGCGCGAATTTTAGCCGGTCTTCTTCATTGTGAGCGTGAGTGAGCAAAGTGTGAGCAAAAGTAAGTGTGAGTAGAATTGTTTGTATTTAGTTGTTTAATTACTTAACATTTGTTTAGTGCTATCCCCATTAGAAAATGTGCTCCACTATTGCTAATGCGATCCAGTGTACATCTTGTCTCATGTATGCAGTCCTTGAAAAGCCGTTCGAGGGTGTATACTGTTGTTCGAGATGTGCGCAAGTTGCACATTTGGAAGCCCAGATACTGGATCTAAATGAGCAGCTGGCAACTCTGAGATGCATTAGCAATGTGGAAAGGAGTTTGCTGCTCACTGAGCAGCAGCTTGCTGGGTCAGATGTGGGGGAGGATCGTAGTAGGGAGCGGCAGGACGGTGAGGTAGGTAGCTGGGTGACAGTTAGAAAGGGGGGTAAAGGGAAAAGTGCTAGGAAGGCTAGTCCTGAACTGACACACCCCAATAGGTTTGCAAACTTGGCAGATGAGGGGGATGTCATTACAGGGGTAGCATTGCTGCAGCAAGGCATGACCTCTGAACACCAGAGGAGTGTCTGCTCCAGTAAGGGGGGGAATAGGAGTGCAGGGCAGGCAAGACAGGTACTGGTAGTGGGGGACTCAATTATTAGGGAGACAGATAGGGCAATCTGTCACAAAGACAGGGATCGCCGAACAGTGTGTTGTCTTCCTGGCGCTCGAGTTCGGCACATCGCTGATCGGGTTGACAGATTACTGGGAGGGGCTGGGGAGGACCCAGCGGTCATTGTACACATTGGCACAAATGACAAAGTTAGAGGTAGGTGGAAGGTCCTTAAAGATGATTTCAGGGAATTAGGTTGTAAGCTTAAAGCATGGACCTCAAAGGTGGTATTTTCGGAAATACTACCTGTGCCACGAGCCACACCAGAGAGGCAAAGAGAGATCAGGGAGGTTAACAGGTGGCTCAGGAATTGGTGTAGGAAAGAGGGTTTTGGGTTCCTGGAGAATTGGGCCGACTTTTCAGTTGGCTACAGATTCTATGCTAGGGATGGGCTGCATCTTAATGGGGAAGGTGCAGCTCTGCTGGGGCAGAAAATGGCTAGAAGGTTGGAGGAGTGTTTAAACTAGGAATGGGGGGCGAGGGTATTCACTTTATAGAAGGGGAATGTAGTGCAGATAGTGACCAGGGCACAAGTAATGAAATTGGGGGTGGTACGGGGGGAAGGGTTAGGACAGTTAATACAGTAAGCAGGAATACAGGTACAGAGTCATACGTAACGTGCATGTACACTAATGCCCGAAGCCTCACAAATAAGATGGAGGAATTAGAATTAATATTGTTGGAAGAAAATTATGATATAGTGGGGATATCAGAGACATGGCTGGATGAGAGCTATGACTGGGCTGTTAATTTACAGGGTTATAGCCTATTCAGGAATGACCGTACAAATAAGCGAGGGGGAGGTGTGTGTCTATATGTAAAATCATCCTTAAAACCCATCCTGCGTGACAACATATGTGAGGGTACTGAGAATGTAGAGTCCCTATGGGTGGAGATAAGGGGGGGAGAATGAATAACAAAATACTGATAGGGGTGTGTTATAAGACGCCGAATATTATGGAAGAGGTAGAGAATCTCCTCATAAAGCAAATTGATAAAGCAGCGAGTCTCGGAGAGGTAATTATTATGGGGGACTTTAACTATCCTGATATAAATTGGGGAACAGAAACTTGCAGTTCTAGCAAAGGAAATAGATTTTTGATAACAATGAAAGATAATTACCTTTCACAAATGGTACAGGACCCCACAAGAGGGGGAGCACTACTAGACCTTGTACTAACCAATAGGCCAGACCGCATATCAAATATACAAGTTGGGGGTTACTTGGGGAATAGTGATCACAAAATAATAAGTTTTCATGTATTCTTTAGTAAGATGTCTAGTAGAGGGGCTACAAGGACACTAAACTTCAGGAAAGCAAATTTTAAACGGTTGAGAGATGATCTTAGTGCAATAAACTGGGATGAAGTACTAAGTAATAAAAGTACACAAAGCAAATGGGAGACTTTTATGAGTATCCTGAATAGGGCTTGTGCAGAAAATATACCCTATGGGAACAAACATGCTAGAAATAGGAGGAAACCCCTATGGCTAAATAGAGCTGTAAGGGAAGCAATAAAAGAAAAACAGAAAGCCTTAAAAGAATTAAAGAGGGTAGGTAGTGATGAGGCATTATATAATTATAGAAAATTAAATAAAATATGTAAAAAGCAAATTAAGTTAGCTAAGTTTGAGACAGAGAGACTCATTGCGAGAGAAAGTAAAAATAATCCTAAAATATTCTTTAACTACATAAACAGTAAAAAACTGAAAAGCGATAGTGTTGGCCCCCTTAAAAATAGTCTTGGTGAAATGGTGGAAGGGGATGAGGGTAAAGCCAACCTGCTGAATGACTTTTTTTCTACGGTTTTTATACAAGAAAATGCCATGGCAGATGACATGACCAGGGATACCATAAATTCACCCTTGAATATTACCTGCTTAACCCAGCAGGAAGTACGCCGCCGCCTCGAAATCACTAAGGTTGACAAATCTCCAGGCCCGGATGGCATACACCCCAGAGTACTACAGGAATTGAGTTATGTGATAGATAGACCATTATTTTTAATCTTCTCAGATTCCTTAATAACAGGGTCGGTACCGCAGGACTGGCGCATAGCAAATGTGGTGCCAATATTCAAAAAGGGGACAAAAACTGAGCCGGGAAATTATAGGCCGGTAAGTTTAACCTCTACGGTTGGTAAAATCCTTGAGGGTTTCTTGAGAGATGCTATACTGGAGTATCTCAAGAAAAATAACTTTATGACAGAGTATCAACATGGGTTTATGAGGGATCGATCCTGTCAAACTAATTTGATCAGCTTCTATGAAGAGGTAAGTTCAAGCCTGGACCAGGGAAATGCAGTGGATGTTGTGTATATGGACTTTTCAAAAGCTTTTGATACGGTGCCACACAAAAGGTTGGTACATAAAATGAGAATAATGGGGATAGGGGAAAATAAAATATGTGTAACTGGGTTAAAAACTGGCTCAGTGATAGGAAACAAAGGGTGGTTATTAATGGTACGTACTCGGACTGGGTCTCAGTTCATAGTGGGGTACCACAGGGGTCAGTATTGGGCCCGCTTCTTTTCAACATATTTATAAATGACCTTGTTGGGGGCATGCGGAGTAGAATTTCAATATTTGCAGATGATACTAAACTCTGCAGGATAATCAATACAGAGGAGGATAATTTTATATTACAGGGAGATTTATGTAAATTGGAGGATTGGGCTGAGAAGTGGCAATTGAAGTTTAATGTAGATAAATGTAAGGTCATGCACTTGGGTAGAGGAAATAACATTTATGATTATGTACTTAATTGTAGAACACTGGGTAAAACAGACACAGAAAAAGACTTGGGTGTATGGGTGGATGGTAAACTTCACTTTAGTGGACAGTGTCAGGCAGCTGCTGCCAGGGCTAATAAAATAATGGGATGTATTAAAAGAGGTATAAGTGTTCATGAAAAAAATATAGTTCTACCTCTGTACAAGTCACTAGTGCGACCGCACTTAGAATACTGTGTACAATTCTGGTCACCGATATATAAGAAGGACATAGCTGAACTGGAGAGGGTGCAGAGAAGAGCGACCAAGATTATTAGAGGAATGGGTGGGCTGCAATACCAAGACAGGTTATTAAACTTGGGGTTATTTAGTTTGGAAAAACGAAGGCTTAGGGGGGATCTAATCACAATGTATGAGGGGACAGTACAGAGACCTTTCCAAAGATCTTTTTACACCTAGGCCTGCGACTGGAACACGGGGGCATCCGCTACGTCTTGAGGAAAGAAGATTTAATCATAATCACAGACGAGGATTCTTTACTGTACGAGCAGTGAGACTATGGAACTCTCTGCCGCATGATGTTGTAATGAGTGATTCACTACTAACATTTAAGCAGAGCCTGGATGCCTTTCTTGAAAAATTTAATATTACCAGTTATGTATATTAGATTTTATGACAGGGTATTGATCCAGGGAACTAGTCTGATTGCCGTATTTGGAGTCAGGAAGGAAATTGTTTCCCCATTGGAACTTGTTTGCCACATTGGGTTTTTTTTGCCTTCCTCTGGATCAACATGTTAGGCTACGGGTTGAACTAGATGGACTTAGAGTCTCCCTTCAACCTTAAAAACTATGATACTATGATACTATGATATAAAGATCGACTTACTGCAGTTGTGGAAGCGGTATCCTGGTTTGCTGGTCGTATGGTCCGACATAGTGACCAGGTTGGCATGGAGAGGGGCTCGGTCGGTGGATAAGGTTAATAAGGCCAGGGCCCAGGTGAATAGGGTGGTGGCTAGGTTTGTGACCAGGAATGGTGGGATTGTGGTAAGGCATAGGGATTTGGAGCCGGCAGATTGGCGATTTCGGAGGGGTGATGGTGTGCACCTAAACGAGGTCGGTCTGGATTTATGGGCGTTGGGCCTGCAGGATGGTGTGGAGCGTGCTTTTGGTGTGTGGCGGGTCCAGGCCACGTAAGGTGTCACGTGGTCTGTCCTGTGGCGGGGGGGTAGGTCTGGTCCAGAGGTTTGGAAGTGATTGGTGGCTGGACCGGGAGTCATTGTCTTGGTATGGTGGCTCTCGGTTTCCGGGATGTGGCAGGCACGGGGTTCTGCCAAAGTGTGGGGGTCAATCCGTGGGTGATTGGCACCTCGTCTCTGGGTCGGTGTGTTGCGGCCGGGGACAGGGGGAGTAGTAGTTAGTGGACTGGGCCTACCCCGGGGGGTATTGTAAATGTTATTGTCTATTGTTACCTTTATGTGGTTGTTTTGGGTCGCCCGTTGGACGGCGTCCCTAAGGTGCTAGTTTGTAAACAATAGGCAATAAAAGGCTGCTGTGGCCATTTCAACCAAGTCGCATGCAGTCCGTGTGTTTATTCTTAGAGGATAAGGGGGTTTGGTTACACAGACATCACGACCGGAGAATCCTCCCTCAGCTGGTCAAGAAAGCCACGGACCCACTTGGGGGGAGGGGCGACATGACCAAGGGGGAGGTAGGGAGTGATGGGGTTAATAGGGACAGTTGTGTGTATGCCTAATATGGCATTGGGGGATGGTCTTAGCCTGGGAGGAAGAGGAGGAGCAGGGAAAGGGTTAGTCTGGGAGAGGAAAGAGTTACCTCCTCTTCTGCTTCCGGAAACCGAACGATCCCCGCCCACCCTCCCTTTGTGTTGTTATGTGGGGGATGTTTTTTGGGTAGTTGGGATACTCTTTGTCACAGCAGCGGGGGGGGGGGGGGGGGGGTAGGTCTGGTCCAGAGGTTTGGAAGTGATTGGTGGCTGGACCGGGAGTCATTGTCTTGGTATGGTGGCTCTCGGTTTCCGGGATGTGGCAGGCATGGGGTTCTGCCAAAGTGTGGGGGTCAATCCGTGGGTGATTGGCACCTCGTCTCTGGGTCGGTGTGTTGCGGCCGGGGACAGGGGGAGTAGTAGTTAGTGGACTGGGCCTACCCCGGGGGGTATTGTAAATGTTATTGTCTATTGTTACCTTTATGTGGTTGTTTTGGGTCGCCCGTTGGACGGCGTCCCTAAAGGCCCCGTCACACTAAGCAACATCGCTAGCAACATCGCTGCTAACGAACAACTTTTGTGACGTTGCTAGCGATGTTGCTGTGTGTGACATCCAGCAACAACCTGGCCCCTGCTGTGAGGTCGCTGGTTGTTGCTGAATGTCCTGGGCCATTTTTTAGTTGTTGCTGTCCTGCTGTGAAGCACAGATCGCTGTGTGTGACAGCGAGACAGCAACAACTAAATGTGCAGACAGCAGGAGCCGGCTTCTGCAGAGGCTGGTAACCAATGTAAACATCGGGTAACCAAGAAGCCCTGTCCTTGGTTACCCGATATTTACCTTCGATACCAGCCTCTGCCGCTCTCACTGCCTGTGCTGCCGGCTCCTGCTCTGTGCACATGTAGCTGCAGGACACATCGGGTTAATTAACCTGATGTGTGCTGTAAGTAGGAGAGCAGGGAGCCAGCGCTAAGCATTGTGCGCTGCTCCCTGCTCTGTGCACATTTAGCTGCAGCACACATCGGGTAATTAACCCCATGTGTGCTGTAAGTAGGAGAGCAGGGAGCCAGCGCTCAGTGTGCGCTGCTCCCTGCTCTGTGCACATGTAGCTGCAGGACACATCAGGTTAATTAACCCGATGTGTGCTGTAAGTAGGAGAGCAGGGAGCCAGCGCTAAGCATTGTGCGCTGCTCCCTGCTCTGTGCACATGTAGCTGCAGCACACATCAGGTAATTAACCCGATGTGTGCTGTAACTAGGAGAGCAGGGAGCCAGCGCTCAGTGTGCGCTGCTCCCTGCTCTCTGCACGTGTACCTCCGTGCGGTGGTAACCAAGGTAAATATCGGGTTGGTTACCGATATTTACCTTAGTTACCAAGCGCAGCATCTTCCACGCGGCGCTGGGGGCTGGTCACTGGTTGCTGGTGAGCTCACCAGCAACTCGTGTAGCCACGCTCCAGCGATCCCTGCCAGGTCAGGTTGCTGGTGGGATCGCTGGAGCGTCGCAGTGTGACAGCTCACCAGCAACCTCCTAGCAACTTACCAGCGATCCCTATCGTTGTTGGGATCGCTGGTAAGTTGCTTAAGCTGGTGTCACACTAAACGACAGCGACAACGACGTCGCTGTTACGTCACCATTTTCGGTGACGTAACAGCGACCTTGTAAGTCGCTGTTATGATCGCTGCTTAGCTGTCAAACACAGCAGAAGCAGCGATCATAAGGTCGCTGTGCTACATGTTCAGAGAGCAGGGAGCCGCGCTTAGCGCTGGCTCCTTGCTCTCCTGCAGCACACATCGGGTTAATTAACCCGATGTGTGCTGCAGCTACATGTCACAGTTCAGAGAGCAGGGAGCCGCGCTTAGCGCTGGCTCCTTGCTCTCCTGCAGCACACATCGGGTTAATTAACCCGATGTGTGCTGCAGCTACATGTCACAGTGCAGAGAGCAGGGAGCCGCGCGCACTGCTTAGCGCTGGCTCCTTGCTCTCCTTGCTACAGTATGCATCGGGTTAATTACCCGATGCATACTGCAGCCACATGTCACAGTGCAGGAGCCGGCGCTGGCAGCAAGAGCGGAGGCTGGTAACCAGCGTAAACATCGGGTAACCAGGGAAAGGTCTTCCCTTGGTTACCCGATGTTTACGCTGGTTACAGCTTACCGCAGCTGCCAGTGCCGGCTCCTGATCGCTTCATTTCGTCGCTCTCTCGCTGTCACACACAGCGATGTGTGTGTCACAGCGGGAGAGTGACGACCAAAAAATGAAGCTGGACATTCAGCAACGACCGGCGACCTCACAGCAGGGGCCAGGTCGTTGCTGGATGTCACACACAGCGACAGCGACGGGACGTCGCTGCAACGTCACAGAAAATGGTGACGTAGCAGCGACGTCGTTGTCGTCGTCGTTATGTGTGACACCAGCTTTAGTGTGACGGTACCTTAAGGTGTTAGTTTGTAAACAATAGACAATAAAAGGCTGCTGTGGCCATTTCAACCAAGTCGCATGCAGTCCGTGTGTTTATTCTTAGAGGATAAGGGGGTTTGGTTACACAGACATCACGACCGGAGAATCCTCCCTCAGCTGGTCATGAAGGTACCCTTAACTTCAGTGTGTCAATGATGTAAAGAATTCCTTTAGAAAACAAACCCTGCACTGAGATTAGTTGTCAAATAATCATAAGAGTCCTGTTAACAATATGTTAAACTTAAAGTCCAGTGGAGACTGATATTTTACACTCTGGCTGTCCATGAAAAAACAGCATAAAATAATTAGTTCTTTTGAAGGATTAACAGCTATTTGGGTAATCACAAAGTTCCTTAATGCTCCAGGGTTGTAAAAGGATTGTTCTCCAAAAGAAACCTCCACTGCAGCTCCTGAGGGAATTGTTCCCACACACAAGGTGTGTCAGTGCCTGGATAAAAATTAAACAAGGGAGTGCATGTGAAGGTTCTGGGAGATAGTGGTGAGGAGGAGACCTGAGGTTTGTTTTCTAAAGGAATTCTTTACATCATTGACCCACTGAAGTTAACCCTTGCTAGGAATGGACTTTATTAGGATTAACCGGTTAACCCTTAAGGTCCAGTCACACTAAGCAACTTACCAGCGATCCCAACAACGATAGGAATCGCTGGTAAGTTGCTAGGAGGTTGCTGGTGAGATGTCACACTGCGACGCTCCAGCGATCCAACCAGCAACCTGACCTGGCAGGGATCGCTGGAGCGTCGCTACACGAGTTGCTGGTGAGCTCACCAGCAACCAGTGACCAGCCCCCAGCGCCGCGTGGAAGATGCTGCGCTTGGTAACTAAGGTAAATATCGGGTAACCAACCTGATATTTACCTTGGTTACCAGCGCACGGAGCTACACGTGCAGAGAGCAGGGAGCAGCGCACACTGAGCGCTGGCTCCCTGCTCTCCTAGTTACAGCACACATCGGGTTAATTACCCGATGTGTGCTGCAGCTACATGTGCACAGAGCAGGGAGCAGCGCACACCGCTTAGCGCTGGCTCCTTGCTCTCCTAGTTACAGCACACATCGGGTTAATTACCCGATGTGTACTGCAGCTAAATGTGCACAGAGCAGGGAGCAGTGCACAATGCTTAGCGCTGACTCCCTGCTCTCCTAGCTACAGCACACATCGGGTTAATTAACCCGATGTGTCCTGCAGCTACATGTGCACAGAGCAGGAGCCGGCACTGACAGGGAGAGTGGCGGAGGCTGGTAACAAAGGTAAATATCGGGTAACCAAGGACAGGGCTTCTTGGTTACCCGATGTTTACTGTGGTTACCAGCCTCCGCAGAAGCCGGCTCCTGCTGCCTGCACATTTAGTTGTTGCTGTCTCGCTGTCACACACAGCGATCTGTGCTTCACAGCGGGACAGCAACAACTAAAAAATGGCCCAGGACATTCAGCAACAACCAACGACCTCACAGCAGGGGCCAGGTTGTTGCTGGATGTCACACACAGCAACATCGCTAGCAACGTCACAAAAGTTGTTCGTTAGCAGCGATGTTGCTAGAGATGTTGCTTAGTGTGACGGGGCCTTTACAGAGCACCTAATAACAGATGCACTGGGTCAAAAAAACTCTAATATTCATTCCCAACTTACCCCACAATTATTAGATGATACAAATAGGAAGATCATGCTTAAATTATTTTCAACTCTGGAAACCAAGATAAAATCAGAAATTACCAATCACCTTGACACCATGTTCCTAGAAAGGTACTTACTTGATAAATTGGTCCCGAAGGGCCTGCAGTTATCCCAAAAATCCCCTTATCCGCAAGATCTCGCATTTACAAAAATGTGGGATGAATATTCCCTGGAATGTTCATTTGGATTCATGCGACATTTAATTAAGATAAGACAATCCTTAGCTGGCCTAGCAATAACTGAGGCTGATAACCTCAGTCTAAAATTGGAAACGTACGCACAAACCTTTGAATATAAAGAACATAATTTGAGCCTTAAACTCAAACTGGAAAAATTTGAACAGGATTTAGTAAAAAGAAAAGCAGCTAAATACATGCATGACTCAAGAGATAAAATCTTACCCACTGAACCTATGGATACTAATGCCCCAAATACCAGTAACAAAAACCTAAGTTCTACCCAAACAAGTAAGGGGAATGGGAATTCTTCCCAAATTGTAATAGCATCTGATGTAAACCATTCATTAAACTGCTTGAAGGATGCAAAATCCAAGGAGATTTATATGAAACATAGGAATAAATTAAATATAAAACCAAAACAAAGTATAGATAATACTCAGACAGGAAACATTGTTAAAGATTGTACCGGTATAGAGACCTCTATATTTGATATTCCAAATTCTGGTTTAGAAATACAACACAATTATTTTCCATCTGACAATGGTTTAACTAAATTGAATCCACAATTTTTAACAAGTAAAACAGACATCCCCTCCACCACTGATGATATGCTCAACTGGTCTCTACTTACCACACACAGTGTAGAGGATCCACAGGGACCCACTGACCCTATTAGCCCTGCCCCTCCTGTGTCCACTCTGGAGCCCACTGGCCAAATATCCATAACCAATAATCATTTCATAAATCCCCCAATCTGTACTGAGACAACTCCAAGTACTTCCAGTGAATCCCCACCAGCAGCTCAAATAACTAGTAATTTATCCAAAAGAAATGAACCAACTCCAGTGAATACTACTAACACTGTAAATAAAGATGGAAATATAAAAATCACTCATTTTTTTCAAGTGGCCCCCCGGCCGACACCCAAAAAGAAAAAGGGAACAAGAGGCTGTAGAGGCAGTGGGAAAATGACAAAATCAATCAGATCCCAAAGGATTACCATAGGGAAAGAGACCCTAACTCAAACAACTAAAAATTGTGGGATTTTCAATCTCTCAAGGTATGATCTCTCCACCAATGAGATTGCATTACTCAGCCGCGGTCTCTCTTTCTGCACAAATTCTGATGTAAAACCCTTCCCACTTTATCTTGATCTAAATGAATTTTTCCAAAAACTTACTATACAGAGGCACTTCATCATCCAAGAAAGGAATAACCAGGGCAATCCCACCCCTGGTAATTCCAATATCAATTCTTCCAATCACACTAAAGATGTTTTTTTACATGGTCCGGTCAGGACTGGAACTAATAATTTTTACCCAATACACCATAAAGGTCCTCATCTAGAAACCTTCCAACAACTAATTCTGAAAGATGTTCGGACCCTGACACCAAATAAAATAAAAAAGGATAATTTAAGTAGGGAAGAACGGAACGCCATAACATCTTTACAAAACAACAAAGAGCTGATCATAAAAAATGCGGACAAAGGGGGGGGAGTAGTCCTCATGGACAGAACATGGTATATTCAGGAAGGGAACAGGTTATTAAATGACCAGCTTTACTATGAAAAATTAGAATCAGATCCCTCCATCACGGTATTCTTAGATTACAAAAAGATGATTAAATCCGCTCAAGAGAAGAACATTGTAGACAAAAGAGAGATGAAATTTCTCGACATTGTAAGGTACAAAACCCCCTATTTTTATTTTCTCCCAAAAATTCACAAACACCCCACAAATCTTCCTGGTCGCCCCATTATATCTGGAAGAGAATCCATAACATGCAACCTTTCCCATTATGTTGATCTGTTCTTGCAAAAATATGTTTTAGAATTACCCTCCTATTTAAAAGATTCCTCTCAAGTCATCAATGAGTTAAAAAATCTGGCACCCTTTAAAAATTGTCTAATTATCACGATGGATGTATCATCACTTTATAGCAATATCGAACACAGTTTAGGCATTGCCGCTGTCAAACAACACCTTGATAACGATCCCTTGATGCAGGTTGAGCAGAAAACTTTTCTTTTAACGGCAATTTACTTCATTTTATCTAATAATATTTTCACCTTTGAGACCAATATCTACAGGCAGAGGAGGGGCTGTGCGATGGGGACGAGATTCGCCCCTAGTTACGCTAATCTGTTCATGGGGGTGTTTGAATCGTCCCACATTGCACAGTCCCCTCTGACAGCGGGTCATTTGGTTTATTACCGGCGCTTCATAGATGACCTGCTCCTCGTTTGGAGGGGATCTCTATTACAAGCCAATCACTTCATTTCTCAACTCAATGTCAATTCCTGGGGTCTCACTTTTACTGCTGCGGTTTCTTCCAGTGCCCTCCAGTTCTTGGACCTGATGGTGAGGTTGGATGAAAATGGGGGGGGTGTCCACCTCGACACATTTCAAACAAGTGGATGTCAACAGCTACTTGAGGTTCGACAGTGGACACCTCCCTAGTTGGATAACCAATATTCCATACGGGCAATACTGGAGGGTCAGAAAAAACTGTTCCAGTGATGGTGATTTCCTGCAGGAATCCAATCTCCTGAGAAAAAGGTTCAGACAAAAAGGCTATCCATCTAAACTTCTGGAGGATGCCTTTAGTAAGACTAAGCAACTCACTCAGGACCTTTGTATCCGAAAGATCCAAGAGAAACAGCATAGTATTACAAAGAGTGAAGATAAATTGAATCCACGAAAATGGAGTTTAGTAACCACTTTTTGCAAATCCAGGATCCAAATTCACAAACTTCTAGAGAAATACTGGTTTATATTACAGAGTGACCCGCTACTTCGAGATCAGATCCCCCCTAAGCCCTCCATCATCTACCGGAGGAATATAAACTTGAAGAATCTAGTAGCGCCAAGTAATCCTAATCTTAAAGATTCTTCTAAAACCACCATTGTTTCCAGTAACAACGGAAACTATCGCTGCAACACCTCTGGGTGTAAATGCTGTGAGGTTATTGGTGATAAGATCACTTGCTTTATATCCCGGACCACAAATGCTCTTTTCTCCATTCAATTTCACCTAGACTGTCAGAGCACCTATGTTATTTACCTGCTTGAGTGCACGTGCGGTCTACAGTATGTGGGCCGTACAGTACAAACGATGCACGCCAGGTTGAATAAACATAGGTCCAATATCAAAAACAGCTTCCAACAACACAGTCTATCTCGACATTTTCAAATTGCACATCAGAAGGATCCCAAACAATTGAGATTATTAATTATTGATCACATAGATAACTCCGGATCCGATCGGTTCGAGAGACTTATTAAAAGAGAGAGTTACTGGATATTCAGATTGGGTACCTTACACCCTGAGGGTCTTAATATGACTATTGAGAATGTAGCCAAAAATTGAATTGATTTAATGAATTCTGTTGCTCGGGTTTGGAAAAAGGAAGAAAAAAAAAAAAAGGGATTCACAGCACCTATTGTGCTGGAAAAATGATTCACAGCACCCATTGTGCTGGCATATGCACCCAGTGGTTGAGATTCAATAGATATTTCTGTCAGCTCTGGAAAAGTGGTTCACAGCACCTACTGTGCTGGAAAAGTGATTCACAGCACCCATTGTGCTGGCATATGCACCCAGGGGTTGAGACTCAATAAGCACTTAACAATTGAATCGGAACCTTTATTGTGCTGGCATATGCATGATTCGAGTGCTCGGATTCTGTAAAAGTGATTCACAGCACCTATTGTGCTGGAAAAATTATTCACAGCACCTATTGTGCTGGCATATGCACCCAGCGGTTGAGATTTAATAGACATTTCTGTCAGTTCTGGAAAAGCGGTTCACAGCACCTATTGTGCTGGCATTTTCACCCAGTGGTTGAGATTCAATAGACATTTAATAATGCAATCGGAACCTTCATTGTGCTGGCACATGCATGATTCTACTGCTCGGATTCTGGAAAAATGACTCACAGCACCTATTGTGCTGGATATGCACCCAGTGTTTGAGATTCAATAGCTATTTCTGTCAGTTCTGGAAAAGCAGTTCACAGCACCTATTGTGCTGGAAAAGCAGTTCACAGCACCTATTGTGCTGGAAAAGCAGTTCACAGCACCTATTGTGCTGGAAAAGGGATTCACAGCACCTATTGTGCTGGCATATGCACCCAGTGGTTGAGATTAAATATACATTTAACGCAATTTTAAAAATAAGAATATTCATTCTCTAATTTATAAAATTAAATTCTTGATCTACCCACACTGACATACATTATAACAATATTATTACATGTTAATAGTGCAGGCATACTCAGATCATTTTTTTGAAAAGTTCTCATGAATTTTATGTATTAAGTTTTAGGAGTTAATATATGATTTATATGATTATATTATCACATGTGTTTTTAAATAATGTTTTTATGGCAAAGAGTCTTTTTGAAAAATCCTTTTTAAATATCTTTTATTAGCTTTTATATTATTGTTGAAGGGTTGGTTGTGATACATTAAGGGTTAACATTTCAATTAATTTGGTGCTGACCAATGGAATCACACCTGTCCCTTTAAATAGTACTCTCCGCATTCCGTTTTTTATATCCACCTGATGAAGATATTGTGTATATCGAAACGCGTTGTGGCTGATAGAAAACAATAAATTCTAAAAAAAATTAATCTAATGCTGTGGCCTCCTTAGCGCTCTATCAGACCGTGCTTCTATATTTTACTGCTGATCTTCCCCCCTGTGGGTTCACGGCAAGAGCTGCTTGATACGGAGGTCAGATTACCAGAGATGCCCAGTGATCTGTCACGTGACCAGCTCTTCAGGAATCTGCTTCCCTGGATGGACATCGTGGGCTAACAGGTTAGAAGAGCTCTGACACCACACTCCTGCCTTATACCGTGGTTGTGCGAGGGCTGCACAACCACATCAGGTGAGCAGTTTCTTTTTCTCCTCCTCACCGCTATCTCCCAGAACCTTCACATGCGCTCCCTTGTTTAATTTTTATACCGGTTGCAGCAGTGACTGTCTCGGCCTCTTCCGCTGCAGACCCTTCCTTCAACTTTTCCTCTCCTAGGAGCGATGTTGGATGGGGATCGGGGATGCTTTGCAGCGCCACCCATGGTGTGTGGCCAGGAATTAGCCACCGCTACGAGTTGTTGCTCTCCTCTGGGGCTGATGTTAACGCAGCCCAGATAGTCCAGGTCCCCACAGGTGGAGCGAGCCCCAGGGAGGATGAGGACGATGGGGATGGCTGATGGCGCCGAAGCGAATCACTATTGTCTGTGGAAATGTGTGAGACCTTCCTCCTTGCGCTGACACATGGTTCCCCGTAGCCTGAAGCGTTCTGGGGCCCCCCCTTGTTGTCACAGTCCTGGCCCGTATGGCAGGCAGCTTGAACCTCTCTTAGATTGGACCTCTGTGCCCGTTCCCGGGTTACCTCTTTGATGCTGTGCCCCGGACACTAACGTTAGTGAGGAACCCTGATGACTCCCTCACTGGGCAGATTTATCAGGTGAGCTTGAAGTGTCTTCCTGAACAAGGGCTCTGCACCTCGACTTGTGCTGGCACTGTGGGGACGGTTAGGCTCGACCTCAGCTGCCATCTCCTCTTGTCCCAACATCTTCACTGGCTGCCTCTGTCTCTTGCCCTCTTTCAGTCTCACTCCTGCAGACTCAGTGCGGTGTTGTGGGCCCTGGGACTATCTCCACCTATCCTCCGTGCCAGGGCCAGGGCTGCTTTAGCTCTGCTCAATCTGTCTCTCCCTTCTCTGTCCTGAGCTGTTCTGTGATTAAAAGTGAAACTGCTCTTTGAGAGTGCACCTCCTCTCAAGAATGTCTCAGCATGGCTGGGGAATTTCCAGCCTGGTTTCCTGTATGTGATGACTCATGCTAGATGTTTGTAAGGCTATGTGCGCACGTTGCGTATTTGCATGCAGTTACGCTGCGATCTGCACCGCAGCGTAACTGCATGCGTCCTGCATCCCCTGCATAATCTATGAAGATTATGCAGGTGACGTGCGCACGTGGCGTATTTGAGCGCAGCGCTTCGGCTGCTGCCTGAAGCGCGCGTTCTAAGAAGTGACATGTCACTTCTTTCGTGCGCTCTGCATGTGTCGCGGGCGGGGAGGACGCCGCCGCTGCTGATCGCTCGCCAACGCTCGGGTCCGGCGCTGCTGCGGCTGCTCGGCTCGAGTGGTAGGCCGGATACGGGGACTCGAGCGGCGCTCCTCACCCGTGAGTGAAAGGGGTGGTTGGTTTGGGGGATTTAGTCCGTGACGCCACCCACGGGTTGTGGTGAAGATGGGCACCACCGCTGCTCGTGATGGGGATC
This sequence comes from Anomaloglossus baeobatrachus, assembly GCF_048569485.1. Lineage (NCBI taxonomy): Eukaryota > Metazoa > Chordata > Amphibia > Anura > Aromobatidae > Anomaloglossus > Anomaloglossus baeobatrachus. Next base: position 442,062,510 of record NC_134355.1, read on the forward strand.
CCGGGAGCGATGGCAGGGAGCAGCTGGGATGTTGTTTTCCCCCTCTGTGGGTAGGGGTCGGTGGTCCCGGTTCCCGGTGGTGTGACGGGGAGGCAGGGTTGGTGAGGTGCAGGGTTGCAGGGGCAGCGCGGCGCGGTGCCGGATGGCACGGGTGTACTCACTCAGTGAGAGATGCACAAAGTCCTCGGTAAACCAAACGGCTGGATGGACGGGTCCCGCAGCCGACTGCAGTGTCTCTCCCTGGACAGGTGATGTCGGCTGTCTTTCCCTGCACCTTGATGTACTTGTTTGACTACGATGGATCCCCAACGGTAGTCCGCTCCCCGGTGTATGGATGCCGGAGGAGCCCGTTTGCCCACCGGCGCTGGCCCTTGGGTCTCTAGCCTTAGGCGATAGCTGTATAACCTCGCGGTGTGGGCGGTTGCCTTCTATCGGGTCTTTGGTTGTTAGGAAACCCCTGGGGTTCCGGTCACACTCGGATTTGACTATTGTCGGCGGCTCCAAGCCTGGTTGGGGTCCGATGGCCCTGCCTGTGTGTGCTGGCTTCACTTCACTCTCCGGTCGGTACCGGCGGTCCGCCGCCCGACCCCGGTCCTACGGTTCCGCGTTGCTTCACCACTCCTGCAGATGGCCACCACCATCTGCCAACCTTGCTGTCAGTGCCTGGGCCACAAACCCAGACACCCAAGTGTCTACTTCTCTCTCTTCCACCTCCTGGACTAAACTGTCACTTTTCCCGCCTCCAGGCCTGTGAACTCCTCGGTGGGTGGGGCCAACTGCTTGGCTCCGCCCCACCTGCTGTGGACATCAGACCCTGGAGGGAGGCAACAAGGATTTTGTTTGGCTAATGTTACTGTCTAATCGGGGTGGGGGTGTTTGTGTGTTATCTGTGACGACCTGGCTAGCCCAGGGTGCCACATTGCCCCTTGGTGAAATCCAGACCGTCCGCGGGCTGCCCGTCCATCACCGGTTTTATTTTTTTTCAAAAACTGTAAAAATATAAATAACATGTAAACATTTTAAACATATAAGCATTTTTGTTAGGACACTTGAAACGTTGCACATATAAAAACATTTTTAATAATAACAGACGGACGGACGGATGTCTTCCGCTCTCCCACCCAAGCAACCTAACCCTGATGCTGCCCCTAAGAAGTGGGCAGCACCCCTTGACCCCAGTCCAGGTTCAGGCTGCCCAAGCGGGAACGGGTATGGTTACTCGCACCCAGCTGTCATTTCAGGGGACCCCACGTCTAGGGGGACCCCTGACCCCCCGGAGGATGGCCACCGGTCCTGGTGGTGGCCGGGCCCCAGCCTGCTCTGCTGCGGGCCCTTCCTCCAACCTGCCTCTCCGGAGACGGCAACGGTTTCCATCCCATAAAACTATTTACAAGCCCACCAGTGCGTGGGCGGCCTGCCAGTTCTCGGCCATGTCCATGAGTAGTCTCTCATGCAGGTGGTAAACACATAAAGTCCCTCCGGGGACAACTTGCCGGCAATGGCTGGAATAATCACTGTCGACAATCAGGTGATCTTCGATTGATTTTTGTCATTCACTTAAACTGCTGAGGGTCCCAACGGGGGACAACTTACTTGCAACAGCGGACCTCTGCCACTACTTGAGGTCGTACTCCTCCAGGACCTCTTCCAGCTCCACATCCGGACGGCTTGGTGGAGGAGGAGGGGGCTGGGGCCGCATCTGCTCACCGCGGCTCTTCCTCTGCTTAACGTCCAGGGCGAACCAGCCCCTCTCCCCGTAGTGGCGGGTGTAAGTTACCAGGTCGCCCGGCAATAGATCGCGACCTGGGTGGCCCGTGGGAAGATGTGAGTTGACATCGTGGCGGGCCACAAACACTTCGGCCTCCAGGCCCGGCTCGTATATGAATCCGAACCCCCTCTGCGTGTCAAATTGTCGGACTTGGCCCTCGTACACCGGGCCCTGCACCCGAAAGGTGGCATGGCGGAGTGCGTCTTTTTCTTAAATTACTCGCGCCATTACTTCGGCCCTCTGCTGCTCTCTGACGGCAATCTCCTGGCCCAACTGGTTTGGTTCCCTGTCCCAATAAGGGGTGTTGACAGATCCCTGCGCCCGGGTCGGGCCACCCTGGACCGCGCCTACACCGGCCACTACCGGTACTCTTTCTTGGGGGTCCTGCGGTGACGTGGCCTGTACTGCTGCTTTGCAGTGGCGGCCCAGCGCAGCCTCAGCTGAGGCGGGGGAATCAGGGACAGTTGGCCTCACCAGTTGGGCCTTCGGGCCGGCAGCGGCCGGTTCTTCCACGGCCGGGCGGACTGCCGGAGCCAGGACGGTCTCGGGTGCGGCCACTTCCGGGGCCGACGGCTTCTCGTCGCGGACGGCTACTTCCCGCGGGGCCTTCCATGGCAGCAGGAGGGACACAGGCCATTCCCAAACAACGCCCCCAGGCCGGTCCTCTAGGGCGGACGGGTTGGATTCCGCTACCGGTGTTGGGGGTAGCGGACCGAGCAGAGGGGCAACAGCAACCGGTACGGATGGTGGGGGAGGCAGGAGGGTGAGCGGGCACAGGCCGGGCCCCTCAGCCGCAGCGGCCGGTCCTTCTCGGACACACGGGCGTGGGTCGCTTACCCGCTCCTCCAACTCTGCCTCCACCTCGCATCTCCGCACGGCCGCCGCCACTTCCACCATCTCGGCCACCCAGCGCTCCATCAAGAACCGGACCTGGGCTTGAAGGCGGCAGCACATTTGTGCGGTCCGGGCTTCCAACCACGCCGCTGTTCCTGGCGTGGGCTCGGGGATTTCCGCGGTGCCGGACGGACGGAACATCGTGCGCGGCGGTGTTCCAGGAACCAATTGTTTGCAGAGTCCTGGCGTCCCCGCTTTTATAGCCTCGGCTACATTAGGCAGACACACACCCGCCCCGCCTTGGTTCTCTTCAGCACTTCCGTTTGTTGGGGGCGGGGTTTCGCTTTCGCGCCTTCCCTGCTCGGAGAAGACGCTCGCGCGAGAGATTTTCGCGCCAAGTTGGAGAACACAAGGCGCACTTCTACTGGTAAGTAGAGGGGTTCAATCCTGTTCGTGACGCCGCCACTGCTGGTCGCTCACCAACGCTCGGGTCCGGCGCTGCTGCGGCTGCTCGGTGGCTCGAGTGGTGGGCCGGATCCGGGGACTCGAGCGGCGCTCCTTGCCCGTGAGTGAAAGGGGTGGTTGGTTTGGGGGATTTAGTCCGTGACGCCACCCACGGGTTGTGGTGAAGATAAGCACCACCGCTGCTGGTGACGGGGATCCCGGGAGCGATGACAGGGAGCAGCTGGGATGTTGTTTTCCCCCTCCATGGGTAGGGGTCGGTGGTCCCGGGGCCCGGTGGTGTGACGGGGAGGCAGGGTTGGTGAGGTGCAGGGTTGCAGGGGCAGCGCGGCGCGGTGCCGGATGGCACGGGTGTACTCACTCAGTGAGAGATGCACAAAGTCCTCGGTTATCCAAACGGCTGGATGGATGGGTCCCGCAGCCGGCTGCAGTGTCTCTCCCTGGACAGGTGATGGCGGCTGTCTTTCCCTGCACCTTGATGTACTTGTTTGACTACGATGGATCCCCAACGGTAGGCCGCTCCCCGGTGTATGGATCCTGTTATCTGTGACGACCTGGCTAGTCCAGGGCGCCACACATGCATCCCCCGCTCTGTCTATGGGAGGGGTTGCACTCAGAGCGCATGAAATTGGCTTTTTTTTTTCATTACGGACTCTTTCTGCAGCGATTTGAAGCGCACGTGTGCTGTTCAAATCGCTGCAGAAATTTCTGCAGGGACAGAACGCTACGTGTGCACATAGCCTAAGTGTATGGCAGAAACCAGTGATTAACCTCTTCTCCACAGAGAGAGAATTACAACTTAAAGGGAACCTGTCACCAATTTTTTGGCGTATAAGCTGCGGCCACCACCACCAGGCTCTTATATACAGCATTCTAACATGCTGTATATAAGAGCCCAGGCCGCTGTAAGAACATAGGCCCAGGCTTCAGAAAGAGGACGAAGATGGCCGAAAGAGGAGGTGTTGGCATCGGAGAACGGAGACGCCCATCTGGCCAACCGAGCGACTGTTAGGTAAGTAGCCTGGCTGCATGACCCGGCTACGTCTTACACACTCACCGGTCCTGCGCAGGCGCACTACAATACTTTGATCTGCCCTGAGCAGGGCAGATCAAACTGCGCCTGTTCAGGACCTGAATGCCGGTGAGTGTGGATGACGTCGGACGCGTCATGCACCACGGCTAGAGAAGAGGGAGGATGAAGATGGCCGAAAGAGGTGGCGGCAGCACTGGAGAAGGGAGACGCCCATCTGGCCAACCGAGCGACCGTTAGGTAAGTATTATAAAGTGTTTTTATGTTCTCACAGCGGCCTGGTGTCACGCTCCCCGGGTCCCCTGCCTTGCTTCCCGGCTCCCCTGCCTCGCTCCTCGGCTCACCTGCCTCGCTCCCCGGCTCCTCTGTCAGGCGTCCCCCGCTCCACAGTCTCCAGCCCCCATCACCTGCGGTCCCCAGGCGGCCCGGTCCCCGCTCCCGGCGCCCGTCGGCAGCTCTGCTCCAGGCCGGCTCCCCTGCCTCCTGTTCACCGCTCCCTGCCCTGGCTTCTGGCACCCGGGCCTCGCGCATGCGCATTAGGGCGCGCGCGCGGTCATTGACCCTTTCTTAAAGGGCCAGTGTCCTCCAACAGGATATTGAAGGATCAGGTACTGGGTATATAGGGGGATCATTTCCAAGTGGGCGGGGCCTGTTCTTCGTGTTTTCTAAGCTAGGAGTCAGGTCTCCTTGTGTCTGTGATATACTCAGCTATCTCTCTCGTAGAGCCGCTCCTGCCTCGCCAACCGGTCCTGACGATACCCGAACCCCGAACGGTGACGGCCTGCCATCCCGTCAGTTCCTGCCATCTCCGATCCCTGTGGTGACCCGTCTTCTCGCTCCATTGGTTCCGGACTCTGCCTGACGACATCTCGGCCTCCGAACCTGAGCTCCGTCACCCGGACTACCATCAGAGACCCCGTGGTCCCAGGGACTTCTTTACTCCACTCCTCTAAACGGACTGTCCTGCTAGTGCTCCGGCTACCGGGCACCTTGCCCTCGGTGAGGTGTTCAGCCCAGTGGATCCACCTCCTGGGTCTGCCCGTCCACCTGGCCCTAACACCTGGGCTCTTATATACAGCATGTTAGAATGCTGTATATTAGAGCCCAGTGGTGATGGCCGCAGCTTATATGACAAAAAAGTGGTGACAGATTCCCTTTAAACCAGATGCAATTCCTTGTGGCGACTGAGCCTCTTGGGCACCACATATATATTGCTTACCAATCCTTGGCATTGGTCATCAATACCAACTTAGTGAGTGGGGCTAGCAACACCTGGCTCCTTACCAATCAGTTGTTCTACTGCACCAATGGACAGGTAAACAAAGCATTCAGAGCAAGAACAATATACAGTGTATAGTCACTGTCTTCAAATACTGCAGCTCTGCCATTCACTTTAGTGGAAGCTGTGTTGTAGTATGCAAGAATGGTCACTACCCAGTGTATGGCATCATGCTTTATCAGTTCTGTACACAGTATACCAGTATCTCAGTTGGTGCTGCAAACAAAAATGTGTTTTGGTTATGGATGTTGGTCCCCCTAAAGATCTGTTATCGATGACCTATGCTAAGGATGGGTCAGTGATACATATGTCCTGGATAACACCTTTTACATAGAAAAGATAAAAGCTATCACATGTCGGACAATCAATCAGATCAGTCAATGAACACCGGAAAATTAAAAGTGCATGAATAACTCTGTGTTTCAGCACTATGCGCTACATTTTCCATCTGATTGTGTATGTATAAGTCTGGGGTTATATGGTGACTATGGGCGTGAAACTTATCATGTGACCAAAGTACGCTAGGTGTCACTGCTGCATTGCAGTGCACTGCAATTAGATATGTTCAACTTGCAACCCTGGGAGTAATAAAAGCAAGCAACAAGAATTCCAAAAATATCTGATTTTTTGCAACTTGCTTATCGCTGTACCCTCAATATTGCATTGTGATCCTATTCATTTGTATTGTACAGCGATGTAGCAGCCACACATAACAAACTTTGGTCGAGCAACAGGTGTTACGGCCAAAGTTGCCATGTAGCCCCAGCCTAGGAGAGACATTTCAGTCTGGCTATGCATCTTACATATTATCTTATTTCTTCACTTTGACTCTGTCTCTTAGGCCTAAAACACACATCCGTGAAACCCACGTCCGTGTAAAACGGGCCGTTTTTCGGGTCCGTTTTCCGTTTTTTAGGTCCGTTTTTATGGTATGTGTGGCCTGCGTATGTATCCCGTATGCTAGCCGTATGTGCGTGTGAAATGTCCGTGTGTGCGTGTGAAACTTAACTGACATGTGTTTGTGTTGTCCGTGTGGAATATCCGTGTGTGATGCAAAATGTCGTTTACTACATGTCGGCAGACAGCAGACAGAGTAGCGGGATGAGAATGAACTCGGGTGAACTTCACCCGACTTCATTGTCATGCCGCGGCTCTGTCTGTGCCGTGTACGGATTAGCGGTCACCTGTGAAGGATTCACCGGTGACCGCTAATCCCCCGAGTGACTGAAGTGTCCCCCCCTCTCTCATACTCACCGATCCTCGATCACCGGCGCTGCACGGCGTTCACACTGCTCCGGCGGCTTTTTCTAATTTGAAAAAGCCGGCCGCTCATTAAACAATCTCGTATTCCCTGCTTTCCCCGCCCACCGGCGCCTATGATTGGTTGCAATGAGACACGCCCCCACGCTGAGTGACAGGTGTCTCACTGCACCCAATCACAGCAGCCGGTGGGCGTGTCACTATGGAGTATAGAAATAAATAAATAAATAATTAAAAAAAACGGCGTGCGGTCCCCCCCTATTTTAATACCAGCCAGATAAAGCCATACGGCTGAAGGCTGGTATTGTCAGGATGGGGAGCCCCGCGTTATGGGGAGCCCCCCAGCCTAACAATATCAGCCAGCAGCCGCCCAGAATTACCGCATACATTATATGCGACAGTTCTGGGACAGTACCCGGCTCTTCCCGATTTGCCCTGGTGCGTTGGCAAATCGGGGTAATAAGGAGTTAATGGCAGCCCATAGCTGCCACTAAATCCTAGATTAATCATGGCAGGCGTCTGTCCGAGATACCTTCCATGATTAATAAATTACAGTTAAAAAGTTAAAATGGCTGGTATTAAAATAGGGGGGACCGCACGCCGTTTTTTTAAATTATTTATTTATTTATTTTACTGCACAGTATAGACACGCCCACCGGCTGCTGTGATTGGGTGCAGTGACACAGCTGTCACTCAGCGTGGTGGGCGTGTCTGACTGCAACCAATCACAGACGCCTGTGGGCGGGTAAAGCAGGGAATACGAGAATGATTAATGAGCGGCCGGCTTTTTCAAAAAAGTAAAAGCCGCCGAAGCTTTTATAACAGCCGTGCAGCGCCGCGCCGGAGATCGGGGAATGGTAAGTATGAGAGAGGGGGGGAACTGACCGTCAGACAGCGAGAGGGACAGATAAGACAGAGAGACCGACCGACAGACATAGAGAGAGACTGACCGACCGACGGACTGAGGGAGAGAACGAAACAGAAAAAGAAAAACGACCGACATCACATGAAAAAAGCACAAAACGTACAGGGAACAAACAGAGATGCGTCTGTGTCACTCGGACGTGCGCACAAACCCATTGACTTTCATTGGGTCCGTGCTGCGTGTTGCGTGCTGAAAATGGACATGCTTCCATGCAAAACGGAGACACAAACGTAGCACGCACACGGACCCACGGACCTTAATGAAAAACGCACATGTGTCCTCAAACATTAAATAACATTGGTGCACGTTTGGCCGTGTCTCCGGTATATACGGAAACGGACCAAACACGCACGTGTTTCACGGATGTGTGTTTCAGGCCTTAAATGCAGCAGATTTTCAGAGTTAAAAATATATATTTGTATTATGTGAGCCGGTCTCTGATTCATGCTGCAGGTGGTTCCCTTAGGCCCCTTTCACACATCAGTTTTTTGCCATCAGTCACAATCCGTCGAATTTTGAAAAAAAACGGATCCGGCGACTGATCCCACTTGATCCGTTTTTTTTCTCATCAACTTGTATTAGCGACGGATTGTGACGGATGGCCTCATGTTTCATCCGTCGAAAAATGTTTGTCTGTCGGACGGAGACGACGTCCACAGTAACGGTTTGTGTGTACGTTGAAAAAATGGACAGCGAAGGATCAGCTGGAGTGAGAAAACACTGGCTGAAAAACTCTCTCGAAAAAAAACAAAAAAACAACTGGTACGATTGATCCATTTTGTAGACGGATCCGTCAAATCAGTTTAGCCACAATCTGCGACGGATCCGTCAAGAAAACGAATTGTGACTGACGGTAAAAAACTGATGTGTGAAAGGGGCCTAATATGTACTAAGGTTGGATTCACATGTTGATGACACATAGCAGACCTTTGTGAAACTAAAAATTCTTTTCATTCACATGTTTCTGCAGCAAGTACAGCCAGATATATTTGTGTAAATGGGATATAAGAATGCAACCTTAAGAGAGCCTTCATTTTTTAACTGAAAACTTTGGACTTGTACATTTCAGCTTATGCTGTTGTTCTTACCGATGAGAGATCCACCGCAGAAAGGTGCATTAGTGGAGGTGTGGGACAGCATGGCAATCCAGGGAGAAATTCCTCTCATTGCTGTACTTCCACGTGAAATCCTTGCAAGGATTGTTCTGGAAAATTGTGGTAGCCCACACACTAAAAAGAGGATTAACAACATGCCTCAATATTCCTTGGACTATTACTAGTTCCATCATTTTCTTTTTGTGCATTTTACAAACATAGTCATACTAATATCTACTGACAACAATTGACCCTGTGAATATATGAAAAAACCTGTCATCTGGTAATATGTGGACAGTTTTTTGCTCCTATTTTATTCCTGCTTAGATTAGTCTGTTTTTCTTATCTTTTTATTTACTTATTTTTTAATTCCACCATCCAGTTCCAGTGATATTGGCCCTTGATTCTGTGCTAATTTTTATGGTCTTACCAAGGGGGTGTTGTTGTTCACAGGATTCTCTGCAGGCACGTCTAAAGGCTGCCCTGTAATATTAGTGCTCTTTCACATGTCTGTGCAATTTGGTCCAATGTAGGATCACAATGATTAATTAGCAGATTACAATAGCAAAATATATATAGTAAAGATCTTTATTAGTGATGGGAAATCCAGACTGTAAAAGTCCGTATCTCTCCGGATCTCTGTAAAAGTGTTGACCCCGGGCCCGGAGCTCTCAGGCAACTTTTGGTAACCATCTGTCTCCTGCAATCCACATAATTAAAAAAAAGTAGAAAAAGAAAGAAAATAGAATAAAGCAGGTGACTTATATTTACCAGTTTCCACGTGGCTGTAACACTACTTCCAGGGCCGCTCATTACCCCCATTCATATGCATGGCTTCCCCTGCCCACTGGCAGTCCTGGCATCTGTGATTGGTTGAAGTGAGACCACGGGCCCACCCTGTGTAACAGCGTGTCTGACAACTTGGAATCGCACACGCTGTCTGCATATGTATAGTGGTGTAAAAATAAATACAAAAATTGAAATAGGGTCTCCTCATATTGTGATACCCAGCACAGATAAAGCATATGCCTACAGCTTACAGCCCCGAGACGTGCGAATATCTTGGCCGTATATCAAATTAAGAGGAACCCCATGCGGCTTTTTTTTTAATTATTTAAATAGTTACATAATTTTTTAAAAAATGGCATGCGATCCCTCCCAATTTTGATACCCAGCCATGATAAAGCCGACAGCTGGGGGCTTGTATTCTCGGCCAGGGGAGGCCCATGGATATTTGCCCCCCCAACCTAAAAATAAAGCCTGCAGCCACCCAGAATTGTCCCATCCATTAAATGTGACAATCCCACAACTGTACTTTGCCCATCCCAACTGCCCTGGTGCAGTGGCAATCGGGGTAATATCAGAGGTTAATGACAGCTCACACCTGCCACTAAGCCCTAGATTAGTAAATGGAGGCGTCTATGAGACCCCTCCATTACTAATCTGTAAGTAAAAAGAAAAAATGCAAACACTGAAAAAATCCATTATTTAAAATAAAATACAAAAAAACACACCCTCTTTTATCCTTCTATTAACCCAAAACACCCAGTTCCGACGTAATCCACATGAGGTCCCATGACGGTCCTGGCTCTGCTCCATACATACTGAAGTCACAGTGCATGGGCACAGAACATGTCCACTGTGGGCTTCAGGCAGAGACTGAATGAGTCACAGTGATGAGAGATGATGCATTGAGACTGGAAAGTATGATGAGCCTGCTCTAATCCCCCTAGCCCTTTCAAAAACAATTTTAAAGTGCATGATTTGGGTTCCCATAGACTTAAATGGGGATGGGCATCCTGGCAGATATCCAAAATTAATTCCGGTCCTGAACCGTTTTTTGTTTTTTTTTAAATAAAAATCCAGTTATATTCGCCAATCCTCAATATGTGGGGTTCACCCTTCACCAATCTTGATCCATAATGAGATTTTTACCTTAAATTCTATTCTAAGGGAACCATTAACCAAACCCTAAGCCATCATGAACCCAGGTGATAGATCCTACCGTAGTAATCAAAAAGAAGCACTGATACATGCCGAAATGGAAAAGACCATATCAAGTTTTACTTGCCACACCTATAGCAGTTAAGACCGTAGAAAGAACCTCATGGATATGTGGCGCCCTGGACAAGCCAGGACATCACAAGCACTACACCAACACACCCAACACTCCCGGTCAGGCACCCCAAAGCCAAAACACAAAATCCTCGTTGCCTCCCTCCAGGGGCTGATGTTCACACCAGGGGGTGGGCCAGGCGGTTGGTCCCACCCACCGAGGAGTGCACAGTCCTGGAGGCGGGAAAAGGGAGGAGTTGAGTTTTAGAGTTTGAAGTGGAAGGAGTGAAGTGGTAGAGGAGCAGACAGAAAGTGGTCCGGGTGTGTGGCCCGGACGGAACAGCAAGGTTGGCAGACGGTGGTGACCGTCTGCAGGAGAGGCCTATTGGAGCTAGCCGTAAGGACCGTGGACGGGCGGTGGCCCGGCGGTACCGGACCGGTACGCAAAGAGAAGCCAGCACCATCCGGCAGGGCTTACGGACCCCGACAAGGCTAGGAGTCGCCGTGCAATTTGTCAAATCCGTTAGCGAAGGGAACCTCCTGGGTTTCCCAGCAGCCAAGTCCCGACAGAAGGCAACAGTCCAACCGTTAGAGGGAAACACAGTCACCGCCAAGGCTAAAGTTCCCAGGGCCAGAGCCTGCGGGCAAAAGGGGCTCCTTCAGCGACCTTCAAGCTGGGGAGCGAGTTACCAGTGGGAACCCATTGGAACCGTTTACACTACACAGGTGCAGGGAAAGGCAGTCACCATCAACCTGCCGGGAGGAGAAACACCGCAGCCGTCTGTGGGACCCCTCCATCCAGCCGTTTGTTTTACCGGAGACTTTGTGTACATCATTGGCTGAGTGAGTACCACCGTGCCATGCGGCACAGCGCTGCCCCCGCGACCCTGCACCTCACCAGGCCCCGTAACCCGCCTGCCATCCATCCCTACCCCATCACCGGGCCCCGGGACAACCAACCCCCTACCCACGGAGGGGAGAACCAACATCCAAGCTGCTCCCTGCCATCGCTCCCGGGATCCCCGTCCAGAGCAGCGGTGGTGTCACCAATCTCACCACAACCGTGGGTGGCATCACGGACAATAAATCCCCAAAACCAAACCCCTTTTCACTCACGGGCGAGGAATGCCGCTCGAGTCCCCAGGATCCGGCCCACCGCTCGAGCCACCACCGAGCAGCAGCAGCAGCAGCCGGACCCGAGCAGTGGGAGAGCACAGCGTCCCCTCTTCCGCCCGCGACAGATACATTTATTACATTGTAAATTACTTAAACATCTGAATGAAAAAGAAAGGACAGAATGGGAAGCAACCCAACTGCCTGAAACCTAAGTCTGGTTACAAAGGAAGGTTCTCCAAAAGAGAGAACTCATCTCAACCCAGTGAAATCTCCCACACTTTCCCTTCCTGACGGAAGGAGGTGGAGTAGGAATTTAAAAACTAAAGGAATAGCCTATGAACAGGAACCATAAAAATAAAATTGAAACATTCACCTTCATACTTGGATCAGACAATAAGACAATATCAACATTAGGGATCCAAGGTAAATGTATCCTAAAGCCTGCTTTACACGTTGCAATTTCGCATACGATATCGTATGCGATTTGCAACGCCCCCATCGTATGTGCAGCACGTTCAATTTATTGAACGTGCCGCACAAACGATTAACCCCCGTCACATGTACTTACCTTCCATACGACCTCGATGTGGGCGGCGAACGTCCACTTCCTGGAATGGGAGGGACGTTCGGCGTCACATCGACGTCACACGGCAGCCGGCCAATAGAAGCGAAGGGGCGGAGCTGAGCGGGGTGTAAACATCCCGCCCACCTCCTTCCTTCCGCATTTTGGGCCGGGAGCCGCAGGACGCAGGTAAGATCTGTTCATCGTTCCCGGGGTGTCACACACTGCGATGGGCGCTACCCGGGAATGTTGAACAATCTGACGTTCAATTCTAGAGAAAGGTACGATGTGCATGCGATGAACGTTTTAACATTCAATCGCAATCGCACGTACCTGTCACACACTGCAATGTAACTTACAATGCCAGATGTGCGTCACTTACGACGTGCCCCCTCCGACACATTGTAAGATATATTGCAGCGTGTAAAGCGGGCTTAAGTCTAACATTTTAGATTGATTTTGGATTAGATTACAAGGTTACAAATAAAATCTTTTAGCAGGGAGAAACTTTGACAGTCGAAATGGACTTTTGCTCAATGCTAAAAGACAAATGTGGATCAAGTTTTAGACCATGTACTGGGGGGGGGGGGGCTCTCCTGCATACAGTGAAATCACAAACAAGGAAAATTGCCAAACACCAAGCTTGCCCAAGCATCACAAATGACTCCAAATGACTCTCAAAGATTCCAAATGACTTCACATACACCCATTGTAGGGATACAGCTTACTTGGTTGATCATTGAGATAAAAACAGAAATCGTTTCTATTTAAATGTAAGCTGGTTTATTCAATCTTCATAACCAGCTCCATAGGTTAAGCATCAACAGCCTTTTCCAGGTATTAAGTAATGAACAAGAAAACAAAAAAACAAGTTCACGGGGTACTGTGGGCTCCTCCCGCTTAGGATAGTATAGGATTCTTTAACTAGAGTAACACCCCTAGAGGCCTCCACAACTCCTAACACAGACACAGATTAAGACTACAGGTCTCCATTTTAGGCCGGTGTCACAATTGTGATTGCCTCGCGTGTATCTCGCGCAAGTCTCGCGGTGCATCACCTGTCAAAGCCTAACACTCTCCTCACTGGAGCGTCTCAGCTGCATAAAGATGCATGCAACTGACCCGCTCCTGTGAGGAGAGTGTGAGTCTGTGACAGGCGATGCACTACGAGACTTGCGCGAGATACACACGAGGCAATCGCAAGTGTGACACCGGCCTTAATTGAAGTACCACACCCCAGGGTGGGGATATTTGAGCAGTTATTCCCCTCTTGTTTCCCTGATTTTTTGCAAACAGGGCCCTGTGGCATCCTATTAATTTTCCAAGCCTTCAAGATGCTGGATCCTGATTACAGGCTTAGATTAATGAGGCTATTAAGCTCAATGATACATATCTCCATTCCTGGACTTTCCCAGTGGCGTTCTTACATATCCCCTTCTACCCAAAGCCAGGGCGCCTGGCAACTTCTGTCATTAAGCAGTGGAGCATCAAAAGAATATCAGCATTACCATGCAGTTTCCCTGACCTATATGCTACATGGAAGCTATAGTCTTGGAGCACTAAAAACCATCTGGTCACTCAGGCTTTCTTCCCTTTCTCTCCCTCACCAACCAGAGCCCTGCTCTGGCATGGTCTAACATTAACCTAAACTGCCAGTGTTGCGGGCGGAGGGGACGCGCTCGCCACGCTCGGGTCCGGGGCTTCTGCTGCTGCTTGGTGGCTTGAGCGGTGGGCCGGACCCGGGGACTCGAGCAGCGCTCCTCATCTACGAGTGAAAAGGGGGGTGGTTTGTTTAGGGAGATAGTTCGTGACGCCACCCACGAGTCGTGGTGATTATTAGCACCACTGCTGCTGGTGACGGGGATCCCGGGAGCGATGGTAGGGAGCAGCTAGGATGTTGTCCCCTCCGTGGGTAGGGGTTGGTGATCCCGGGGCCCGGTGGTGTAATGGGGAGGCTGGATTGCTTGGGTTGCAGGGACAGCTCGGCGCGGTGCCGGATGGCACTGGTGTACTCACTCAGACAGTCAATGACAGAGTCTCTGGTAAACCAAACGGCTGGATGGATGGGTCCCGCAGCCGGCTGCAGTGTTGTGCTCTCCCCGGACTGCTGATGGTGGCTGTCTTTCCCTGCACCTGTTAGAATGTTCTGACTCCTGTGGTTGCCCACCGGTAGTCTGCTCCCCGGCGTATAGGTGCCGTAGGAGCCTGTTTTGCCCGCAGGCGCTGGCCCCTGGATCTCTAGCCTATGGCGGTGGCTGTATATCCTCTCGGTGTGGACTGTTGCCTTCTGTCGGGTCTTGGTTGTTGGGAAACCCCTGGGGTTCCTGTCACACTCGGATTTGACTGTTGTCGGCGGCTCCAAGCCTGGTCAGGGTCAGATGGCCCTGTCTGTGTGCTTAGCTTCACTCCGCTCCCTGGTTCGGTACCGGCGGGCCAACGCCCGACCCCGGTCTTACGGCTCTGCAGAGATTCACTAACTCCTGCAGACGGCCACCACCATCTGCCAACCTTGCTGTTTGTGTCTGGGCCCCTACCCAGACACCGACAGTTTGTGTCCTCTCACTTTCACCTCCAAAACTAAACTGACACTTTTCCCGCCTCCAGACCTGTGAACTCCTCGGTGGGTGGGGACAACCACCTGGCTCCGCCCCACCTGGTGTGGACATCAGACCCTGAAGGGAGGCAACAAGGGTTTTTGTTTGACTGGTGTAACTGTCTAGGGTAGGGGGTGTATATGGTGTTATGTCTGTGACTACCTGGCTAGTCCAGGGCGTCACACCAGTCTAAAAGGTTAAACCTTAACGTGTCAACTGACCACTTAATGGCCAAGTACAGCCATGGCCAAAAGTTTTGAGAATGCTACAAATATTAATTTTTACAAAGTCTTCTGCTTAAGTTTTTCGAATGGCAATTTGCATATACTCCAGAATGTCATAAAGAGTGATTAGCTTAACAGCAATTACTTGCAAAGTCAATATTGGCTAACAAAATGAACTTCAACCCCCAAAACACATTTCAACATTATTGCATTCATGCCTTAAAAGGAGAAGCTAACATTGTTTTAGTGATTGTTCCATTAACACAGGTGTGGGTGTTGATGAGGACAGGGCTGGCGATCAATCAGTCATGATTAAGTAAGAATGATACCACTGAACACTTTAAAAGGAGGCTGTTGCTTGGTATCATTGTTTCTCTTCAGTTAACCATGGTTATCTCTAAAGAAACACGTGCAGCCATCATTGCTCTGCACAAAAATGGCCTAACAGGGAAGAGTATCGCAGCTACAAAGATTGCACCTCAGTCAACAATCTATCGCATCATCAAGAACTTCAAGGAGAGAGCTTCCATTGTTGCCAAAAAGGCTCCAGGGCGCCCAAGAAGGACCAGCAAACGCCAGGACCGTATCTTAAAACTGTTTCAGCTGTGGGATCGGACTACCAGCAGTGCCGAGCTAGCTCAGCAATGGCAGCAGGCTGGTGTGAGTGCTTCTGCACGCACTGTGAGGCAGAGACTGCTTGAGCAAGGCCTGGTTTCAAGGAGGGCAGCAAAGAAGCCACTTCTCTCCAGAAAAAACATCAGGGACCGACTGATATTCTGCAAAAGGTACAGGGAGTGGACTGCTGAGGACTGGGGTAAAGTCATTTTCTCAGGTGAATCCCCTTTTCGATTGTTTGGGACATCTGGAAAACAGCTTATTAGGAGAAAAGGTGAGCGCTACCACCAGTCTTGTCTCATGTCAACTGTTAAGCATCCTGAAACGATTCATATCTGGGGTTGCTTCTCAGCCAAGGGAATCGGCTCACTCACAGTCTTGCCTAAAAACACAGCCATGAATAAAGAATGGTACCAGAATGTCCTCCAAGAGCAACTTCTCCCAACTGTCCAAGAGCAGTTTGGCGCCCAACAATGCCTTTTCCAGCATGATGGAGCACCTTGCCATAAAGCAAAGGTGATCACTAAATGGCTCATGGAACAAAACATAGAGATTTTGGGTCCATGGTCTGGAAACTCCCCAGATCTTAACCCCACTGAGAACTTGTGGACAATCATCAAGAGACGGGTGGACAAACAAAAACCAACAAATTCTGGCAAAATGCAAGCATTGCTTATGCAAGAATGGACAGCTATCAGTCAGGAATTGATCCAGAAGTTAATTGAGAGCATGCCAGGGAGAATTGCATAGGTCCTGAAGAAGAAGGGTCAACACTGCAAATATTGACTTGCTGCATTAACTCATTCTAACTGTCAATATAACCTTTTGGTACTCATAATATGATTGCAATTATATTTCTGTATGTGATGTAAACATCAGACAAACACAATTAGAAACCAGAGGGCAATAGATCATGTGAAAATATAATTTTGGTGTCATTCTCAAAACTTTTGGCCATGACTGTACTTATTCCCCATAATTGGATAGCTATTTTTGCCGGACGACAGTTTCCTACTCAGGTAAAGTAATGGGTGTTCTTCTTCATTATTTACTGAGACAAAACAGCCTCTAATTTGACCTATGAGGTGTCCGTATGGTCCATGAATTCTTTCATGAAATCAGGTGCCATCAAGACCTGCTGTTTATAGAGGACTAGCTTTAATTCCTGAAAAGCCGTTTCTGCTATTGAAGTCCACTTGGCCATAACCAACTTTGTACCCTTATCGTGATCGTTCAGGGGTGCAGTAATCATCACAAAGTTTGAAGCACATGTAGTATATGACAATCCCAAGAAATGCCCTAACCTGCTTCTCTGAGAGAGGTTTTTGCAAATTCTGGATTGCATCCACTTTCTTTACTTGGGGCTTGATTTCACCCCTACCTATTACACAACCTTGGTATTTGGCATCCTCCTTCCCCATGACAAACTACTTTGAGTTTATAGAAAACTCCACCTTCCTTGGAGCATCAAACACCGCTTGGACCTTTCTTCTGTGACTTCCCCACTCAGGGCTGAAAATTCACATTTTCATGTAGGTATGCTGTGCTGTACTTCTTGTGGGGAGCTAGGATCCGGTCCACTCAAGGTAGCCAGAACTCCTTGCAACTCAAATGGCATCCTTCTATACAGAAAGCACCTGCTAGGCATAGAGAAGGCCTTCTTCTCCTGAGCTTCTTGGGAGAGGGAAAGTGCCAATACCCTTTCAGTAGGTCAAGGGTGGTAATATAGCATGCTGGGCCTAGCCTCTCAATTAGCTCATCGACATGAGCATCGAGTACATATCAAACTTAGAGACCTCATTCAACATCAGATAGTGATTGCAGAATCTATAAATGCCATTGAGTTTTGCCATTAAGACAATGTGGCTGGATCTGACACTGTTAGACTCCTCAATGACGCCCAGGCTCAACATACCCTTCACTTCTATGAGATTAATTGTTGACAGGTCTCAAGGATCTGGTACGGCTTCAAGTTCACCCTCACATGAGGTTCTATAAGAATCTCATGCTCCACGTTCTGCTTACATCCTGACAATTCTGAAAACAGGTCTTGGTTTCGCTGGAGCAATTCCTGGCACTGCTGTTTCTTGTCCGATTACACTATTTCTGCCACTGTGACATCCTTATTATTAGCTTCAGGTTGGCCACCCACCACGGAAATTAAGGAAAAAAGTCCACCTCACCTGTTCCCTTGAGAGCAACGGATAATAAGTTCCAGCAATACAGAAAATTCCAGAAAAAAAAAATTCCAGAGAAAATCCAGCTCTTCAAAAAGGGATAGGCTTTTAATGTATAAAAACATCACGGATAAAAAAGACAAAGTGATGGGTAGTTAAAATTTACCTCAATGTGGTTTACGTGTTTCAAGGCTACATACCTCTGAATCATAATTAAATCCTAGTTTGCTTCATCCGAAATATAATTAATCTGAAAATTCGTGGCTGATACCTTTGGGATTCCATAAATGTGGTACAAATAAATGTGTTTGTTGAAAATATGTCAAAACCACGAAAGTATTTAGGCAGGAAGATGGAATGGAGAGGAAAATTAAGCAATTTATTAACTGTAACAGCAAATATGTGGTTCACTGTATATCTTGTAATATATATTGGTTGTACTATAAGAAACTTGAAACATCGTATAAATGAACACATTAGGTACTCAGTTAATAGTGAAGCTAATAATCCATCTAATGTACCCCAACATTTTCTGTAGGAGCATCGGGGAGATTTAAAGAACTTTGAATTTTTTGTTTTGGAAAGATTTAATGCATTTCCCAGAGGTGGAGATCATACGAGAACTTTACTAAACAGAGAAGCATACTGGATCCTAATGTTGGAGATTTTTTATAACTGTTGGACTGAATTGTGGCGCCCTGGCCTAGCCAGGTCATCACAAATAACATCCAAACACCAACCACCCCTTTCACTCACGGGCGAGGAGCGCCGCTCGAGTCCCCGGATCCGGCCCACCGCTCGAGCCACTGAGCAGCCATCACAGCAGCGCCGGACCCGAGCGTTAGCGAGAGCACAGCAGCGACGGCGTCCTCCCTGCCTGCGACAACTTGGCATCACGAACAGGATTGAACCCATCTATTTACCAGTAGAAGTGCGCCTTGTGATCTCCGCCGGCGGTGTCCGGCCGAAAATTTTGAAGCGCCACCATCTTGGCGCGAAAATCTCCCGCTCAAGCATCTTCTCCGAGCAGGGAAGGCGCGAAAGCGAAGCTCCACCCCCAACAAACGGAAGTGCTGAAGAGTACCAAGGGGGCGCGAGAGTGTGTCTGCCTGATGTTGCCGAGGCTATAGAAAGCGGGGACGCCAGACCTCTGCAAGATACCCCGTTCCTGGAGGCCGAGCAAGTAGGATGGTGCAGGAATGGGAGGCTGGAATGGTGAAGGTGGTGATGACCGTGCAGGCCCGTGAGGCGAAAACAGAATCGGAGGAGCGAGTGAGTGACCCACGCCCCTGTGTCCCAGAGGGACTGGTCGCTGCGGCCGAGGAGCCTGGCCTGCCGTCGCTCAGCCAGCTGCGTTCCTCGCTGCCCTTATTGGTCGGTGCCACCCCGTCGGCCGGCCAGCTGCTCCTGAACCCGACAATAGATGACATCACCCCCGCCTGCGAAGATCCACCTGCAGGTGCTGCCCGCGAGCGACAACTTGTCCGGCCAGTCCTGACCCCGCTCCCCTGGGAGACACCCGTTCCCAGGGGAGAGTAATCCCGCCCGGAGGCGGCCGCGCCTGAAGAGGCCCCGGCAGTCCGCCCCGCCCAGTACAGAGACGGAGGGTTAGCCCGCCTCAAGCCCTGAAGGTGACGCTGACTGCTCCCAAACTCCAGGCCTCGGCTGACGCTGCGGAGGGTTGCCGCTGCAAGGCAGCAAAACAGGCCGCGACACAGCGGTGCCCCCCTAATCAGAAGGTGCCGGTTGTAGCCCGCATCGGGGGGTACCGGCTGGGACCAACCCCTGCGCTGGAAGAGCCGCCATGTTGGGAGCGGTGGCTAGACCCGATGGGACGACAGGCAGAGGCCCGGGAGAAGGCTGCAGTCCTGGCCCGTACGGTGGAAGCAAATGACGCCCTCCGGAGGGCCTCCCCTGAAGCTCGAGGCCCGGTCTTTGAAGGTCAAGTCCAGCAGTTCCACCCCCGGCGAGGATGGGGGTTTATTTATGAACCCCGCCTGGGAGTCAAGGCATTCTTCTCCCGGCAGGACATGCACAGCCGACTGCCCCTGGGCCATCCGGAGCGTGACCTTTGTGCAGGAGAGTTGGTCACATATACCTGTCACCTGGGAGAGAGGGGCTGGTTCGCCCTGGATGTCCAGAGAAGGGTGAGCCCTGACGACTACGAGCAGCCCCGGTCACCTCCTCCGCCATACAGTCCTAGGGCGGATCCGGAGGAAGCGAGTGGTGATGGTGATCCCCAGTAGTGGCAGCGGTCCGCCGTTGCAAGCAGTTGTCCCCCGTTGGGACCCTCAGCAGTGTGAATGAATGACAGTAAACCAAACCGAAGCTTTACTTGATTGACTGTGTGATTATTCCGGCCGTTGCCGGCAAGTTGTCCCCGGAGGGACCCTGTGTGTTTTACAACCTGCATGAGAGACTACTCATGGACATGGCCAAGAACTGGCAGGCCACCCACGAACTAGTGGGCTTGTAAATAAGTTGAGGGGTGATAGTCCGTTGGAGCCGCCTACGGAGAGGCAGATTGGAAGAAGGGCCTGCAGCAGAGCAGGCTGGGGCCTAGCCACCACGAGGACCGGTGGCCATCCTCCGGGGGTCAGGGGTCCCCCAAGGACGTGGGGTCCCCTGAAGTGACAGCCGGGTGCGAGTAACCGTACCCGTTCCCGCTCGAGCAGCCTGAACCTGGACTGGGGTCAAGGGGTGCTGCCCACTTCTTAGGGGCAGCATCAGGGCTAGGTTGCTTGGGTGGGAGAGTGGAAGACATCCGTCCGTCCGTCAGTATTAAAAATGTTTTTATATGTGCAACGTTTAAGTGTCCTCACAAGAAATGCTTATGTTTGAAATGTTTCCATGTTATTTATATCTTTTTACAGTTTTAAAAGAAAAATAAAACCGGTGATGGACGGGCAGCCCGCGGACGGTCTGCATTTCACCAAGGGGGAATGGAGCGCCCTGGCCTAGCCAGGTCATCACAAATAACATCCAAACACCCCCAACCCCATTAGACAGGGACACCAGCCAAACAAAAATCCTTGTTGCCTCCCTCCAGTGTCTGATGTCCACACCAGGTGGGGAGGAGCCAAGCGGTTGGCCCCACCCACCGAGGAGTTCACAGGCCTGGAGGCTGGAAAAGTGACAGTTTAGTCCAGGAGGTGGAAGAGAGAGGAGAAAACACTTGGGTGTCTGGGTTTGTGGCCCAGGCACTGACAGCAAGGTTGGCAGACGGTGGTGGCCGTCTGCAGGAGTGGTGGAGCAACGCGGAACCGTAGGACCGGGGTTGGGCGGCGGCCCGCCGGTACCGACCGGGAAGGGAAGTGAAGCCAGCACACACAGGCAGGGCCATCGGACCCCGACCAGGCTTGGAGCCGCCGACAATAGTCAGATCCGAATGTGACTGGAACCCCAGGGGTTTCACAACAGCCAAAGTCCCGATTGAAGGCAACAGCCCACACCGTGAGGGTATACAGCTACCGCCTAAGGCTAGAGACCCAAGGGCCAGCGCCTGCGGGCAAACGGGCTCCTCTGGTACCCATACATCGGGGAGCGGACTACTGTTGGGAATCCATAGTAGTCAGAAAGAGAACATCAAGGTGCAGGGAAAGACAGCCGCCATCACCTGTCCGGGGAGAGACACTGCAGCCGGCTGCGGGACCCGTCCATCCAGCCGTTTGGTTTACCGAGGACTTTGTACCTTTCTTGCTGAGTGAGTACACCGCGCCGCGCTGTCCCTGCAACCCTGCACCTCACCGACCCTGCCTCCCCGTCACATCCTCAGGACCACCGACTCCTACCCACGGAGGGGGAAAACAACATCCCAGCTTCTCCCTACCATCGCTCCTGGGATCCCCGTCACCAGCAGCGGTGGTGCCCATCTTCACCACGACCCGTGGGTGACATCACGGACTAAATCCCCCAAACCAACCACCCCTTTCACTCACGGGCGAGGAGCGCTGCTCGAGTCCCCGGATCCGGCCCACCGCTCGAGCCACCGAGCAGCCATCGCAGCAGCGCCGGACCCGAGCGTTAGCGAGAGCGCAGCAGCAACGGCGTCCTCCCCGCCCGCGACAGACTAAATGCACAGATTTAAATTTGCATTACTGAGAAAATATGAGATTGGAATTTTCTGTCCGAAATTTATTGAGTTTCAATCAGCTCCTTGTCACGCCACGGCTTGATCAGGTTGTCGTGATATACTTGAAAGGGCTTTTATATTCCTGGCTGGTGGACCTTATAGTTCACTTCCTCAAGTTTTTCTACCGCCTTGTATGACCCCTGCCATTTTGCCAGAAACTTTCTCTCCACCATAGTACAGTCATGGCCAAAAGTTTTGAGAATGACACCAAAATTATATTTTCACATGATCTGTTGCCCTCTGGTTTTTAATTGTGTTTGTCTGATGTTTACATCACATACAGAAATATAATTGCAATCATATTATGAGTACCAAAAGGTTATATTGACAGAATGAGTTAATGCAGCAATTCAATATTTGCAGTGCTGACCCTTCTTCTTCAGAACCTCTGCATTTCTCCCTGGCATGCTCTCAATCAACTTCTGGATCAAATCCTGACTGATAGCTGTCCATTCTTGAATAAGCAATGCTTGCATTTTGCCAGAATTTGTTGTTTTTTGTTTGTCCACCCGTCTCTTGATGATTGCCCACAAGTTCTCAATGGGATTAAGATCTGGGGAGTTTCCAGACCATGGACCCAAAATCTCTATGTTTTGTTCCATGAGCCATTTAGTGATCATCTTTGCTTTATGGCAAGGTGCTCCATCATGCTGGAAAAGGCATTGTTGGGCGCCAAACTGCTCTTGGACAGTTGGGAGAAGTTGCTCTTGGAGGACATTCTGGGACCATTCTTTATTCATGGCTATGTTTTTAGGCAAGACTGTGAGTGAGCCGATTCCCTTGGCTGAGAAGCAACCCCACACATGAATCGTTTCAGGATGCTTAACAGTTGGCATGAGACAAGACTGGTGGTAGCGCTCACCTTTTCTTCTCCTAATAAGCTGTTTTCCAGATGTCCCAAACAATTGAAAAGGGGATTCATCTGAGAAAATGACTTTACCCCAGTCCTCAGCAGTCCACTCCCTGTACCTTTTGCAGAATATCAGTCGGTCCCTGATGTTTTTTCTGGAGAGAAGTGGCTTCTTTGCTGCCCTCCTTGAAACCAGGCCTTGCTCAAGCAGTCTCTGCCTCACAGTGCGTGCAGAAGCACTCACACCAGCCTGCTGCCATTGCTGAGCTAGCTCAGCACTGCTGGTAGTCCGATCCCGCAGCTGAAACAGTTTTAAGATACGGTCCTGGCGTTTGCTGGTCCTTCTTGGGCGCCCAGGAGCCTTTTTGGCAACAATGGAAGCTCACTCCTTGAAGTTCTTGATGATGTGATAGATTGTTGACTGAGGTGCAATCTTTGTAGCTGCGATACTCTTCCCTGTTAGACCATTTTTGTGCAGAGCAATGATGGCTGCACGTGTTTCTTTAGAGATAACCATGGTTAACTGAAGAGAAACAATGATACCAAGCACCAGCCTCCTTTTAAAGTGTCCAGTGGTGTCATTCTTACTTAATCATGACTGATTGATCGCCAGCCCTGTCCTCATCAACACCCACACCTGTGTTAATGGAACAATCACTAAAACAATGTTAGCTGCTCCTTTTAAGGCAGGAATGCAATGATGTTGAAATGTGTTTTTGGGGTTAAAGTCCATTTTCTTAGCCAATATTGACTTTGCAAGTAATTGCTGTTAAGCTGATCACTCTTTATGACACTCTGGAATATATGCAAATTGCCATTAGAAAAACGTAAGCAGTTGACTTTGTAAAAATTAATATTTGTAGCATTCTCAAAACTTTTGGCCATGACTGTAATCAGCACAAACACCTGGTTTACAGGGCTGAACTGTGTCACCCATGCTGACCTATTGCAGAATCTTTTCTGGTCCTCTTCACCTGGAGAAGGCTTTCCTTCATGATAGGCAGCACTTCGGCAATCCCTTCCTGTATCTCTGCATCTGCGCCCCATGTTCGTTGATACTCCTATACGGTGTAACTTCAGCTTCCCAGGTCTCAATCAATGTGTCTAGGAGTCCTTGAGAATGTCTACCATAAAGGAGTTGAAATAGAGATAACCTCACAGAAGCCTGGGAAACCTCTAATGGAGAATATCAAAAACAGCAGAAGACAATCCCATTCCTGGCCATCTTTCTCCATGACGTTCTTGAGCATGGCCAGCATGGTGTTGTTGATTTTCTCTATGAGACCATCTGTCTGCGAATTGTAAGCGAATATCCTGAGTTGGGTAATTTGGAGGGATTTACATAACTATCTCATCACTTTGGACATAAATGAGATTTTTGGTCTAACAGGATCTCCTTTGGTATTCTCGTTTGGGCAAAGATGTGGACAAATTCTTGCGCTATACTACTTGAAGGGGAGTTTATTTGTGGCATTGACTCCAGATACTGTGTCATATAGTTGAGTATGATCACTAAATCCATCGCAATGTGTTTAAATGGCACTAAGGGACTATGGAAAAACATACGTGTCGGCCATCTCTAACTTACCATGTCCATGGGGCCCAGTGCTAGTAGTTGTTCTATGACCTCACCTCTTAGCTAGGCAGCACGATATAACAATTTCTGATTATGGTAAAATGAAAATATTGGGTGTCTGCCCCGGCTCTTGAGCAATGCAATTTAGAACCATAACATTATCAAATGCCCCTTTAAGCATTAGTCCCAAAGATCCCCCTGGAGATCCCCATCTCAGGTATGATGGCCTCATGGGATGGTTCTTTATTTTCATTTCTAACAAGTAAACACAAGGGAAACTCATCCACATCAGGCTGTGACAGGGTCCCTTTAAGGGTGAACCGGCTCTTATCTGAGTAACTGGAAACCCTCCCATCTTTTACTACAAATCCCGGAAAAAAATAAAGTACCACCCTATTATAACACGAATGTAGCAGGTCCTTGACCACAGTTACCTCATGGTATTTGGAGCCACAGATGGTTTCTATGGTCACTCTGGGCCACTTGTTAGCATTCCTGTGGGCACAGCGGATGCCCACAATCTTTCCTGGAAAATGCCTGGTGGGGCAGTGAGACGCTTTCTTGAGGCATCAAACTCACCAAGTCAAATAGTCCAGGTACACCATTTATGGTCATAGTACATGCCTGCGAGCTCTTGCTCTGGAGCCCACCAGAGAAAATTACCATATTCTTGGTGCCTGCAATGTAGCTACATAGAAATAAATACAAGACCATTAATTGTGTGGTAAAACGTGCTAATATCAGTGTATAATACATGGTAGTACACTTCTTAAAGCACCTCTCCATGTTTTCTTTTTTAATTGTACAGCTGGAGTGGTGCTTCTAATCTAAGGTCTCTTACCTTACCTTATACTCTTCCTCTGGTGTCTTCACCCTGTGTCGCCGATGCTGTCATCGGTCTCTGACAGTTTGTGACCTGCCGGCAGCTCCAGTATTTCACTACTCTCATAGACTTGTATTGAGCATTTGTGATGTAACTTCTGGCTTTTTGCCAGTCAGAAGATTTGGGCACAAGATGGTGCAGCAGGACTGGATCGTTACCAAAGAAAAGTGAAAACACTGGGGGGGTTAGTATAAGACCGGGGGCCATGACAATGGGTTAAAAGCACCACAGAGCTGACAATATAGAATGAGCTGGCACCCATGTTTTGTTGAAAACTCAATTTTAAATGTACCCCCAATTTGTAGGGGTGATACAGAGGAAGAAGGGTCTCAGTCAATTAGAGGTTATAACTGGAATCGGGCTGATTCAGGGGTTATAAAGGGGGAGAAGGCACAATCAGTCTGGGGTGATACAAGGGGAAAGGGGCTCAGTCAGGGGTGATACAAGGAGAAGGGGCTCAGTCAGGGGTGATACAGGGAGAGGGATTCAGTTAGGGGTGATAAAGGGGGAGGGAAGTCAGTCAAGGTGATACAGTGGGACTAGGGGTTCAGTCAGTTAAGGTTGAAACAGGGAGCAGGGGCGCAATCATACTGGAGTGATATGGGGAGAGGTCTCGCAGTCAGTAAGGGTGATATGGGGGGATGAGCACAGCCCATCAGGGCTGATACAGGGAGAAAAGGCACAGACAGGGGTGATACATGGAGAGGGGTACAGTCAGTAAGGGGTGATAAATGGAGAGGGGCTCAGTCAGTCAAGGGTGATATGGGGAGAGGGGTTCAGTCAGCCAGGGGTGTTACAGGGAAAGAGGCTGTCAGGGGTGATACTGGGGTAGGGGGCTCTGTCAGTCAGAGGTGATACAGAGTGAGAGGGAACAGTCAGTCAGGGGTGATATGGGGAGAGGGCTCAGTCAGGGGTGATACAGCAGGTGCCAGTGTCTGGGCCCATCGGAGGATCTTCGAGTCCTCCAGTGGGCCTGTCTGACTCTGCAATCAGACACATCTGAAAGTATATCCTTTCTCATCAAAGTGACTGACAATGTTATATGAACATGAAAACCTAACAGTCATATCCACTGTGACTAGATAAGAACATACAAATCTGACAGTCATATCTACTGTGGCTAGATAAGAACATACAAATCTGACAGTCATATCTACTGTGGCTAGATAAGAACATAAAAATCTGACAGTCATATCCACTGTGGCTAGTAAAGAACATGAAAACCTGACAATCAGGTTCATTGTGACCAGCCAAGAATATGAAAACCTGACAGTCATGTCCACTGTGGCTAGGGAAGAATATGAAAACTTGAAGGTCCTGTCCCCTATGGCTAGGCAAGGATATGAAAACCTATCCGTCTTGTTTACTGTGGCTACGCAAGAACATGAAAACCTAACAGCCAAATCCACTGTGACTATGCAAGAACATGAAAACTTGACAGCCATGTCCAGTGTGGCTACGCATAGCATATTTGACATGTTTGTTGATAGAGGTCATTACTTTGGAAAGAAAAGAAAAACAGTGGCTACATTGGCAGTGCTGTTACCGCTCGGAGTTCTGCAAGGCAGTTCATTTTGTAATTTCTAATGATGCATATATTTGCTGAGGATAGCTGAAGGCTAGAAAACTCATTGAGCTATTGATCTGAGCAATTGCCAAGTTGCTATCTAAGTATATAATTTTGTACAGCAATAATCTGATGACCCTATTAGTCACAGGATTCCCATACCAGCGCCTAGTGGCAATATATTTCTAACCTAAGTGCACTAATAGAAAGTCAATGTTATCCTCCTTTAAAAAGGTGTATTTCTCTGATTACATTAGTGCAATTCAAGTTTGTTCCGAAAGGGCATAACAGTAGTGATGTATTGCCATGTACTATCCTGCAAATAGTATTAATTGACATTGATTTTCTCATTTTGTGTCTTGCATCTTGTAGGCCTGGATTAATGTCAGACTTTGTTGTTCTAAGATACTAAACAGATTTCTGGTGATACCCACAGTACAGACTAAAAGTTTGGACACACCTCCTCATTCAAATAGTTTTCTTTATTTTCATGACTCTGAAAATTGTAGATTCACATTGAAGGTATCAAACCTATGAATTAACACATGTGGAATGAAATACTTAACAAAAAAGTGTGAAACAACTGAACATATGTCTTATATTCTAGGTTCTTCAAAGTAGCCACCTTTTGCTTTGATTACTGCTTTGCACACTCTTGGCATTCTCTTGATGAGCTTCAAGAGGAAGTCACCGGAAATGGTTTTCCAACAGTCTTGAAGGAGTTTCCAGAAATGCTTAGAACTTGTTGGTCCTTTTGCCTTCACTCTGCGGTCCAGCTCACCCCAAACCATCTCGATTGGGTTCAGGTCTGGTGACTGTGGAGGCCAGGTCATCTGGCGTAGCATCCCATCACTCTCCTTTTTAGTCAAATAGCCCTTACACAGCCTGGAGGTGTGTTTGGGGTCATTGTTGAAAAATAAATGATGGTCCAACTAAATGCAAACCGGATGGAATAGCAAGCCGCTGCAAGATGCTGTGGTAGCTGTGACGACATGGACTCTCATGGGTTAAAGTTTCTTAACATTCAGCCAGACAGGATGATAGATTGTTTATAGACGGGGGATAAGTCCCTCATTGTTTTTACAAGACTCTTTTGGAC
The DNA here is from genome assembly GCF_048569485.1 of Anomaloglossus baeobatrachus. Taxonomy (NCBI): domain Eukaryota; kingdom Metazoa; phylum Chordata; class Amphibia; order Anura; family Aromobatidae; genus Anomaloglossus; species Anomaloglossus baeobatrachus. The sequence goes on from NC_134355.1 coordinate 442,090,612, forward strand.
TCATGTAATTGTGTTGGCCACTGAAAGCCAGACGTATTGTTTCTCCAGACTTTTCCAGTAATCATTGTATTGTAGTTGTGTATTGCTAATGTGATTACCTTAGTAGCCATTGTCTAGTCGGTAACTCCCAGACTACATGTATACTCTCAGTCTTTCTGTAGACATCATTTGGATGAACATTGTCCATGCAGCTTGAGATTCATCCAATGGGAGAGGCGCTCTTGTCCAACCAATCGATGAGGACGCAGTGTATCTAAGTGGAAGGCTGTGGCTATAAAAGGGACTTCTTTAAGCCACCAGGTGGTTGATGGATGCTGATGGATCCAGTCTAAGCTCTTTGGAGCTGACTAGAGGATCAGGATATCTTATGGCTTCAATCTAGGGACTCCGGTTCCGGTTGGAGACCATATCCACAACCTAGGGATTTCGACCCCGGCTGCCAGGATTATATCATCATACCAGAACTACCTAAGGAGGACACTCAGGTTGGGACAATCCGGTCACCTGGCTACAGACTTTGCAGACCTCACACAGCTTCCTAAATCTGGCGCTATTCCTATCTCGGTGGGTGCCCGCCGAAAGCGGGGTGCTGCTGGATTGGAATAAGTGGCCCTGGAAGCTCTGAGGCAAGGACATTCTAATCCCTGGTGAGCCAGCGGAAGGGTGAGACTCTGTTGCCTGTTACATTTGTGTGTTTTGCTGGTTATGTGTTATGTGCCGTTAATTGTTTAAGGATCCAATAAAGTCTAATTATTGTGGTTCCCTCACCCTGTGTTGTCTGAGTAGTGTTACGCCCACGGTTAAGGAGGCCGGCGTTCAGTTGGGATGAGCCCTGAGCCACGCTGTCTTTCTAAAGGCGGTGGGTTTTAGTGGACGAGAGCACCCACTGAGCCCAGTGTCTCCACAGTAGCCATGCTGGTTCAGTATGCTTTCAATTTTGAATAAATCCCCAACAGTGTCACCAAAGCACCCCCACACCATCACACCTCCTCCTCCATGCTTCATGGTGGGAACCAGGCATGTAGAGTCCATCCGTTCACCTTCTCTACAAAGACAATGTGGTTGGATCCAAAGATCTCAAATTTGGACTCATCAGACCAAAGCACAGATTTCCACTGGTCTAATGTCCATTGCTTGTGTTCTTTAGCCCAAACAAGTCTCTTCTGCTTGTTGTCTGTCCTTAGCAGTGGTTTCCTAGCAGCTATTTTATTATGAAAGGCTGCTGCACAAAGTCTCCTCTTAACAGTTGTTCTAGAGATGAGAAGGTGTGTCCAAACTTTTGGTCTGCACTGTATATAATCGTATTATTTGTACATTTCTGATGATTCGTACTCCAAAACACATCAACAGAATGAGCTCCTATAGCTTTCAAAAAGTAAATGTGGCCAACCATATAATGTGTATTGTGATTATAACTGGCCTTAGGGGGAATCGTGTCCTGTGCAAAATTGTCCGTTGCGACACCATTTCTTTGTTTACTTTACTGTTTCCCCAGGACACGGGCAGGAGGCTATCTTATATATTGTAGGATCATTGATTTAGTAGTCCTTTACACATACTTTTTATTAATTCTGTGAAATTACCCCATGTATATGTATTGTATTGTGCTGCAAATTTGTTTTTGGGGAATCAGCCCCTTTAAATCCATATAAAATCCTCCCGATCTGAAGTCACCCTAAAGGGATATTCCTATATACATTTATGGTATACCAAAAGGATAATAGATGCAGATCCCACCAATGGGACTGATATCTAAAATGGGGCCTTCTCACGCTCTGTTTTTCATGGAGGGGTGGTTATGTTTTCTTTACTAATTAATGGGAATATTAATCATTTTGTGGCATGCATCAGGGCCCTGCCATGCAAGTGTGGCACTACAGTGGTCCAGTTGCCACAGTAACATTGCTCTCCTCACAGGGGGTGATGCTATGCCTGGAAGCAAAGGGGGAGTCGTCCATGCTAGGTAAACTAGCACTCAACATTTCCTACTCCAGACCGGAAGGGGGAGCTCAAGAACCCGCTTTGAGGGGAGCTTCCCCATGCATTCTGGCCTGGAGGAGGAGTTAGAAACAGACACACAGAAAGAAAGTAAAACTAATCAGAACAAGTCAGGAGTGGAGAGAAGATGGTCACTGAGAAGAGAGCTGTGACATAGCTCCCTCAGGGCTGAGTGTATAGAACCGGACATCAGAGTCTGAGGCTGCATGGGTAGTGAAGTCACCACAGAAGAATACGAAGGGCAGGAGACTGCAGGTCTACTGGCAAACAGAGTGCCCGGGGCACAGCAGCATACTACTGTAGTGCCAGGAGCCATAATAGAAGAAGCGGCACCAGTAAAGAACTCACGCTGGTTGCCATACAGGTGAGAATCAGAACCAACATAAGGAAGCGGGTCTCAGTATAGCTTCAAGCCGCAGGGACCCACACATTACAGTGAAAGCAGGAAGGCCTACAACCCACCTGGCTAGGTGGATCCACTCAATTGCTTCCAGGCTGACTGGACCTCTGTTACCTGCTGGATCAGTCTCCAGGGCCTGTACCATCAACTACCAAGTAAAAGGTAAAGGAAACTACGGCCCTTGTTGTCTAGTTATTACCAGCGTCCCCAGTCCTGCACCCCAACGTTAAGTCCCTCCATCAATCACCTACTACTACTCCCATCCGCCCTGGGGCCCAGCTCTACCTGTGGAGAGCTATATCAGCCAAGGTGCGTCACCATCTGCCCCAGAGGCCACATCCTGCAGCGCTGGAACCTAACTTGCCGCATACCACAGGTGGCATCACAAACTACCATCCCCATCATTTCTACTTTAACTGACAGCGCTGGGGTCACGGAACCGGGCCTTGCCAGCGCAGCATCCCAGAAACAGAACTGCGGCCCGGTAACGAGTAACCTCACAGCACCTGATCGGCCGTGTCACAAGCTGTAAATACTGTATTAATTCAGGCTAAGCTCTCACAATATATTTTATATATTTTTGGTGTGGATGTTCATGTCTAAAAAAATGCAGCTTTCAATATTTCCAGCAAAATGGATGAGATTTATGTAAATCTCATGCCAACTGTACTGCTTTTTAATGCAGCGGAAATTGACCTATGGTGCATTACTTGACATTATTTAACTGCACAGTATGTCAGTTTCTAAGGATATTACCGCCACTCCTCACACTCATCCTAGTTATGACTGCTGAGCTGACAGAACAATGAGCATGAACATAGGTGGACGGCACATTGCACCCCCCCCACAGGCTACCAAACAGCCCTCTTTTTAACACAGACCTGTGAAATATATTATGGATTTTAAATGATGCCAATAATGCCAGATAGAAAGCCACAGGATTAATGACCGCAATAATTTTATTGAAGTTCATTGCAGGTAGGGGTCCTAACTTCAATGAAGGTACTTTGAGTTTAATGTCCTTGGTGGATAACCACATCAGAACACACACAGATCCGGACTGGGCACACGTCTACAGTCAGCCGCACATTTATATTTAGAACCCATGTCTCGCAGATGTTGCAGTTGTTCCAGTTCGGCGATCTCCCAACTCAGGCCAAACAACAGCATGTATGGCGGGTAGAGATGAGCGAAGCCTCATTCATGAGATTCGGGGTTCAGGTTCAGAAAATGACGTGAAAATCCCCTTGCGTTCTAAGATATTTTGTTCACGGACAAAAAGGAAAAAAATCAGAAAAACAAAACAAAAAACGTCCGCCCACCCACCTCCGGAAGTGTTTTGCTGTGGGCCAAAAGCAAAACATTTGCGGAAGTGGGTGGGCGGTGCTTTTTTTTTACATTTCTCAGTGAAAAAAACATCCTAGAACACAGAATGTAAGTCAAATTTGAGCTGATCACACACTTTAAATAGCGCGCACAATGCGGCGCATCACTCAGAAATGAGCACAGTGTGATACTCACCACGGGCATTTTCACGTCATTTTCCAAGCCCGAACCCTGTGCCTGGAGATTAAAAGTTCGCTCATCTCTAATGGCAGTTTCCCGGTGGTGGCATGGATTCAATTCTGGGATGAATTTGGACCACCTCATCTTCTAATTATCTTCCAATGTTCTAAGCATCTGCAACAATATCTTATTGAAGCTTTTGTAGACTCCATACCCCTGAGGATGATGCGGTGTCATTCAAGTTTTTTCAATGCCATAGAATCAAGGTAATTCCTCCATGAAACATGACTTACCACTGAAAGCAAGCTCACTGGTCAGAGTAGATCCTCTTCAGGTACTCATACACACGAATGGAGTCTTGGCAGCTGACGCGGCTATCTGGTCCCTGGTTGTAGTCACAACTACGAACTTAGTGAAGTGATCAGTCATTAACAAGCAGCATTCGTAACCGTTATGAGATAACCCAGTAAGACGGTAGTCAGCCATTAACTCTTCCAGCTGTCCAGATATCCTGATTACTTGAGTGAGAGTCCTCTGTTCTGGAGGCTTGTCAAGCTACACTGTCGGCACCTTTGATAAATGTCTTCCACCACCTGATGTAGTTGAGGCCAATACACAAGCTGCTGCAACCGCTGGAAGGTCCTTAGCCACAACTGTCACATGCCCTGACATCTGTTCTAAAAATCTTTCCTTGAGGAAACACAAACTCTATTCTTCAGTTCCTCCTTAATCTTTTCAGCGAGCAGATGACGATATTCACATTGTATATATTTTAAGATTTTAACAGAGTACGTCTTTCATTCACCACCCTCTTAAATATGCTACTCAGGAAGTGCAGAGGGGTACAACTATCAAGGACACACACTGATGTGCCAACAAGTAAGCATGAACATAGGTGCATAAAAACTGCCTTAGCACCCCTACAGCATTTGACTTCCGTCCCTTTTGCTGTCTCTAATACTGGGATGAACATAGAAAACCAAAGGGTCAGAAGTGTTATGCAGATCAAAATTTTCCCTGTTCTGCTCTAGAGGGTAATGCAAGTGTGGTGCCCCTGAATACATTAGGGTGCCAAAGGGTACTGCATCCTTACCCAGAGTGAAGGGCCCACCCCCGATAGTTCCAGGTAACCAAGCAGTCACTCCCATCTGCACCACAAAACCCAATCACCTCACAACAGTCACTGCCAGACACACCGGAGTGGTGGACAAACTGGAAATGGGCCGGCCACTGGGAGACTGAGCAGACTGTGAGAGGGAGACAGAGAGAAGTGAAGTAGGCTCCAAAGAGAGAGGAGCTGGGAGAGTGAGCTCCTGGGGAGCTAGGGACACTGGTTGGGTCGCAAGCGGCGATCCGGGTCCAGAGGAGTCGGGGACTTAGGGGACAAGGGTGGACGAACATAGTCTTGGAGGACCAGAAGACCCAAAAGAACTGACCGCTACCGAGCACGACGGGGTACAGGACCCTCGGTCAGGAACCGATTCAACGTCCTGGCAATTCACCTGTAAGGGAGAGGACCTCGAAAGACTTCCCTACGAGCTCAATATTGAGGGCATCAGCACAATGAGGGGGATAGGGGTGTATCCAGACACATTAACCCACTAAAATACAGCGTGCCAGCCCTCAAGAGCATAGCTACACTACAAATAGTGAGCAGGGCCCCCAACAGCTTCAAGCCACGGTGACCACTAACGGACCACAAATTGTGCATGGTGGCAGGCTCTGGTTCACCAAGTGACATCGGTGGGGCTGGGTACTTGGACGGACTCCCGGCAGCGGCAGCTGTACACAGAGATTTTGGTTTAGCTCCAGTGTGTGTATACTTTCTAAACCTCATCCAGCACCACAACTACCCACAGTGAGTACCCTGGTCCCCTGCACCCTGTCCTCCCAAAGCACCAAAACCCTGAGTCCGGGGCCTTCCCTACCTGCAGAGGGACTGACACCTTGCTGCCCAACACCATCTGCGGTACTTCCTTTACCGCAACCCGCAGGTGGCGTCACAAACTAATCCCCTGTAAATACCCCCTTTCACAGATCAAAGTGTCCGCCAAGCCAGGTCCGGGCCTCTCGAGCCACCATGATACCAGATCCGAGCAGCCCGACCAACACCGGGGCGGTACATCTTGAATCTTACCTGGCGTCATGAACAGGATAAGGTCTGGACCCATTAATCTGGGTGACGTGCGCCTTACAGAACTGTTCAAAACTGTGCTGTGACTGTCCGTTTGAATTGCCGCCATTTTTGCCGCCATTTCTCCCAGCCATTTTGCGCCTAAAAAGAACAACTGCATCATCATCCCTGCAAAAGGCCGCAAATCCGGCGCTCCGCCCCTTGAGAGTAACAGGATGTAAGGGCGGAGATTGGTGCAGGAACACCAGGACTCTGCACAAAAGTTCCTGGAAGTGAAGAGCAACAGGATTCCGGTGCCGAGAGACTGGTTGCCTGAGCGTTTCGTTCCCGGAACAGCTACCTGGATCGAGGAGGAGATGGAGCGGCCCTGCAAGAGGATGCGGACCAGTTTCTGTTCATATTGGATTGCTATAGGATCGAGATGAGAAGTGTGGCCGCGACGGTGCGGGCCCGTGAAGTGGAAGCCCTGCGTGTGGAGCTGGTAAGCAGAAACCCAGTTCCGGTTAATCCGGCCTACCCAGCCGTGGAACCTGGTCTGCCCCTGGCCAACATGACCGCCAAATCACCTCCTCCACCCTCGGCCGAAGCTTTGGCCAAGCTGCTGCCCCCCGACACCGGCAGTGGAGCATCCTGCCCCCAAAGAAGATGAGCAGGCCACTTCGCCTCCGGCCCTACCACCGGCAAGACTAGACCAGGCCGCAACGCCTCCGGTACCATCCCCTGCCAGACCAGACAAGGCCGCATCACCGGGCACGTACCTCAGTACAGAGCACCCAGCTACTTATACCCCAGCTGCGGAACAGCTGGTTTGTCTTGTTGCTGCTGCAGGAGGGGAGCCCGCCGGCATGCCAGTTCCACTGCAGCGCAGCCTCCAGGTATCTGCCAGGGCCGCGGGGCTCCAACTACATCTGGTTCCCCTGGAGGAGGCGGAACCTGAGGTCCGCGCTCCATATTGGGACAGACACCAGCAGCAGCTGCTCGCAGAGATGTCCACCAGAAAGCAGCATCGTGAAGAGGTCGTCACCCGCACTCACCGTGAAAAGGAACATCTGAGGAAGGCTACCTTCTGGGTCAGAGGGCCGCGGTCCCAGGGCCTTGTTGAGCATTTGACCCCATCAAGGGGTGGTGGTTTATTGCTGAGCCGGGCCTTGCTGCTGGGGTGTTTGTTTCCAGGAGGGATGTCGTGGAACACCTCCCAAAGGGGCAACCTGATCAAAACCTGAAACCAGGAGATATGGTTTCATATTCCCGGCATTGTGGAGAGCGGGGCTGGTATGCCTTGGAAGTCAACAGGTATGCCATGAGGGAAGGAAAGATAGTACCAGCCTCCACAGTATCCTCAGGTTGCCCGCGAGAGTAATGGTAGCGGAACCAGGTTACCCTAGTAGTTGTTGTTGTTTATATTTGTCTTTGTTATTATTCTTGAAAAGTCTGCATAATTGAAAATGTTGATTGAATAAGCTGCTAAAGAATAATCTCTGAATAAGTAACCTGATTTTCTTTTGGAAAGGTTTTACAGTTTTGCACCCGGTGCATGGACCCTGTTTGGGTCGTTTGGTTTAAACATGGACCATGGCTGCAGGACTGGCAACAGGCAGCATGAACTTGTGCTCTTTGTAAATAGTTGCACCTAGTGTGCCTACCAGAGTAGTCCTCTTCAACACCAAAGACTTCAATTCCGTCACCACAGACAATGTAAGGAACTCCGGGGTGGTGTGACACCATGGCTAGCGGTTGCACCAGGGGTTCAGGTGTTTTGGGTGGCGGGTTGAAGGGAAAAGGGACAATGGGAATGGACTGTCGCAGGAAGGAGCTGCAGCGGAGTAGGCTGAGTCCCTGGCTACCGCTATATCCGGTAGCGTTCCCAGTTGTTCCAGCATTGGACTCTCTAAGTTTGCAACGTTATAAGAAATGTGCCTCCCCTGAATGGGAAGATTATTTAATATGTTATCTTTTATTTCCAGTTCAATAAAACTCTGCGCTGTAGCTCACGGACGAGCTACGTTTAACCAAGGGGGAATATGGCGCCTCTGAATACATCAGAGTGCCACAGGGTACTGCATCCTTACCCAGGGTGCAGGGCCCACCTCCCATGTTTCCAGGTATCCAAGCAGCCGATGTCACTCCTTTCTGCACCACAAAACCCAATCACCTCACAGCAGTCACTGCCAGACACACCAGGGGGTGGACAAACTGGAAATAGGCCAGCCATTATGGGACTGAGCAGACAGTGAGACGGAGACAGAGAGAAGGGAAGTGTGATGCCCTGGACTATCCAGGTCGTCCCAGGTAGACACATACACCACACCACACCCCCCTTCCAGTTAGGTAACACCAGCCAACCTAAAACCCTTGTCACCACCCTCCAGGTTTGATGTCCACACCAGGGGGGGGCAGAGCCAGGCGGTTGACTCCGCCCACCGAGGAGTTCACAGGCCTGGAGGTGGGAACCTAAGTAGTCAAGTTCAAGTTGCAGTACAGAGTAGTTTTGACAGTGAAGGAGGGAGGTTGAGTCCAGAAGCAGACCTGTGCTCAGGCCTGCCAAAGACTACTCCGGTGGCTGGGTTGGAGCCCAGTCACCATTGGCAAGGAGGCAGACGGTGGTGACCACCTGCAGGAGACCGGGAATACGACTGGTGAAACCGTAAGGGACCGGGACAGCGTAGTGGCCTGCCGGAACCGAACCGGGGAGCCAACTGGATACCGGAGCACCAGGCAGGGTAGTCAGACCCAGCACAAAGCCCTGAACCGACAGGGCCGAGTTGAATCAACTGATTGCGGGTTGGACTTAAGGACCTACCCCACACAAGTCCCTTTAGAAGACAACAGCCCAACCATACCGGGTAACGCCACCGCCAAGGCATAGAGACCCAAAGGGCCAGCGTCTGCGGGCAAACAGGCTCCTCCGGCAAATACCAGTCGGGGATAGGACTACCGGTGCCTAGGCACAGGAGTCAGAACATTTACACAGAGGTGCAGGAGAAAGGTGGGGACCACCAACCTAATCTGGAAGAAGCTGCAGCCGGCTGCGGGCCCCGTTCATCACTCCGTTTGGTTTACCTTGTGTCAGAGTGAGTACACCAGTGCCATCAGGCAACGCACCGCACCGCACCGCGACACTTCATCCTGCACCCCGGTCCTCTCCTACCGTGCCCCGGGACCAACAACCCCTACCCACGGAGGGGTCAACACCTAGCTGCGCCATTACACCGCTCCCGGGATCCCCGCGCCTTCACCGCAGCGGTCATCCCAAACCAAACACCCAAATCTCCGCGTGTAGCGCCAACTGCCTTGCAGAGCGACGTGACCCCCGGGTCCGTGAGAAGCTCGAGCCACCACCCGCAGTATGAGCATGAATCCGAGCGGCTCGGCGGTCGCAGCCGAGCCCACGGGGCAGTACAAAAGTAGGCTCCAAAGAGAGAGGAGCTGGGAGAGTGAGCTCCTGGGGAGCTAGGGACACTGGTTGGGTTGCAAGCGGCGATCCGGGTCCAGAGGAGTTGGGGATCGGAAGCAGGGACATTCTACAAGGGTGGACGGACATAGTCTTGGAAGACTGTCAGCACCAGAAGACCCAAAAGAACTGACCGGTACTGAGCACGACAGGGTACAGGACCCTAGGTCATGAACCGATTAAGCATCCTGGCAATTTACCTGTAAGGGAGAGGACCTCCAAGGACTTCCCTACGAGCTCAGAGATTGAGGGCATTAGCACAACGAGGGGGATAGGGGTGTATCCAGACACATTAACCCACTAAAATCCCATGTGCCAGTCCTCAAGAGCACAGCTACACTAAAAATAGTGAGCAGGGCCCCCAAGAGCTTCAAGCCACGGGGACCACTAACGAACCACATGTGCATGGAGGCAGGCTCTGGTTCACCAAGTGACATCGGTGGGACTGGGTACTTGGACGGACTCCCGGCAGCTGTACACAGAGACTTTGGTTTACCTGCAGTGTGTGTGTCTACTTTCTAAACCTCATCCAGCACCACGACTACCCACAGTGAGTACCCTGGTCTCCTGCACCCTGTCCTCCCAAAGCACCAAAATCTAGAGTCCGTAGCCTTCCCTACCTGCTGAGGGACTGACACCTGGCTGCCCAACACCATCTGCCCCGGTACTCCTTCCAGCAGCGGCGGTACTCCCATTACCGCAACCCACAGGTGGCGTCATGAACTATTCCCCTGTAAATACTCCCTTTCACAGATCAAAGTGTCCGCTAAGCCAGATCCGGGCCTCTCGAGCCACCACGATCCCAGATCCGAGCAGCCTGACCAACACCGGGGCGGTACACAAGTGTCTATGACTGCAAATTGACAGTGGTACCCTCCTCCTCCCCTTTAGTGTGCCCCTTGCACTGGTGTGTTAAAACTGTTGTCCGGTCTAAATTCCCTCTGTGACTGCATACTGTGCACTGTGAGGATTCACTGATTTCATAGCTGTAAACAGCGGTTACGTGGCTGAGCGTATGCAATATGCATACTCTCGCCATATTCCTATGACATGAGCATGGCATCTCTCAGTATACTTATGTACCGCCCCCATAGCAGCAGCCGAGCTGCTCGGATCCGGAGCCGGGGTGGCTCGAGGGGTCTCCGGACCCGGGGGGTCCGAGCGGACACTCGAATTAAAAAGGAGTGGGGGAGTATATACACGGGATTAGGAAAGTTTGTGACGCCACCCATGGTGCGTGGTAAAATAGGGTACCACTGCTGCTGTTGGAGACGCCCGGTGGCGGTGGTATGACAGCAAGGTGTTTTAACCCCTCCGTGGGTAGGGTTTTTTTGCCCCCCGAGAGCACGGTGATGGTGGTGTAGGGGTGCTGTTGGGAGTAGGAGAAGAGTTTTCTCAGTGTACTTACTCAGTCCAGAAATAATCACACCGACAGCTTGTAAACCAGAGTTCTGAGCACCACTGCAGCTGGGAGGGAGCACGCTTGGGTCCGTGCCCTTGGTGTTGTGGTTAGTCTATGACTCTTTCCTTGGCACCTGTGTTTTCTTCTTTGGACCCTCAAGTCTGAAACTTTTCGGGTCCTGCTCACCCGTATGGCTAACGGAGTGAGCTTGCTCTCAGGGTTCACGCGTAGGATTTCTTTGGACTGTATTGGGAAAGTCCTATCCCATCGGTGCGCTAGTACCCCGATTTTGGAGCGGGTTGGGGATGACACTTGAAGTCTTCACCCCCGTCGGGTAAATTACCAGGACGCATGAAGCTACTTCCCGGCCTAGGGTCCACGTACACCGTCGTGCCCTGGCCCCTGCCCGGTGATAGCTCAAGGCTGCTGGCCACCCTCCTCGGCAGTCTTTGCCCCCTGACACTATCCCCTGCGACTGGGGTTCCAGCTCCTACCAGGCCCAGACCAACGTCTGCCACCTAGGACTCAGGAGCCCTGCTCCTCCTGTGACCTCCCCTCACGAGTCACTTCACCTCCTTCTCCTTCCACTGCTACTTCACTTCTCCTCTCACTTTCTCATTCTCACTCTCCCCTACCAACCCCCCATGTGGGCGGCCCTATTCCCTTCAGGCCCCCCAATGGTGTGTCTGGTGGGTACAGTGTAAAGTGTCCCTAGGGTTTTGATTGGCTCAGCTGTTAGTGTAGCGGGCGGAGAGGCCGCGCTCACTACGCTCGGGTCCAGGGCTGCTGCTGCTCAGTGGCTCGAGTGGTTGGCCGGACCCGGGGACTCGAGCAGCGCTCCTCGCCCACGAGTGAAAAGGGGGTGGTTTGTTTTGGGAGATAGTTCGTGACGCCACCCACGGGTCGTGGTGATAATGTGCACCACCACTGCTGATGACGGGGATCCCGGGAGCGATGGCAGGGAGCAGCTAGGATGTTGGTTCCCCCTCCGTGGGTAGGGGTTGGTGATCCCGGGGCCCGGATGGTGATACGGGGAGGCAGGAAGGCCGGGGTGCAGGGTTGCAGGGGCAGCGCGGCGCGGTACCGGATGGCACTGTTGTACTCACTCAGGCACAGATTCACAGAGTCTCTGGTAAACCAAACGGCTGGATGGACGGGTCCCACAGCAGGCTGCAGTGTCTTTGCTCTCCCTGTACAGGTTGATGGTGGCTGTCTTTCCCTGCACCGTTGTGTATGTATCGACTCCGATGGTTTCCCAACGGTAGTCCGCTCCCCGGCGTGTATGTACCGAAGGAGTCCGTTTTGCCCGCAGGCGCTGGCCCTTGGATCTCCAGCCTATGGGGGGGGCTTTCTATACTCACTGTGTGGACTTTTGCCTTCTGTCGGGTCTTGGGTGTTAGGAAACCCCTGGGCTTCCGGTCACTCTCGGATTTGACTGTTGTCGGCGGCACCTAGCCTAGTCGGGGTCCGATGGCCCTGCCTTTGTGCTTGGTACAAATCTGCTCTCCGGCTCGGTACCGGCAGGCCACCGCCCATCCCCGGTCCTACGGTTCCGCTGACTTGCACCAACTCCTGCAGACGGCCACCACCGTCTGCCGACCTTGCTGACAGTGCCTGGGGTCCTACCCAGACACTAGCAGTTTCTCTACTCCAAACTCAACTCCTCACTCCACTTCCACTGAACTCCAAACTGAACTTAACTAACTGCTTTTCCCGCCTCCAGGCCTGTGAACTCCTCGGTGGGTGGGGCCAACCGCCTGGCTTCGCCCCACCTGGTGTGGACATCAGACCCTGGAGGGAGGCAACAAGGATTTTGTTTGACTATCCAGGAGAGGGTGTGTGTGTGATGTTATGTCTGTGACTACCTGGCTAGTCCAGGGTGTCACATTAGCAACACCAAAGGACCAGGACCCGTAACCAAGGAGGGTGGATACTGTGCTGAAGGGCAGATTGCACAATAACTTGTGAAGACCTGATAGCCAGGGTGTCACACTTACAGTGAGTGAGGTTTTAGTCACAGCTTTAGGCCGGCATCACAATTGTGATTGACCGGAAAATCTCGCATTGCACTCGAACCAATGAGGCAGCTCCGATCTGCTATTTTTTCCTCAGCTCAAATCGGACTGAGGAAAAAAAATCGGCCCATGCTGCAATTTCTAGAGTTTCTCGTGCAAGACTCTCCAATGCAAGTCTATGGGTGCGAGATTAAAAACGGATGTCACACAGACGGCACACTGACAGCACACTGATGAAAAGTGAGAAAAAAATCGTCCTACTCTCCGGGATGAGAATCGGACCGATTTTTCAATCTCAAGTGTGATGCCGGCCTTAGGGGTACTTTGCACGCTGCGACATCGCAAGCCGATGCTGCGATGCCGAGCGCGATAGTCCCCGCCCTCGTCGCAGCTGCAATATCATTGTGATAGCTGCCGTAGCGAACATTATCGCTATGGCAGCTTCACATGGACTCACCTGCCGTCCGACGTCGCTCTGGCCGGCGACCCGCCGCCTTATCAAGGCATCACTGCAACGTCACACGGCAGGCGGCCAATAAGAACAAAGGGGCGGAGATGAGCGGGACATAAACATCCTGCCCACCTCCTTCCTTCCGCATATCCTACGGGAGCCGCGGTGACGCCGGTAGGAGATGTTCCTCTCTCCTGCGACTTCACACACAGCGATGTGATTATGGATTACGCCGACGCTACACCGATGATACGATTACGACGATTTTGCGCTCGTTAATCGTATCATCTAGGCTTTACACACTATGATGTCGCCTGCGATGCCGGATATGCGTCACTTTCAATTTGACCCCACAGACATCGCACCTGCGATGTCGTAGTGTGCAAAGTGCCCCTTAGTCAAACTTTGGCTAAAAATATGCATATCATATACTCGCGGCGACGTGACCGCCATTCCCAACTCTGAAACCGCCAAATCTACACAGAGCACAGTGCATGTAATGTGAGTACATAGAGTGACTGCAGACCTATGGATTTAGACCAGAGTACCCTTTTAAGGATTGACAGGTCTAGTCTAACGTTATATATATACAGATGTATACAGCACCAGATCTACAGTACTGGAGGTTATGGTCATGTGAAAATGATTATAGAGCAATATATGGACAATCCAATAAGTTATAATGAAAGAGAGTCTAATGGAGTGGATTTCATTACATTGATTGACCGGGCATGTGATATGGATGATTTATTTTTAGAATAGATCATCAATATCCAAATCAGGATAGGTCATCAATATTTTATGCTTGGACAACCCCCTTATTAACAATCAATACTAATAAAGCACTTTTACTTGTAATGGTTAAAAAAATGTTCAATCTTTAGATGACATTCTACTAATCTCCCACCAGATGTCAGTAAAGTAACAGTAAAACATAATTTTAGCCCATTGCAATAATCTTTCCGTGCACAGTAGATTTATCTATTATTTTGATTGACAACATTTACCCTAGTGTTTTATTTGCAGCATGTATTTTTTATCCCTGTAAATATATAGGGACCATAATTTTTTTTTAATCAAAAATGTGTTGTGATTAAAGTCTAGATTAAAAAAAAGAGAGAATAATAATTAAAAAAAAATTATAACCCAAACCTTGGAATAAGTAACAAAATACAATATGATAATGACATAGAACAAAACTGAATAGAGGTGCATGTTACACACAGTGATATCACAGTACAGAGATAATAAGCAATGATTTCTCTGAAGAGGGAGAATAAGCAGAGTTATGTCAACAGTGGTGTACCACTAATAGGTCCGCTATGCGACCTTAAGTCGATGGGGCTTGGTGCCAAGCTGCACCATCCCTGTTACCAGTGTCTTAATTTCAACAGCATCTACAACATCTGAAGCTGTAGTTGATTCTAATAAGCCCCCTTTTAACTTGTATGTCTCAATCTCAGTCATGGACATGATCATGTCACCGATTGTGCCTATTATGCAGAGCCTCAGTCTTCACAGAGTAGGGCAGAGCATCATGACAACTTGGAAAAAAAGGAGCCAGCACGATCTGAAATTGGCATGCATCATATAAAAAGTGCAAATTCACAGATTTATTCCAACTGTACTATAATAAAAAAATATGAGATTTTTAGCAAATAATTGATCAATTCTTTGAGCCACCCCTGCCAACGTCACGGCAAATCTCAATAGGGGGTCCTAACCTATATTATGTATTTCATGTGCCATGCGGCCTCCTAGATAAAGTTAAAAGCAGAACCATAATGGAGCAAACATACCTGTAACCTGTATATAGCCGCTTCCATGTTGCAAAAGAGGCAATTATGGATAGAGGCCAGCCCAGGTCCCAGTATGTGGAGCAAGCTCTACACCTATCAGGACTATATCAGAACTGACCCTCCCAGTGCCAGACAGCAACCATTGATAAAGGCGGACCAGATTCAAGTATGTTGCTTAATTAGCATTGCCTGTGGAAAGGGGTGAGGCAACTGAATGTGAACAGCTACCAACAGGAGTAATACATTGCAAACCAAAATCAGGCATGCATGGTATGGTGATGGTTAGTCACCAGAAATTGTAGCATAACTACAGTCATAACAGAGAAAAAGGAGCCAGCACGATCTGAAAATGGCATGCATCATATAAAAAGTGTAAATTCACAGATTTATTCCAACTGTACTATAATAAAAAAAATGAGATTTTTAGCAAATAATTGATCAATTCTTTGAGCCACCCCTGCTAACGTCACGGCAAATCTCAATAGGGGGGTCCTAACCTATATTATGTATTTCATGTGCCATGCGGCCTCCTAAAGTTAAAAGCAGAACCATAATGGAGTACACATACCTGTAACCTGTATATAGCCGCTTCCATGTTGCAAAAGAGGCAATTATGGATAGAGACCAGCCCAGGTCCCAGTATGTGGAGCAAGCTCTACACATACCAGGACTATATCAGAACGGACCCTCCCAGTGCCACACAGCAACCATTGCACTTTTTATATGATGCATGCCATTTTCAGATCATGCTGGCTCCCCTCTCTCTTTGTTTGGTTGTAGTTATGCTACAAATGTTTGGTGGCTGGTCACCACCATGCTATGCACGCCTGATCTTGGTTTGCAGTATATTCCTCCTGTTGGTAGCTGTTCACATTCAGTTGCCTCACCCTTTCCACAGGCATTGCTAATTAAGCACCATACTTGGATCTGGTCCGCCTTTATCAATGGTTGCTGTCTGGCACTGGGAGGGTCAGTTCTGATATAGTCCTGGTATGTGTAGAGCTTGCTCCACATGCTGGGACCTGGGCTGGCCTCTATCCACAATTGCCTCTTTTGCAACATAGAAGCAGTTATATACAGGTTACAGGTATGTGTGCTCCATTATGGTTCTGTTTTTAACTTTATCTAGGAGGCCGCATGGCACATGAAATACATAATATAGTGTAGGACCCCCCTATTGAGATTTGCCGTGACATTGGCAGGAGTGGCTCAAAGAATTGATCAATTATTTGCTAAAAATCTCAATTTTTATTATAGTACAGTTGGAATAAATCTGTGAATTTGCACTTTTTATATGATGCATGCCATTTTCAGATCGTGCTGGCTCCCCTCTCTCATCATGGTACTTGGTAGTCAGGCTTACTAGGTTTGGTCATTTTTTATATTTTTTATTGTGGTAAATAATTGTGTGGAAAATCTGTGAGGGCCATAATGCTTTGTATGTGGGATTGTGGAGGCCATGGTACTGTGTGTGGGGAGCTGTGGGACCATCACACTATGTGTGTGTGGGAGGGGAAATGCGCGGTCCATCATACTGTGTTTGAGGATCATGATACTGTGTGTGGTACTTTAAAAGCTTCATACTGTATTGGGATTTGTGGTGGCCATCACACTCTGTGGAGGGCTGTGGTGGATGCCATACTATGTGAGAGGCTCTGAGGCCCATCATACTATGTGAGGGTCTGTGAGGACATATGTTGTGAAGGCTGTTATCATACTGTGAGAAGGAGGAAAAATCAGATGAAACTATGGGTGGGGATGTAATGCTGTGTGTTGGGGTCTATGGGGCATTATATTTTGTAATGGCTATCATACTTTTGTGAGGGGCTATTGGGGCCATCTTAATGTGTGGTTGTACTGCAGAAGCCATGAAACTCTGGGGAGATGTGGGGGCCACCATCATTCTGTGGGTGGGGGCTATGTTGGCCATCATACTGTGGGTGGAATGACTGTGGGGAAGGCGGTATTTTAGAGGTATCATACTGTGTTGCATGTTGTGGGGTACATTATAGTTTATTGGGGGTCAATTTGGGGACATGCTAGGGCCATGTGGCAGTATTAAAATGTATGTGGGGGCACTATAGGAGCCTCCAACATACTGTAAAGTTCATAAAATAATATGTTGTTTATAATGTTACAAAAATGCATTTTTTTAATGTAACCATAACATCTGTCTTTAAATCTCACATAATCAATAAATGTAAAAGATACCTCTGCTTTTAAATTCATTTCACAGAAACCATCAGCTTTGCTCTGCCCCAGGATGTCTTAGATCAAATGTTAATCCTAACTATCTATCTCCTAGACATAAGCTTGTTCTACAGTTTGTATATGTAAACAGCCAAAAATCATTACAGCTACATTATTCCCTGGGCCATAAAAGTAGTATTGCTGTTCATTCAGGCAGGTGACGGTATTTGCCTAGCCTACATTGTGAAGTACTTGGGCAGCGTTATTCTACTGGGAATTCATTTAGAATTTCCAGTCCTGGAAAAATTGAACTGAAGAATGCAAATCCCAGCGTTTGTCATTATATTGTGGTTCTGTATTTTTAACATGCTTTGTAAATGTCTACCAAACTTTTTCCAATTCTCCCCTGTCTCACTGTCTGGAAATAACCTGCCACACATCCCTGTTTTCCCATAAATATGAAACCTAGCCAAATAATATATCTATGCCGCGGATCTGATTTCTACATTAGAAAACACAATATGTCACCACGGTATTAGGAAACTGATTTAATGTTACTTTTGCAGATGCCAAAATGTGCTATAAATTTATTCCATAAAATTTGGAAATTATTTTTATGGCTTTGAGTGCACATTTGAGAATTCTTTTGTGTGTGCTGACTTTAGGTAGAGAGATATGCTTTTTACAAATGAGCACTAAAATGCTCCAGTGCTCGTTACTTGAATCGAGCAGGTCGGATGCTCAGACGGGCTAGACTTGACTAACAACTATAATGGAAGTCAATGGGGAACTCGAGCATATTTTCGGCAGACCGGGAAGTGACCAATTGTCTCCAGACGTCACCTAATTAGTAAATTGACTCCACCTGTGTGTAATTTACTCTCAGTATAACTACAGCTGTTCTGTGAAGGTGTCAGTTTTGTTTATGAACATTACGGATCAAACACCATCATAAAAACCAAGGAACATGCCAAACTGTAGCACCCAGGGATATGGGGTACTCGGTTCCGGGCAGAGTCTCTATTGGGGATGTCACGGTGGTGGCCGTTACCCGATTCCGTGCCCTGGACCCTTTTTGTAATGGGAATATTTACAGGGGATTGTTGAATAAAGTTTATACGTGACGCTACTTGCGGTATTGCAGCTAAGTGTAGGGAGCCGCCGCTGCAGAATTTCTCTACTGGGGCTGATGGTATTGGCAGCTAGTATGGTAGTCCCTCCGCAAGTAGGGTTTTCCCCCAGTGGGTGTATGGTGCAGTGGGCGTCGGAAGAAAGTAGTCCACACAAGTATTCAGTGCAGCTGGTTTACTCACTGCAGAAGTTGTTAACTGGTTGCCCGAGGCCGGCTTGTTTCGCCTCCAAGTCCCCTTCGTCCCAGTGCCAGTCTGGTTTCTCTGGTACCTTCATCCCCTGCACCTGTCTCTGGTAAGTGGTTCCTTGTGGTATTGAACACTGGGGGTCCCCGTTCTGTGGTTTGTCCACTTCTGTCCGCCTGATGGTAGCGTGAACCCTGTGAGGTTGGAGTCTCTGGTCTTGTCACCGGGTCTCCCTTTTCTACTGATTCTTCGGATTCTTTAGGGTCAGCAAGGCTCTTGATGGTCCCCTTTGCTGTGCAGGTGTTAACAGGTTGGCTTGAAGCTCTTTCCTGTCCTAGGCTCCTGTACCCCGTCAGTGCGTAGTTCCGGGAGAACTCCACCATACTCCACCGGCAACCACTTCTCCTGGGTACCAGGTCACCGTTAACCCGAATCAGGGTGTCACTTCACTTCTACCTTTACACTCCTGCTGTCTGACACGTTCAACAGTCACATACATTCTGACTACTGTCTTCCCGACTACTCTCCACAGTCTGCCCCTCCAACCTGGTCAACTAGTGGACTCGAGTGGCTCCACCTCTAGGCGGCCATCCATTGGTCCCACCCTAGCTAAGTACCATTGTATGGGGGATTGTTGGTGAAAACTGGGATTACCTGGGTTTTTGGTGTTACTGGCAATGGGGTTCTGGGTCCCTAAGGGGGTAGGCCCAGCATCCTGATGGGGATGCAGAACCTTGTAGCACCCTGAAGGGTTCAGTGGCACTACAAAACAGGCAAGCAAAAAAGCAGAGTTAAGTTATAAAATAATAACCCAAGCTCTAAACATATCACAGACCACTGTTCAATCACTGTTCAATCCATCATCCAAAAATGTAAGGAGCAGGACACAACTGCAAATCTACTAAGATATGGCCACCTGTACTGCCCCCGTCACAGCAGTCAGAACTGCTCGGATCCGGATCCGCGGTGGCTCGAGGGGTCTCCGGACCGGGGGGGTTGTGCGACCACTCAAAACAAAAAGGGGAAGTATTTACAGGTGACTGTATGTTTAAAGTTTGTGATGCCACCCATGGTGTGTGGTAAGGTGGAATACCACCGCTGCCGTTGGGAGCACCCGGTGTCGATGGGCTGGCAGCCAGGTGTTTAACCCCTCCGTAGGTAGGAGGGATGCCCCGGGGCTCGGTGATGCTGGTGGAGGGATACCGTTGGGGAGGTAAGGGTCACTGCGAACTCACTCGGTCCAATAACGCTGACACCGACAACCATGGTAAACCAAAGTTCGTAGCACCGCTGCAGCAGGGAGGGAGCACGCCTGAATCCCATGCCCGATGGTGTTGCTTGTTAGCCTGTGACCTTTTCCTTGGCACTTTTCTACTGATTGGTCCCTGTAGTGCAAAACTAGTCGGGTCCCGCTCACCAGTGTGGCTAACTGGGTGAGCTTGCTCTCCGGGTTCACGCTTAGGATTTTCTGGGTTGTGGATTGGGAAATTCCTATCCCCCTTGTTGCGCTAGTACCCCAATTTTGGAGCGCATGGAGAACGAATCTCGAAGGCTCCGTCCTCCACAGGTGAATTACCAGGACACTTGAAACTACTTCCCGGCCTAGGGTCCACGTACCCTGTCGTTCCCTGGCCCCTGCCCGGAGATGGCACAAGGCCGCCAGCTGCCCTCCTCGGCAGTTCCGTGCCCCTTTTCACGATCCCCTGCGACCGGGGTTCCAGCTCCTGACCTCCTCTCACTTTCACCCCCAACACAACACTCTCCTCTACTACTACTGTCTCCTGACACTCCTGACCTCCCCTTACCAACCCCCCAAGTGGGCGGCCCTATTTCCTTCATGCTGTCCACTGGTGTGTCTGGTGGGTGTAGTGCAGAGTGTTTCTAGGATTTTGATTAGCTTGTTCTTAGCAACACCAAAGGTCAGGGACCCGTAACCAAGGAGGATGCGGATACTGTGCAGAAGGGCAGATTGCACAATATCCTGTGATGACCTGATAGGCCATGGCGTCACACACCCACCTAAACTGACTTCCCAAGCAAGTAGAGTGTAGCACCCCTGAGGTATCAGGTGCCACAAAATGTAACCTGTGGAACCCCACACCCCGGAATACCCATGGCAGTCAAAACACCAGCACCCTCAGGCCACATACCTAACCCCAATTCCAGACTGGAAGACTGCCTAGCAACATGTAAAAGGGATGGGGACTTATTGGTTAATTGCCACCCAATCTGTAAGGAGAGACCCAGCAAAGGGAGGAGCCAGTGGTCAGTTGGGAAGTTGGCGGGAGGAAGTGGTCGGTAGAGAGTTGAGAGTTGGAAGTGAGAATAAAGAGTTGGAAGTGAAGAAGTGAGGAGTGAAGTAAAGAAAGAAAGGTGTAAAGACCTAAAGTAAGAACGGGACGCTGTAAAGGAGAGGACTGTGGAGTAAGGAACTGGGACACCAGGAACCGCGAGTGACCTATGGAAGTGTAATACTCCTGGAACCGCGGGTCGCCTGTGGAAGTCTGGAACCAAGGCTCACAGGACTCAGCACAAGGCGGGGTTGTGACGACATGGACTATGTCGGTGCCTAGCAAGTGTTAAAGTTTCTTAACATTCAGCCGGACATGAAGATATTTTGTTTATAAACGGGGGATAAACCCTCATTGTTTTGTTTCATTGAATCTAGTGTTAAAGTTCTTGTTGACTCATGTAATTACCTTGACCAGAGAGGATAAGATACCCAGACTAATCAATTGCGTGAACCTCCATTGTATTGTTGGATGCGATGTGGCTGGGCTTTCTCCCTTGTTACTGTCAGAGATCATTACTAATAGGGATATTTTATATGCGGCTTGAGATCCAGCCAATAAGAGCCCAGTCTTATCCACCAATCGTGAAGACCCCAATGGTCTGAATGGAGAGCTCAGGGGTATAAAGGTACCGTCACACATAACGAAATCGCTAGCGAGATCGCAGCTGAGTCACGGTTTCCGTGCCGCAGTAGCGATCCCATTAGCGATCATGTTAAAGGGTACTTTACACGCTGTGACATCGCTAGCGATCTCATTAGCGATGTGAAATTCTAGATAGCAAGTGCGATCTTTCGAAATCGCACATAGGTCATTTTACGCATGTGCGATCTCAAAAGATCGCACTTGCGATCTAGAATTTCACATCGCTAGCGATGTCGTAGCGTGTAAAGTACCCTTAGGTGTGACTGTCATGATGTATTTTGCCTTCTCACTGTATTTGCTGTAATACTATGTCTTGGGATGTAAGTGACCAAACCCCCCCGCAGACTGTATCATATTGCAATCAGGCTTCAGCAGTAGCTATTGTCATTGATTTGGTGGGGGTTGCATATATATATTGTTCTTCTCAGCATGGGACTTCTCCAATCTACAACTTGGTAAACAGAACAGAGCCAGCAGTCTAAAGTCCATTCATGCATCAAATGGCCAGGGGGAGGTGTGCCCAACTAAGGGGCTGATCCCAGGAGAGAAGAACATGTTAGAGCAGTTAGTTGTGAGCTGAGTTTTTGAAGAGGAAGGGAGCGAGATCTGATTCTGCGGACAGATCTCGCCGTCCAGTAGATTGTGTGGGATTTCTGGGACTCTGAAAAGGACTATTACGTCGTGATCTGGCACTTTGGATTATCGGGAGGTGCCCCCGAATCTGTTTTATTTGGACTTGTCGTGTGCTGTTCCTGTATTCCTGTTAGTAAACCTGTTGGATCATCCTCGGCCTGTTGTCTCTCCTTGCTCTGCTGTACACCCCGTCACAGTGACACCTACCAGCGATCAGGCCCCAGCTGTGAGATCTCTAGTCGTTGCAGAATGGTCCAGGCCATTTTCTTCAAAGGCGATGGATGTCCTGCTGGGCAGGACACATCGCTATGTTTGACACTGTGTGACAGGGTCACAGTGACTGCTGAGATCGTTATACAGGTCGCTACTGCGACCTGTATTGTTCCTGCATCGCTGGTAAGATCTGACTGTGTGACATCTCACTTGCGACCTCCCAGCGACTTACCTGCGATCCATATCAGGTCGCATCATTTTCGGGATCGCTGGCAAGTCGTTGTGTGTGACTGGGCCTTAAGAAGGAGCACTGTCCATTGCCCAGGTAGACTCTTGCTACATGATACCAATCTAGGACCTGCGGATCTGATTGGCAAGCCATGGCTGAACCTGGATTATAAGACTATGTGGAAGTTGCATGCAAAGATTCGGCTGTGATATCAAGGAAGGAATCCAGCTTGGGACAATACTGTCACCGGACTACAGACTTTGTGGACCTCAGCCAGCTTCCTAAATATGGCGTTATTCCATTCTTGGTGGGTGCCTGCCGAAAGCGGGGTGCTGCTGGTTTGGAGTAAGTAGCCCTGGAAGCTCTGAGTCATGGACATTCTAAATCCCTAGTGAGCCAGCGGAAGGGTGAGAAACTGTTGCTGGTTATGTGCCATATGCCATTAATTGTTTGGGGATCCAGTAAAGTCTTAATATTGTGATTCCCTCACCCTGTGTTGTCTGAGTAGTGTTCCGCCCACAGTTAATGAGGTCAGGCGTTCAGTTGGGATGAGCCCTGGGTCATGCTGTCTTTCTAAAGGCGGCCGGGCCAGCAGACGAGAGCATCCACTTACCCCCGTGTCTCCACAATTAGTGGCAGCAGTGGGATACTACTCTGCCTGGTTTATCCAGGGGAGCTGCAGAGGACTGGTGTTTGCGGACACCGTCCAGGGCTCAACAACCAGGGAGGCACATAAGCATACCCAGCAGGCCATTGGGGAGGCATTCAGGTTTCAGACTCTGCCAAGTCCAACCCCACCAGCTCAGCCATGGGACAAGGACCGGAGAGGAGTTACGACCGCAGCAGTAAATGGATGCTACAGGATCTGTGCCAGATGCGAAAGATTGAATACAGGAACACCTGACACTCGGTCAGACTTGATCCGGAAATTGGTCCATTGGGAGACACAGAATGATGCAGAGGATGACGAGGACACTGCCGATGTGGAACCAGAGGATGCAAACTGTGTGTCTCATCCTAGATCCAGTGACAGTCTGGAAACAAACAAAACTCAAGCAGACCGAGTCAAGGAATTGTTGACTGCATTGGGGCCTGAAGCTTCAAGGGAAGAGAGGGCTGGTGACCTGCAATTAGTGTTGGGAGTTCCAATTTCATTACCACCAGCACCTACCTCCAGGATAGACCACCAAGGAAGTCGTCTTCGCTTCAGGGATGTGCCAGTGTTTAATGATTCCAGCACTGACATAGATGAACACTTGCAAAACGTTTAGGTGCCAATGTGTATGCACCAGGTGCCCACAGCTGAGTGGTCCAAATACCTGTGAACAAGCTTGCCTGCCCGGGCCCAGGATGCTCTCCGGTCACTTGAGCCTCAGGACTGCCTGGACTACGGAATTATTAAAGACACTTTGTTGGCCTTTTTTACCTTAACCCCTGAGAGACTTCGCTTTAAGTTCAGGACTATGTCTCGCCAGGGTGTATCGTATGTAGAATTTGGCAGTCAACCTCATATCCTTACCCAGGGTGCAGGGCCTACCCCTCATGGTTCCAGGTACCCAGGAAATTGGTGTCACTCCCATCTGCACCACAAATCCCAACCTACACCTGACATCATGACCTGTCAGACACACCAGTGGGTTGGTCTAGCTGGAACAGGGCCACCCACGTAGGGGTCAGGCAGACTGGTGGGAGGGAAGAGGAGAGAAAAGTGAGAGCTCCCAAAGTGAGAGGAGCTGGAGTGTTAGCTCCTGGGGAGCTAGTGGGGAGAAGTTGGGTCGCAAGCAGTGATCAGACCAGACCAGAACCAGAGAAGTCGGTGACTGGGTTCAGGGACTGTCAGAACTGACTGGTACCAAACACGACGGGGTACAGGACCCTAGGTCAGGAATCGATTAAATGTCCTGGCAATTAACCTGCAGAGGAAGGGGGCCTTTAGGGACCTTCCTAGGAGCTCAGAGATTGAGGGCATCAGCACAATGAGGGGGACAGGTCCCAAGTGCCAGCCCTTAAGAGCATGGCTACACTACACATAGTGAGCAGGGCCCCCAACAGCTTCAAGCCACAGGGACCACCAACAGACAACAAACTGTGCACAGAGGCAGGCTCCGAATCACTAACTGACACCGGTCGGACCGGGTAATAGGACGAGCTCCCGTCAGCGGCAGCTGTACACAGAGACTTGGTTAAGAACAGTGTGTGTCTCAGTTTATATCCGTCGTACAGTGCATCAACCACCGCAGTGAGTACACCTGTCCCTGTACCCTGCCTCCCATCTCCCCTCATCATCCGAGCACCGGCGGAGGGACTGACTTGCTGCTTCACACCATCTGCCCTGGTCCTCCCTCCAGCAGCGGTGGTACTCCCATTACCGCAACCCGCAGGTGGCATCACGAACATTACTCCCTTGTAAATACCTCCTTCATTGAGTGCCCATTAATTCCCGGGTCCGGGGACCCTTGAGCCACAGCAATCCCAGATCCGAGCAGTCCGCCTGCTTAGGGGCGGCACATTGAGACTTGAAAGTAAAAGAGACAAACACATTTCTATGTAATATTTTTTTCTGATCTTTACTAGGGACATTGTTCACATGTCCAGTAGTCATTCGTTACATCGGATCTGTTGGCAAAAACGTTTTGCAAACACAACTTTTTTGTTTGTTTTGAAAATATTGAATTTTGCAGAATCCGTTTTTTTAACATGGGAATCTAAGGAAAACGATTCTCTTAGTAGATTGCTATTTAGACATTCTTTTTTGTTCAATTTGTAAAGTATACATTTTTTCCTTCCTGGATCTGTTTCAAATGGAAGATAAATAGCAATCCGTTAATGGATGCATTGTTACGCCGGTTTCACATTTGCGTCGTTTTGACAGAAATGGAATCCAGCACAGATGCAGTACAGTTCATTTATTTACAGTGGAAGCGCGACACCATGTGGACACATGCGGTTGTGTATGAAGCATGGTGTCGCGCTTCCACTGTAAATAAATGAACTGTACTGCATCTGTGCTGGATTCCGTTTCTGTCAAAACGACACAAATGTGAAACCGGACTAACAGATGACTACTGGATGAACTTAGTTTAAGTCAGACATTAATCTGCAAAAAGCTTGTTCATGGTACTAATCAGTGCAGAGCAGGGTTTTGCTGGCTAAGGCCAAAGTCACACTTGCGAGTGACTTGTGCGTGACTCGCGTGAGTCTCGTATCACATCTACCAGTACAGCCGTACACTTTCCTGACAGGTGCGCGTTGGCTGTATGTATTTCTATGCAGCTGAGACTCTCCTGTCCAGAGAGCATGTGGCCTTGGCGGGTGATGTGATGCAAGACTCGTGAGAGTCACGTACGAGTCACTCGCAAGTGGGACTCTGGCCTAACTGAGATGCCTTTGACACAATGTTTTCTGGCTTGATTAATATTCCTAGCCTTGTTGCAAAGCTTGTTAACCCTTTCTCACTGCAGACAGTTTTTTTAAATTTTTTTGTTTTATGGTGTCTGATTGCTTGTTCTATACAGTGCAATATAGCTTTGTTTCAGAATATAGCTAAAATGGCTATCGCTTATCAAGCACAGCCCCTGCTTTCTCTTCACAGGAGTACCAAAATGGCAGTCAAAGTAGGTCCTCAGCTGCCATGGCATGGTAACATGACTAAAGCCTGCTTTACACGTTGCAATTTCACATACGATATTGTATGCGATTTGCAACGCCCCCATCTTATGTGTGGCACGTTCAATTTGTTGAACGTGCCGCACAAACGATTAACCCCTGTCACACGTACTTACCCGTCCATACAACCTCGATGTGGGCAGAGAACGTCCACTTCCTGGAGTGGGAGGGACGTTCGGTGTCACATCGACGTCACGTGGCAGCCGGCCAATAAAAGCGGAGGGGCGGAGATGAGCGGGACGTAAACATCCCGCCCACCTCTTTCCTTCCACATTGCCGGCTGGAGCCGCAGGACGCAGGTAATATCTGTTCATCGTTCCCGGGGTGTCACACACTGCGATGTGTGCTGCCTCGGGAAAATTGAACAACCCGACGTGCAATTAGTCAGGATTCAACGACGTGTATGAGATGAACGTTTTAACGTTCAATCGCAATCGCACGTACCTGTCACACACTGCAATGTACCTTACGATGCCGGATGTGCGTCACTTACGACGTGACCCCGCCGACACATCGTAAGATATATTGTAGCGTGTAAAGCGGGCTTAAGGATGCCTGACATGTGAAACGCAGTTTTGAGCTACAAGGGGACATAGCGTTTGCTGTCTGTATTGTAAAGAATAAAGTAATCAGAAGTTTGTTGAGACGGATTGTATTCTTCAAATTTATGGCAAATTATTGCCACTCTACAATTGCTTCAGAAGTGGTGGTGGATAGACATATGCAATACACGCTTTTAAATGCCTGTAACAGAGGTTGGCAGTGGAATTTAATGGGTTAACCACAATGATTGGAGCATAGCTCCGATCACTACTGTTAGAGGAAGATGCCGGCTTTATAATACAGGAGTCCACTCATACAATGGCACACGACTTGTGCTATATATGTAAGGCTTCTTTCACATGTCTGTGCAAAACACACACGTTTTGCACGGTCCGTGGTGTAGCAGACGGACAGCATGAATTTCTATACTTACCTGTCCATGATGCTGCTGTCTTTGGCGCTGCTGCTTCTGGTGCTCGGTGCAGTGCATATGTGTGATGCCCCTGACTCTGTCAGTGTGTCACAGGGAACTGCACCCCTGTATTTTATGGTGCAGATCTGCCGCCCCAGCAGCGGATCGAACCGCTCGGATCCGGGGGTAATGTCCGTTCGTGGCTTGAGGGTCTCCGGACCCGGGGGCTAGGGGCCACACTCGAATGAAGAAGGGGGGTATTTACAGGGGAAGTATTGTTCGTGATGCCACCTGTGGTGTGCGGCAATTGGGAGTACCGCCGCTGCCGTTGGGAGTACCCAGGGTGATGGAGCGGGGCAGCTAAGGTGTCGTCGCCCTCCACGGGTAGGGAAAGGCCCCGGGACTCGGTGGGATGCCGTGGGATGCAGGGGTCACTCAGGTACTCAGTCAATAGGCAGATGCTGACAACCGGGTAAACCAAATCTCAGGGAATCGCTGCAGCTTGAGGGGAGCACGTCCGGGTCCCATCCCCTGTTGTGTCACCTGGTGATCCGTGACCTGCCTCCTGGCACTTAGATTAATTCAACGTGGTGGCCCAGTAGTCTGAAACTTGCTGGGCACTGCTCCCCACTATGGCTAAGTGTGGGAGCCTGCTCTCAGGGCTCACGCTTGGGATTTTCTGTACCGTTTTGTGGGAAAGTCCTATTCCCCTCATTGTGCTAGTGCCCCAATTCTGGAGCGGGTGGGAACAGATCATAAAGGCTCTGTTCTCCTCAGGTAAATTGTTGGGTTGTTTGAAGCTTCTCCCCAACGTAGGGTCCGTGTACCCTATCATGCCTTTGGTCCCGGACCGGTGACAGTGCCAGGCTGCTGACCATCCTCCTTGACAGATCCAAGCACCGAGTCGCAGTCCACTGCGACCAGGGGTCCAACTCTTCTAGGTCCAGACCACCATCTGCAACCTAGACAGCTTCCCTTGGGAGCCTCCATTCCCAAGCACTTCTCACTTCCTCTCCCTACTTTACACTCCTCACCTTCCCTTTCTGACCCCCCAGGGGGGCGATTCTATTCCACTCAAGCCGTCCACTGGTGTGCCTGGTGGGTGTAGTGCAGTGTATATCTAGGATTTGATTCACTGTTGGAGTTAACACTACAAGATAGGGACCCAGAACCATGGGGGTTTGGAATACCACACGGAAAGGCAGTTCGTCCAGTACCCTGTGACCTGATAGGCAAGCGGCATCACACAGAACTCACCCTCCATGGTTCTGGGTTCCTACACACTGGTATTGCTTGCATCAGCACTCAAATCCTAACCACACCTCACACCACACCCTGTGAGGCACACCAGTATGTGGTCTAGCTGGAAAAGGGCCACCTGCCTAGGGGTCAGGCAGACTGGTGGGAGGGATTCAGGAGTCTTGAGTAGCCCTTGGAGAGTGAGGAGCTGAGGGAGTTGGAGGTCCATGTGTAACCTTGGTTAGGTCGCAGACGGTGGTCTGGGACCAGAGGAGTCGGAGACCAGGTCGCAGGGTATTGGAGAAGGGTGCATTGACTTAGTTTTGGAGAATGGTCGGCAGCGGAAATTCCAATAACTGGACCGGTACCGAGCAGCACCGTAGACAGCAGGGCTGGAGACAGGTGAGAATGGAAAAGCATTTTATTTCACAAACACGTGGATTTCTCCAGTACGTGTCATACTGATGTCCCATGGATCACATCAGTGTTTGCTGTGTGCAGTCCGTGTGACACCCATGCTGCTGAAAAAAAACAGGACATGTCTACATGTGGAGCACACGGACACATGTATGCTCCACATGGGCACATGATCCACGTGAAAATACGCATGTGTGCTCAGAGCTATTGATTTTAATGGGTCTACGTGTGTCCGTGTCTCCAATACGTGTGAAAATGGACCTAAAGCCTGTTTTACATGTTACGATTCTGCATACTATATCGTATGCGATCGTAACCGCCCCCATCGTATGTGTGGCACATTCCATTTTGTTGAATGTGCCGCACAAACGATTAACCCCTGTCACACGTACTTACCTGTCCATACGACCTCGATGTGGGCGGCGAACGTCCACTTCCTGGAGTGGGAGGGACGTTTGGCGTCACAGTGACGTCACGCGGCAGCCGGCCAATAGAAGTGGAGGGGCGGAGATGAGCGGGACGTAAATATCCCGCCCACCTCTTTCCTTCCGCATTGCCGGCTGGAGCCGCGGGATGCAGGTAAGATCTGTTCAATGTTCCCGGGGTGTCACACACTGCCATGCGTGCTGCCTCGGTGTGACGCCCTGGGCAAGCCAGGGGTCACAGGTCATCGCACCACCACACCCTACACCCCAGTTAGGAACACCCAAGCTACCAAAATCCTTGTTGCCTTCCTCCAGGGGCTGATGTTCCCACCAGGGGGTGGGCCAGGCGGTTGGCTCCGCCCACCGAGGAGTACACAGCCCTGGAGGCGGGAGGAACCAGGCAGTCAAGTGAGGGAAGTGAAAGAGTGAGGAACAAGTTAGAGTTTGGAGGGAGAAGTGGAAAGAACAGAGTTAGCTCAGGGAGAGCTTGAGTGTGGAGCAAAGATAGAGTTTGGACAGGAAGAAGAACAGAGTCTAGCTGAGTGCTAGAGTGGAGTGAGGAAAGTGAAGTGAAGTGGAAGAAAGTGGTAGCAAAGCTAAAGAGAAGAGCTGAAGTGACAGTAGTAAAGCCTGAAGTTGGTCCGGCTGTGTGCCCCGGACAGTGACAGCAAGGTCAGCAGACGGCGGTGATAGTCCGCAGGGGTGACTGCTCGGAGGTTGCTGGAAGGACCGCGGACGGGTAGTGGCCCGGCGGTCTGGAGCAGTATACGAAGAACAGTCAGCACCAGGGCAGGGGCCTCTCGGATCCCGGCAAGGCTAGGAGTCGCCATAATTTGCCGAATCCGTCAGTGAAGGGGACGTCTGTCTCCAAACAACCAAGTCCCGATTGAAGGCAACAGTCCAACCGTAACAGAGAGACACCGCCACCGTCAGGGCACCAGTTTCTCAGGGCCAGCGCCTGCGGGCAAAGTAGGGCTCCTCCGGCCAATATCCAAGCCGGGGAGCGGGTTACCGGTGGGAACCCATCGCTACCAACACAGAAACATTAGGTGCAGGAAAAGGGACATCACCGTCACCTACTGGGGAAAGCAAGTGCAGCCGTCCGTGGGAACCGTCTTTCCAGCCGTGTGTTTTACCGAAAAACTGTGTCAACGTCTCAGGCTGAGTGAGTACCACAGTGCCGCAAGGCACAGCGCTGCCCCCGCGTCCCTGTGCCCACCAAGCCCTGCATCACCCACCTAATCACTGGGCCCCGGGATCACCAACCCCTACCCAAGGAGGGGCAACACAACAACTGGCTGCTCCATACCATCCTTCCCGGGATCCCCATACAGAGCAGCGGTGGTGTCAACAAATCACCACAACCGTGGGTGGCGTCACGGACAATAACCAATCCCCACACCCAAAATCCCCTTTCACTCACGGGCGAGGAGCGCCGCTAGAGTCCCCGGGATCCGGCCCATCGCTCGAGCCACCGAGCAGCAGCAGGCCGCAGCAGCCGCGGCAGCCGGACCCGAGCAGCAGTGGGAGAGCGCGGCGTCCCCTCCTCCGCCTGCGACATCGGGAACATTGAACAACCTGACGTGCAATTTGTCAGGATTCAACGACGTGTATGCGATGAACGGTTTAACGTTCAATCGCAATCGCACGTACCTGTCACACACTACAATGTACCTTACGATGCCGGATGTGCGTCACTTACGATGTGATCCTGCCGACACATCGTAAGATATATTGTAGCGTGTAAAGCGGGCTTTACACGTACCGGAGACACGGACATGTGAAGGAGGCCTAAGGTGGATGTTGGGAAGAGGTTTAAGGGTCAGACCTTTACGCACAGGGTAGCTACTTTATCTAGGTAAAACTGGTGAGTGTGATCATTTTCCTCCCATGAGAGAATTAATTAGCATTTTCTTCCCATTGAGCAATGCCTGTATGAATCCATACTCAGCTAGTCTCCAAGAGGAAGCCCATTACTCAAAAAGCTGCATCTAATTAGTCAGTTCTGAAACAGATTTTTGTTGTTGGGTGTCCGAATAGTTATGTTTCAAGGTTTATTGAAAGATTGATGAGGTGGGTTTCCATGGTCAGCCATGATCTGATACCATATGTTGCTGTAAACTGACATATATAGCTAATAACACACTGTAATGAGCTTAGGTTTTGATTGCATTTATAACTCACAAAACTATGTACGGTACATTAAACTCATTGTTTTTTTATCTCTTTTATTTACATTTGTTTGTCACCAAAACAATTTTTGCCCATGTATTGTAACATACAAAAAATACAAATGAATAAATAGAAATATAGAACATATGTAAGTATAAAAACATACAAAAATGTAATACTGGTATATTGTAATAACACAAAATGCAAATCCAAATTGTGTGTGTGTATATATATATATATATATATATATATATTTTTGTTATATGGAAAAATATAAACTGGATGGTTTTCATACAAGGGAAAACAAAATATGCTATAAAACTTAAAAACATTGGCCAAAAAAAATCTGTGCCGGTTATGTGCAGGAGAACATGTTTTACCAAAATGTACCTGAACTCCTCTTCCCATGTTAAAGGGAACCTGCGAGACATAAATTGCAGTCTAATTTGTAGGCAATGTAGGAGATGCTGAGTATATTAGGGCCATGTTCACACGTTTAGTATTCGGTGAGTGTTTTACCTCAGTATTTGTAATATAAAACCAAGAGGGGGTGATAAATACAGAAGTGGTGCCGTTTTTCTATTATACTTTTCCTCTGATTGTACCACTCCTGGTTCTGGCTACAAATACTGAGGTAAAAAACTCACCAAATATTTACATGTGCCCGTGGCCTTATATACAGCTTTGTGGAAAAGGATTCTCTATTATTGATATTTCATTGAAATCCCTGATCATTCTGGGCTTTTTAGTCAAGTGGGAAGTCTTAATCAGTGATTTGACAGCCTTCCCTGTATAAGTATGCATACACATATAGCTGTCAGTCACTGATTAATACCGCCCAATTGACTGAAAAGCTAGAAATGAGCCGAGGTTTTGATAAATACAGATTATTTTTCCCCACAAAACTATATATCATTATTTTCAGCTCCTACTGCTATATATCACACTGCATGCATTTCAGTGTCACAGGACCCCTTTAATTTTAAGACAAAAATAGGTAGTATTGTCTCTAACATTTAATGTGCTGATCTATAAATCAATCAAAAGCTATAAAAAAAGTGAGACACATAATTGAACTGTACCACAATAAACTTCCAAGACAAAGTTATACCTGTATGTAAAGTCAATTTAATCACTGTTCAATGCCCAAACTTCATCCACCCTAAA
Source organism: Anomaloglossus baeobatrachus (assembly GCF_048569485.1). Lineage (NCBI taxonomy): Eukaryota > Metazoa > Chordata > Amphibia > Anura > Aromobatidae > Anomaloglossus > Anomaloglossus baeobatrachus. The sequence goes on from NC_134355.1 coordinate 442,123,326, forward strand.
CTTTTCTTCTGAGTAAAAGATACATAGGATAATAAACATAATACAGTATTCTTTATTTTATAATAATAATAGTAATAATATTGTATAATAACATTTAGGTACCCTGAGATGTGCACAGTAGTTCAGCAAGCATTGTGGTGAAGTCAAACATCTCTAAGCCAAAAGGGTAACGTTGACAATTTACAATTTTCACTTGTCCTCCACACTATATCCCTATTCCTTTATTATACAGTAGCCTCCAATTTGGCAGTTGCATGCACAGCAGCCACATCTTCAGCTTTTTCCTTTCCCCATTGGGTCATTTATTTATTTTTATTTTTATTTTTATTTCTACAAATTTGAAATAGTGCCTAATGTAACTGTATGTTTTTATTTTACTTTATGTGATTGCCTTCTTTGACATATTGTTTTTGTCTCACAGTCCTTGAAACAGACCATAAGTTTTGGTCGAAACGTTGGACTTGTACACATACGATTTTTTTGATATCCTCACAAGAACAATAAAATATATTCAAACGAAATATCATCTTTGGAAATCACTTTATTTAGTGTGCCGGATTCTTTACATCTACACCTTCAGCTCAAGTGACACAAAGAATAAGACAAATAATTCAAAATATAACATATAATATATAAAGCTGTGTGTGTGTGTACGATGTGTGTGTGTACTGTGTGTGTGTGTACGGTGTGTGTGTGTGTATGTACGGTATGTGTGTGTATGTACAGTATGTATGTATGTCCGCTAAATGAATCCGCACCATCACATTTAAAACCACAAAATTGCGATTTGGGTGCTACATTTTTGACCCAAATCCGTGCATTCATAAAATGAGCATGTCAATTATTTGTGCGTTCTGGATGCAGCTCCCACTCTGTCTATGGTGGGGGCAGCATCCCGAGCGCATGAAATCGGCTTTTTTTAACAAATAAACTGCATTCATTATGCAGTGTTTCTGCAGCGATTTGACGTGCACATGTGCTGTCAAATCGCTGCAGAATATTCTGCAGTTACGTACGCATGAGCCCATAGACTATGTTTTGAGGGGAAATTTTACCCTGCACTTTACAGTTATCGCACCCCAAAAAATGCTTACTTACTGTTTTAAAGTGTGAGGTAATATATTGGGTGTTTTGACAGTTAGATGCATGTTTATCAGGTGTCCTATAGCAACAAATCACAGCTCTGCTTCTATTATGCTACAGGTCATTAATAGGAGCTCTGATTTGTTGCTATAGGCAAAGAAGAACATTCTTAGTATAAGGGCAGAGTCACACTGGCGTATGGCATCCGATGTGAGAGCATCAGATGCAATATGCTAATGACCCTCGGATCAGGCTCTGCTGCGAGCGTGAGCTAAGGGTACTTTCACACATCCGGATTTTTGCTCTGCGGCACAATACGGCGTTCTGCAGAAAAACCGCAACCGGCTTTTGTAACGCCGGTTGCGGTTTTTTTTGCATAGACTTACATTAGTGCCGTATTGTGCCGCAGGGGCTTGCGTTCGGTCCGGTTTTTGCCGCATGCGGCAGATTTAGCCGATGCGGCGGCCGGATCGAACGTTCCCTGCAACGTTTTTTGCTCCGGCAAAAAACACCGCATCGCGCCGCATCCGGCCGCTGCGGCGCATTTTTCAATGCATGCCTATGGCGGCCGGATGCGGCGCGATGCGGCAATAACCGCATCCAGCCGCCGCATGCGGTTTTTGCCACTGCGCATGCTCAGTAGCATGCCGCAAGCGGCAAAAACCGGACGGGCCGCATGTAAAAACTTATGCAAAGGATGCGGTGTTTTCACCGCATCCGTTGCATAGTTTTCACAGCCGGATTGAGCCGCAGGGCTCAAACCGGATGTGTGAAAGTAGCCTAAGTGACATGCTACTGTGATCCAATCTTGTGATTGGATCACAGCTGCGGAGGAGAGGGAGAGATTAATCTGAGTCCAGTCCGATGTTTCTCTCACACCCATAGACTTGTATGGGAGCAAGTGATCCGAGCTTCACAGACAATTGCAGCATGCTGCCAATTTTTTCCACAGTTCGATTACGGCTGAGAAAAAACACGCAGATCTGAGCTGCAGCATTGTCTTACATGGGGCCGAGTGCAATGCAAGATTTTCTCACTGCACTCGTGTGAGTCATATGCCAGTGTGACTCTACCCTAAGAGCTTATGTGTCAGTTGGTTTGACTTCAGTGGTGAGAGGGTGAGTGAGAGAGGAGAGTGAGAGAGAGGGGAAGTAAGGGAGAGAGAGCAAGAGAGACTTACGGTAGTTACTATCCTGGGCAATGCCGGGTACTACAGCTAGTCAGTTATAAAATCTAAAGCAAGCAAAAAAATGGATAAATTTGATCAGATCACTTAGGCTATGTATGATAGCTAATAACTGCAATCTAGTTTTTGAATGGACAACACCTTTAGATTTATTTGTAAGTTTAATTTTTTTTACTCAATAACAAATTTATTTAAAGACAGACATCTGTTAATCACACATGGCTGCAAGTATGTGATATGTATACTTCCAACTAGAACCTGACTACAAGGTATACGGCTCTGCGCAATACAGTTACATTTAGCACACTGAAAGCAGTCTAGTTACATTCTGGCAAGGAGTCTGCGTATTGGGGAGGATGATAAAGAAATAACTCATGAGAACAAAATGACAAATAATTGTATAATTCTCCCCCTTTTTCTTTTGTCTTACTTTTTCTTCTATTTCTGATTTTCCTTAAAGGGAACCTGTCAGGTGCAATATGCACCCAGAACCACGAGCAGTTCTGGGTGCATATTGCTAATCCCTCTCCCTGTATCTAGTAGCATAGATAAATGTATTTTTAGAAAAAGTTTTTCTAATGATCCTTTATAATATGCTAAAGAGGCCAGGGACTAGTCGAAAGGGCATTAGTTCCCTTGGCTAGTCAGGCCCCTTAGCATGTTAGCACGCCTCTGTGGGCGGGATAACATGCTAATGAATGTGTAGTGTCAGAAGTAAGGTCGCTCTCACCTCTGCTGCCACTGCTTGTTTTCGGCTCAGTGCGCATGATCAGAATGTCTCCAGATTTCCGGTCATGTGCATGCGTACACCTGGTCTCATAGTACGCATGACTGGAAGTCCGGTACTTTAGATCATGCGTACTGAGCCGAAATCCAGCGTCTGGTGCAGTGGCAGCAGAGAGCACTGAGAGTGACCATACCTTGGACGCTGCACATTCCTTAGCATGTTAGCACACCCACAGGGGCCCACAGGGGCGTGCTTACATGCTAATGAGGCCAACTAGCCACGGAAGTAATGCCCTTGCAACTAGTCCCCTCACTCATTAACATAAGATAAAAGATCTTTAGAATTACATTTTCTAAAGATCTCTTTATCTATACTACTAGATACAGGGATAGTAAGGCAAGAATTAGCAATATGTACCCAGAACTGCTTGTGGCTCTGGGTGCATATTGCACCCCACAGGCCCCTTTAAGGTATGTTCACACATAGGTTTTTTTATGAGGATTTCAAAGTGGATATGCTTCAAAATGCAGATGAAAAAAGCTTCAAATACTATTAAAAATGCCAGCTAATAATTTTAATAGGAAAATATGCATACACAGTAATGTACATGGAACTATCTTTTCCACATGTTTTTCCAATGTGGAAAAAAGAAGCAATACAGTATGTCATACTTCTTACTCAAAAGTAATTCAAATTTGACAATTAAATGAATTGTTGGAAAAAAAAGTTTTACACAACAATAACATAGAAACAAACAACCCTCTAAAATTTGTCCCAAAAGTTCTTTTTTTTTAAAGGGTTTCTTTTAAAAAAAATCCACATAAAAACCTAAATAGGCATAAATGCATTTGTCTTTGTCAACCTAAGCCAGATTTCTGTGTATCTTTTGCTCCTGGTTTAGTCTAACAAATACTTATCCCAAATACTGATCAAAATGTGTCTGTGCAAAAAGTGGCCATAGGGCTCACACAGGACATGTTCTTTGTTTTAAAACGCATGTAAAATAGCCAACACTTTAATGCATTTACAGTGTTATGTTATTTTGATATAGTATTTCTCTTTTATGGCATTTTTAACTTTCTATAGAGGAGTCTGCGGAACAAAATGCCATTAATCCTAAAATTCTAGTTATAAAACACTCTATACCTCTAAAATGTAACCTTTCACTGCAGACTTTCAGTCATCTAATCACAGAGTTCTTAGCCCTAATAAATGCAGCAGTTAAACGTTAAAAGGTTAAAAAGTTAAGGTTAAACATATTCTATAAAATCAGACTGAGTGTGTGCACACAATGTCTTTTAGATGCCGGAGTACCCACTCAGTATTGGAAGCAGAACAAGACTCAGGAAAACGCTGGAGATCTGTTTCCTGAAGTGTCTTATGGGGGTTCTTTTCGGCAGTTTCTGCAGTGGATTGGCTGATGGCGTCTTTTACTTTCAACTATAAAAATAAACTGGTTATCAGCTGCTAGAAAAATGGTCTGATCACTTCTATTAGCCACGTCACAGTTTCAAATCTTGAAATGGTTAAATAAGCTGAGAAAGACGTGCACAGCAAGTCATTTTGACATTGCAATGTACAATTTTTGCACATATTTTTTAAACACTTTTTTTCAGGCTAAATCGGCCTTTAAAAGATAGAGTGGACACATACCATTAAGTTTCCTTTAGATACAGTTTTTTGCAGTGTTTTTATCTGGCTAGTAAATGATTTTATGGCTAATACACCGAGGTGTTATCAGGGCATTACTGGCCTTACTGGTGTATGGGGCCCGGTGAAGATGGGGGACCAGCCTGGGCCATATGTAATTAGTTAGCTTTATTAAAGGGAATCTGTCACCAGGTTTTCACCACCTAATCTGACCTTTTGAGTTGTTCCTGCCATACTTTGCTCAGGGAATTCAGCTAAGCTCAGCTCATTACAGTATGGAACTGTGCACCAACACAGCCTCTGCAGAATAGGATGATCAGAAACAGTTTATGAAGGACAATAATTCCACAAATTAACTCTTGATGAAGCATATCTGGTACAGTGGAACCTCGCTTAATGAGTAACCCAGTTAGCGAGTATTTCGCCTAACGAACAAGGCTTTCTGTAAATTTGTAACTCGGTTTATGAGAAAACCTTGCTGTACGAGCAAACTACTCACAGCACACACTTCCGGTTCCGTACATCCACCGTGCTCTAACTCGCTCTTGCAGTCCACACAAACACACACAAGCACGCACAAACACACACTAACAAACACGAACGCACGCACACACACATATTATGCTCACCTTACCTTCTGTTCCCTCGCCGGCTTCCTGGAACTTGCATGTATCGGGTAACCAAGGCGACCGATGCCAGACCTTCAGCTCTCAGCATGCTGACATCAAAGGCAGGAGCCACTTCTCTCTGATTGGCCAGCGCGCTGCCTTTACGTAGCGGCTGACAGGGGAAGGTCCTCCCTCCACAGGATGTGAATCCGGTAACCATCGCGACGAGTGAGGAACTTACCCTGTCAGGCACTACTCACATGCAGTGCGCTGGCCAATCAGAGGCAAGCGGCTCCTGCCTTTTACGTCAACTCACTGAGTGCGGAAGGTCCGGCATCGGTCTCCTTGGTTACCCGATACACGTCTTGTACAGGCGAACTGCAAGTTCCAGGAGACCGGTGAGGGAACGGAAGGTAAGGTGAGCATAATCTGTGTTTGTGCGTGTGTGTTTGTGCGTGTTTGTGCATGTTTGTACGTGTTTGGAATGGCACAATAGTGCACCAGGATGGGATATTTAACAAGTTGTGGAATGAATTGTCTGCATTGCAATGATTTCCTATGGGAAATCTTGCTTTGCTGAACGAGTAACTTGGTTAACAAGCACACTCTCAGAATGGATTGTTCTCGTTAACCAAGGTTCCACTGTAATTGCAAGCCATTCCTGGTGACTACCTGTTGAAGCTGCATGAAAGAATGCCAAAGGGTTGTAAAGCTGTCATCAGAGTAAAAGATGGGGTACTTAGAGGAATCTAAGGTTTAACACTAGAACTACTGAGGTAGTCATTTTGACTACTTTGCACCATGTATTTCTATATAGGTGTCACGAGTCCAGTAGTTCTAGTGTTAACACATAATCTGTCGTACACATATTTCTTTCCTCCTTGTTTCCATACCTTTGTAATTTTGCTACCTCCAGTCTGAATCTATAATATGCACATTCCAATAAGAAAAAGTAAAACCATTGCATGAACAGGTCTTTTGACTGCTACTGTATATACACTTATAATTTCTGCTTCAATCTGATCTCAATGGATTCTTTTGTGGAAAAATATCTAGGATAGCTTCAGAAAAAAAACATAACCCTTGCCTTATCCTAATTGGTAAATACATTTGAGAAAATGTTTAATGCATGTTTGAGGTCTTTCTAACCATAGCAATAAATTTAAAACTCTCAAAACCAGTCATTTTTATTTGCCAATGAAAAAATTTTTTGGGTATGAAATATTATGATTTTTTTGAATTGTCATGTTTGGCTGATATTAATCGTAGTAAAAATGAACAAAAGCAAAGCAAAAACTGCTAAAACTATGAAAGGTAATTCATAAAATGCCTAAGGCTACTTTCACACATCAGTTTTCTGCATTCAGGCACAATCCTTTTTTTTCCTGATGCAAAGGATCCGGCAAAAACGGATGCAAACTGTATCCACCGGATCCGGTTTTTAACGGATCCGTTATGCCGGATGCGTACAAAACCGGATCCGGTGGATACGGTTTGCATCCGTTTTTGCATCCGGTTTGTCCTTTTTTTTGAAGGATCAGCTTTTTTAATTAATTTGGTGCATGCGCAGTTTACAAAAACGGATCCGGTAGCCGCATCCATTTTTTACCGCATTGCGCCGGATCCGGCGTCCATAGGCTTTCATTGTAAAACACGCCGTATCGCGCCGGATCCGGCGCGATGCGGTTTTTTTTGCCGGACAAAAAAACGTTGCAAGATACGTTGCCTCCGGCCGCCGCTTTGATAAATTTTGCCGCATCCGGAAAAAAACGGATGCACCGCAAAGCCATCCGGTACAATCCGGTACCAATGCAAGTCTATGGGGAAAAAACGGATGCGGTACCGGATCCGTTTTACCCGTTTTTTTCCGGATTGAACCTGATGGCAAAAAACTGATGTGTGAAAGTAGCCTTAAGCAGCATAAAGAAAGGAAAATACTGTTTGGAATGTTTTGCAGGTCTCTTAGGCTCTCCATGCTGCCCTACTTGTTCCAGGGACCATTTATGGAAACAATATTGTGACAGCGCAATATAGCAACTAGAGGATTTTATACCTGGCATGTCAGGCATAAAAAACTTACATTATTTTTGTCGTTCTGTTCTAATGACAGACCAAACAATGTAAAACACACACACACACACACACACACACACACATATATATATATATATATATATATATATATATATATATATATATTAGAGCTTAAAGTGTAACTATAAGACACTTCTTACCATAAGACGCACCATAGATTTAGACAGCAGAAAATAAGAAAAATATTTTTTCATAGTTTTTAAAACTTCCCTGGTGGTGTAAGTTAAGGGATCATTAGCCCTAATTTAATGGGGTAGAGTAAGAAAGTAATAAATCTATTATTAGTGTTTATCTGCAGTGTGTGTGTATTATACACACACAGCACTGCTAGATGCCCATTTACATACACAGCTCTGCTACCTGTACATTTGCACTCACACACACAGCTCTGATACATGCACATTTGCACTTACCCACACAGGTTTGCTATGGACACAGTTATATTTACACATACATCTCTGCTACATACACAACTCTGCTACATGCACAGTTACACTTACACACACAGCTCTACTGTGTAGACCATAGGGTGACCGCACTCACTACCTTATGGTGACTAATGGAACTGTAGTGTTTATACTGGTGAATTGTATTGAAATGTATTAATGTACAATATCTCTTCTGTGTAATACGGCCGGCTGCCACCAGGTGTTATGGGTCCCAGGTCCCTTAGAGAGAAGGGATGGATAGGGAGTGACAGCGCAGCAGGGGTTAAGTGAGAGGGTGGCTCATCAGCACAGGAAGAGATATAGGAAAAGGCAGCTTCCTGTTTCAGTCAGATAGGGAGATGCTGTGATAGAAGAACAAGAGACAAGGACCTGCAGGGTTAGAAGCAGTGGAGTGGATAATGTGGAGGTGAGAGACAAAAGACAGTGAAGAAGAGGAGAAAGAGAGCATTATACAGTGAATGGGGAGCTCGTCTGCAGTGAAGTGTAATACCAGTAAAGAGGAGAAGCAGAGGAGAAAGGCGCCCCTTCCTAGACTGGCACTTGCTAATACTTGAGGGAACGCAGTCACAGTGGGAGGGAATCAATGGAATCCATCCATTTGTGAGCCGAGCTGAACAATCCACCATCATGCTGAGGGATTGGGTCACAAATTGGAGTATAAGTCACCCCATGGTTGCCAGAACTGTAGAGCCCAGCTCAGTATGGAATAGAATGCAAGTAACTGTTGATTCTGTAAAATCTGCCTTGAAAAGCTTGGAACTGTCTGCAAACAAAGCTTTAAGTAAAGTGTTAAAGTTAATCTGGTGGGGACTCATTACTAACAATGCTGGGTGAGCATCTGATCGCAGTGAACGAGGTCCTGAGAAGACGGACGAAGATGCAGAAGTGCAGCTGCAGGCAAGTAACACCTCCACACTCACTCCATACACAACTCTGCCTCCGTGTCTGTACTGTGCCGAGTTGGGTTGAGGACTGCCACGACCCTCACCCATGACTGCCCTTCCCTGGTACTTTACAACTACATGCACAGTTATACTTCCACACACAGCTCTGCTACATGCACAGTTACACTTACATACACACACACTAAAAATGACCACATCTTGTAGTTATTAATTGGAATCTAAACTGACACTGTAGTATTTGAACAGCTAATAGACCTGCTGCTTGATTAACTGAACAACCTTTCAGATCATGTGATCAGTCACATGACCTTTAAGGTCCTGAGGTTACTTGTGTGAAGGGTCATTCAGCTGCTTAACTCCTGCAATGTTTATCCGTTCACATCCCGGGGAGGTTGTGGCTAAATCCCAGTGGCTACAAGGACCTTGGGTGTGACCGACTTGATTAGTGGGCATCAACTGCTTGCTTGGTGGGCGTGGTGATGTCTATTCCCATCCACTATAATGGTGAAAGGGGGGCTTCGCTCTCTCCTGCACACATCCATCTGGGGTATTACCCCCAGATGCCTGCATCTATTATAAGCAACTCCATGACCACGTGGACTTAAAAAAATAATGTTGTTTCCTGGTATCAGCTATTTTGGTAGAGGCCTTGCCCCATCTGGTCACATGGGTATGATGTCAGCAGAGGTACCTTAACCTACTGGAATTTAGCCATTACCGTCCCGGTAAGCTTCATCTCCTGCTCTGCACAGATCACATAGATCAGTGCAGAGCAGGAGGAGAGGGCAGCTCTCTGTCATCAGGAAGGATATGGTGTCAGCATTCTTCTCAATCACAGAAAGCTGCCTAGAGGCTATAAGACACACACACTTTTTAACAGAAATTTTTCTTTTTAAAAAGTGTGTCTTATAATCCGCAAAAAAACCCTGTAGTTAGTATTTCTCTTTCATATTCTTTTTTTTGGCAAGGATTAAATAATTTGGGTTGCAAATATTGTTAAAAGTTAATTATAGTGTTTTACAAAATGTCTAATAAAAGAAAAATAGCAATGACAATGAACAGGTTAGTGTAAAAAAAAACATATTACAACTAAGAATGTGGGATACATTAGCAGTAGAAGAAACACCACCACCACAGTGTCACCAGCTTTCCAGGATGTAGTACTACTAAAACCAGGCTACCGTTGGCTTCCTTTGCCTCCTGCAAGCATATTAGTAGGGAGTAAGCATGGGGCTATTATAGAATATAAAGTGCATTAGTCAACCCTGTCACTACAGGATGATGCTACCTCCAACAGCGACACCATCAGCTTGAGTCAGTGTTCTGCACAAAACAGTCTGATTGATGACAAATGACTTAAAAAGGAAAAATTTAGATGATTTTTTTTATTCAGAAATTAAATGGGCTATTAGTACTACCAGGTTACCATCCACGTCTATAGTGAGGTCCCTTAGACATTACTAAGGCCGTATTTGCTTTAAAAGATTGAAAGGATTTTGGATACAATCCAACTGAATGTTAGTGTTTATTTGTTAATTTGTACAAAGTTTGCAGAAATAACAGGGATTCGTTTCTCTATATGCCATGTGACACAGACCATAGCAGAGTCCTTCATAGTTGCCCATCCCTCCTCCCTCACCGGTGCCCGATGGTGTCCCTGGAGGTGTAAGGGTTGCCGATACTGGCAAACTGGTGACCCAGAAGCATCTTCCTGGATACAATCACATGCCTCAGATATATATATATATATATATCTATATATATAATTGCCTTATTCTGTCTGTCTGTCTGTCTGTCTGTCTATCTGTCTGTCTGTCTGTCTGTCATGCTCCGAAATTGTGTCCTTACGGTGACACAAAGCTGATTGGCCGCTGGGCTCGCCATGGCCCCGCCCCCCCACACGGATTGGCCTCTCGCCCCGGCTCTCTGCAGGCCCCGCCCCCCTCACGCAATGCACGCTCGCTCTGGCCCAACTGACACGGAGCCGCGACTCCCAGGTGAGTACACACACACATCAGATCACACTCACTCTCACACTCACTCTCACACACACCTCACACATCACAACATGCTGGGATATCGCTTGCTTCTACACCGGCTGCGTCAGGATCCCGGCAGCGCCAGACATAACCTTGCGATGCTGGGATCTTGACGGAGGCCGTGAAAGCTGGTAACCATTATACACATCGGGTAACTAAGGTCCCTTAGTTACCCGATGTGTATCATAGTTACCAGTGTACACCGGCTCACACTCACTCTCACACACACCTCACACACACATCACATCGCATCCACACATCAAGGTCCTGCAGCGGCGGAAAATACAGACACATAACAGCACACACACATAACAGCACACACATACACACACACAAATCAGATCACACTCACTCTCACACACACATCACATCGCATCCACATACTCACAACATCCTGGGATATCGCTTGCTTCTCGGCGGCGGTACTGTGCTGTTAGCTTCCAGGACCTGCGGGAGGATCACATGGCCAGAAGCATGTGATACTTCCGGATGTTGTGAGTATAAGCGCGTATGTGCGATATCGTCAGTGTCTGTGTGTGTGAGTGGATGCGATCGGGTGTGTGTGAGTGGATGCGATCGGGTGTGTGTGAGTGGATGCGATCGGGTGTGTGTGAGTGGATGCGATCGGGTGTGTGTGAGTGGATGCGATCGGGTGTGTGTGAGTGGATGCGATCGGGTGTGTGTGAGTGGATGCGATCGGGTGTGTGAGTGTCGGCAGAGGAGCACGGCGTGCTGGAGGAGGCTGGGAGCAGAGAGGCTGATCATGGGGAAGGCTGGGAGGAGAGAGGCTGATGCTGGGGGAGGCTGGGAGGGGGAGGCTGGGACGAGGGAGGCTGATGCTGGTGGAGGCTGATGCTTGGGGAGGCTGATGCTGGGGGAGGCTGGAAGGAGAGAGGCTAATGCTGGTGGAGGCTAATGCTGGTGGAGGCTGATGCTTGGGGAGGCTGATGCTGGGGGAGACTGGGAGGGGAAGGCTTATGCTGAGGGAGGCTGGGAGGAAGGAGGCTGGGAGGAGAGAGGCTGATCCTGGGGAAGGCTGGGAACGGGAGGCTGATGCTGAGGGAGGCTGGAAGGAGAGAGGCTGATGCTGGGGGAGGCTGGAAGGAGAGAGGCTGATGCTGGTGGAGGCTGATGCTTGGGGAGGCTGATGCTGGGGGAGACTGGGAGCGGAAGGCTGATGCTGAGGGAGGCTGGGAGGGGTAGGCTGGGAGGAAGGAGGCTGGGAGGAGAGAGGCTGATCCTGGGGAAGGCTGGGAAGGGGAGGCTGATGCTGGCGGAGGCTGGAAGGAGAGAGGCTGATGCTGGTGGAGGCTGATGCATGGGGAGGCTGATGCTGGGGGAGACTGGGAGCGGAAGGCTGATGCTGAGGGAGGCTGGGAGGGGGAGGCTGGGAGGAAGGAGGCTGGGAGGAGAGAGGCTGATCCTGGGGAAGGCTGGGAAAGGGAGGCTGATGCTGAGGGAAGCTGGAAGGAGAGAGGCTGATGCTGGGGGAGGCTGGAAGGAGAGAGGCTGAGGCTGGGAGGAGAGAGGCTGATGCTGGGGAAGGCTGATGCTGAGGGAGGCTGGGAGGGGAAAGCTGATGCTGGGGAAGGCTGGGAGGACGGAGGCTGGGAGGAGAGAGGCTGATCCTGGGGAAGGCTGGGAGAGGGAGGCTGATGCTGGAGGAGGCTGGAAGGAGAGAGGCTGATGCTGGCGGAGGCTGATGCTGGGGGAGGCTGGAAGGAGAGAGGCTGATGCTGGTGGAGGCTGATGCTTGGGGAGGCTGGGAGAGGGAGGCTGATGCTGAGGGAGGCTGGGAGGAGGGAGGCTGGGAGAGGTAGGCTGAGAGAAGAGAGGCTGATGCACACACACACACACACACACACACACACACACGCGCGCACTGCACAACACACCACACACACACACACACACACACACTGGGAACCACAAACAACTGCCCTACACAGACACCCACACACACAGACAACGCTGCACACACACAACACCCAACACACAAACACCGCGGCACACACAAATATACGCACATACCGCACAACACACACATTGCACAAAACATACCTCCCCCCGAAACACACCACACACACACAAACCGCGCAACACACACAACGCTACAGACACACAGCGCTCCACAAACAACGCAACACACGCAACACACATACAACACCGCTCTCACCCCCCGCCACACCCAGACAACACCCAGAACATGTACAGCGCCTACACAAACACTTGGTAACTACACACAACAACATCTCTATATATATATATATATATATATATATATATATAACAAAAATCATACATGAACTACACAATACGTAAATTCTAGAATACCCGATGCGTAGAATCGGGCCACCTTCTAGTATATATATATATATATATACACACACACACACACAGGAGATCAAAATTAAAGAACAATGTATGATCACTTGCTTTTTTCAGAAACGATTTAATCTACATTAATCAACATTTGAAGTTTTTTCTGTAAGGGGTACACTATGCCACAAGAGCAGTGTTTTACAAAAGATCCTAACTTTATCAACGTAAAACTTTTTTTTTCCCCAAAACATGATGATCATAATTACAGAACAAATATGACTGTAGCACAGAGAAAGATTATAAGTAAATTTTCTGAAGGTAACAACAGTCACCAATCAGTAGGATGTGTACTGGCCTTTGCTTTGAATGACTTCAGCACATCTGTGGCCACAGGACATCACTAGTCTCTCACACTGCTCTGGTGTGATTTTGGTCCACTCTTCGTTCAGTTTCTTCCACAATTTTAAAACTGTTGTGGGTTTCTTGGCCATAACTTTGTCAACAAGGATTTTCTAGAGGTTTTCTATTGGGTTTAGATCAGGACTCTGGGCTGGCTATTTCATTGTGTCAATTTTTTATGTTTCAAGGAATTGCTTTACCCGTTTTGCTGTGTGACAGGGCATTGTCCTGCATGAAAATTGCTGGCTTATTGAGTGATGAATGCAAGTAAGGAACCACGTGTTGTTTAAGAAGGTTCTGATACACACTTGCATCCACTCTGCCATGTTGCTGTATGAGAAGTCCAACTCTTGCTGCAGAAAACATTCCCCAAACCATGACACTTCCTCCACCACCTTCAACTGACTTCTTAACACAGTTTGGGTTCAGTCTTTCCCCAATTTGTTGACAAACATAATGTTTCCCATCAGACCCAAATAAATTAAATTTGCTTTCATCACTAAAATGACCTGTGGACCACTTCTCTGTCCACACAACCAAAGGGGAGCCTAGCCTTTTGATTCTTTCTACTAATGAGAGGTTTGGTTATTGCAGAGTGGGCTTTCAGTTCAAATGCTCTTAAAAGGAACCTGTCGCCACTTTTTTGGCCTATAAGCTGTGGCCACCGCTAGTGGGCTCTAATATTCAGCATTCTAACATGCTGTATGTAAGAGCCCAGGCTGTGCTGTATAACATAAAAAACACTTTATAATACTCACCTAGAAGGTTGCTCCGGTGCACAACAGTTGGATGGGTGGTGCCGTTCTCTGGGACCGGTGCCTCCCCTTACGGCCATCTTGGCCTTCCTTATTCTGAAGCTGCGGTGCATGACGCATTTACGTCATACACACACGCGCTGGAATTGAGGTCATGCACAGGCAGGCAGTCATGCACCGCGGCTTCAGAATAAGGAAGACTAAGATGGCTGAAAGGGGAGGCGCCGGTTCCTGGAGAACGGCGCCATCCATCCGACTGTTGTGCACCGGAGCGACCTTCTAGGTGAGTATTATAAAGTGTTTTTTTATGTTATACAGCACAGCCTGGGCTCTTATATACAGTATGTTAGAATACTGTACATAAGAGCCCAGTGGAGGTGGCCGCAGCTTATAGGCTGAAAAAGTGGTGACAGGTTCCCTTTAAACGTTGTGACACTGTATGATGAGACACATCCTTACCCTCTTCAGTGCTGAACTTGCGAGCAATTCTAGCTGCAGTGTTGAAATAATTACCCATGGACATTATCCCCATTATCTTGTCATCTCTTGTCTTTCGAGGGTTAGCAGCCTTCTTGATGGACTTGAAAGATTTTGTGATGATGTAAAGATGCAATATTCTCAAAATCACAAATTTGGAATGACTAACTTCTCTTGTTATGGCTGATAGGTTCACCCCTTTGGCCTTCATCTGGACAACCTGCTGCCAGAGGGTTTCAGTCACTTTGGAATGGCACACCATTTTTGAAAAGTCAGTGCAAACTGGAAAGTTAGACTGACAATTAAATAGGGTTTGTTAAATAATAAGGGAAATTAACACAAGGTGCCAGATTAACACTAATGACTTGGAGGTATCTGAAAGTGTCATCTAATTTTGATCCGTGTTCTTTTTCATTTATCTCATTCACAATTTTATTATGTGCTCTTGAATAAATTCAATTTATGAAATAAGTTTAATATACTGCTAGTTTACTCATGTTATTAGGAATTTATGTGTCGGTCTCTAATTTTGATCTCCAATTATACATACATACAATATATGTATACATTTGTATGTATATGTATACGTATATATGTATATATATATATATATATATATATATATATATATATATATATATATATAATTGTATAATTTATTTATTATTTTTTTTTCAGAGCAATTAGGCTACTTGTGATTTTCAATGAATATATTTGACGCATATCAAATTTTGGGGAAACATTCTGAAAACCTGGCAAATTTGGATTTCAAAAAGTTTGATCATCTGTAGTAGCAAGGCATTTTGCTAACACATGACATCAACAAGCAATCACAGGTCACTGCAGTGAAATCAACAAGGTTAATAGTGTTTGGTCATTGTGTCCTTATGCACACTTTACATGTAATTGCTACCACTGGGGCAGGACTGGGATTGTCTTCATAGAACAGTGGGGTTTTGAAAAGTGAGTAAATATTTCAATTTTTTTAAAGCCTTGAAAACCGTTTAATTAATGTTTACAACACCAACTGACACTTGAGTAACTGTACACGAAGTCTAAATAAATGGTTTCCACTTAGCACATTACTGTAATTACCACAACATAAAGTAGTTAGAAGGTTGACTCATGTGGTATAACTGGCATGTAGATCTTCTAAATGTTCACATACACTACTCGTAAAAAGTTAGGGATATTTGGCTTTTGAATAAAATTTCAGGACGATCCTAAAATGCTCTCTAACCTTTTCAGGTGAACTTAATGTGATCTTCTCTAAACTCTTGAATGAAGTTATCCAACTGTTCAATGTTTCAGTACTTTTTGCACAACGTGCTATTCTCTAACAAGGAGTTTAATGGCAGAATTTACAACAGGTTTTTTGATCCACGAATTGCCCTATACATTTTTGGGATTTAATTAGAATTGGTATTTAAACAGTCCTCCTCATCACACAGTTCACATTTTGACATCATGAGACCAAGACGACACCTAAGAACTGATCAACAGTACCTTGCCATTGCGAGACTTCAAGCAGGATTTTTCAGACGGAAGGGGCTACCAAACTTAGAGTGTCACAAAGTGTCATCAGCAGGTTGAAACATAGATACAGAGAGACTTGAATTGTCACAGAAAGCCATAGAAATGGACGTCCTTTGGCCACATCCCACACTGATGACCACTTCATAGTGAACAATTGCCTTCGGAAATAGGTGATGAATGTTACACAACTCCAGGTGCATTTAAGGGAGATGAGAGGCACCCAAGTATCACGTCAGACTATTAAAAACCCTTTAGACCAGCATGGTATGCATGCTAAATGACCTGCAAGGGCACCTGACCACACCACCAGGCACAGGCGTCATTGTCCTGTGAGGGCCGGGGAGCATCTACGCTGGACAAGGGACCAGTAGGTCTCAATGCTGTTCACTGATGAAAGTCGATTCATGCTGAGCAGAAATGTTTGAGTTTTCAAGGAGATTCTTTAGTTATGGTGGTGTTACAGTATGGGCAGGTGTATCTAATCAATACAGAACTGACTTAAGCTGGGTTCACACATAGCGACAGCGACATCGCTGTTACGTCACCATTTTCTGTGACGTAACAGCGACCTTGTAAGTCGCTGTTATGATCGCTGCTTAGCTGTCAAACACAGCGACGCAGCAGCGATTATAACGTCGCTACATGTGCAGAGAGCAGGGAGCCGCGCACACTGCTTAGCGCTGGCTCCCTGCTCTCCTAGCTACAGTACACATCGGGTTAATTGCCCGATGTGTACTGCAGCTACATGTCACAGTGCAGAGAGCAGGGAGCCGCGCACACTGATTAGCGCTGGCTCCTTACTCTCCTAGCTACAGTATACATCGGGTTAATTAACCCGATGTGTACTGCAGCTACATGTCACAGTGCAGAGAGCAGGGAGCCGCGCACACTGCTTAGCGCTGGCTCCTTGTTCTCCTAGCTACAGTACACATAGGGTTAATTAACCCGATGCGTACTGCAGCTACATGTGCACAGAGCAGGAGCCGGCACTAGCAGCAAGAGCGGCGGAGGCTGGTGACGAAGGTAAATATCGGGTAACCAGGGAAAGGTCTTCCCTTGGTTACCCGATGTTTACAGTGGTTACAGCTTTCCGTAGCTGCCAGACGCCGGCTCCTGCTCCCTGCTCGCTTCATTTCGTCGCTCTCTCGCTGTCACACACAGCGATGTGTGCTTCACAGCGGGAGAGCGACGACGAAAAAATGAAGCAGAACATTCAGCAACGAGCAACGACCTCACAGCAGGGGCCAGCTTGTTGCTGGATGTCACACACAGCGACAGCGACGGGACATCGCTGCAACGTCACAGAAAATGGTGACGTAGCAGCGACGTCGTTGTCGTCGTCGCTGTGTGTGACACCACCTTTACACTTTGTGAATGGTATATTGATAAGCCTCTCTATTTGAATAACATCATTAAATCAGTGATTGTGCCTCTGCACGAACAACACAGGTCTAGTTTAATCTTCATGGATAACAATGCTTCAGCTCATTGAGGTGACATAATTAGGGAATGGCTGCTGGAGACTGGGGTACCACAAAGGGAGTAGCCTGCACTTTCTTCACACCTGAATCCCATAGGAAACCTATGGGATTAGCTTGAGTCACTGTGTAGAGGCTTGGAACTCTGTACTCCACAATGTCAATGACCTGAGGGCTGCCCTTCAAGAAGAGCAGGATGCGATGCCTTATCAGACAAGAACTCCACTTGTAAACAGCATTAGATGTCATTATCAACCTGCAATTAATGCTCAAGGCCACATGACAAGTCAAGTTATTGAGACATTGACATTTTTATTTGGGGAAGGGGAGGCATACCCACCACTGCTGTTGGCTTTTGTTTCAATAAATTGTTTGAGATGAGGAAATCACCATTGGATGCTTCTACTTAAATTTCCTCCATTCATTATAAAATATCACTGTAGTGTGAATTTTTTATGTTTTCCATAAATTTCACCTGAAACCTTAACTATTTGTGAGTAGTGTATGTCACTTAGCTTTGCGATCTTTATCACATGATCTTTATGCATTGAGTTGATTATCTAACCAGTTCACATAATTTGACACTTTGGTATACACACCATACACTTGTTTGCTTCCACATTCTTCCGGCCCTCCCCACGATACTAGCCCTTGTGCCACCCACCTTTTTGACTCAGGGTCTTGAATTATAAAGGCACCCCCACTGTCCCCTAAGCAGGTATCCTTCCCACCCTCATAATAACCTGCACAAAACATGTTCTCTGTTACACTATAATTCCCAGAGCGGGACTCATAGCTCTCCTTACACTCGGCATGAAGTACTACTGGAAGTTTTACATACTGGAGCACATCAGAAGATGTTCTCATGCCTGAGCTTATGACATCATCTATGGTATTATTAGGGTTGGAGATACCCCATCCAGCTACAAGACCAAGAGTATTAGGCTGAGGACCTTCCAACTCATGATCCAGCTCTGGCAGACATATTGGCATTATGGATTTGTTCATTACAACATTTTCTTTCAATTTCACCAATGCAATATCATGGTTGTAAATTTGTGGGTCAAAAGATTCATGTAGGATTATCTTCTCTATTGTTCTAGTAATAGCATCTTCTTTATTTTTCACATCATGCAACCCCAAATAGATAGTGACATGTTCCTTTGAAACAGGAATTACAGTGTTGTCACGTCGCTGAGATTTTAACACGTGAGCTGCAGTTAGCACCCAATAATCAGACAATAATGCTCCACTGCCAAACCACTTGTTTTCAGGAACACGGGACATATCTTCAACCACTATTAGAACCTGCCAAGGAAAGAATCCCGGTTCTGCATTACGCCCGCCAATGATTCGTTTCACTATTCCTGGGAGTGGTTGTTTAGGCCTTCCACAAACTGTCAAAATAAAAATGAAGGGAAGAAGCACAGTCAATACAGTGGGTAACAAATTATAGCCAAGTACTACAATATATCAAGTGGATTATGCCAGTTGTGCTGACTCTATCTATCTATCTATATATCTATCTATCTATGTAATCTTCTAGAAAGAAGAAAATTGACACTCTGGTGCCAATAGGTGGCTGCCTTGTAACTCAACTTTAGACCTTATAATCCTTTAGGGAACCTGTCAGGAAGGATAACACAATTAACCTGCAAATATAGTTTTAATCCACATGTTAATAGTGTTAGCAAGGTGCATGGCCACCGTAGTGAAAGTGCAGCACACTGGAGAAAGAAACATTTTTTTTTTCCTGGATGCCACTGGCTTTCAGTCATACGTCTGTACTGGTATGGCTGCAGTCATCACTCACTATACTGTAAGCGGTGGCATCTTCCTAACTCTGTTGACCTGCAGATTAACTACATATCAAAAACTCACCAAAAACATAGCCTAAAGGTGATCAATCATAAGTACCATTAAAGGGCTAAGTGATTGGAAAAAATAAAGGTACTAAAAAAAAGTGAGAAAATAAAAATAGTGCTTGTCCTTTAAATCCAAAACAGGCAAGGAAATTGAGGGGTTAAAGTGTCTTTAAATCTGATTAGTCCTTAGCAAATCGAAGTCTTTTTTATAAAACTTTTAACTAGTTTGGACAGGGTAAATCACAGATAGCACCAGAAAAACTATTTCTTCATTACGAAAAAATAAAGGATTACCGTATTTCTATGTCTTGTCTATACATCTTTGTACAATAAGAAAAGACTGCCTGGAACACCAATATGTGTGAACTAGGTGCTAGCTTAAAAAAAAAAATCTTTGTAGTCATTACTGTTTATTATTTAATATCTTCTATCCTCATACAGTTCCTGCCAGTTGGTGGGGCCCACATGCGGAGACCTCCATCAATCGGTCAAAAAAACCTGCTGTGAATTGCGCTGCTCAGCAGGCAGAAGTGCTCTGCTCCTGCATCAGCGCATGCACAATGCATAAGCCCAGTATGAAGCCCATGGGTCCATACACATCTCTTCATATGTCTTCATGTACCAGCTACTTGCTTTGGCCTGCTGAGCAGCAAGCTTTGAGCAGTTTTGTGATGGGTCCTTAGATGTCTGAGGACCCAGATCGTCAACGATCTGCTTGATATGTAAGGAGGTAGAACATATTAGAAAAAAAGTAAATGATAGTATCACTTTTAGCAAAATATATGCATATGAGGGGTATATATTAAAATGTTGTATTGCAGTATTTGTTATATCCAGGCATAATCCACCATCAATGATGTATCCAAACTTTAATACATCATTGCCCATTTGAAACCTTGAATACCTGCCAGTGGTGATATTCCATTCCATTCCAGCATGTCTCACAGTATAAGGAAAATATCAAGAAAAAGTTTACAAAAGATGTTCTTCAGTATCCATGCATAACCCGAAGCTCAAAGCGAAGTGAGGAAGATCGTCCTTCATGCATGCATTGTGCACATTAAGGTCCTTGGTCGCAAGAATGGTTAAAATGTAGAAAGTTGTGATAAGAGAATGAAATGAAAGATGAAATACGCCAAAGCTGGTGTAAAATGAAGATCAAGCAATAAATGCTAGAGCCTACGTCACAACCACAGCTATTTTCCAAAATTCCTGGCCTCAAGATCACTTATAAACAGAAATCTCTGTGGAAACAGGAATTGCTGGAAATTTTGCTTTCTTAGTTGTCTAGGATAGAAGCGTGTTTTGATGTCTCCTGGAGCCAAATACTGAGCTGTCAGATGTCAGTCGATGATGAATTTTTGAACATTACTTGTGGTTTTATAATAAAAACACCAGGAATATTGGAAACAATATTAATGAATGAAATTTATAGAGGAAAAGTTTAGTCCCATGTATTTAGAAAGACAAATAATAGGTAATGTTGAATTTTTCCAAACACAAAGACAATGTAGCAACTGTTTTAGCCTTCAAATGTATGCATGTTAGGTTGTTACTTTCTCATTTCCCTGATGACATTTTTCACATAGAAATTAACCTGTAACACTAATTTTTATATCGGTTGCATTTCTATTGCCATTCATTAGCAGATTTGCGGCAAATTTTCTCTATAGCTTCTAATGAGGAAGTAAAAATCCATGACAAAACCTAACTGGTGCAAACTTTGCTGCGGATTACCTGTGGATCAGCAGCAAAGTCCACAAATTGATGTTGACTGCTCTTTTGGCTCTTCTCTAGCAACACTTCTCTGTTGCCTTGCCAGCTTTTATACATCCAAATAACAGTGATTTTGTTCTGGTAATACTCGGTTCAACTGTCCATTAGGTTATTCCGTTTGTCTGTTCCATCTTTAGAGCAGACAAACAGAATAAGTAATCAACCATGCAAACTGAGGAAGAGAGACCTATTGGATCATCATGGGGTTTCGTTAGATTCTGTATTTTAGAATAGAAGAAAAACCTTCAGGACTCCAAACAGACCCCAAATAACGAATGGAGCCCTTTTGTTTCGGTTTTGCATAACTGATACTATGGATCACATAGGTTTTTTTTTTGTATTTGCTGCAAGGGTTTTTCTACAGCCATAACATGTGGCAATCATGTTTTGTGCCACTATTTTCAGCATTAATAGAAAAAGTGCTCGCTTTCTCTCTAGTATTGTTATAATTTTCTTTTTTCAGGGAAGAAAACAAGTATCATGCAGTATCTAGTCATAGGAGCATTTTTTAAAGGTTTCTAATGTAACGTTTTTGTCATCTAACAGACTAAATAAATATATAATTGTGTATTGAATAAGGAATATATCACAGATGTATTGGATTTTAGCTCCATTTGCAAAGGCTCCTTAATCTGTATTCATTGTAAATCTCATACACTTTAATTTCTCAAATATTTTAAGAGGGCCCTGGTACCCGTTCTCATATGTGACATCCCATTGGCAGTTCTCAAACACAAGATCCTTTTACTTATATTAGAAACTTGGATCGCTAAAAGAATTCTAAAAGTTGGCAACTTGATGCATTCGGATATGATACTTCCCTTTTCTGATATTATAGACAAATACGGGATACGAAAAAGGGACTTATTCATGTATTTTCAAATTACTAATACTTTACTGATAAAACTGACTCCCCTTAAAACCCCCATATGAACACTACTTCACCAATAACAGGGACTATTCTAATGGTATATCAACAGCTTATTCGGCTATCTCCCTGCTTGATGATTACCCTCCTCCTTTTGTTGCCAAGTGTGAGGCTGACCTCGGTCAAACTTTCTCACCAGAAAAATGGTAATTTGCCTACCAAATTAATAAAAAACCTCCAGCTGTATCAATCATTTGGAATCTTCAAGAATTCAAAATCTTTCTTCTCCAAAGCAAAACATGCAAAAAGAGCGAAAGTCACTGCATGCAGCATAAATGTACACAAGCCATAGCCTAAAGCATCTGAAACACATGTATAACTGTACAGTAATATTTAAAATGGTTATCAGGAACTATTTAATTTTTTTACTATGGGCCTTAGAAGTAATAGGCAGGTAACAAGTTTCCAGTTGTGCCCGGCACCGATCTCTACCGGCACAGACCGCTCCTGCTGACGATTCTGCAGCTTCCACCGAGGTCCCATCGACAGAGCAGTGGCTTCTCTTACACTATACTCTGTTGATGTGGCTTTACTGCTGATATCAGGCTGGCTGCACACTCTGTGGAGCATGATATCAGCACTCATGCCCCGTTGACAGCACAGTTCAAAAGTAGAAGAGCTGAACTATTGATATAGAGAGCCGCTGAAACACTGACAAGAGCTGTCTGTGACCACTCTGAGCCGGCAGCAGGTTGAATAGGCAGGTAATTAGCAACCACCTGCCTGTTAGGTTTTAGACCTGGATAAGTCTTTTAAAAGTGACATGTTACATTACATGGCTACATAGAAATTGTGGCAAAGGGAGGAATATTGTGCAAAAAGAAATATGGCGCAAAAAGAAATATCACAGCTGCTAAACATATTCAATGAATAAACAATAATTACTTAATGTATTGGATATGTAAAATGAATCATGAAGAAATGTTTTTACCACTCTAAAATTTTGATAATGGGGCAGTTCAGGAACAGAGATACAAGGAGTATATGCAGGAAAATGTTACATACTGTAATATTACTTTGTACTTTAGAGTCAGTTCAAAGGCGGGCAACTAGACTATTACAAGGAATGGAAGGCCTCACATGTGATGACAGGTTGAAAAAGTTAGATATGTTTAGCTTAGAAAAAAGACGTCTCAGAGGAGATCTCATTTATATGTATAAATACATGTGTTGTCAATATAAAGGACTGGCACATGACTTATTTCTTCCAAAGACAGTACTAAGGACCAGGGGGCACTCACTGCGAGTGGAAGAAAAGCGATTCCAGCAGCTAAATAGGAAAGGGTTCTTTACAGTTAGAGCAGTCAGACTGTGGAATGCCCTACCACAAGAGGTAGTAATGGCAGATACTATAACAGCTTTTAAAAAAGGGATGGATGATTTCCTCAGTACACAAAACATTGTTGGTTATAAATGACTTAGTGACTAAATGTAGAACTGGTGGAGGAAGGTTGAACTAGATGGACCTAGGTCTTTTTTCAACCTAAGTAACTATGTAACTACTATGTAATATGTAACTATGTAACTATGTAAATATTGGTTGGTAAACTGTCCCTTACATCACAAGCAGAAATGTTATTACTAAATGGAAAGGATAAAGCATTTTGTTAAGTTACAGGAGGCAATTACAAAGTATTAATGATGCTTTCAGCGTTC
The DNA here is from genome assembly GCF_048569485.1 of Anomaloglossus baeobatrachus. Lineage (NCBI taxonomy): Eukaryota > Metazoa > Chordata > Amphibia > Anura > Aromobatidae > Anomaloglossus > Anomaloglossus baeobatrachus. The sequence goes on from NC_134355.1 coordinate 442,147,259, forward strand.
ACCACTTACCTGGCTGGCACTCCGGAAGTTTCTCTCCCATCTCTGAATTTATCCACACTCCATTTTCATTACAGATGTATTCTGCTGCATGACAAGACAACAAAACATCAGATCCTTAGAATTATTACCAGTTGCATCATGGGGTAACTTACAATTGCATTCATTTACAGTATATCACAAAAGTGAGTACACCCCATCAGATTTTTGTAAATATTTTATTATATCTTTTCATGGCACAAAACTGAAGATATGACACTTTGATACAATGTAAAGTAGGTACAGTAAAGTAAGTGTACAGTAGTGAGCGTCATATCCAGAGATTGTCTTTTCAAAATAGATGCATGAGTGCAGTCAGCATTGCTGCAGAGGTTACAGGAGTGGGGGTTCAGCCTGTCAGTGCTCAGACCATATGCTGCATACTGTATAAAATTGGTCTGCATGGCTGTCGTCCCAGAAGGGAGCCTCTTGTAAAGTTGGTGCACAAGAAAGTCTAAAGCGGGCTTTACACACTGCCATATCGGTCCCGATATCGCTAGTGTGGGTACCCGCCCCCATCTGTTGCGCGACACGGGCAAATCGCTGCCTGTGCCGCACAACATCGCCCAGACCCGTCACACATACTTACCTGCCCGGCGACGTCGCTGTGACCGGCGAACCGCCTCCTTTCTAAGGGGGTGGTCCGTGCGGCGTCACAGCGACGTCACTGAGTGGCCGCCCAATAGCAGCGGAGGGGCGGAGCTGAGCGGGACGTAACATGCCGCCCACCTCCTTCCTTTCGCATAGCGGCCGGGAGGCAGGTAAGGAGAGCTTCCTCGTTCCTGCGGTGTCACACGGAGCGATGTGTGCTGCCGCGGGAACGAGGAACAACCTCGTTACTGCTGCAGTAATGATTTTTGAGAATGGGCCCCCATGTCACCGATGAGCGATTTTGCACGTTTTTGCAACGATGCAAAATCGCTCATCGGTGTAACACGCAACGGCATCGCTAATGCGGCCGGATGTGCGTCACCAATTCCGTGACCCCAACGAGTTTGCATTAGCAATGTCGTAGCGTGTAAAGCCCCCTTAAGACAAGTAGACTAAGGAATCATGTTATGTGGTTTAATGACACCAAGATAAACTTATTTGCCTCAGATGGTGTCAAGCATGTGTGGCGGCCACTAGGTGAGGAGTACAAAGACAAGTGTGTCTTCCCTATAATCTTGCATGGTGGTGGGAGAGTAATGGTTTGAGGCTGCATGAGTGCTTCCAGTTGTGGGGAGCTATAGATCATTGAGTAAAACATTAATTCCAACAAGTACTGTGACATACTGAAGCAGAACATGATCCTCTCCATTCATATTCCAACATAATAACCCCAAATACACCTCCAAGACGACCACTGCCTTGCTAAAGAAACTGAATGTAATGGTGCTGGACTGGCAAAGCATGTTTCCAGATCTAAAACCTACTGAGCATCTGTAGAACATCCTCAATTGGAAGGTGGAGGAGCGCAAAGTCTCTAAGATCCACCAGCTCCGTGATGTCATGGAGGAGTGGAACAGATTCCGGTGGCAACATGGGAAGCTCTACTGAACTCCTTGCCCAAGATAATTAAGGCAGTGCTTGAAAATAATGTTGGCCACACAATATTGACACTTTGTGCACAAATTGGGCACAATTTCTATATTTTCCCTTAGGGATGCATTCACTTTTCATGCTAGTGGTTTAAACATTAATGACTATGTGTTGTGTTATTTTGAGGGCACATCAAATATACACTGTTATACAAGCTGTACACTGACTACTTAATATTGTATCAAAGTGTCATATCTTCAGTGTTGTCCTATGAAAACATATAATAAGATATTTAGAACAATGTGAGGGGTGTACTCACTTTTTCAATATACTGTACTTACAATAGAAAGCAAATTGGCGCATTCACCATTGAAATATTCTTTATTTTAATTTCCATTATATATGGGAGAGAGGAGAATACAAACAAACAGCACCCAGCCTATGGACATTTCATGTCATTGCTGACACTTCTGTAGGCCGTCTGCTGTGTGTTTGTAGTACCATCCCTTCATATCAACTTAATGTAAAAGAATAAAATTTTATTGGTGAATGCCACAATTTGCTTTCTACATGAAATATGCCACTGTCTTTTCTAACTCAACATTGAGCAAATATGGGTCAGCATATTATCCTTTGATTGATCTTACAATTAGATTGAGTGTAATGAAATATCATCTAGTGTAAATAGGTTGTCACTCAGCTATTATAAATAAATAGATAAAAAAAAACACACAGAAAAATATTTTTATTAGAAATAAAACACAACACAATTAGGGACTCCATCTTTATTGAAATAAAGAACCCCCCTCTGCAGTAATCCTGGGTCAAGGGTCCCGCCCCGCCCAATCCGGATCCAATATCATCTGATCGGTTTGCTGGAAGGCAAAGTGATCAGATGATGTGTCAGGTTCAAGGGCCTGAATCACATGACACAGCAGCTGATTGTATAAACGGCTTTCATACAATCAGCTGATGCATCAGTGCAAAAAACCCCCCAAAAAACTACACACTTTTGTGCAGACTCCTGTCCGATGGACAAAAAAAAAAAGAAAGAGAGAGAGAAAGAAAAAGAGAAAGCGAGAGAGAGAAAGCAAGAAAGAGAGAGAGAAAGAAAGAGAGAGAAAGAAAGAAAGAGTGAAAGAAAGAAAGAAAGAAAGAAAGAAAGAAAGAAAGAAAGAAAGAAAGAAAGAAAGAAAGAAACCAGAGAGACAAACAAACATAGAGGGGGAAAGACACAGACCTTGATAGATGATGTCCGACTACTCCCCTCTGTGCATAATTAAAATAATAATATTGCATAATTAATTATAAATAAAGAATAATCATTAATTAATTAAAAATAATAAAAAAAAAAAAAAAAAAATACTGACAGTGAAGTCTGAGGTGACAGCGCGATTCTCTTCATTGCTACGTGGAGTGGAGACTGAGAACTCGTGTTCTGAAGCAGAGCTGACAGTGTCGTGTGGATTACGTCGGACCTGTATGTGTATTTGGGGATTAATAAAGGGGTAAAACAGGGTGCTTTTTTGTCTTTTATTCCAAATAAAGGATTTTTTGGTTTGTGTGTTTATTTACTTTCACTTTCAGGTTGATCATAGAAGGTGTCTCGAGGAGACGCTTGTCATGATTAACTCTTTATTACCTCGATTGCCACCGCACCAGGGCAATTCAGGATGAGCTGGGTAGAGTTCCCCGGGACTGTCACATCTAATGGATGCGGCTATTCTGGACGGCTGCTGGGTGATATTGTTAGGCTAGAGGGCTCCCGATAATGTCGTGCTCCCCATCCTGACAATACCAGCCTCTAGCCGTGTGGCTTCATCCTGGCTGGTATCAAATATGGGGGGAACCGCATTTTTTTAAATTTATTTTACTGCACGATATAATTAAAAATAAAAACCGGGACAGCCAAGACTAGAACTCGCGACCTAATGCTTCATAGGCGAGCTCTCTACCCACTGAGCTATTGCCTCTATTGATAAAGATAGGCAGATTTTGCAATCTTGAAGCCTGCAGTGCTGACTGAAGTCTCTGCTGACAGCGCGATTCACTTCATTGCTACGTGGACCTGATACAGTGCGATGGTGTTCTACGGTGCTGCTGCATCTACAGGGAGCTGACAGTGTCATGTGGATTACGTCGGACCTGGAGTGGTATTTGGGGATTAATAAAGGGGTGAAACAGGGTGGTTTTTTGTCTTTTATTCCAAATAAAGGATTTTTCGGTGTGTGTGTTTGTTTATTTACTTTCACTTTCAGGTTGATCATAGAAGGTGTCTCGGGGAGACGCTTGTCATGATTAAACTCTTATTACCTCGATTGCCACCGCACCAGGCAATTCGGGAGGAGCTGGGTTGAGTCCCCCGGGACTGTCGGATCTAATGGATGCGGCTATTCCGGGTGGCTGCTGGGTGATATTGTTAGGGTGGTGGGCTCCCGATAACGTGGTGCTCTCCATCCTGATAATACCAGCCTCCAGCCGTGCGGCTTTATTCTGGCTGGTATCAAATATGGGGGAACCGCATTTTTTTTTTTAATTATTTATTTATTTATTTTACTGCACAATATAGACCCGCCCGCCGGCGGCTGTGATTGGTTGCAGTGAGACAGCTGTCACTCAGCTTGAGGACATGTCTGACTGCAACCAATCATAGGCGCCGGTGGGCAGGGAAAGCACGGAATAACTAATTGACTAATGAAGCGGCAGCAATTTTCTAAAGAGTAAAGGACTCCGCCATATTTGTGACAGATGTGGAGCGAGACGCCCGTGATCAGTGAGTAGGAAAGAGAGAGGGATTGTGCTGGGGACGCAGGACACATGCAGATAGCAACATGTGCACATAGCCTTACTGTGAAAAGCCACGTTTATGGTGATCGAACAGTTCTAGACAGTTAGCAAAAAGCTTGAGTTCAATCTCGAACACCCCCCAAAAGCACTCAAACATGAAATTGGAAAACCTCGAACCTCGCTCAACTCTAGTAACCACACCTTGACACTTAGGCTGGGGCCACATGGGGATCTACTGCAATCCTCGCATGACACTTGGCTCACGCTGGCAGCACAGCAGGAGCCGAGTGTCATGCAAGTGTCACTGCGACTGAGGTCTGGTCATGCGATCGGACCTCAGCTGTGGGGGGCGTGCTGGCTCTGAGGAGGGGCGGGTCGACTCTGAGGAGGGGCGGGCCAGCTCTGCAGAGTGCCAGGCAGGCGCTGCGGATGGGAGGGATTTATCTCCCTCTCTTCTCCATACCTGACTATTAACATTCTTGCCCCTGCACTCGTGGTACACCAGTGTACTGCGAGTGCATTGCGATTTTTCTCTCACCCCATAGACTTGAATGGCTGCGAGAGAAACAAGGATCGCATTATAATCGCAGCATGCTGCGATTGTTTTCTCGGTCCAATTAGGGCTGAGAAAATAGTCGCTCATGGGCACTGGGACATAGGTTAATATTGGTCTAAGTGGAATGCGATAAAACATCACATTTCACTCTTTTCGATTTTCATGCCATGTTGCTTAGGCTTTACTGACAGTGAGCCCTACTCTTCATTTCCTCTCAGCAGTGGGGCTCTCAATGAGGAGCCAGGTAGCTTCAGGGCTCATGCACACGTAACTGCATAATATTCTACAGCGATTTGAAAGCACATGTGTAATGAATGCAGTATTTTTGTTAAAAAAAGCCGTTTTTATGCGCTCGGGATGCTGCCCCCACCATAGACAGAGTAGGAGCTGCATCCAGAATGCACAAATAATTGGCATGCTGCTTTTATGAACGCACGGATTTGGGTAAAAATTTTAGCACTGGTTCACAGACTAAAAACTCCTTAATATAAAAATATCAATTTTATTAACAAAAGCATTTAAAAACACTTCCACATTATATAGAAAATATTAATTGGTGCCATACAAAGATTCCAACATATATCCCCCTTATTATTCTAGTCCTATGTGTTACCCCAATTAAGGAGCAAGAACAAATGTCAGTAAGGCGCAGTATACAAGTATATCCCTAAACAGTCCAATAGTCAAGGACTGTTTAGGGATATACTTGTATACTTAGCGTGGATATTACCAAACAGAGAATTCCCGTTATAGAAATATTTTTCAAATTTTTGTCATCTCATTCGGGACAAGGCTGTATTTTCAAGGTGAATGATGATGTCACCTATTAAAAACATGCCCATTCATAATTCCCCTTCAGACTGTAGGACCCTTGACTATTGGACTGTTTAGGGATATACTTGTATACTGCGCCTTACTGACATTTGTTCTTGCTCCTTAATTGGGGTAACACATAGGACTAGAATAATAAGGGGGATATATGTTGGAATCTTTGTATGGCACCAATTAATATTTTCTATATAATGTGGAAGTGTTTTTAAATGCTTTTGTTAATAAAATTGATATTTTTTATATTAAGGAGTTTTTAGTCTGTGAACCAGTTTTGAGCTCTCCTTGTATTACATTTTTCGTAAAAAATTTTAGCACCCAAATCGCTGCATTCAAAAAAGCAACGTGCGCACGTGTCATCCACAATCTACATAGATTGTGCAGGGGACGCAGTACGCATGCATTTACGCTGCAGTGCAATACGCAGCGTAAATGCATGTCAGTATGCAACGTGTGCATGAGCCCTCAGAACGCCATTAATCTACGTATTAACCCCATATCTACAGGTTAATAGCATATTTTTACATGACAGTTTCCCTTTAAATAATTTTTTATAGAAAAGGTTGCTCTACTATTGCTTTTATGGCATCTGATTTGTTTTTGTGCACCTATAGACATGAATTGGCGAGTCTCATCTGAGATGTGGCAGATAGTGCATGCTGTGATTTGATTTTTCACATGCAGATTTGGTTAGGGAAAAAATAAAAACTTGTGCACTGCTGCATTGAATAACATTGGTCCCAGTGCTCTCCATTTTTTTACAGACAGCACTCTGACCAAAAATGTGATTATGTGAACGAGCCCCTACAAATATACTAAATCAAGTTGCTGGTTAGAATGCAACAATCTTTTTAGTCCCCAGTCTAGATGCCAATGTACCTGCAAAATTGCCTGATTTTATGGAAGATGTACTTTAGATATAGAGTTATGCCTGCTTTACACGCTTCAATAAATCTTTCAATCCGTCGTCGGGGTCACGTTGTAAGTGACGCACATCCTGCATCATTTGTGACGTATTTGCGTGTGACACCTACGTGCAATCAAGATTGAACGCAAATACGGTGATCGCATACACGTCGTTTATTCCTCAGACATTGGACGTTTTGTTGTATGAACCTAGTCAATTGAAACGTGTGACATCCCTCATACGATTTTGATGTCTGAGGCTATGTGCACAAGTGTGCGTTCTGCACCGCAGCTTAAAAAAGGTCCGCTTCAGAGCGCAGCTGAATAGCTGCGTTCTGAAGCGCCTCACAATGTCTGTCATTCACTAATCTCTGTCAGTCGGTCACTATCTCTGTCCCTCTCTCTCTGTCCATGTCAGGCTATCCCTCTTACCCCCTCTCTCATACTCACTGATCCCCGATCACCGGCGCGGCGCTGCACGGCTTTCTCACTGGTCCGGCGGCTTTTACAATTTTGAAAAAGCCGGCCGCTCATTAAACAATCTCGTATTCCCTGCTTTCCCCGCCCACCGGCGCCTATGATTCGTTGCAGTGAGACACGCCCCCACGCTGAGTGACAGGTGTCTCACTGCACCCAATCTCAGCAGCCGGTGGGCATGTATACTGTGCAGTGAAATAAATAATTAAATAATTTAAAAAATCGGCGTGCGGTCCTCCCCAATTTTAAAACCAGCCAGATAAAGCCATGCGGCTGAAGGCTGGTATTCTCAGGATGGGGAGCTCCACGTTATGGGGAGCCCCCCAGCCTAACAATATCAGTCAGCAGCCGCCCAGAATTGCCGCATACAGTAGATGCGACAGCTCTGGGACTGTACCCGGCTCTTCCCGATTTGCCCTGGTGCGTTGGCAAATCGGGGTAATAAGGAGTTATTGACAGCCCATAGTTGCCAATAAGTCCTAGATTAATCATGTCAGGCGTCTCCCCGAGATGCCTTCCATGATTAATCTGTAAGTGACAGTAAATAAACACACACACGCGAAAAAATCCTTTATTAGAAATAAAAAACACAAACATATAACCTGGCTCACCACTTTAATAAGCCCAAAAAAGCCCTCCATGTCCGGCGTAATCCAGGATGCTCCAGCGTCGCTTCCAGCTCTGCTGCATGGAGGTGACCGGAGCTGCAGCAGATACCGCCGCTCCTGTCACCTCCACGCAGCAAATGAAGACAGCCGAGCGATCAGCTGAGCTGTCACTGAGGTTACCCGCGGCCACCGCTGGATCCAGTGACAGCGGGTAACCTCAGTGACAGCACAGCTAATCGCGCGGCTGTCTTCATTTGCTGCATGGAGGTGACAGGAGCGGCGGTGTCTGCTGCAGCTCCGGTCACCTCCATGCAGCAGAGCTGGAAGCGACGCTGGAGCATCCTGGATTACGCCAGACATGGAGGGCTTTTTCGGGCTTATTAAAGTGGTGAGCCAGGGTATATGTTTGTGTTTTTTATTTCTAATAAAGGATTTTTTCGGGTGTGTGTGTTTCTTTACTGTCACTTACAGATTAATCATGGAAGGCATCTCGGGGAGACGCCTGACATGATTAATCTAGGACTTATTGGCAGCTATGGGCTGCCAATAACTCCTTATTACCCCGATTTGCCAACGCACCAGGGCAAATCGGGAAGAGCCAAGTACAGTTCCAGAACTGTCGCATCTAATGTATGCGGCAATTCTGGGCGGCTGCTGACTGATATTGTAAGGCTGGGGGGCTCCCCATAACGTGGAGCTCCCCATCCTGAGAATACCAGCCTTCAGCCGTATGGCTTTATCTGGCTGGTTTTAAAATTGGGGGGGACCGCACGACGTTTTTTTTAATTATTTAATTATTTATTTCACTGCACAGTATAGACACGCCCACCGGCTGCTGTGATTGGGTGCAGTGAGACACCTGTCACTCAGTGTGGGGGCGTGTCTCACTGCAACCAATCATAGGCGCCGGTGGGTGGGGAAGCAGGGAATACGATATTCTTTAATGAGCGGCCGGCTTTTTCAAAATAGTAAAAGCCGGCGGAGCAGTGAGAAAGCCGTGCAGCGCCGCGCCGGTGATCGGGGATCGGTGAGTATATGAGAGAAGGCTGCTCAATTCAGTTACTCAGGAGTTTAGCGGTCACCGGTGAGTCCTTCACCGGTGACCGCTAATCAGGACGCGACACAGACAGAGCCGCAGCATGACAATGAAGTCGGGTGAAGTTAACCCGAGTTCATTCTGATCGTGCGGCTCTTTCTGTGTCTGCTGTCATCTGCCATTCAGCTCTGCTACATGGCTGCCTGTGTCTGCTGTCAGCGGCCATGTAGCAGAGCTGAATGGCAGATGACATAGTAAAAACGCATCCCTACACATTACACACGCTTGGCAAGTCAATAAATAAAAAAAAAAAGGTTGCCCAATGCATACGTCACAGAACACATGATCTAAAGCATCGCACACAAAATTGATCAATTTAACATAGACTACTAACGCTCGTGTGACAGCAAATGAACGACCAACGTGCAATCTCATAAGATCCCATATGCAACCTGGGCGTGTCACATCGCATACGAGATTGCACACCTAATTGTAAGGTGTAAAGCTGGCTTTACACTTATTTTAAGTTTCACTGCAGGACAGACTATTTCACTGGAAAATCATGTTGCTTTCACAAATTATCAGTATTCATTAGTTTTTCTATACAGTAAAATATATCATCCCATACATACTAGTAATATTGGGTATCATTGAGTAGTAAGGTTCCCGGCATGAATATGTGACAGCTGACTGATATGTGGTGGTGTTTTCTGGTGTAGAGAAAGTCATATATCCATTCTCAAGCTCTTTTGGTGAATTGCAGTCAATAACTAGAAAAGAAACAAAAGTTTAATGTTAGGTTTTTGTGTCTTTCAACATTATACCTGCAAAATTAAAAAGAACTGTAGTCAATAATCTCCCTAAGGACTTTTATGGAGACATTTAATCAATTTGGAAAATACAGAGACAGAGGTTCAATAAGAAATGAATTGTTTCGCATATAAAGTATACCTATAAGCACACTACTTACAGCTTACCTTGGCTCCTTTAAAAGTCCATAATGCACTGCAATTTACTTAAGATTATTTCACAATATCTGATATAAAGACTGCTCTTCCAGAATACAAATCATAAATAAAAACTTTCTGTTTTCAATGTGCATTTTTTATTTTTTTTTTTAACCCCTTGTTACTTAGGATATAGAGATCCATAACTTTTTATTTCTCCCATTGATAAAGCCATATGAGGGTTTTTTTGGTAGAATAATGTATAGTTTTGAATGAAAAACACAAAAAAAAACCAAACAGTTCTACAATTGCTATATATTTTTACAATAAAATTGACCTAGTGATGTGATTGTCCAGGGCAATTTTATAGATATTAAATTTATATATATATAGCAGGTCAAATACATATTGAAGACACTGCTAGGTTTCTAAGTAAATATGTTTCTAAAGGTGCTATTGACATGAATTTCTCACCACACCAGATGTTGGTAACAACCAATCCAATCTACACAGGCAAAAAAATCAAACCATAGAAGTCCATAAATTTAGTGATGTGTAATAATGAGAAGTGACACAGGGAAAGAATACTGAACACATGAAGAAAGAGAGGGGCAAAAAGCAATGGATAGTCATGACAGCAGCTGAAATCTATCAGTAATTAGAAAGTCATCCTGCCACTAAGTTAAGCTAGTTGCACACATTCGGCTTTTCGCTGGTTCTGGTGAACGCCAGTACAGTGTATACAGTACAGTTGTAGCGTGACAAGCTCCGGTCACATGCTGTCATGTGACTGGAGTATGTGACCCGGAAGTTACAGCACTGCCACTGTACTGTATACACTGTACTGGCGTGCGCTGGAACCGGCAAACTGGCAAAAAGCCAGATGTGTGAAACCATCCTAAAACATAATATCAGCGGGTTCAACTGAAGGCCTATTAAAAGGTATCTCATTATCAAGGTGCCACACAAAAAACATCTTTTGATGGGTAAAACCAGTGAGCTGTCTAAAGATCTTTTCAACCTTATTGCTGCAAAACATACTGTGGCAATAATTGCAAAATAATTTCTAAACTACGGAAGATTCCAGTGAACATTATTAGGGATATAATCCAGAAATGGAAAGAACATAATTTCACCATAACCGGCCATGAACAGGTGCTCTCTGCAAGATTTCAGACATAGCAGTGAAAAGAATTATCAGAAGAGTTATCCAAAAGCCAATGACCATCTGTGGAGAGCTACAAAGACCTGGAATTAGCAGGTACAATTGTCATAAAGAAAACAATAAGTAATGCACTCAACCTCTATGTCCTGTGTGCATGTTCACCACGCAAGACTCCATTGCTGAACAAAAAGCATGTTCAAACCCTAAAGTTTGCTCAACAACATTTAGACAAGCCTGTTAAATACTGGGAGAATATAGTCGAATCAGATGAGACCAAAATTGAACTCTTTGGATGCCATAATACACACAATGTTTGGAGGCCAAAAGTCACTATATAGTGCCCCAAAAACATCATATCAAAAGTGAAGTTTAGAAGTGGGAACATTCTAGTGTGGGGCTGTTTTTCACGATACAGCACTGGTAAACTTCATGTAATTGAAGGAAGGATAAATGGAAAAATGTACTGAGACATTCTTGATAAAAGTCTGCTGCCAACTACCAGGATGATGAAGATGAAACAAGGGTAGACATTTCAGCACGACAATGTGACGGGGTATGCGACAGAGCAGTAAGGGACGCAAGGCCAAGGAACAATCCAAGAAGATTTAATGAGGCAGGGAGCATAAAACATGCAATATTAAAATGGTTCTTTAGAGTCCACACAAAGGAAATAGGTCCAGGGGCGCCAAGGAGAATGCAAAAGTCCTCAAAGTCCAATCGTCCATGTACGGGCGATAAGGAGCTGGCCTTAGCACAGGTCCTCACCCTTCACTCAACAAAGCATAACTAAAAACTAAAACATGGGGCTGAATCTCCCACCCCTCCTTAGATCCACCCCCTTAACATTTGCTACTTGTAGCTAGAAAAGGGTTCCTAGACACAGCCTCCAGAGATTGTGTACTAGGTAAGCCCCCTGCAGAGGAGAACAATATATATGCAACCCCCCCCCCAAATCAAGGACAATAGCTACGGCTGAAGCCTGATTGCAATATGATACAGGCTGGGGGGATATAATGTTACAACCCCTTCCCCCCTCAATTGGTGTATGGACTAGTGACCTCAACAGGTCGCTTGTCAAGTACACGTAAACATGGTGGACCTGACTCAGGGCTCCTCTTGCCTGGACAATCCGTCTGCATTTTGGTGTTGGCTGCCCCTTCTATATTGTATGGTAAAGTTATAGGGTTGAAGAGCCAGGCTCCATCGTAGTAATCGTCCATTGTCCCCAGAGACTCTGTTCAGCCAGGTGAGGGGATTGTGATCAGTAACCACAGTGAATTCTCGTCCATACAGATACGGCCGTAGTTTCCTAAGGGCCCATACTACAGCCAGACATTCCTTCTCAACAGTTGCATAGGCCACTTCTCGGTCCAGCAGTTTCCTGCTGAGATAGGCAATGGGGTGCTCCTCCCCGGCTGCATTCACCTGGCTGAGGACAGCTCCCAGTCCATAAGAAGAGGCATCTGTCTGCACAATGAATCTCTTCTTGTAGTTTGGAGCAGCCAGAACAGGGTCGCAGACCAAGGCGTCCTTCAGCCGGTTAAAAGCCTCATCACAGCCTGGAGTCCAGATCACCAGCCGGGGCATCGTTTTCTTCGTGAGGTCTGTAAGGGGCTTGGCCACACTGCTGAAATGAGAAACAAATTTTCGGTAATAACTGGCAGTGCCCAAAAAAGCCATAACTTGTTTCTTGGTTTGGGGTACAGGCCAGTCTCTAATAGCCTGGATTTTGGCAGGTTCAGGACGTAACTTCCCCCCTCCTACTCGATGCCCTAGATATTGGACTTCACCCATCCCCAATTGGCATTTATCAGGTCGAATAGTTAGGCCTGCTGTGAGAATCCGGTCAAGAACAACAGCTACTTGATTCAGATGTTCCTCCCATGTGTGGCTGAAGATGGCGATATCATCCAGGTAGGCACAAGCGAAGTCGCCACATCCCCGGAGGATCTGGTCCACCATTCTCTGAAAGGTTGCAGGGGCGTTTTTCATTCCGAAAGGCATGTTTAGAAATTCATACAGACCAAAGTGGGTTATAAAAGCCGACTTTTCTCTACCTTCCTCCGTCAGGGGAATTTGCCAGTATCCCTTACTGAGATCCAAGGTGGTGACGTATCGTGCCCCAGCTAGCCGGTCTAGAAGTTCATCAATGCGGGGCATTGGGTGAGCATCACTGATGGTATGGTCATTTAGTCGTCTGTAGTCCACACAAAATCGAATACTCCCATCTTTCTTGGGTACTAACACAACAGGATAGGCCCAAGGACTATGGGAGGCCTGAATCACCCCAAGCTGTAACATCTCCTCCAGCTCATGCTGCATGGTGTTTCTAACTGATTCTGGTACCCGGTAGGGAGCCTGTTGTATGGGACGGATGCCCTGAGTGTCCACATGATGTTGGGTTACTGTGGTTCGACCTGGTCGGGATGAGAAAGCAGCCTGTCTCTGATGGAGCACTCCCAGCATTTGTTTTTTCTGTAAGGAATCTAAGTGATCTCTCAGAGGAACCTGTTCCACAGTGGATGGGGCTCTGGCTGCTTCAACAAGATCAGGTAATGGGTCCTCATCCTCCTGACCATCTTCTGAAGCCAGCCGACAGCTTGCTATCATAGGTAATGTCCGGTCATGGTACTCCTTAATCATATTCACATGGACAGTCCTTTGTCTTAGACCCTGATCATCTAGAGCAAGAAGGTAATTGGTGTCGTTTAGTTTTCTGAGAACCCGGAAGGGACCCTCCCATGTTGTCTGGAGTTTATTTTGCCGATGGGGAACAATCATTAAGACTTGTTGTCCCTCTACAAATTCTCGATAGCGTGCTTTGCGGTCATACCATGTCTTCTGTCTGGTTTGAGCCATCCGTACATGATCCTGAGCCAAACTAGCAAGTTGAGCCAGGGTTTAACGAAGCTTGAGGACATATGGAACAACAGGGGTTCCTGTATCTTCAACTTGCCCCTCCCAATATTCCTTTAGCAGAGTTAAGGGTCCTCTGACCTTTCTTCCATAGAGTAGTTCAAAGGGGGAAAACCCAGTGGACTCCTGGGGAACTTCCCGATAGGCAAACAGGAGATGGGGTAGGTACTTCTCCCAGTCGGAATCACTGTCAGTGAAGGCCCTTAGCATATTTTTCAGTGTTTGATTAAACCGTTCACAAAGTCCATTGGTTTGAGGATGGTATGCTGTAGTTCGAATTGCCCGTACTCCACAGGTGCGCCACAGACACTGCATCAACTCTGACATAAACTGGGAGCCTTGGTCCGATAAGATTTCACTGGGGAATCCTACTCGGGTGAAAATGGTAACAAGCGCCTCGGCCACCTTGGCTGCAGAAATACTTGACAAGGCCACGGCTTCTGGATATCGGGTGGCATAGTCCACAACGGTGAGAATGTACTGCTTTCCACATTTACTTGGTTTAGCCAGTGGTCCAATGAGATCGACAGCTACTCTTTGAAAGGGTTCTTCTATTATAGGGAGTGGTTGCAAGGGTGCCTTTGGGTGATCTCCGGGTCGCCCTCTACGCTGACATATGTCGCAGGTTCGGCAGAAATGCGCCACTGCTTGAGAAATTCCAGGCCAATAGAAAATTTGAGTCAATCGTCTCTCGGTGCGGGTTTTCCCTTGATGGCCAGCAGTAGGAATGTCATGAGCAAGGTGTAATAGGGAAATTCTGTTTTTCTGAGGAACAATCAGCTGTTTGCTATAAGTCCAGGGCTTATCTAAGGAGTCAGCGTTGGTAACTCGATATAGGAGTCCATTTTCTCTGATAATTTTTTCCCCATTTTCTCCTAACTGCCCTACTTCAGCCCGAGCTCTAAAGCTAGCCAGGGTGAGGTCAGTCTCTACCTCTTGTCTAAACTGAACTTTATCCCAAGTGACATTCATATGAGACCCACAAGAAGAATCACTCACCGGCTGTGAAGGCAGTTCTGGTGGCCTCATTTCCATTGATGGGTTGAACACGTCCACATCTGCTGCTCTCTTTGCTTGACTTCTGGTTATCGCGCCGACAAAGTGGCATTGAAGATTCCCCACATCATTCCCTAGAAGAATGTCTGCAGGAAGGCCGCTCATCACACCAATCGTGCATTGTTTTGCTCCAAAGCCATAATCCAGGGTCACACTCGCTCTTGGAATGTATCTTTGAGTACCTCCAGCCAATTCAATAGCATTTCCTGGTCCCTTTTGCACTGCTTCTGGTTGAATTACTCGGGGATCTGCGATGGTGAGAAAAGCCCCAGTGTCACGAAAGCCAACAACTTTTTGGCCATCCAGCACAACCTCCTGTAGATGTTTATGCTGAAGATCAGAAGAACGGGCGGCTGTGGCTCGCACCCCATAGGCTCCTGGTAGGGAAGTCAACATCAGAGTCACTTGGCAAATCATCAGGGAATGAATCCAGCTCTTCTCCTGTTGAGGGTGTCTGTAGATAATGAACAGGCAAAGGGGGTCTGTAACTGTTTTGCCTCTGAGCACCTGGACAGTGAGCTTGCAGATGACCAGGCTGCCCACATCCATAACATCTGCGTTCTATGAGTCTTTCTCCACGTCGTACTCCCAAAGAGGAGGCAGGAGTAGTAGGAGGCACATTCACACGGGGTCCGCCATGTGTTGGTAGTCTATTGGGACGGTGAACATTGGAGGCCAAAGGACAAGGGACCACTGGTGTTGGGGAGCTGGTAGTTTTTTTGTCACCGACTAGTAGCCTTTTCCATTGAGGCTTGATGGTGAGCACCTCATCAGCTAGAGCGGCAGCTAGTTCCACAGTTGACGGCTTTCTCTCACGCACCCATTCTCTGATTTCCGCAAGGCACCTGGCATAGAACTGCTCTTTCAGGATGACCTGGAGGAAGGTCTCCCAAGTTAAGGCCCCCTCTCCCTCCAGCCAGCGATGGCATACTTGTTTCAGTCTGTGGGCAAACATCTTGAAAGACACTTCTCCATCACAGGCTAATGTACGGAACTTACTCCTATAAGTATCTGGGGTCACGGCATAATGTTCCAGAATGGTCTGTTTTATCTCCCCATACTCACAATTCCACTGAGGGTCCATAGCTCTATAGGCGTCGGCAGCTCCACCCTCCAAGAGGCCCACCAGGTGTCTGACTCGCTCTCTTTCTGGGACTTCCATTAATCGGCACTGATGCTCAAAGTCCTGAAAGAAGCCCTCAATGTCACCTGCAGCTTCATTAAATGGCTTAAAGTCCTTGCGGGACACTCTGGAGAATTCCCTCATAGTTGGTGCGGTGGTTACAGTTTGTCTGGAGCCTCTAGCTGCTTCCACAGCAAATCTCCTCTCCAGCAATGCCCTCTCTTGAGCTCTGCGAAAAGCATCCATCTTATATTCAATGGTGACCTCATCTCCCAGCAGTGCCATCTCCCCCTCATACCACACAACCCATTGACTTTTTTGGGTATTTACCTCCAGCTCCCGTCTTTCCTCCCTTTGCTGTGGAAATTGTTCCTCGGTGCCATCTTGCAGGCAAGCGTTTTCCAATGCCTCAATTAGTTGCTCCTTAGAGAGTCCTTTGTAACCGACTCCTAATTCACGGGCCATTGTTTGTAGGCTCACCACAGTCCAGTTCTTGTACTCTGAGGTTCTGATTCCAGATGTTAATGGGCCGTTGTCCTCCATTCTTTCTGCTCTGATCCCGCCGCTGACATCAGTTTGTGACGGGGTATGCAACAGAGCAGTAAGGGACGCCAGGCCAAGGAACAATCCAAGACGATTTAATGAGGCAGGGAGCATAAAACATGCAATATAAAAATGGTTCTTTAGAGTCCACACAAAGGAAATAGGTCCGGGGGCGCCAAGGAGAATGCAAAAGTCCTCAAAGTCCAATCGTCCATGTACGGGCGATAAGGAGCTGGCCTTAGCACAGGTCCTCACCCTTCACTCAACAAAGCATAACTAAAAACTAAAACATGGGGCTGAATCTCCCACCCCTCCTTAGATCCACCCCCTTAACATTTGCTACTTGTAGCTAGAAAAGGGTTCCTAGACACAGCCTCCAGAGATTGTGTACTAGGCAAGCCCCCTGCAGAGGAGAACAATATATATGCAACCCCCCCCCAAATCAAGGACAATAGCTACGGCTGAAGCCTGATTGCAATATGATACAGGCTGGGGGGATATAATGTTACAGACAATGACCCCAAAAACACAGCAAAAATGAAGAAAATAAAGCTGCTAGAATGGCCCAGCCAATCTCCTCACCTGAATCCAACAGAAAATTTATGTTAGGAACTAAAGCTCAGAGTTTCTAGAAGACGCCCAGAGAATCTTCACGATTTGAAGAGTGTTTGTGTGGAAGAAATAGCCAAAATCACACTTTAGCAATGCTTGCGACTATTTTCTCCATGTCTTGCAGCTGTCATCACTAACAAAGGCTAATGTACGAAGTATTGTATAAATTTTAGTAAGCATGTTCATTTTTCCTTGTGTCATTTCTCTGTATGACTCATCACTAAATTTATAGACATCTATGATTTGATTTCTTTGCATGTTTGGATTGGATGTGTTATTACAGGCATCTAGTGAGAAAATCATGTCAACAGCACCTTTATAAATAAGATGGGGGTGTGACGCCACAGTTAGCTAATTCATGACGAGCTGGGGCGTTCCTTATACCAGAAAACTTACTCCATCTGTCCACAGTGGAGTATGCCATTTGTCAGATGGTCCTGATTAATTTAGATGTGTGCACTGCTTAAAGAATTAGGTGCTTTGATTCTAATATGCCCTCAAGACTTTCATCAATAAATGTGTGAAAATCTCTGACCTTAACTCGGGGCTATCATTTCTTAAGCTGGCCAAGTACTATAGGGAGAAATAAGAGTAGCCTGGTGCTGCCCCAAGGCTGGCTTCTTAATGTCCTGCTCAAGTTGATTAACAGATTTTTCCCATGTGTCTACATCCTCTTCTTCTGACTTTTTATATATGATTTCTAGAGTGCATTGAATACTTTAATAATCTGTTTCTCACACTGTATTTCGCCCTCTTATACATTTTGTACTTACATTTATGCTATATTGCCTACATTTTTCCTGGTATGTTTGCATGGTTAACTGTTCACAATAGTTCCCAAAAATAGTGTGTCCTTTATAGACATTTCTACCTAAAATACATAACAGGGGACTCTTGGAGAAGATGAAGATCTGCCTAGGTGGAATACTAGACTATAGTACATTGTTATAACATGTGACAAATGCAATTGTTTGCTTTTCATATACTATTGGAAAATAAAAAGCTAAAAAACAAGTCTTAGAATCCACAGAGCAGAGACTGGAAGACAGCACAGAGAGGCTTTACTGCTGCCGAGTACAGCTCTGGCTCTGTCGGGCCCGGCATGTATGGAAGCAACATCTCTAACTATACCAAGTCCAATGGAACCTACCATAATTTATTTTAGTCACATTCATGGTTGATTCGTTGTATTCTTTTTCTCTTCATGGTTATCATGTAAATAATTAATAGGTCTAAATAATTGTTTAGTAAAAACCATCCCGATATTTTGCTTAGAGTAAATTCAGTGAAAATTTTGTTGCAGAGATTTCTGTAACTGAATATTGGTTTCATTCATCTGAAAGGCTTTCTCCACATGAATGGGGTAGTCAAAGACATTTCTGTTGCAAATTCTGCAGAAAGTGAATTCACCTTTCAGAATATCTTGTTTTCAGCCCAGTTTGTGAAAACAAAAAGTAAACTGCAATTTTCTCACCATTCTCGGGTGCAGCGCTGGGTCTCCGCTCCTGGTATCTGGTATTGGCTATGGCGTTGAGAGCGGCTGCCAATCAATAATCTCAGGGGCTCTGCCCAAGAAGACAGTGCATTCTATTCAGCACCACTGATTGGCTGCTCTGCTGTTGAAATAATCTCGATTTTGCAGCCAATACCAGGAGACTCTGTGCTGAACTTGGGGGATGCTGAGAAAGGCCTCATTCACACATATGTGAAAAAGTGGTACTGGTGTCATCAGTGTTTTGGATCAGTGTGTCATCAGCTTACAGTCTGTGTGTCTGTTTTTACCATCAGTCATCAGTGTTTTTAACCCTAGAACGCATACCTGGGGCCTCGCAGGCCTGCTAGGTCCTTTGTTTTCTATGGTAGATTGAATTGCTTGCGCGTTCTAGGGTTAATGGATGGATCATTAACTAAATGAATGGCAAAGCTTCTCTAAACTTTTCAATGTTAAACACGTAGAACACATGAATGGTATAGTAATGCCATCCGTATGTTGTACGTGTTTTTCACGGACCCATAGATTTGTGTTGGCCCTTGTCATCCATGATGCCTGAAAAAATGTTATAATGGGTACGTGGAAAAATCATGAGTAGAACAGATATCACAAGTATGTGTCATAGATGTCTGAATGAGGCCTAAACCAAACATTGTTTCTTTATTAAAAAAAAAATTGCATCCGGGGACTGAGAGTTTTTGAAAAGTCATTGTATTTAAAGTGTAGGGTTTATGAATAATACATATGACTTAAGCAATCTAGAAATATTTGAGTTTATTCCTTTTTTACAGCATTTCGGTGCTCTACTCACTACTTGTGAAACTAGTTGAAACCATATAGGTAACTTTACCATAAATGAACAAATAAACAGTATAGTAGAAAAGCTGTATAATACGTAGCTGATAAATAAAATATAATAATAATATCAATAATTATCATAGTGTAACATAACATTTGTAGATAGTTATATTCAGGAGTGATATTTCGGTCAACATGTCCGGATGGAAGCGTTCAGCTGTTTATCGGAAGGAATGCTCTTTGAATATTGAAGCAACAGCTAAGCATATGCAAATGGCATTTTAGGAGAGCAGGGAAGTCAGCAGACAGGCTGTTCAGTCTAGGTAATAATCATTGTTTCCTCTGGCAAATGTGCTTTGAGTACTTAATGAGAGCAACAGGCTGAACTGGATGAAGGCGTTGCCTGTATTATTGTATGCAGTGACTGCAGTCGGAGACCTCCGGTAGAATGGTGCGCTTGTCACACACTCATCTGTCTTGTGCGGATAATATATGAGGTAAACAAAGTGTTCTTTAACATTAGGACACATGACAACAGGCCAATGACAGCTTTTTTTCAATCCAGTCTTCAGCTGATCCTGACATCATTTTCTGTAGTTTGGTGAAAAGGGGGAAAGCAAGAAAGGAGTAAAGAGATTGTAGAAAGGAGACAAAAAGGAAAAAAGAGGAAAGGAAGATTAGTATTCAGGCAAACAAGGACCATGCAGAAAACTGATCACCAGAGTATAGATATTATGAGCCCTCCTCAGAAAGAAACGTATTGATTCCAGTAATAGGGAAAGGGTTGCATTGCCAGATTGTAGAACATCAATTTGCAGATCAGAATAGGTTGGTTAAGAAAAGCGGTTCCACTCCAGTTACTGGAGAAGTCTTTCACATATTCTAATCGAAGGGAAAGAGAGACATGCATGCAACATTAGAGAATTAAAAATATGGACTCACTAAAAATCCCTACCTGCCCTTTCATGCTAAGCTCTTTGTACTTTGCGATAAGGACTATTACACATAAATATACTGGAAAATGTAGTCCTATCATCTCCAATGAAGCAAATGAAGAGTAATAGAAATCAGCAAGCAGTTCTTGGCTTCAAAAGTTGTACTTTGCTGAAGGATTTGGCAATAGTGCGGAACAGCCCTCACAATAAGAGATAATGATGTGTTCTGAACATATTTTTGGGTTCTTTATATTTGACAGTAACATGTTTCTTACTTTGACATCTTGGAACCTCATTACTCCATGTTCCGTCTTTTCTGCATTCAATTTGGAAACTTTCCATTTCCACGCTGTCCTAGTAAAAGAAAGAAAAAAAATAATTTTAGCTTTTAATTCTGCTTTTTTGCAAAACTTTTAAAAGTAGTTCAGCAATAGTTATAAAGAACTTAAAATGTAGAATATGCCCACGTTTGTCACCATTTCACAGTTTAGGTTAGGTTCACAACTATAATACAAAAAGCATTCAACACTCATTTTATAAAGAGACAAAAAAAATCATTTAATCATGTGGTCCAAACTCAGCATATAAGTCAGTGACGCTTAGGTCCTATAGACCTTCATAAAACCCACACTAAAATGCTGGGAATCATACACTATTGCATTGTCATTGTATTGTTGCTGTAATGTTGCTATGTAATAAGGTTTGCCTTTTTCAGAAGGTTGTCCTCCCTCTCTCCCTGTACCCACTCCCTTCTTCCTCATTCTGTGAATGTCAGCCATGTTAAAAGCTCATGTCTTTGCATCCTTGGTTAAGAATAGTCCTTTTTACCTACTATAATTTTGGCAGTGTAAAATGCGCCCGTGGGGTCTTGGAGCCTATTCGTCACCGGGCCAGTGTTGGTTTGGGATGTCATAGTGGCCTGGCCTGGTTTGGTGACCCCAGCGGTGTCAATAAAGATGGGGATAAAGATGAGTAGCTATTCGTGACGCCACCAGTGGTGTGCGGCCAGTTATCAGCTGCTGCTGTGGGAAGCTTCTCTCTTCTGGGGCAGATGGTGATGCAGCTCGGGTGTTGCAGCTCTCCACAAGTAGAGCTAGGCCCCAGGGAGGATGTTGGTGGTAGTAGTCGCCTATAGCGCAGGGGCGCGATGTTGGGAGCGCCGGCAATGATGGGATGACACAGAGGGTCAAGTTCAAGCTCTTTACTCACTGAAGTCACCGCCTTTGAACTGCCGGGTGACACTGTGATAGGCTTCAGCCGATCACAGATAGTTTGGGTGTCAAGGCCGGTGTTTCCTTCTGTGTGTCCTTTCCAATGGTCCTTCCTCCACCCCAGCTCCTGGGCCGTGGAACGGGTCACGGGTGCCTACAGCACAAACAGTGAACCCTGGGATCCCCTTCCCGCTGCCTGGGACCGCTGCCTGGTGCTAATTGAAGATGTGAGATGGCTCCTAATTTCCCTTGCAGGTGCCCCGCTCCCGAGTTGCTGAACTAATGAGCAAGCAGCACCATTCTTCATGATGGCTACCCCTGGCACCTATCCTAGCCCAGGTCCCAGTGACAGAGCTCCCATGTTTATGTGTTGGATGTGTTGTGGGGGTTTACCGGTGATGACCTCCTCCGTATCCGAGATGAATACTGCATCTCGGGTAAGGCGCAATACCCTGTGGCACCTGAAGGCGCAGGGGCGCCACATATACCAATGTTAATCTCAATAGAACTTGGATACAAGTGACAGAGTATAGGTTTTAGTTTAGGAGACTGTATTGTGGACATTGATAAATGTGACTCACCTTTATAATTTGATAACCAGGGTTACATGTGATAACTGCTTGGTCTTTGAAGGTGTATTCTAATTGGGAAGGATCAATTTTCCCATTTACAGGTGGCCGTAGTTCAGGACAGGAAACACCTAAAAGGATATTATATTAAAACAAGTTTTCACTTTAATATTACTTTTTGCTTAAATTAAAAGGTTAGAAAGGAATCAGTAAATAGATTTTAGTGATCTTTATGTACTCGATATAGTCGATATATGATATGCATTTTACAGTAGAATGACTAATAGACATCCAGTAGATATAAAAAGTCTACACCTCTGTTAAAATGCCATCTCATGTAAAAAAAATAAAAAAAAAATAGTAAGAATCATTTCAGAACTTTTCCATCTTAAATCCATAGAAATCCAGTAACAAATAAACTAAAATCATTTTTAGAGGGGGAAAAAAAACAAAATCTAAAACAATATGGTTGCATAAGTGTGAACACAGAAATGTGGTTGTGTTCAGAATTAGCCAGTTACCTTTAAACTCGTGTTAAATTGTAGTCACTAGTGATGAGTGAGCATGCTCGGTACTGCTCGATACTCGATCGAGCATCAGGGTGCTCAAGATGCTCAGTATTCAATTGAGTATCTTGCAAGTGCTCGATATGCTTTACTCACCGGTCTCCCTTCCTCTCTCCCATTATGCTTGTTACTCGAATCAAGCTTGTCCAAGCGTCCTACTTGTTCCATTCGAATATCGAGCCTGCAAGCATTATAGTATTCGCTCATCACTAGCGGCCAATAATCATCATTTACAGTGATTCTGATTAACTCATACATTTTAGCTGTTCTAGTAGGATTTCCCTGACATTTTTTCAGTTGCACTTTAAAGCAAAAGCATGGTCTGTAAACAGGTTACAGTAACCTAGTAAGGCTGTGTGCACATATTGCAAATTTTCAGATCTTCAGTGCAGATTTGTCACAAACTTGAAGGGAATCCTGATGCCAGCAAAGTGAACAAGAATCCTCTCATGCACACATTGAGTATTGTCTTATATCAGATTTGGTGCAGATTTAAATCTGCAGCATGATAGTTTTTTCAACATTTTTGCAGATTTCCCTCATAGTAATAAATGGGAAAAATCTGCATCAAAATCTGCAAGTAGCAAAAATGCATAAAAAATATGCAAAATGTATGATTTTGCAGCTGCGTTTTTCCTGCAAAAAGATACAGAAGTGGTGCAGGAATCTCTGCACCAAAAACTTTACGTTTGGACATACCCTAAAGGCATTTCTTTGTTGAAAGTTATCAGATAGGAGAAGGGTACAAAACATTTCCAAGGCATTAGATATTCCATGGAACACCATGAAGACAATCATCAAGAAGTGGCTTAAGTTTGGCACAACAATGACGTTACTTAGAATTGGATAACCCTCAGAAAATAGTGAAAAAAAAGAGGGAGGCTGCAAAAAGGCCTATAGGAACATTAAAGGAGCTGCAGGAATGTCTGTCAAATACTTGTTGTGCACAACATGTGAAAACTTCCTTCCATATTTTTCATATGTCTGGAGGTGGAAGCCTTTTCTTACAAAGAAAAACATCCAAGCCTGTCTATGTTTTGCCAAAACCTTCATCAAGTCTTCCAAAAGCATGTGGGAAACATATTATGGTCTAATAAGAAAAAGGTTGAACTTTTGTCCATAATACCAAATGGTAAACTTGGTGTAAATCCAACACTGCACTTGGGTCAGTTTTTCAGCAGCTACAACTTGGGCTTTGTTAAAGTGGAAGCAATTATGAACAGTTCCAAATATCAGTTAATTATGCAATAAAACGTTGGGGTCTCTACTAGAAAGGTGACGATGAAGAGAAATGTCGCCTTTCAGCATGATGACTTCTCTAAGCATACCTCCAAATTAACAAAATAATGGCTTTGCTACAAGAAGATTGTAGTTTTGGAATGTCCCAACCAGAGCTCAGCTCAGAATCTAATAGAAAATTGATGGGTTGACAGAGTTGGGGTGCTACTAAAAAGAAGGGTGGGCTAAGATTGCCAATTCTAGACGTGCCATGCTGATTGAGTCCTATACAAAAAGACTGAATGTGGTCATAAATTCAAAAGGTACTTCAACTATTGTTTTAGTTTTTATTTTTATTTTTTCACCTGAAAAGATTTCACTTTATTTATTATCTAGTTATTTCACTGCATTGCACAGATTATAGGTAACATAAATAACATTAAAGGTGGAACCAGCAGTTCTGAAAATATTCTTGTTGTTCTGTTTTTTTGTAAGACTAAACCCTGGCAATTTAACAGTAATGTGTAGACTTTTTACATCCATAGTATATATCCACTCTAGTAAGAATCAATGGATGTTATGTACCATCCAGCAGTAAATAAGCTACAGAATATAAGGAACCTTACGGTTAACAGACAGCCTTTCTCAGTCATAGTGATAAAGCATTCAAAACATCCATAAATTGTAAGTGGGAAAACTTCAAATAACATTCACCAATCACTCACAACATCCCGCCTAAGCCTAAGGGCGGCTTTGCACACTACGACATCGCAAGTGCGATGTCGGTGGGGTCAAATCAAAAGTAGCGCACATCCGGCGTCACTTGCGATATCGTAGTGTGTAAAACATTTTTGATACGATGAACGAGCGCAAAAGCGTCGTTATCGTATCATCGGTGTATTCTCCGACATTTGCATAATGCCGGCCGGTGCAGCGACAGGTACGATGTTGTTCCTCGTTCCTGCGGCAGTGCACATCGCTGTGTGTAAAGCCGCAGGAGCGAGGAATATCTCCTACCTGCGTCCCGGCTGCAATGAGAAGGAAGGAGGTGGGCGGGATGTTTACATCCTGCTCATCTCCGCCCCTCCGCCGCTATTGGCCGCCTGCCGTGTGACGTCGCTATGAGAAGTGCGATGGTCGCATGGCAGGTGAGTGCATGTGAAGCTGGAGTAGCGATAATTTTCGCTACGCCAGCTATTACAAGATATCATACCTGCGACGGGGGCGGGGACTATCGCGTGTGACATCGCAGCATCGGCTTGCGATGTCGCAACGTGCAAAGCCCGCCTTAAGCACACTTGTGTAAAATCCAATTGATCTAAAAGATAAAATGATTGACATGTAAGATCACCAATCATCTATTCAAAATTCAAATTATGTCATATCGGATCATGAGGGTTATGGGATGTTCCACCTTCACAACTGCATACTTATCCATACCGCATTGTAATCCCTAAAGATATCACTTCCGGTTTCCGTCTAGTGAGTTCATCAATGCGCTGCGTATTATTTAACACCATAGTAATATACACATTCTCAGACTTAGCTGTCACATTCATATCTATATAAGCCCCATTGTTAAAGATCAGAATCATGAGTGATCGACAGAAAATATAGTTAATGTATATAATATTGATTTATTCCTGATGTAACAAAAAAAACAAAATATATCCCTCACTGTACTCTTGTGCTCACCATTGACAGTCGCCATCCTACACAGGCGTCTCTGTGTTGCTAATAAAGAATTTACTGCTTGTTTGAATATTCTGATGTCTATTGATACATAGTATTGTGTATTCAAATAGCTAACATAGACTGACAGTTGGAGGGATGATCTATTGCAGTGCTGAGAGTAAGAGGTCATCAAGTGCTTCATTCCTGTAGCTTTCCAAAGGGTACACTCAGACGAGTGTATGACTTGGCCGAGTGCAATGCGAGAAAATTTTGTATGGCACTCGGACCAATGTTATTCAATGAGGAAGATCAGATGTTCAGCTTTTTTCCCATCCAGATTCTGGATGAGCAAAAAGTCCCAGCTTACTACGATTGTCAGTGAGAGACATGTCACTCGCACTCATAGAAGTCTATAGATGTGAGTGAAACATCGGACTGCACACAGATGACATCCAAGTGCAATGCGATATACGCACAGGCTGACAACGGAGGAGATGGGGTGAGTAATCCCTCCCTCTCCTCCGCAGCTGTGATCCAATCACAGTTGCATGACACTCAGCTCAAACTGGTAGCACAGTGGGAGCTGAGGGTCATTAGCACATCGCATCCGATGCACTCACATTGGAGGCCATACTATCATGGTAATCCAGCCAAAGTTTGTAAACATATGTATGCTTCATCAGGCAACAGTTAACCATTGCTAACATTGATAAGGTTACCTGTGACGGTATAAGACAGTCTCCATCCTCCATTCTCCCCAGAGTTATCACTATGAAACAGAATCTGAACACTGTTACTTCCCGTTTCTATTCTTCCAGGTGGTTTCTCTCCACATATTGGACCAAATTCTTTTCTTCCAGCTTTGATCTACCCAAATAACACACTGATTAAAACTGCATTTTTATGTTATATTTTCTTAAAATCTAAGTCCTCAATATACAGAAAAAGAATCTTGCAGTTTTCTCTCTGACCACTAAACTTAATAGTAGGCTGATACTTCCTGTTCTATAGAGATCACTTTTCAGTAGTCATCTAATTATCATCACAGACAGGGTTACAATGAAAGGTCACCTACATATAATATAGGGTCACAGCATTCACAGTATTAGAGTTAAGCGATGTTCAAGTCGAACGGTTCGCCAATTTCATGTTCGAGTGATTTTGGGGGGTGTTCAAGTCGTTCGATGAACTCGAACAATTTGCTAAAAGTTCGGCAGTTCGAGTTACATTCGAGAACGGTTCGATCACCAAAAGCGTGGCTTTTCACAGTAAGTATGTGCGCACGTTGCGTATCTGCATGCGTCCTGCGTCCCCAGCACAATCCCTCTCTCTTTCCTACTCACCGATCACGGGCGCCTCGCTGCACGGCTGTCACAAATCTCCGGCGGCTTTTCCTCTTTTGAAAATGGCTACCTCTTCATTATTCAATCAGTTATTCTGTGCTTTCCCTGCCCACCGGCGCCCATGATTGGTTGCAGTCAGACATGCCCCCACGATGAGTGACAGCTGTCTCACTGCAACCAATCACAGCCGCCGGCGGGCGGGTCTATATCGTGAAGTAAAATAAATAAATAATTAAAAAAAACAAAAAAAACTGCGGTTCCCCCCAATTTTGATACCAGCCAAGATAAAGCCACATGGCTGGAGGCTGGTATTATCGGAATGGAGAACGCCACATTATGGGGAGCCCACCACCCTAACAATATCACCCAGCAGCTGCCCGGAATTGCTGCATCCATTAGATGCGACAGTCCCGGGACTCTATCCAGCTCATCCCGAATTGCCCTGTTGCGGTGGCAATCGGGGTAATAAGGAGTTAATCATGGCAGGCGTCTCCCTGAGATGCTTTCCATGATTAAACTGTAAGTGAAAGTAAATAAACACACACAATAAAAAAATATTATTATTATAATTATTATTATTTAGAATAAAAGACAAAAAACACCCTCTTTCACCATTTTATTAAAATCCCCAAATACCCCTCCAGGTCCGACGTAATCCACAGAGGTCCTGCAATGTATCCAGCTCTGCTACATGAAGCTGACAAGAGCAGAAGTAGAACAGGAGCGCTCTGTGTCAGATCCACGGAGCAATGAAGTGAGCCGCGCTGTCAGCGGAGACTTCACCCAGCTAGTGCCTGCGCGTGCGGTGATGATTGGGGATGTAGTGCCTGCGTGTGTGCGAGGATGAGTGCGGTACTGCTGGTGTTTGTTCGACCATCCGCCCATCCATCCACACATCCATCCATCCATCCTCCCATCCGCCCATCCATCCGCCCATCCATCCATCCATCCGCCCATCCATCCATCCATCTGCCCATCCATCCATCCGCCCATCCATCCATCCATCCATGCAGCTGAACAATCTGCTTCTAGATTCTCTACTGCAGTATAGAGGTAAAGATTACCAAATCTTCCTATGCTTTTCATGAGAGGTAGTGGCTCAATGGACCCGCCTAAGGAGATTTAGTGCATGAGTTCAAGTCCCGGCCGTCCCGGTAAAAAATTTAATTTACTTTTAAATTATAATTATTATTTATTTATAATTTAATTTAATTATGCACTGAGGGGAGGAGCCGGACATCAGCTGTGAGCCATGCGACACACCTCTAAAATAGGAGCAGTTCACGGAATGAGGCTGCATTGCTCTCTCCTTTCTCTTTTCTCTCTCTTCTCTCTTTCTCTCGCTCTTTC
The DNA here is from genome assembly GCF_048569485.1 of Anomaloglossus baeobatrachus. NCBI lineage: Eukaryota > Metazoa > Chordata > Amphibia > Anura > Aromobatidae > Anomaloglossus > Anomaloglossus baeobatrachus. Next base: position 442,175,532 of record NC_134355.1, read on the forward strand.
TCTCTCTCTCTTTCTCTCTATCTTTTTCTCTCTTTTTCTCTCTCTCTCTCCCTCTCTCTCTCTCCCCCTCTCTCCCTGTCTCTCTCTCACCTCTCTCTCTCTGTTTATCTCCCTTTTTCTCTCTCTATTTTTCTCTCTCTCTCTTTTTCTCTCTCTCTTTTTCTCAGTCTTTCTTTTTCTCTCTCTCTCTCCTCTCTTTCTTCTCTCTCTCTTCTCTCTCTTCTCTCTCTTCTCTCTCTCTCTCTCCCTCTCTCTTCTCTCTCTTCTCTTTCTCTCTCTCTTCTCTCTCTTCTCTCTCCTCTCTCTCTCCTCTCTTTCTCTCTCTCTTCTCTCTCCTCTCTCTCTTCTCTCTTCTCTCTCTCTTTACTCTTTCTCTCCCTCTCTCTTTTCTCTTTCTTTTCTTTCTCTTTTCTCGCTCTCTCTTTTTTCTCTCTCTTTTCTCTATCTTCTCTCTCTTCTTTCTCTCTCTCTCTCAGACCTGGCGATGATCAGCTGATGCAGTCACGAAATCAGCTGACACTATAAGTCGAGCGGTGAAGGCCGGCTTTTTACCGCCCGGCTAAACTATCAGCTGATGCTGTCGGTCAGGAGTCTGCACAGAAGTGTGTAGTTTGTTTTTTTTTTTTGTTTGCACTGATGCATCAGCTGATTGTATAAAAGCTGTTTATACAATCAGCTGCTGTGTCCTGTGATTCAGGCCCTTGAACCTGACACATCATCTGATCGCTTTGCCTTCCAACAAACTGATCAGATGATATTGGTTCCGGATTGAACCCTTGACCCAGGATTACTGAGGAGGGGGGTTCTTTATTTCAATAAAGATGGAGTCACTAATTGTGTTGTGTTTTATTTCTAACAAAAATATTTTTCTGTGTGTTGTGTTTTTTTATCTGTACTAGAAATTCATGGTGGCCATGTCTAATATTGGCGTGACACCATGAATTTCGGGCTTAGGGCCAGTTGATAATGTACAGCTAGCCCTAACCCCATTATTACCCAGCGAGCCACCCGTCACCAGGGCAGCTGGAAGAGTTGGATACAGCGCCAGAAGATGGCGCTTCTATGAAAGCACCATTTTCTGGGGCAGCTGCGAACTGCAATACTCAGCAGGGGTGCCCAGAAAGCTTGGGCACCCTGAGCTGCGGATTCCAATCCCCAGCTGCCTAGTTGTACCTGGCTGGACACAAAAATGGGGCGAAGCCTATGTCGATTGTTTTTTTATTATTTCATGAAATGCAGCTCTGCTACATCAGACAGCACTGCATGGGAGGAAGACGCTGCTGCTCCATGCAGTCTAATCACTCAGTGAGTGAGCAGAGGCTGCGGCCTGTAAGCGGTGACGTCACTGCTGCCACCGTTACTATAGCAATGGCAATCTCCGATCCAGTGATTCCCACTGCCGCTATTTACTGGCTGTGGCAGCCAGTCCTTGCACGTGGGCTGACTCTGTAAAGAGCGCCCACATGCAGGAACGGGGAAGCCGACCATGTGCCAGAGCATTTCGCCGGTACACGGAGATGCTGGAACGAGCACCGTGTACCGGAGAGATGCTCTGACAGGACCTAGCATGACATCTAGCCTTGTGACCAGTCTGTAGCCAATGAGATAATAGACACGTGACTGGTCACATGCTATTTTGACGTCACGGAAGGTCCTATCATCAGTGCTGGTTACTGGGAGGATGCAATGATTTTCGAAAGGAAAAGTGGCGGGAGACCGAGTGCAGGACGCGTCGTGGGGACCTGTAAGTGTAATGGCAATGTTTATTAACTGTATGGGTACAATGCATGTATAATGTATTTTTATGTGTTTGTGTTTGCCTGCCATTGTTTTCAATGGGGTTTGAATTGGTTCGTCGAACGGAGCCTCCGTTCCACGAACCGAACCGAACTCGAACGCTAGGGGGGTGGCTCATCTCTACACATTATATCTTGAGGCTATTGTTGTCTATAGATCACACATGCTGAAAACACATGTCTAAACACTAATAATGTATGCTAAGAAATTAAAATCTTACTACAAAGAATGTTTTTAGCACCTTCTGGTTTTCATCATAAATTAATGTATAATACATTCTTTCTCAAAATATTCAACTGCTAGGAACCTTGGTTTTTCATTGAATGAATTTCCCTTATCTATTTGTTGAGGGGGGCATGGTAATTGTTACAGAGGCTCCCTGGCCATAGGGCGGCCAGTCATTAACTTCTCGCACCCCAGCCGCCATTCCAACACAACAACGAAAGTCCATTCATCTACTGAGACAGTAACTCAGACACGTGTAGGTTTCTTTTGGTCATTGGAACATTACTTGATAGTTTTGCACATACATGTTCATCATGCATTATGCGGACACAGTCTTTAACCCTGACGGAGTTTCACATAGCAACAGTAACGATGTTCAATTTACAGGTCTACCACTTCCCTGACACTTGAGTCTTCGAGAAGACCTCTAAGCCCCTCTTCTCCTCTAAGGACGTCACATTACATGGAAGATTCAACCTCTGCTCTCACGTTCCGTTCCCACCCTCTCTTTAGGGCCTCACTAACTGTCAGTCTCTTGAGGGGGTTCTTTGGGTATTCCTTCCAGGGAAATGGATGCCACTCAGACCGCATGGACTAAACCCTCTTCTAAGGACACTGTTACACTCAGTCCTACCTCGCACAGGACCCTGTATGACCGGTGTCCGAGTCTAGCTTAATTACTTCAAACGGGCTTCTGGCCTATTAGGCCTACTGCAGCCACAGCTACTCTTCACTTTCTCCTCCCTCGGGACTCTCCTGTCCTCTTCCTATTACTTGCCCTTTTTATCAACTACGCCCGTACCTGAAATTATCCCTTTTCCTACCCAGAGGGTACCATGGAAGTGATCTGTACTACATTGCCATCTAGTACACATACAACACATAGCACACTTCTTTAATATACATACACACAGTGCTTTTACCGGGCATGGAAGAGCCCTAGACACCCTTACATATTGACCTTTCACATATATGCCATATGAATATAATCATGTACAATGCTAGAAGCAAAATGAAAAGTTTAAAGTGTACTTAGTACTAGTTTAAAAGAATTGATTAAAGGAGTATTCATCAAAAACATTAATATTTAAATAAATTGTGCTATTAAAACTTTTGTATTCTTTAGCCACTACAATCCTAGTGTACGCAAGATATCTGCTCTGTGTAATTCCAATCTCATAAAACCCAACCACATTCCGACATAAATCAGGACTACAAAATGTAGACAGAAATAAGCTAAAATTGCCATAGATATTTAAAACAAACTGTTTATTCATCTAAACATGTAAAATTATGAAGTATGTAGTTAGAAGAAACTGACATTGTACCTTTAAGTAATCGTATGGACATGATACTTCTGGGTGGTCTTCAATATCAAAGTTGTCATCAAACTGAAGATTAACAACAAATCCTTCCTCCAACTCAATTCTGTACAGACAATCAGAGCTCTTTGGATATGGGCTTGGATAATCAGCGCTGGATATGATTCCACTCCTCTGTGTGTACAAGTTATCACTGCACTCCACTGTGAATAATAACAAGAGCGAGCATGAAATAGTAGTCATTATTCATGAAGTCTAATATGCTTCTCAGCATAATCAATAGAAAAGTGTGCAGAAGTATAGTAGCCAAATGGACAGCCAAAAGCACACACTCTTCTTTCAAGTCAATAGAACACTAAAGGTCCATCAGTTATTCACATTGACAATTTTTTCTTACATAAATGCCAAAGGTAGTGCCTAAACAAGCTGAAAATTTAGCACAACATGCAGCAGTGTCCATTCCAAATGCCTTTTCTATCTTTTAAGTCATTCATTAGTTTTTCCACAACTAGTCCAAGAAAGGACAACTAGTGAATAGTTTCATGGCCAATAAAGGCTTATACATGTGAAAGCAAAGGAAAGTCCAACTGGTCTAATCTGATAGAGGTGCTATTGAGACAAAACTTTCTAAAAAGTTAGTATTAGCTATGATTAAAGTTTCAGAATACCGCTACTGCATAAAGCACCTACAGTGAACAGGTAGCTATGCATCACACTTGGACAAAGAAGTAATGGGAGAAGGAGGCCTGGTCTATTAAACTATGTTTTCTTTTTTTGCTAATAGTTACGTGCAAGCCAGTAAAAAAAAAAAGGCAAGCCAGCAGAAAGGGTGTTCTGGGCATCTTTGGATCTTGGCAATCAAGAAGATATTACCTTAAAGGAAATCTGATAGCTTCATGCTGCCCGAACCATGGATAGAATAAAAAAATGCCTGACTGTGTGTTTGCAAACATGTATGTTTATCCTGAAACACTGTGGCCTCTCAGAAAAAACATAGTTTGAAAAGCCGGTCTACTCACGTCTCTCCCTAGCTCTCCAAACTAGGTTTTCTCCGAAACACCACAGCTTTTCAGAATAAAACATACATGGTTGTAACTGCACATCCAGGCTCTATTTGATTCTGCCCGTGGTTCTGGCATCAATATATTTAAAGACAGGTTCTATTTAACAAGCTCAAAATATCTAAACATCTTTCCGTAGGATAATGCACCCTGCAGTACTGCAAATATTGTTTAAGAATAGCTTGTCAATATGATGAAAAACTATTGGTCATCTGTGGGATGTGCTGGCTAAAAATTTCCAATCCATGGAGGCCATGCCTTGCAATTTAACATCTACTAGTACTAACTACTAACATTTTGGTATCAGATGCCACAATACACTTTCTGAGGCCAAAAACACACTTCTGCAAAAAAAACGTCCGTATGACACGGTCCGTTTTTCGGGTCCATGTTCCATATTTTTGGGGCGTTTCTCCGGTACGTATGGCATCTGTGTGATGGCGTATGCGAGCCGTGTGTACATGTAAAATGTCCGTGTTTGTGTCTAAAATGCCCGTGTATGTGTACGTGGAATGTCCGTGTGGAATGTCTGTTTGTGTGTTGCACAATGTCGTTGATTCATTTCGGCTGACAGCAGACAGAGTAGCGCGATGAGAATGAACTCGGGTGAACTTCACCCGACTTCATTGTCATGCCGCGGCTCTGTCTGTGTGCCGCGTACTGAGTAGCGGTCACCTGTGAAGGATTCACCAGTGACCGATAATCCCCCGAGTGACTGAAGTGAGCAGCCCTCTCTCATACTTACCGCTCCCCGATCACCAGCGCGGCGAGGAACAGCTGTGCAGAGAATACTCGGCAACAATTACTTTGAATATGCCGGCCGCTCATTAATCAATCTCGTATTCCCTGCTTTCCCCACCCACAGACGCCTGTGATTGGTTGCAGTCAGACACGCCCCCCACGCTGAGTGACAGCTGTCTCACTGCACCCAATCACAGCAGCCAGTGGGCGTGTCTATACTGTGCAGTAAAATAAATAAATAATTAAAAAAAACGGCGTGCGTTCCCCCCCAATTTTAATACCAGCCAGATAAAGCCATACGGCTGAAGGCTGGTATTCTCAGGATGGGGAGCCTCATGTTATGGGGAGCCCCCCAGCCTAACAATATCAGTCAGCAGCCGCCCAGAATTGCCGCATACATTATATGCGACAGTTCTGGGACTGTACCTGGCTCTTCCCGATTTGCCCTGGTGCGTTGGCAAATCGGGGTAATAAGGAGTTTTTGGCAGCCCATAGCTGCCAATAAGTCCTAGATTAATCATGTCAGGTGTCTCCCTGAGATACCTTCCATGATTAAATCTGTAAATTACAGTAAATAAACACACACCCGAACAATCCTTTATTAGAAAAAAAAACACAAACATATACCCTGGTTCACCACTTTAATAAGCCCGAAAAAGCCCTCCATGTCCGGCGTACTCCAGGATGGTCCAGCGTCGCTTCCATCTGTGCTGCATGAAGGTGACCAGAGCTGCATAAGACACAGCCGCTCCTGTCACCTCCACGCAGCTAATGAAGGGACAGCTCAGCTGATCGCGCTATTCCCTTCATTAGCTGCGTGGAGGTGACAGGAGCGGCGGTGTCTTCTGCAAATCGGGAAGAGCCGGGTACAGTCCCAGAACTGTCGCATATAATGTATGCAGCAATTCTGGGCGGCTGCTGACTGATATTGTTAGGCTGGGGGGCTCCCCATAACGTGGGGCTGCCCTTCCTGAGAATACTAGCCTTCAGCCGTATGGCTTTATCTGGCTGGTATTAAAATTGCGGGGGACCGCACGCCAGTTTTTTTAATTATTTATTTATTTATTTTACTGCACAGTATAGACACGCCCACCGGCTGCTGTGATTGGGTGCAGTGAGACAGCTGTCACTCAGCGTGGGGGGCGTGTCTGACTGCAACCAATCACAGGCGTCTGTGGGTGGGGAAAGCAGGGAATACGAGATTGATTAATGAGCAGCCGGCATATTCAAAGTAATTGTTGCCGCGTATTCTCTGCACAGCTGTTCCTCACCGCGCTGGTGATCGGGGAGCGGTATGAGCCGGGGGAAGAAAAAAACCGAGCGCCAATGTAAGTATGACTGAGAACAGCAGGAAAAAAGGTAAGTTTACTGACTTTAATTTAAAAAAAAACAAAAAATAAGATCACTAGTGTAAAAACGCACACGCACGAAACGTGCTGAACACGGACATACTCCGTGTGCGGTACGTGCAGGCACGGACCCATAGACTAAAGCGGGTCCGTGCCTGCGTGCTGCCGGCCAAAAACGGACATGTTGTCCGTGTAGAAAAGCGCGCACACGTACTTACCACACGGTCACACGTTCCGTGTGATTTTACGTGTGTGCCATCTACCATTAAATAACATGGGTCTCTGTGTGTACGTGTCTCCGGTAAGTGCAAATACGTACCGCACACGTACAAATTAAACGGATGTGTGTTGAGGGTCTAAGGTGTTGTAAAGTCAATGTCTTGACAGTAGATATGAGCAGATCTTTGAAGTTCGAATATGCCCACTTTGCCCAATTTTCCTTCCAAATTTGTTTAGCAGCAAATAAATTTGAGCAAATTTGGAACTCTTTTAATTGCTCAGAAAATACACATGGTAAGAGAAGAGAGAGGACCTTGCTGACCATAAGAGTTTACACTTTACAGGCATGAGATAGAGAACCCTCCTGACCATAAGACTTTATACCGTTTAGAAGAGGGAGGCTTACCAAGATACAAACGTTGTTCCACTGGGAACTATTGATTTGTGATGACACAGGAACTGACCATCAATGTACAAGTTATGGTAATCTGCAAGATGTCATAGCTGCAGAGCATTATGGGGAGGCTTGCATGGCAACACAAAATAGCATTAGCCTGCTCTCTGATGCTTCAGCAATTTGGCATCTGGTGCCGGGCAAGATTTTTTTCTGGAAGTCTCAAAGTGTTTGATTTGCATGTAACTTCAATGCAATCCTTTGCAGATAGATCCGCTCATCTCTACTTCACAGGTTAAATCTTTGATGGGGGCATGAGAGTAGTGCATGTAATGAAGTGTAAGATGTGTTCACCACATTTGATATGTGATGATGTGAACATTTGTTTTTATTCCTGTATATATATATATATATATATATATATATATATATATATAAAAAAAATATATACTAGCTGTAGTACCCAGGCGTTGCCCGGGATAGTAACTGTCTCTCTGTCTGTCTCCCAGTCTCTGTCTGTGTGTCGCTGTCTGTCCATCTCTCTGTCTGTGCCATTCTTTGTCTGTCTGTGTCTATGTCTCTGTCTGTCTGTTTATATCTCTCTGTCTGTATTTGTATCAGTCTATCTGTCGCCATCTCTGTGTCTGTCTGTCTCCCTCTATCTCTGTGTCTGTCTCTATGTATGTGTCTGTCTGTCTCTCTCTTTCAATGTCTGTCTCTTTCCCCGTCTGTCTCTTTCCAGGGCTATCTCTTTCCAGGGCTGTCTCTTTGCTCATCTGTCTCTTTGCCCATCTGTCTCTTTGTCCAGCTGTTTGTTTGCCCGGCTTTCTCTTTCCAAGGCTTTCTCTTTCCAGGGCAGTCTCTTTCCAGGGCTGTCTCTTTCCAGGGCTGTTTCTTTTCCCGTCTGTCTCTTTGCCCATCTGTCTCTTTCAAGGGCTGTCTCTTTCCAGGACTGTCTCTTTCCTCATCTGTCTCTTTGCCCATCTGTCTCTTTCCCCGTCTGTCTCTTTCCAGGTCTGTCTCTTTGCCCGTCTGTCTCTTTGCCCGTCTATCTGTTTCCAGGGCTGTCTCTTTGCCCGGCTGTCTCTTTGCTCGGCTGTCTCTTTTCAGGTCTGTCTCTTTCCAGGTCTGTCTCTTTCCCCATCTGTCTCTTTCACCGTCTGTATCTTTTCCCGTCTGTCTCTTTCCAGGTCTGTCTCTTTGCCAGTCTGTCTCTTTGCCCGTCTGTCTTTTTGCCCATCTGTCTCTTTCCAGGGCTGTCTCTTTCCAAAGCTGTCTCTTTGCCCGGCTGTCTCTTTCCCTGTTTGTCTCTTTCCAGGTCTGTCTCTTTCCAGGTCTGTCTCTTTCCCCATCTGTCTCTTTCCAGGTCTGTCTCTTTGCCAGTCTGTCTCTTTGTCAGTCTGTCTCTTTGCCCGTCTGTCTCTTTGCCCGTCTGTCTCTTTGCCCGTCTATCTGTTTCCAGGGCTGTCTCTTTGCCCGGCTGTCTCTTTGCTCGGCTGTCTCTTTTCAGGTCTGTCTCTTTCCAGGTCTGTCTCTTTCCCCATCTGTCTCTTTCCCCATCTGTCTCTTTCCCCATCTGTATCTTTTTCTGTCTATCTCTTTCCAGGTCTGTCTCTTTGCCAGTCTGTCTCTTTGCCTGTCTGTCTCTTTGCCCATCTGTCTCTTTCCAGGGCTGTCTCTTTCCAAAGCTGTCTCTTTGCCCGGCTGTCTCTTTCCAGGTCTGTTTCTTTCCAGGTCTGTCTCTTTCCAGGTCTATCTCTTTCCAGGTCTGTCTCTTTCCAGGTCTGTCTCTTTGCCAGTCTGTCTCTTTGCCCGTCTGTCTCTTTCCAGGTCTGTCTCTTTACCAGTCTGTCTCTTTGTCAGTCTGTCTCTTTGCTCATCTGTCTCTTTGCCCATCTCTCTTTGTCCGTCTGTCTGTCTCTTTCCACGTCTGTTTCTGTCTGTGTCTCTGTCTGTGTCTGACTCTCTGTCTGTCTGTCTGTCTCTTTCTGTCTGTCTCTCTCCGTCTCACCACTGACATCTTATTAACTCACACATAAGCTTCTTATACTAACAGTTTATTTTGTTCCTATAGCAACCATTGACAGTTGTTATTAATAGCCTGCAGCTTCCACCTCTATTCAGTTTAATGGAGGCAGGATTTTTGAGAGTAACTGTAAAGCACGGGGTTAAATTTTCCCGTCAAAACATAGTCTATGATGTTCCCTGGGTCACATGGGGCGTCTGTGCAAAATTTCGTGATTGTAAATGCGACGTTACTTTAGCAGACATACACACATACATACACTGAGCTTTATATATTAGATATCTGAGTGTTATTTATAAGCAGAAGAAAAGCTTTAGTGAATGTAAAAATATAGACGATTGTATGGAAGACCTTTGCATGTCCTGTTATCTGAGTGGAGAAGATAACCAAATCTGCATGAACAGTAGAATCCTCCAATATAGTTATGACAATGATGGTCACAGACCATGTCTTCATCGTTTCGCTCTGCACACTCATCGACATCTGGAAACAGACATCATACAATGGTGTTAGCTGGCAGCTGTGCAAACAGAATCACAATAATAGTAGTTCAAGCTCATTGAGAATATATTAGTTTTACTTTATTCGCTTATGAATTTGAACACGTCTTTGGAGGTGCTTTAAAGGAGCAATATGCATTCGGTAGAAATTATTATATTTCCCATGGTCAAAAAATAAGCAATATTCAAGTTCCTTTAAATTAAGACAATAGAAACAAAGGTAGCATTTGTAAAATTAATGTAGGTAAAACAGTACAATAGTATTACATTATGAAATCACTGAGTTTCACAAAATGTCATTGGGTTTCCGAAATAAGGTAAAGCCCAGGTTACTAAAAATTAAAAACAATTATGAACAAAATCACATTTGTACAGGAAACCTATCAAACCATACTATCAAATACTATCAACCAAGGTGGTTACCCGATATTTACCTTCGTTACCAGCCTCCGCAGCTCTCACGCTGCCAGTGCCGACTCCTGCTCCCTGCACACGCTAAGCTAAGCGGTGTGCACTGGTAACTAAGGTAAACATCGGGTAACCATACCCGATGTTTACCTTACCAATGTCCGCAGCTTCCAGACGCCGGCTCCGTGCAAGCGCAGCGTCGCTTGCACGTCGCTGCTGGCTGGGGGCTGGTCACTGGTCGCTGGTGAGATCTGCCTGTTTGACAGCTCTCCAGCGACCATGTAGCGACGCAGCAGCGATCCTGACCAGGTCAGATCGCTGGTGGGATCGCTGCTGCGTCGCTAAAGTGTGACAGTACCCTTAGACTTTGCCCTTGTGTACTTACAAGACCTCATGTTGTGACACGGCTTTCTGACGATTCTACTGCCATCTGGTGGGCTTGACTAGTATTACCTCTGCTAGGGAATTCCCTGTTCATACGTTTCCTCCACTTTTACGCCCCCTAGTGGTTTACCAGCTAACTACCTTCTCAGATAGTTTCAGGAATCCTCTGAGTCCCACATTACTGTGCTGTACTGCTATTGTACATCTTAGAATACAGCGTGACAATAACTTGGCATTTTAATAAATCAATAAATTGCCCCTTGATAAAACAGAACCAACTTACCAACTGCACTATAATGAGCATCAAAGCCTGTGTAGCGTTCTTCATTAGAAAAGTCTGATCTGAATGTAAGGCTCAGGAAGTTCCCAGGTGACATGATCGCCTGCTGCCCTGGAGCCTGCTCAGTATCAGTACTTTCCCTCCCACAGAAAACAGACAATATTTGTTCATCAGTTTCCACCTGAAATCACAATAATAAAATATTTTGAGAATTCATTAAATTTCTACTAATGTAATGGAGACAATATGGTTCCAGAGATTTATACTTTTTGGTTATTATGATGATTCTATTCATGAATCAATCTTAGAATAATTTTTATATTATGTAAGGTGATGAGCAGACCCTTGAATCTTTGGGTTTGCTGAGTTTGGCCGAACTTTAAAAAAAAGTTTGGTTCGGTACTCGAACTTGATGCTGGACACCAAATCCTACATAAGTCAATGGAGACCAGAACTTGTGTGCTAAAAAATGGCTGTAAAATAGTCGTACTAAGGGCTAGTGGGCTGCAAAAGGAAGCAAAATGGGGCGAATTGCCCTGCAATTGAATGTGAATAGAGAACACATTAAAATAAAAGACATGGGGTCGCACGTATTTTTGATAACCAGAGTGGGTAAAGCAGACAACTGTGGGTTGCAACCCTCAGCTGTCAGCTTTATCTTGGCTGGTTATCAAAAATAGAGGGGATCCCATGGCTTTTTTAAAATTAATTAAATAAATAATTTAAAAAAATGGTGTAGTGTCCTCCCTGTTTTTGATAATCAGCCAAGGTAAAGCAGACAGCTGGGGGCTGGTATCAGCTGGGAAAGTTCATGGTTATTTGGCCCCTCCCAGCTTAAAGTAGCAGCCCGCAGCCATCACAGAAGTGGCACACCTATTAGATGCAACAGTACTGGCCCTTAGTCCGGCTCTTTTCAATTGCCCTGGTGAAGTGGGTAATGCTTCTGGGGTTGATGTCAGCTGTGAATTGACAGCTGGCATCAAGCCCAGGGTTTAGTAATGGGTGGGCATCTATCAGACAACCCTATTACTAACCAGGCAAGCATACAGTTAAAAAAATACATACACAGAAAAAAAAGGTTTATTTGAAAAAAAATTCCCCCCTTCGTTCACCAATTTATTATTTAAAAATAAATCCTGGAAATTCTGTCGTAATCCAAAGAGCAATGTCCATGACGTCCATCAATTCCTATGGAGCTGCTTTCTGAGCATTTTCTCAAAACAACACTCCATAGGCCTGAAATGTCTCACTAGCGGTGATGTCAGTACCTCAGTGATGTCACCACTCATGACAAATTTCGGGCTGCTGCTTACTGGCAGTGACTGATAGAGCTGTGTTCTGAGAAAGTTCAAAGAATGCACCTTTATAGGAATCGATGGACATTGGTGGATTTTACACTTTAGATTACATTGGAACTTCTAGGATTTATTTTTAATTAATTTAAAGAGGACATGTAGGAGAGTGTTTATTCCCCAAAAGGATTATGTCAGAAAATTGAGGATTTTTTGAATGAATAAATTGGTGAATGGTGTGTGGGGGAGTGTTTTTTTTAATAAACTTTTTTTTCCTGCATCTGTGTTTTTTTAACTCTATACTTGTCTGGTTAGTAATGGGGGTGTCTGATAGACGCCTATCCATTAGTAACCAATGGGCTTGATGCCTCAAATCAATTCACATCTGACATCAACCCCATAATTATTATCCTAATTGCTACTGTTCTAGGAGAATTGGGAAGAGCTGGGTAAAAAACTAGAATTATTACATCGAAAGGATGTGCCACTTCTTGTGTGACTGCAGGCTGGTATTTTAAAGCTGGAAGGGGCCAAATAATCAATGGCCTTATTAGCCAGATAATGCAATCTATGTATAAACAAGAGGACAAGGAGTATATGTGCAAAAAAATAGAAAGTTTTATTAAATATGAAAAAACCACAATAGACAATGGACAATTAAAAACATGATAAGACATCACCAAAATGAATCATCTGGGGGGATATAGATATTGTTACATGGACAAAATTGTTACACAGACAAGGATGGTCTCAGGAAAAACACCAAAGATACTCAGGATAAACATGAATCCTATAAGTAAATGGATCACAGTGTAGTTAATAACATTAAAATCTCAATCAGGTGAATCCTAAGACCCCCGGTCAGTGTTGAAGTGTCACAAACTGAGGGTATAATGACAGGACCATACATATGGATGGCAGAAAATAGCTATAAGGCCCAGTATAGGAGCAATCCCATGTTCCTGGTTGGAACTTTACTTGGCTGTTCCCAATTGCCCTGGTGCAGTGGGGTTAATGGCATCCCACAGCTGACACTATGCCCTAAATTAGCAATGAGGAGGGTCTATGAGACCTCCCATTACTAATCTGTGAGTGAAAAAACACAAACACCCAAAAAAATTCTTATTTGCAATAAAATATAAAAAAACACACTCTTTCACCCCTTTATTAACTTCCAAAACACCCAGGCCCGACATACTCCATACAAGGTCCCATGACTATTCCAGCTCTGCTATATCTGAAGTGACAGCGAGCAGCTATAGAACATGACCACTCACTGAGGGCTTCAGGCAGAGACAGAGCCACAGTGGTGACATCATGTAGCCAGGTTATTTGCAGTCACAGCTTGAGGTTCCCATGGTCTTCCACCTATGATCGCAGATACCTTGACCTCAGGTGACCTCAGTAAACTCAGTGACCTTACCTCAGGTTTTGTTGCCAAGAAATGCAGATTTGATCTGAAATTTTTACACCATATTCCTGCATCCAATCTACACCTCTTGGAATTAAAATGTCATCATTACTGCATCATACCATAGGTATTTTTTTTTTTGCCAGGAGGTATAGATTGTGTGCAGTAATATGGTGTAAAAATTTCACTACCAAACTTGCATGTCTTGGTCCAAAAATGCAAAAAAAACATTTTTTACGGATTTTTGATGCAATTTTCTGCCAGGATGTTCAAATTTCTGCTAAAATGTCTCCACCAGATTTCAGCACCAAATTTGCGCCTCCTGGCAGAAAACCGTCCCGAAACGGCATAAAAACTGTTTTCTTTTACACTATATTACTACACCCAATCTACACCTCCTGGCAAAAAACCCCAAAAGCTTTACTACCACATTATATCGCATGCAGTAGGGATATGTTTTTTGTTTTTTTGTCAGGAGGTGTAGATTGGGTGCAGGAATATGTTGTATAAATTTTATGACCAAATTTACATTTCTTGGCAAAAAAATGTGGTTTTCTGCCAGGAAATGCAAGTCTTTTAACTCAGTGACCTTACCTGAGGTGAGGTCACTGAGTTTACTGAGATCACCTGAGGTGAGGCAACGTGCAATCACAGGTAGAGGACCGTGGGAATCTTCAGCTTCAATAACTTGAGTGATGTCACCACTCATCGCGTAGCTCAGTCTCTGTCTGAAGCTCAGAGTGGGTGATCGTGTTCTATGGCGGCGCACTTTCACTTCAGATGTAGCAAAGCTGGGATTGTCGTGGGAGCTTGTGTGGATTACGTCGGACCTCGGTGTTTTGGGGTTAATAAATTGCTGAAGGAGGGTGTGTTCTTTGTATTTTATGTCAAATAAAGGAGTTTTTGGGTGTTTATGTTTAGTTCTTTTCACTTACAGATTAGTAATGGGGGGTCTCATATATGCCTCCCACTACTAATCTGGGGCTTAGTGGCAGCTGTGAGTGGCCATTAACCCCATATTACCCCGATTGCCACCAGGGCTATTAGAAAGAGTTAGGTGAAATTCTGGGATTGTTGCATCTAATGGAGGGGACAATCCTTGGTGACTGCAGGTTGCAGTTTTTAGGCTGGGGGTGCCCGATAACCAAGGGCCTCCCCAGCCTGAGAATATCAGTTCCCGCTGACAGCTTTATCATGGCTGTGTATCACAGTTGGCGGGACTACACTCCATTTTTTAAATTATTTATTTAATTATTTAAAAAAAAAAGCCACATGTGGTTCCTCTTATTTTGATACACAGCCAAAATAAGCCCACAGCTGGGGGCTGCAGCCTGTAGCTGTATGCTTTATCTGGGCTGGGTATTATAATATGGCGGGACATTACGACAATTTATTTATTTATTTAGTTTTATGCCACGATAGGGACCCGCAGACAGGGTCTGTGATTGCAAGCAGTCAGACTTAAGGGTACTTTACACGCTGCGATATCGTTACCGATATTGCTAGTGAGCGTACCCACCCCCGTCGGTTGTGCAACACGGGCAAATCGCTGCCCGTGGCACACAACATCACTTACACCCGTCACATGGACTTACCTTCCCTGCGATGTTGCTCTGGCTTGCCAACCTCCTCCTTTCTAAGGGGGCGGTTCGTGCGGCGTCACAGCGACGTCACACGGCAGCCGTCCAATAGAAGCGGAGGGCCAGAGATGAGCGGGCGGAATATCCCGCCCACCTCCTTCCTTCCTCATTGCCGGCGGCCGCAGGTACGATGAAGTTCCTCGTTCCTGCGGTGTCACACATAGCGATGTATGGTGCCACAGGAACGACGAACAACATCGTACATGCAGCAGCAATGACATTATGAAAAGGAGCGACGTGTCAACGATCATCGTTTTTGAACGATTTTGCGATCGTTGATTGTCGCTTCTTGGTGTCACATGCTGCGATGTTGCTAATGTCGCCGGATGTGCGTCACTAACGACGTGACCCCGACGATATTTCGTTAGCGATGTCGCAGCGTGTAAAGCATCCTATACTGTTACACAGGGTGGGGTCACGTCTGACTGCAATCAATTACAGTTGCCAGGAAAGTCGGTAGGTGAGGAAGGCAGTGCATATGGATGAGCAATAATAAGCGGCCCTGAAAGTAGAGTGAGTGGCCTGGAAGCAGGTACAGCTGCGCGGAGGCCGGTAAGTATGACATGCTTGCTCCAATCCCCCTCTCCTTTCTACCACCATTTTTAAGCACCAGATTCTGATTATGAGTGGCCCTGAAATTAGAATGAGCAGCCCCGGAAGCAGCATACAGCCATGTGAGGTAATACAAGTAGGGAATAACTTACTATCTTACATCTTATCTTATAACTTATTTTTGAAAAACCCTTCAATAGTCACTCCAATGGAGTTAGGAATAAAAGGCTGATTATGGAGATTATGCTGGGAAAAGAGCTAACATTTTGTTGCAAGTGGCAACCAATTATTGCAAGACTATAAGAGACTACACTTTTCAGACTAGAGAGAGTAGACCACGCTAGCCATAATAGCTTACACTTTACAAGAGAACAAAGACCCTGTTGACCATAAGAGCTTATATTCTACAGGAGAGAGAAAAACTTAGCCAGAATCAAAGTGAAGGAGGTTATTAGGTCAGCAGAACGACAACCGGAGTCATCTTTCAATAATTAAGTGTCAAGAAAACTAATGCAATATTGGTTATTATGCATGGTAAATTTGAGTCCCCACCAGGCTGCGTTGATAGAAGAATGCAATTCAAGAAAAGAATCGAAGAAGCCAACCCATATGCAAAACTCCCCATGTATGCGCCGATTAGTCACAGACAAACCACGCCGCCTCGCTGGCCTCCATATGACTAGTCACATCAGCTTCTCTGGCTCAGTATATACCATGACGCATGTGCCACCTTTTCATGCACGCAGGCCTTCTCAACACACCTGTATCTATTATGCATGACCCATTCCCTTGAAGCTAAAGGCCAGATTTCTACTGCATGCCTTTTTTATATCCAGGATGGACTTTCAAACAAACGGCTCCACTTTAGTGTGTACTTTAGTGTGTACTTTAGTGTGTCAGTTCAGAATTATTTTTCCAACAAAATCTTGGTGCTAATGTTCTAATCTTATATATACCTACCTGGTTTATAACTGTGAATAAGTTTTCTTACTTAATTGTCATATCATGGTTGTATATAAATTGCATGTCATAATTGTCGATACCTAGTTTATATACCTCCACCTGATCTTACATGCATTTTGCCATCACCATTCTTGATGCAGCCTGATAGTATTGTGATTTGCCTTCCATATAGGATTCATATACTTACCCATCCTAACTCCTACTGCGGTTCTCCATTTTGACCATTTATCACAATTTTATGACTAATTTTTTTTCCTTTTCATTACTCTGTTTCACTCATTCTTATCTTCTTCCAATCTTCCTTCTATTTCCCTTTTTTCTTTTCTTTTTTTTTTCAACTTTTTGCCAATTTTCCTTTGTTTTGCTCATTCCTTTGTTTTTTCCTCTATAACACTTGTGGAAGATATCCACTATAATTTATTTCTCTTCGTCTGCAAAGCAGACTTTTCTTATCTGACATATATTTATTTTGTTACTTATACTCTCTACTTTGTAAATATGTGTATATTCCTGTGAACTAATGAAAATCTAATTTAGACCGAAACGTTTTCACACTCCGGACAGGGCCGGCCTTAAGGCCACTTTACACGCTGCGATATCGGTACCGATATCGCTAGCGTGGGCACCCGCCCCCATCTGTTGTGCGACACGGGCAAATCCCTGCCCGTGCTGCACAACATCGCCCAGACCCGTCACACTACTTACCTGCCCGGCGACGTCGCTGTGACCGGCGAACCGCCTCCTTTCTAAGGGGGCGGTTCGTTCAGCGTCACAGCGACGTCACAGCAGCGTCACTGAATCGCCGCCCAATAGAAGCTGAGGGGCGGAGATGAGTGGGACGCAACATCCCGCCCACCTCCTTCCTTCCGCATTGTGGCCGGGAGGCAGGTAAGGAGAGCTTCCTCGTTCCTGCGGTGTCACACGGAGCGATGTGTGCTGCCGCAGGAACGAGGAACAACCTTGTTACTGCTGCAGTAACGATTTTTGAGAATGGACCCCCATGTCACCGATGAGCGATTTTGCACGTTTTTGCAATGATGCAAAATCGCTCATAGGTGTCCCACGCAACGGCATCGCTAATGCGGCCAGATGTGCGTCACCAATTCCGTGACCCCAACGAGTTTGCATTAGCGATGTCGTAGCGTGTAAAGCCCCCTTTAGGCTAAATGGCGCCCTGTGCCAAATTACCCTTTGCTGCCCCCAGACCATGTCACAGGCGACCTGCATTCAATCAGCAGCTTGTTTACTCTCTCATCCATTAGATTAAACTGACATCCAGAGGAAGTCATGAAAAAGCAGCAGCTCTCATTTCTTCTGAATTACAGTTTTGAAAGAGGGATAGTGAAGCAGCCGCTGATTGGCTGCAGATCACAAGACCCCGGTGCCTGGTTGTATTGCTTTTCTGCTGCATTTGTTTATTTCATTTACTGTAAAATGACAAAAAAAGCCTCGCCCTAAGCATATGTGGCGCCCTGGGCAAGCCAGGTCGTCACAGAACTACACCAACACACTCCACACCCCGGTTAGGCACACCGAAGCCAAACACAAAATCCTTGTTGCCTTCCTCCAGGGGCTGATGTCCACACCAGGGGGTGGGCCAGGCGGTTGGTCCCGCCTACCGAGGAGTTCACAGTCCTGGAGGCGGGCAAAGGAAACAGTTGAGATGAGTTTTGATGTGGAAGTGAGAGGAAGTAAAGTGGTAGAGGAGCAGTCTGAAGGCGGTCCGGGTGTGTGGCCCGGACGGAACAGCAAGGTTGGCAGACGGTGGTGACCGTCTGCAGGATAGGCCGATTAGAGTGAGCCGTAAGGACCGTGGATGGGCGGTGGCCCGGCCCTACCGGACCGGTGAACAAAGAGAAGCCAGCACCATCCGGCAGGGCTTACGGACCCCGACAAGGCTAGGAGTCGCCGTTGAATTTGTCAAATCCATTAGCGAAGGGAACCTCCGGGGTTTCCCAGCAGTCAAGACCCGATTGAAGGCAACCGCTCAAACCGTAGAGGGAAACACAGTCACCGCCAAGGCTACAGTTCCCAGGGCCAGAGCCTGCGGGCAAAAAGGGGCTCCTTCAGCACCCATCCAAGCTGGGGAGCGGGTTACCGGTGGGAAGCCATCGGAACCGTAACACAACACAGGTGCAGGGAAAGGCAGTCACCATCAACCTGCCAGGAGGAGAAACACCGCAGCCGTCTGTGGAACCCATCCGTCCAGCCATTTGTTTGACCAGAGACTCCGTGTGAATTACCGGCTGAGTGAGTACCACCGTGCCATGCGGCACAGCGCTGCCCCCGCAACCCTGCACCTCACCAGGCCCCGTAACCCGCCTGCCCTACATCTCTACCCCTCACCGGGTCCCGGGAAAACCAACCCCCCTACCCACGGAGGGGAGAACCAACATCCAAGCTGCTCCCTGTCATCGCTCCCGGGATCCCCGTCCAGAGCAGCGGTGGTGTCCCAACCTCACCACAACCGTGGGTGGCGTCACGGACAATATCCCTAAACCCAAACCACCCCCTTTCACTCACGGGCGAGGAACGCCGCTCGAGTCCCTGGGATCCGGCCCACCACTCGAGCCACCACCGAGCAGCAGCAGCAGCAGCCGGACCCGAGCAGTGGGTGAGTGCAGCATCCCCTCCTCCGCCCACGACACATACTGCAATTTAGTTATTTAAAAAAATGAAAAATCATTTGCAAAAAACATCCTGAAAGTCTATATGTATGCGCCGTTATTACTGGCTTCATTTCTGGTGTCTATTCAATGATGGTATTCTGTGTCCTTTAAGTATATAGAGCGAGGGGCTTCTTCTAATTTTAGCTGCCCCATGAATGAGAAGGTTACTTCTTTTAGCCGTTTCATGGCTTTTGAAGCCTACAGCAGCTAAAATAATTAACCAAAGACGGAACATGTGCACAGCAAAATCATTTTGAAATTGCTGTGCATCATGTCCCTTTGCTATGGTGTATTTGCAGTGCTTTTTTAGGCAGGTACTCCTTGTTGCTCACATGCTTTATCTGTTGTGCACAGAAATATGTCAGTTTTTTCCAGCACCACTGATGTCCCACAGACCACACTATAGTGTGATCTGTGAAACATGTACCAGAAACGCATGGACACTGAAAATAAAGTGATTTTTATATTCCACTTCTCCAGCTGTCTACGGCCTCTGCTGGCTGCTGCTTCCTGTCAGGCTAATTACTGTCCTGCATATTCATTTATGCACAGCACAGCCAACCCGGAAGTAGTTGCAGAGGGGAGACACAGCGGCGCCGGATGCAGCAGGCCCGGAGAGTTCAGCACCACGGACAGCAGGAACGGGGTCAGGTGAGTTTATCTCAATGTGCTATCATGCATCACAGATCACGGATTGCACATTGACAACTCACGTGTGCTGTGAATCACAGCACACAGAGGGACACATGCGCTTTTAACACGTCGGTGAAAAACGTCTTTGTTTTTCACTGACATGCGAAACAGGCTAAAAATCTTAAATCCTAGAATATGTCAGAACGGATGCAGTCAGTAATCTCTGGTGAGGTAGCAAAAGCCTGCTGACAGATTCTCTTTGTTGGTGCTGTTACATTGATACCAGATTTATATTGTTCAGCTTCTATCACAGTGAAAATGCTTTTTTTCTTTATAAAAAGTTTTTTCGTCACCATATTGTGAGAGCTGTAACTTTTTTCTTTTTGGAGCGAACAGGGCTGTGTGGAAGTTTATTTTTTGCGCAATAAGCTGAAGGATTTTTGGTACTATTATGGGGTACATAACATTTCTTGATTGCTATTTATTCAGATTTTTCAGAAGCAAAATGAGGGAAAACCAGCAATTCGCTTATTCTTTTCAATTTTTTGATCAGTTCACCATGCGATAAAAGTGATGACTGATTTATTCTTCGGGTCAGAACGATTACACTATACCAGATTTATATAACTTTTTATACTTTGCGACTTTTGCACACTAAAAGCAATATTTTACAAAAATTAATTTCTTTTTGCATCGCCATATTCTGAGAGGTGTAACTTTTTTAATTTATTTTTTGTTCAAAAGAGCTTTTAGGTCTTATACCTTCACATATGACTTTTGTTGGCTTTTATTCAATTTTTGTGTTTTCAGTAAGACTAAAAAACATTTTTGGAGTGCTTTTTCCCAAAGTTTTTGTTTTTTTTACGGTGTTTGCGTAACAGCATTATAATTTCTTTATAATAACCTCCACCTTAGGCTAGACATTTAGTAAAAGAACAGCCCCTTTAAATGGGCTGTCCACCAGATTTGACAACCCCTATTCATTCCATTTGTTGAAGCATAACCACATACACCCTTTGTAATAAAATGATGCCCCACTTCAATCCATAAATAAAAGGGATGTCAACAACCTCTTCTCATTCCCCTTGTTTGCTCCAGAAAAATAAATAAAGCTATACTCCCCCCTGGTACAGCCTCAGTTTCAGTGATGTCTAAGGCCTGCAACACACATCCGTTTAAAACGTGCGTGTTTGGTCCGTTTCCGTACATACCGGAGATACGACCAAACGTGCACATACGTTTTTTTATGTTTAAAGGCACACGTGCGTGTTATTTGATCTTCCGTGTGTTCGTGTGCGTCCCATGTTTTTTGCTCCATTTGGCACGGAAGCATGTTTGTTTTTGGGACGGAGCACGCACACACGGACATAATGTTAGCCTATGGGAGTCCAAATAAAACGTTCCTTGCACGGATGTGTGGTTATGCTGTCCGTGAGAAATGTCCGTGTGTGATGCAAAATGTTGTTACTACATGTCGGAAGACAGAGTAGCGGGATGAGAATGAACTCGGGTGAACTTCACCCGACTTCATTGTCATGCCGCGGCTCTGTCTGTGTGCCGTGTACTGATTAGCGGTCACCTGTGAAGGATTCACCAGTGACCTCTAATCCCCCGAGTGACCGAAGTGTCCCCCCCTCTCTCATACTCACCGATCCCCGATCACCGGCGCTACACGGCATTCACACTGCTCTGGCGGCTTTTTCTAATTTGAAAAAGCCGGCCGCTCATTTAACAATCTCGTATTCCCTGCTTTCCCCGCCCACCGGTGCCTATGATTGGTTGCAGTGAGACACGCCGCCACGCTGAGTGACAAGTGTCTCACTGCACCCAATCACAGCAGCCGGTGGGCGTGTCACTATGGAGTATAGAAATAAATAAATAAATAAATAATTTAAAAAACCGGCGTGCGGTTCCCCCCAAATTTAATACCAGCCAAATAAAGCCATACGGCTAAAGGCTGGTATTCTCAGGATGGGGAACTCCACGTTATGGGGAGCCCCCCAGCCTAACAATATCAGTCAGCAGCCGCCCAGAATGGCCGCATACATTAGATGCGACTGTTCTGGGACAGTATCCGGCTCTTCCCGATTTGCCCTGGTGCGGTGGCAAATCGGGGTAATCAGGAGTTATTGGCAGCCCATAGCTGCCAATAAGTCCTAGATTAATCATGTCAGGCGTCTCCCGGAGAAACCTTCCATGATTAATCTGTAAATTACAGTAAATAAACACACACAACTGAAAAATCCTTTATTAGAAATAAAAAACACAAACACATTCCCTGGTTCACCAATTTAATCAGCCCCAAAAAGCCCTCCATGTCCGGCGGAATCCAGGATGGTCCAGCGTCGCTTCCAGCTCTGCTGCATGAAGTTGACCGGAGCAGCAGAAGAAACCGCCGCTCCTGTCACCTCCACGCAGCAAATGAAAAGAACCGCGTTATCGGCTGAGCTGTCACTGAGGTTACCTGGATCCAGCGGTGGATGCAGCGGTGGCCGCGAGTAACCTCAGTGACAGCTCAGCTGATCGCGCTACTCACCTCAGTTGCTGCGTGGAGCTGACCGGAGCGGCGGTGAGTAGTGCGATCAGCTGAGCTGTCACTGAGGTTACCCGTGGCCACCGCTGCATCCACCGCTGGATCCAGGTAACCTCAGTAACAGCTCAGCCGATCACGCGGCTCTCTTCATTTGTTGCGTGGAGGTGACAGGAGCGGCGGTTTCTTCTGCTGCTCCGGTCACCTTCATGCAGCAGAGCTGGAAGCGACGCTGGACCATCCTGGACCGCTTAGGATTAGGGTGACCGCTAATCAGTACACGGCACATAGACAGAGCCGCGGCATGACAATGAAGTCGGGTGAAGTTTACCCGAGTTCATTCTCATCGCGCTACTCTGTCTGCTGTCTGCCGACATGTAATAAACGACATTTTGCATCACACACGGACATTCCACACGGACAACACAACCACATGTCAGTTAAGTTTCACACGCACACACGGACATTTCACACGCACATACGGCTAGCATACGGGATACATACGCAGGCCACACATACCATAAAAACGGACCTAAAAAACGGAAAACGGACCCGAAAAACGGCCCGTTTTACACGGACGTGGTTTTCATGGATGTGTGTTTTAGGCCTAAAGCTGCGTTCCATGAGGCCCCTTGACCAAACAGCGCCCAGTGTCTCTCTCTCCACCTTCAGACATTTGAGCAGGATGTGAGCGCTACACTGAATTTGCCGAAATGTCCAAAGGTGGGCAGAAGGAAGCCGGCACTGATTGCTTTTGGGGCTCGTGTATCATAACAATGTCACAGATGCCCCTGGAACGCAGTTTTAGACATCGCTGGAACTGAGGCTGCACCAGAGGGGCGTATAGCTTTCTTTATTTTTCTGGGGCAAACAAGGGGAATGACAAAGGGTTGTCCAAGTAGTGGACTTCCCTTTTATGGACTGGAGTGGGGCATCATTTATTACAAAGGGTGTATGTGGTTATGCTTTAAGGAGGTGCCATTTTACAGTAATGGTGCATATTAATATACTACTATGTAAGGACTCACACACACACACACACACACACACACACACACAACACCCCTTGCATGAAAATGATGCCCACTCCAGGAACAAAATCACATATCCTTGATGGTAACAATAGCACATACCATATTTTTTGGGGTCCGTCTTATACTCCATTGTTGTCTTACTGGAGGGGGAGCAGAGTCACAGGAGGCAGGCACAGCGGTGGGAACAGTGTGGGCTGTGCTGGCAGCGGTCAGGCTGTGCTGGCAGTGGTAGGGCTGTGCTGGCAGCGGAAGCTGTGCTGGCTGTGTGGAGCAGGCTGGTGCGGCGGGTGTCCCAGATGCTCTGTCAACGGTGCGGGCTTCCAAGAAATAGTGTCCTGGAGCGGTGCGTGTGCAGATTGAGCTCTCAGTTCAATTACAAGATCTTGAGCTGAGGGCTCCATCTGCACACGCCCCGACCCGGACGCCATCATTTGAACCCAGAGCATCTGGAACATCAGCCACACTGCCCTGCTCCACACAGCCACCGCTGCCCGCACAGACAGATATCCAGCTGGCCGGCCTCCAGCACAGAGAGGCAGGCACCCGGCCGCCTGCCCGCACAGAGAGGCAGGCAGCTGGCCGCCCGCACAGAGAGACAGCCGGCCGCCCACACAGAGAGGCAGGCAGCTGGCCGCCTGCACAGAGAGGCAGGCACCCACCCACTCACACAGAGAGGCAGCCGGCCTCCCGCACAGAGAGGCAGGTAGCTGGCCGCCCGCACAGAGAGACAGCCGGCCGCCCACACAGAGAGGCAGGCAGCTGGCCGCCCGCCCACACAGAGAGGCAGGCACCAACCCGCCCACACAGAGAGGCAGCCGGCCGCCCGCACAGAGAGGCAGGCACCCAGCCGACCACCCACACAGAGAGGCAGGCACCCGGCCGCACACCCGCACAGAGAGGCAGGCACCCGGCCGCCCACCCGCACAGAGAGGCAGGCAGCCGGCCGCCCACCCACACAGAGAGGCAGAAACCCGGCCACCCGCCCGCACAGACAGCTATCGCGCCAATTCTACACCTGGTAGGACTGCCTGCAATAAACTGCACCTGCGCTGTGGTCACATACAGGGCATGATCTTCTCTCTGCTGTCAAGATCTGGGGATGTGAGATGAGGTGAGCCCATGGAGCTAGGCAGGAGAGCGACTGGATGCACACGTTCACTGATTGGAGCAGGGGCAGTAGATGAAACTCATCTTTCTGTCTCCGCGCCAATCACACCACTTGTATGCACGGCGCGGGGGCCCGGTTGCCAGGCTTCAAGAAAGGGATGGAGAGGCGCTGATGGAGACAGTACGTTTAGCTTCACACATAGGGTCTCCCTGCGGCTCATCCCATCATTGCCTTCTGCCTGCGCAGCGGCATTACAATAAAAACACAGTGCTGGGACCAGAGGAGGCAGGAAATTTACTTCTTACCTCTCTGCGGCGCCCCCCCCTGAAGCATGGCCGTCAGCGCCCTGTGCGACCGCACAAGCCGCACATGCCTAAAGCCGGCCATGACTCCGGATTGCTGTTACACCACCAAAGAAATCATCATTTATTCACCATATAGAGCCTCTTCTATCTCTCTGAAATTATGTGACTGGATCCTACTAGAGCCCTCATACTCAGAAGTACCGTGTTCTCTTTATACTATTTATTTTGTTAAAACATATTCATTTTACAATTCATACTGTATATTTACTCTTTTATTGTGTTGTAATTATTTAATATATTGCATTAGATGCTTAAGCAACTGTGTGCTTTGTGAACTTGCTCAACTTTCCAGGAAGGTTCTGACTTATTTTTGTTTTTATATATCCATATGTCAAATTATTTCAATTTCAAATTCTTACAAAATAGCCAATTAACAAACCTTCTCCTTTCCAACGGTTTACTCGTGTCTTATTATTTTTAGTGAAGCAATCAATTAAAGATAAACGAAAATATATTTATGCAGTCATTGGTTCGTTGTGTTCTATTCTTGGTAGGACATTAACCCTGAGGTCATTATCCCTTGCTGTAAACACTCACTGATAAACCTTTCAACTGTTCATGAAATTCCGGCACAGGTCTGTAAGCCAGCTGAAGACACTGACTGATAAATTCATTAATAATGAAATATACAATTCCAGTTCATAAATACTGGATGTTATGTATTGAATGTGATATTATTGAATAATTTGCTTATATTGGTACAACATATTCCCCAGTACTGTGCAGAGATTGTCATTACATCAGTCCATGCCCACTATGGAAGTAATAATCTATTATTACTAGCTCTCAAACACATATACTAGGACCAATTTTATAGGAAGCCAATTAGCCAGAAGGAGGGAACCAAAGTACCCAGAGATTGTATATATTGTCACTGGTGGTGCATCGGAGTGGAATAAACAGGTCATTTTTAATTTGGATGGGGGCAACAGCTGCTGCCCTTGAGCTCTGTAGAGTTTTACTTTCAACTCATGTGGTTATATTATAGATTACATAGCTACACCCTCTCTTTGTTTAGTACACCCTCTCTTTGGTTACTTAAAAGTAAGTTCTCAAGATAAGAGAGTCAGAGAGTGGAACAGTCTACCGCAGGAGGTAGAGAGTTCTCCATCAATGGAAATCTTTAAGTGGAAACTGGATAAACATGGCTGGGATGATTTAAGAAAACCTGCACTCGCAGATGGTTGGACTTGATGACCCTTGAGGTCCCTTCCAACTCTACCATTCTACGAGTCTATGATTCTATGATTCTATGTGCATGATCAGCTCAAGTGCCATTATGAAGGCTAAAGTCAGAGTCATCATGTTCATGTTTGTAGCTGCCAAATGGCCAATATTTGAGTTGATATGATCTCCGAAATACCAAACAGTTCTGCCTGTTATTAGAATGTTATTAGAAATGTATATGGCACCTTCTCAA
Source organism: Anomaloglossus baeobatrachus (assembly GCF_048569485.1). Lineage (NCBI taxonomy): Eukaryota > Metazoa > Chordata > Amphibia > Anura > Aromobatidae > Anomaloglossus > Anomaloglossus baeobatrachus. Next base: position 442,201,855 of record NC_134355.1, read on the forward strand.
TAATCACACTACAAAATTGCTATTTAAACTATTGTCAGCAGCTTACCTGTGCTATATCTGGACATTATGCTTAACAACTAATTCCTCCTGAGGAACCACAATGGGGAAACACATTGAGGCGTGAGGCATTGGGCGCAGTGATGAGTATTTTGGGGGTTATAAAAGATATTATAGTTTCCCTAATAGATTGAAATACACTGAAGCACTTTGTTTAGGCAGTAGCACTTTTTCCTTCTTTATCTTTGGTTGAGTGTTAATAGGGATTTATTAGGGACAGCCAGCGGGGCGCCATATCATTTGTAGTTTGCTGACCTCTGCAGTTAGGTAGTGCCAAGGAGGCAAGAAAATTGTAGGGCATCATCCTCTTGCTCCTCTGTGCACTTAGGTCTTGATATTCTGTGGTAATGTGTTACAAATGCTGTGGAATTTTTGAATTAAATATATTAAATGCTAATTTTTATTCTTGAAATAGGATCTCTATGAAAAAATTTGCTTTTTTTGCCCTGTATGGATATTGACTAATTTTTAAAAATAGTTAAACTATTAACAAGTAAATTGCAAGACTGAAATACACTATATATAAATCTATGCTGAAATCCAAACATTTTTTCCAGCAAACCTCACAAAACTATTTATGCACTATTCTATAGATAAGGTAGCACATAAGTATCATGCTGGGTTAGTTGCGATCTACAAAATGCTGCACTAGTTGCGATCCATAATCAATTTCAATAACGGCATGTGACATTTCACAACTTGTAAAGTATAATAAAACGTGTGTGACAATATTCTTTCAGAGTCTACAGTGAGCATTCCTGCATTAGATTTTTAATTTTACAAGTGAAATGCATTCATTAGTGCCATAGAATCCACAAAAATCTTTGTGCTGTCATCACATTTTCAGGGATCTACTCAACTGCAGATTTATTTATATGATAGGTAATACTGTTTGAATATAGGGGTTAAACGTTACAAACATGTAACTACAGAATGTTCTTGGCTTGGACACCACTTCCTTGATGCAGCTTCCTTTACAATTACTGACCAATGATGTCCCAAATGTGATTGATGGGAGAAAAATCCGGAGAGGGTGCAGGCCACGTAGCATGTTTAGGCCACACTGCCTTCTTTCATTAGCACAAGCTACATGGAGCCTGGTATTGTCATTCTCATGTACACATTTCCCAGTACGTGATGTGGGGTGCCCATGCTAGGGTTAATTTGTTTCCTATCACTCAATTTTGCAATCAGCCTCTGTTATAGGCTGAAAAATGTGCATAAGTCACAACTCAACAGAGTCCACAAACCCCAGATACACAAAACGCTGCCACCACTCATCAAACAAACAAAATGATGAGTTCCCAAACTATAGACTACTATCCGACAGCTAAATAACCACACAATCTCTCAAATGCTGTAGATTCTTCAAAGCATACAAGGACCATACTTGCATGGCAGGGACATATTGAGATACCATCCTACTCAGAACTGTGTGCAGCCACACAATGATAGGGATAGTGACTGATACTCCCACTTTACTCAGTCCTTTCCCTGATCCAATGTCCAGATATACACAGGTCAAGGGACAGCAGGGCTGACTCTGCCAACTTTGGTTACAGACACTGTCACGGCCATCTCTCTGTTACTAGAGACTTGTGACAGAATGTGGGTTAAAGTCTGTCTTTGCCATCTGAGACTCCTCACATTAAATGTGATTCACTTTCTTTTGGTGCTAAAAGAATTCATGTCAGTTTTACTTTGCAGTAGCTTCTGACTTCTGGCCTCAGGTTGCTTCTGGTTGGTGACCACTCTGTTCCCCTATATATGGTCAGATCTCCCAGTAGTAGAGGGCACCAGTAATTCTGAATCCATTCTTAAGCTAAGTCTTGAGGTGGAAGGAGCTGCTGGAGTCCTTGTTGCTGTGAAGCGGTGTAGGCTGCAGTCCTGGAGTCTGACTGCAGCCATGAAGTTGTGCTTTATCCTTTGTTTCTCCTGTCTGATGTACCTTTCCCTTCATGTTGTATTAGTGCATCGGTGGGACTAGTGATCCTTACCTACCCGCTCACTAGCCAGGGTTAACTGCAGGGTCTCTAAGGGCTTCAGGTATCCTGCTCAGCTACAGCTGCGGAACCTGTATAGGGACTGGCTAGGAGTTCAGATTGCAGCTGTAGGTGAGTGCAATAGGTGACACATCAACCCTCTCCCTAGCACTAGGGCCCACCTTTGTTTATGTGTCCTCAGTGTACCCCATGTTTGTTGTGGTAAAACCCCTGTTTGTTGTGTGTCTTGCCCCATATCGGACGTTCCTTCCTCATGTCCATGCATGACAGACATGGTCTTTCCAGGAATCATGTCAGCAGAGGTCTCACCAGAGTGACCTCTTCTTCCCTGTCTCTGAGGCTAATGATTTCCTTATTGCCCACAGTGATAGTTTGACAGTTATCATTGTTTTGCACTTCGGCATCAGCCACAAATAAGTCAGAAGGTAAGAACCCAGGTAGCTTTGTGGTTATAGGGGGCTTTATTTCCTATCAGGACAAGTGACACATGCCTCCCATTGTTACACATAAAGCATCGGCGTGTATCAACCAAGCAATGTATTGCCCCAGGGGTCCCATAAAAAATAAATGTAGAATGCCCTGATGAATGATAGGCTGAATTTCCTTTCCAGCTGAATTTTGATGGTTTCAATGGTTCTGTTATCCTCTTGGATTTTATAAGAGTCCACAATTTTGTAACGCCTGCCTGGTTCCACAGACTCAGACGGGCTGTAATGGACAGGCTAGAGGGAAGCCACTCACACAGCAGGACCCCCAGAACCCTGAAACCCTTTAACCCCTATAAAGGGATTTGGAATTACACAGGGCCCTGGAGATCACTACCCGTGGAATGCAGCAGTCCGGAGAGTAGTCGTCAGGCAGGGTCAAACTAGGAATTGCAGAACAGGGACAGAATCAGCAGGCAAGGACGTAATCAGCAAACGAAGCAGAGGTCAAATCCGTATCGGGCAGCGAAGTACATAAACGACAGGCAGAAGGGTAGTCAGAACACAAGCAAGGTCAGCGCACAGGAATCAAAATACAAACAGCACAGGAACCAGGAATACAAACTATCTCTGGCAGTGGTCACATGACAGGAGGGGGAATAACAAGGGTGTGGTGTCTTCCCATTGGACGCAGGTGAATGATGGCAACTTCAGCTGGAAGAGACACGCCACCTACAGTCAGCCAGTGGTACTGTAGGTTCCAGGCAAATTCAGCCTAGTGGATGAGCGGAGCCTGTGCTCAGCAGAGCCACGGGCACTGACTCCTCTCCCATCACCAGCACTATCCATGGCGGGAACACAGACTCGCCTGGCGATCGGAGCAGAAGTCGCAGGAGCGGACTCCGGTGGGGACATGACAAATATTTGCAACCTGATCAGCAGTTTTTGGATCTCAATCATACACAAGTTGTCGTACATCTATGAGGCAGATATGAAGAAATGAGTCCTTGACTATGAGATCCTCTAGCTTCCCAAAGCTGGTAACAGAAAGTTCTGAGATCCACTGATGGAACATGATCTTTAAGGTGCTCATGACATCCTCATAGCTGTCAGTTGATCTGTTAGGAATTCCTGGTACACGATCCGGATCCGGCACTGGAGAAAATAATTGAAAAATAAAAAAAACAGAAATAAAACAGCATTTCATACTTACCGAGGCTCTGTGTCATGGCGGCACACTGCTTCTGGGTTGTGCATTCACTTCCTGTACTGTTCAACGTATACACACAGCTTTCCGTGTTTTCCCCTCCCACCGGCCATCTGTAATGCCTGCCTGGATCAACAGACTCAGGTGGGATGTAATGGACAGACTAGAGGGAAGCCACTCACCATGCAGGACCCCCAAAACCCTGAAACTCTTTAACCCCTATACAGGGATTTAGAATTACACAGGGCCCTGGAGATCACTACCTGTGGAAGGCTGCAGTCCAATGAGAGTAGTCGTCAGGCAGGGTCAAACCAGGAATAGCAGAACAGGGACAGAATCGGCAGACAAGGATGTAATTAGAAAACGTAGCAAAGGTCAAATCCGGATCGGGCAGTGAGGTACAAAAACAGCAGGCAGAAGGGTAGTCACAAAACACGCAGAAGTCAGCACACAGGAATCACAAAACAGAATAGGGCGGATCAGGAGCCAGGAAATCAGAACTATCTCTGGCAGAGGTGAGCAGACAGGAGGGGAGCTAAGAAGGGTGGGGTGTCTTCCCATTGGCTGTAGCTGAAAGCTGAACTCTGGCAACTTCAGCTGGAAGACACACGCCACCCACAGTCAGCCAGTGGTACTGTAGATCCCAAGATAACCCAGCCCAGTGGTTGATCGGAGCCTGTGCCCACCTGTGCCGCTGGCATCAACTCCTCTCCCATCACCAGCACCATTCAAGGCAGGAACACGGCGTCGCCTGGCGATCGGAGCAGAAGTCACTGGAGCGGACTCCAGTGGTGACGTAACATCGTCCTCTTGTCTGTAATTAGTTGCAGGCACACACGCCCCCAGCCTGTGACAGTATCTGCCTGCCATGCAGTCATCGCGGCTGTCATTGTCTGCACAGCCAGCGGTCATGCTCTATGGTTGCTGGCTATGTAGCAGAGCAGAAGTGGTGTGGGACCTAGTGTGGATTATGCTGGAGCTGCAGGGTGTCGGGGGTTTATTTAGAGGTGAAGGAGGGTGTGTGTTTTGTACTTTATTCCAAATAAAGGATTTTTCTGTGTCTGTTTATTTACTGTCATTTACAGGTTAGGTGATGCAGATATCTCATAGACGCCTGTGCCATTACTAACTTGTGCACTGCTATTAACCCCTTATTACCCCAATTGCCACTGCTCCAGGGCAATCAAGAAGAGCCAGTATTGCACCGGGATTGTCACATCTATTAGATGCGGCAATACTGGGCGGCTGCAGGCTGGAATATCAGCCCCCAGCCGGCATTATCATGGCTGGGGATAAAAATTAGGGGGGAACCGCACGTTGTTGTTTTTTTTTAATTATTTATTTAAATAATAAAAAAAACTGCATCACCGACACAGCCGCGCACACTTCTGACAGGAGCGTGCATGTGTTTCTGTATACATGCACGCTTATGTTCAGAGAGCGCAGGCTGTGCCGGCTGATGTCATGTCAGACTTGTACGAGTCTGACAGCAAATCACCAGCACAGCCACACACTACTGACAGGAATGTGCATGTGTTTCTGAAAGGTATGCACGCTCACCATACTGACCCACAGACACTTGCACTGTTTTCTCCGCCCACCGGCCGTCCTGCCGCCTGTGATTGGTTGAAGTCAGCTGACACGCGCCAGTGGGTGAGCAAAAAAAATAAATATTGAATTGTCGACTCCGGAAGGGAAAAGCGTGACTCGGAAGGAGTGTGGCACCATGACACAGCCTCAGGTGAGAACACCGCACGCTCTGCTTCCCCCCTATTCCCTCCACAAATGTTTTTAATCTCCGAATTCTAGGAATGTTTGATGCAAGTGGAGCACCTCGCGGGGTCTTGGGAATACTTGTCACCGGGCCGGTGAGGGTCAGGGGGTTGTCACGGGTGGCCCTGCCTGGATCCGTGACCTCGAGGTCTCCACGAAAGGGAAAGTGGGGAAGGATGAAGGGGTTGAGGATATTATAAGTAGCAGCTGTCTCCTGACGCCACCTGTGGTGTGTGGCCAAGGATTAGCCACCGCTGCAGGTGCTGTCCTCTGGGGTGGATGGTTTCGTAGCCGGGATAGTTCAGCTCCCCACAGGTAGAGCTAGGCCTCAGCCAGGATGATGGGGGCGGCAGTGGCCATTGGTGCCAGAGCGCGGAGTACCGACGAGGGCAATGTTGGGCTGACTCTGTGGTTGCAGTTCAAGGTCTATTACTCACAGTCCGGTTGTCACCCTTGGAGTGATGGTCTCTGCCGTGATGGGCCCCAGCCGATCCCGGATAATTCGGAGGTCACCGCCGGTGTTGTGGATTGTGGGCCCTTCCTTTTTGCGCTTCTCTGTGTGGATCCCCGTGACCTGAAGTGCTTGGGGACCCCTGTCCGGTGTTAAAGTTCCTGTCCAGTCTGCAGGCAGCGCGAGTCCATTTGGGGCCTGACCGTGATCATGACTCCGGGCTCTATGTTGCTACTGTGCTATGCGATCTTGAGGTGGCCAGAGAGACATGAAATCCGCCTGTCCGGCGGATTCTCATGATGCAACTAGAAGTGTACGCCACCCTAGGGCTTCGTACCCTGAACTGCGTTGGTCCAGAGGGAGCAATCAAGCTCTATCCTCAGCGACCGTATTTGCTCCTGTGTCCCACAGATTCCACCTGTAAGCTCTCTTGCTTCCTTCACCAACCTGTGCCAGGGAACGACTCTGTGTGTCTGTGTTCCTCACTCCCCCCAGTGGCTGCTCCTCCCATCCCCGAGTTTCTGTCACTAGTGGGTGGAAGCCCCAGTGTTTGGTGGCAACCTTAAGACCCGACCCTAGCCCGGTCCCCAGTGGGGAGGGAACCTGCTGTATATATATGGAATGTTTGGATGTGGAACCGGCACGACCTCCTCAATACCCAGGATGAGTACCGCACCTTAAGTGAGGTGCAGTCAGAACCGCCATCAGGGCTTTACTACTGTGTCTGGTGTAGGGAGTCGGGTGAAGAGAGGGGGCCCGAACAGGCCCGGGGTAAATACTTATCTTTATTAAGCCCCCGGCAGGACAGGCCCCTCCTCTTCACCAGGCCCCAGTCACAGAAGCAGCAGAGAGGCCTCACAGTGTCGCTTCACTACCAGACATGACTAATTTGTATGCGAAGGGGCGGCGCATGCAAATTAGCCATGTGCTGGAGTGGAGACAGGGTGATTGGAGCAGAGCAGGGCCCGGCGCGTCATCGCTGGGCCGTGCATCAGGGTGGTGAGGTCATCACTCTGAGACGTCATTACACTCCTGCAACAGCGGCTGAAGTGGCGAGGACGCGGCAGCCAGCGGGGACAGGTAAGCGCTGTGAGCCGAAGACAATCGCCGGGGGGGCCCGCTGATCTCTGCTGGGGGGGCACTGATCTCTGCCCGGGCCCGCTGATCTCTGCTAGGGGGTCGCTGATCTCTGCCAGGGCCTGCTGATCTCTGCTGGGGGGGCGCTGATCTCTGCCCGGGCCCGCTGATCTCTCCTAGTGGGGGGGCGGCGCTAATCTCTGCCCGGGCCCGCTGATCTCTGCTGGGGGGAGCCGCTGATCTCTGCTGGGGGGAGCCGCTGATCTCTGCTGGGGGGGCGCTGATCTCTGCTGGGGGGAGCCGCTGATCTCGGATGGGGGGCGCTGATCTCTGCCCGGGCCCGCTGATCTCTGCTGGGGGGAGCCGCTGATCTCTGCCTGGGCCTGCTGATCTTTTCTTGGGGGAGCCGCTGAACTCTGCCTGGGCCTGCTGATCTCTGCTGGGGGGAGTCGCTGATCTCTGCCTGGGCCTGCTGATCTCTGCTGGGGGGGCCGCTGATCTCTGCCCGGGCCCGCTGATCTCTGCTGGGGGGAGCCGCTGATCTCTGCCTGGGTCTGCTGATCTCTGCTGGGGGGAGCCGCGGATCTCTGCCTGAGCCTGCTGATCTCTGCAGGGGGGAGGTGCTGATCTCTGCCCGTGGCTGCTCGCTGACTGCAGGCCCGCTGACCCCAGCCCCTGTCTTGCTTCTACTAGATCAGAGTAACCTCCACCCCATGGCCTCCTGCCTCCCTCTGCTGTGAGCCTCCTGCCTTCCTCTGCTGTGAGCCTCCTGCCTCCCTCTGCTGTGAGCCTCCTGCCTCCCTCTGCTGTGAGCCTCTTGCCTCCCTCTGCTGTGAGCCTCCTGCCTCCCTCTGCTGTGAGCCTCCTGCCTCTCTCTGCTGTGAGCCTCCTGCCTCCCTCTGCTGTGTGCCTCCTGCCTCCCTCTACTGTGAGCCTCCTGGCTCCCTCGCAGTACTGTGTGCCACCCTCGCAGTGCTGTCTGCCTCCCTCCAGTGCTGTCTGTGCTCCCTCAGTCCTGTTCATGTCCTCCAGTCCTGTTTGTGCCCCTCTAGTGTTGTCCGTGCCACCGCCAGTGCTGTCTGTGCCTAGCAGTACTGTCCGAGCCCCAGCCCCTCCTGTGATGTGTACATATATGCCCCCAATCCCTCCTGCTGTGATGTGTGTATATGTCCCCAGCCCCTCCTGTGGTATATACATATGCGCTCAGCCCCTCCTGTGATGTATGTGCCTTCAGCATCTCCTACATGATGTATATGATTTACCAATCTGTTGACTGCGCTCCAGACCGAGACAAACTTTGAAATGCAGTTGTGAAAAGTAAAATGATCAATATCGCCGAACATCACAGCCGCATCAAAGAGAAGCAGCTCCAGCCACCACAGTAAGGGTTAGTTAATCAATTAACCAAATATATTAGGGTACTTTTCAAGCCAATAATTTTTTGCGGCCCCAGAAGGGTGGTAGAATTTTCCAAATGGCTCCCGGCAGAAAAAAGGTTCCCCACCCCTGGTCTAGATGCACGGGAGGGTGCTGAAATGTATCACAGCTCACTGTTTAGAGAAGACGACGTGGGAGCTGGGGAGGGTAAGCAAAATGTTTTTGGTTTTTTTTGCAGCAGACAAATATGCCAGGAGGCCCCCAGGATGGAACATATATGCCGGGAGGAGGACATATTCACCAGGAGGGGCAGAAACCAAGCTGGGAATATATATACCCACAAGTGCCCAGGAGGTGGATAAATAATAATAATCATTGCAATATATATATATATATATATATATATATATATATATATACACATACATATATACATACATACATACAGTTAGGTCCAGAAATATTTGGACAGTGACACAAGTTTTGTTATTTTAGCTGTTTACAAAAACATGTTCAGAAATACAATTATATATATAATATGGGCTGAAAGTGAGTGCACACTCCCAGCTGCAATATGAGAGTTTTCACATCCAAATCGGAGAAAGGGTTTAGGAATCATAGCTCTGTAATGCATAGCCTCCTCTCTTTCAAGGGACCAAAAGTAATTGGACAAGGGACTCTAAGGGCTGCAATTAACTCTGAAGGCGTCTCCCTCGTTAACCTGTAATCAATGAAGTAGTTAAAAGGTCTGGGGTTGATTACAGGTGTGTGGTTTTGCATTTGGAAGCTGTTGCTGTGACCAGACAACATGCGGTCTAAGGAACTCTCAATTGAGGTGAAGCAGAACATCCTGAGGCTGACAAAAAAGAAAAAATCCATCAGAGAGATAGCAGACATGCTTGGAGTAGCAAAATCAACAGTCGGGTACATCCTGAGAAAAAAGGAATTGACTGGTGAGCTTGGGAACTCAAAAAGGCCTGGGCGTCCACGGATGACAACAGTGGTGGATGATCGCCGCATACTTTCTTTGGTGAAGAAGAACCCGTTCACAACATCAACAGAAGTCCAGAACACTCTCAGTGAAGTAGGTGTATCTGTCTCTAAGTCAACAGTAATGAGAAGACTCCATGAAAGTAAATACAAAGGGTTCACATCTAGATGCAAACCATTCATCAATTCCAAAAATAGACAGGCCAGAGTTAAATTTGCTGAAAAACACCTCATGAAGCCAGCTCAGTTCTGGAAAAGTATTCTATGGACAGATGAGACCAAGATCAACCTGTACCAGAATGATGGGAAGAAAAAAGTTTGGAGAAGAAAGAGAACGGCACATGATCCAAGGCACACCACATCCTCTGTAAAACATGGTGGAGGCAACGTGATGGCATGGGCATGCATGGCTTTCAATGGCACTGGGTCACTTGTGTTTATTGATGACATAACAGCAGACAAGAGTAGCCGGATGAATTCTGAAGTGTACTGGGATATACTTTCAGCCCAGATTCAGCCAAATGCCGCAAAGTTGATCGGACGGCGCTTCATAGTACAGATGGACAATGACCCCAAGCATACAGCCAAAGCTACCCAGGAGTTCATGAGTGCAAAAAAGTGGAACATTCTGCAATGGCCAAGTCAATCACCAGATCTTAACCCAATTGAGCATGCATTTCACTTGCTCAAATCCAGACTTAAGACGGAAAGACCCACAAACAAGCAAGACCTGAAGGCTGCGGCTGTAAAGGCCTGGCAAAGCATTAAGAAGGAGGAAACCCAGCGTTTGGTGATGTCCATGGGTTCCAGACTTAAGGCAGTGATTGCCTCCAAAGGATTCGCAACAAAATATTGAAAATAAAAATTATTTTTTTGGGTTTGGTTTATTTGTCCAATTACTTTTGACCTAAAATGTGGAGTGTTTGTAAAGAAATGTGTACAATTCCTACAATTTCTATCAGATATTTTTGTTCAAACCTTCAAATTAAACGTTACAATCTGCACTTGAATTCTGTTGTAGAGGTTTCATTTCAAATCCAATGTGGTGGCATGCAGAGCCCAACTCGCGAAAATTGTGTCACTGTCCAAATATTTCTGGACCTAACTGTATATACACACACACACACACACACACACACACACCAGGAGGCCCCCCGGGATGTGACATCTACCGGTGGGGCCCAGGATATACCAGGAGCAAGACATATACACCATGAGTAGCTCAGGAAGGGGTCATATATACCAGAAGGACATATATGTTTGTGTGTATATATATATTACATGTTTTTCCAAGAGTGGCAGTGAGACTGTAGGAGGTTTGACGGGTGGGGACGGAGCTGGGGTGGAGCCTGGACGAAGTCCAAAGGGGCCCCGAAAATTTTGCCAGTATGGGGCCCTGAAATTCCTAGTGCCGGCCCTGGGTACAGTACCCTGTGGCAACTGAAGCCTCAGGGTCACCACACAAGAATACTGAAAGGGGATATTGTGGGAATCCCTGAACCTTGGTATACCGCCTCAGTGTGATTTCTGTCAAAAAGCTGTGGCTGTCATTTGGGGCTCTGGGTGTCACTACTGTGAGGGGATGCAACCTTCTTTTAGAGCTGAATGTGGCTCATTAGCCTCTCTAAGAGCTGAATGTGGCTCTCAAGATCAGAAACGTTAGGTAGCACTGCTTTAGAGAAAACTTATTCAAGTTTTATGCTTTAATACAAAAAATAGATTGTGCACAAGAAAAAACATAGAAGAAAAAAGTAAATCTACACACAAATACATAAAACGGTTACAGAATAAAAATAAAGGAATGAAAAGTGGGCCTTACACGCTACGATATCGTTAATGAATTATCGTCGGGATCACGTTGTTAGTGACGCACATCCGGCGTCATTAACGATATCGCAGCGTGTGACACTTATGTGCGACCTTAAACGATTGCAAAAGCGGCCAAAATCATTTGCCGCGGGGAGGTCGTCCTGAAACAAAAAATCGTTTTCTTCTCATTAGCGATGTTGTTCGTCATTCCTGTGGCACCACACATCGGTGTGTGTGACACCTCAGGAGCGACGAACATCTCCTTACCTGCCTCCATCGGCAATGCGGAAGGAAAGAGGTGGGCGGGATGTTTACATCCCGCTCATCTGTGCCCCTCTGCTTCTATTGGCCGCCTGCCGTGTGACGTCGCTGTGACGCCGCACGACCCGCCCCCTTAGGATGGAGGCGGTTCGCCGGCCAGAGCGACGTCACAGGGCAGGTAAGTGCGTGTCACAGGGTTAAACGAGGTTGTGCGACACGGGCAGCGATTTGCCCATGTTGCACAACCGACGGGGGCGGGTACGATCGGCTGCGATCTCGCTAGCGAGATCGCAGCGTGTAAAGCCCGCTATACCCTCTATAGTTTTTTGTATACCCCCCTTGGTTCTGAGTTTCTGTAACAAAAGTACATACAGTAGACCAGGGGTCTCAAACTCGGCTGGGTGTATGGGCCGCACAGAGGAAAAAAAATTTTTTGGGGGGCCGCATTCTTTGCAGGACAAAGTGAAATTTTTATTGGTACCATATATTTTTTTTTACACACATAACAAATGTGCACAATCTTTGTTTTAATATATTAATATATATATATATATATATATATATATATATATATATATACACATATATATATATATATATATATATATATATATATAAAAAATTTGATGGTAAAAAAAAGTCATGCCTTATTTTGAGGTTTTGTTTTTTTTTATATTTTATCCCTTTCTTGTAACTAATAGTGTTACAATTAGCACTATATAGAAATTTTGGCCAACATCTTTTAGTTATGTTCCCCATCTTGTTGTAATGTGCCCATCCTTGTCCCCATTCTATAGTAATGTTGCCCATCCTTGTCCCCATCTTGTAGTAATGTCTCATCCTTGTCCCCATCCTATAGTAATGTGACCCATCCTTGTCACCATCTTATTGTAATGTGCCCATCCTGTAGTAATGTGTTCATCCTTGTCACCATTCTATTGTAATGTCCCCAGCCTTGTCCCCATCTTATCCTAATGTGCCCATCCTGTAGTAATGTGTTCATCCTTGTCCCCATCCTATAGTAATGTTCCCCATCCTTGTCCCCATCTTATAGTAATGTTCCCCATCCTTGTCCCCTTGTAGCAATCTCCCTATCCTATTGTACTGTCCTATCCTATAGTTGTCCCATTCTATAGTAATGTGCCCATCCTACAGTAATGTCCCCATCCTATAGTAATGTGCCAACCTTGTCCCCATCCTATAGTAATGTCCCCATCCTATAGTAATGTGCCCACCTTGTCCCCATCCTATAGTAATGTCCCCAGTCTTGTCCCCATCCTGTAGTAATGTCCCCATCCAATAGTAATATGCCTATCCTTGTCCCCATCCTATAGTAATGACCCTATCCTATAGTAATTTCCCCAGCCTTGTCCCCATCCTGAAGTAATGTCCCCATTCAATAGTAATATGCCTATCCTTGGACCCATCCTATAGTAATGTCCCCATCCTATAGTAATGTCCCCAGCCTTGTCCCCATCCTGTAGTAATGTCCCCATCCCATAGTAATGCGCCCACCTTGTTCCCATTCTATAGTAATGTGCCAACCTTGTCCCCATCCTATAGTAATATCCCCAGCCTTGTCCCCATCCTGTGGTAATGTCCCCATCCCATAGTAATGTGCCCACCTTGTCCATATTTTATAGTAATGTCCCCATCCAATAGTATTGTGCCCATCCTTGTAATGTCCCCAGCCTTGTCCATATCCTACAGTAATGTGCCTACCTTGTGGACCCCTATTCTATAGTAATGTGCCCACCTTGTCCCCATCCTATAGTCATGTGCCTACCTTGTCCCTATTCTATAGTAATGTGCCCACCTTTTCCCCATCCTATAGTAATGTCACCATCCTATAGTATTGTGCCCATCCTTGTAATGTCCCCATCCTAATGTCCCAATCCTATAGTAATGTCCCCAGCCTTATCCCGAGGTAATGTGCACACCTTGTCCCCATCCTATAGTAATGTGCCCATCCTGAAGTAATGGGTGGGGGGCAGTGGTGGCAGCTGAAAGTGGGCAGTGGCGGTATAACTTACCAATCGCTCTCCTCAGCTTCCACAGACGCCGGAGTAAAGCTGAGGGGAGCGGTCTCCGGCCCCAGATCCACAGTAATTGGAAAGATCGGTCACAAAGCCGGTCTCTCCAATCAGAGCTGGGAGCGGGCTAAACAGAGGTAACCCAGCTCCAGCTAATGATCAGTGCTATAGCTGCACTGATGTGGCTGGATTTCAGTGTTTCAGCCATTTTCAATGGCTGAAACATTATAGTGGCTGTGATTAGCTGAGCGGCGTTCGTCAGCCAATCACAGCCTCCTTAGGTCCGGGGAGGAGACACCACCCCTCCTGTGGTCAGGCAGAGGTCCCCTCCTCCACGAATCTAAGGTATTTCCAAAGCGATCGCAGCAACCGGAGCTCTGGGACCGCGATTTCACCATGACGTACTGGGTACGTCATGGGTCCTTAAGTACCAGGGAGCCATAACGTACCCAGTACGTCATAAGTCGCTAAGGGGTTGATGTGCTGTCCTTCACATACACACACACAAAAGAAACCCACCATTCTTCTCACCTGTCCCGTGTTCCCTTGGCTGCCTCATCTCTGCTTCTTGCTGTCTGCAGGCCCGTGCCCCTGTTGACTATCACGGGAGGTGCAGGGCCACAGCCTCTGTCAGCGATTTATGTCAGATCAATGTTTTGCCGGTGCTGCATGCTCTTTGTGCACAACATTACCAATGCAAACATAGCTGTCCACCAATCAGAGCTAAGCAGCTGAGGTCCGGTAGTTTTCATTGGAGGAATAGTTGTGCACAGAGGGCTGGACTCTGAGAGCGCAGCGCCGGCAAAACATTCATCTGACATAAAGAGGAGACAGTGGCTGTGGCCCCTCCACTGGCCGGGATAGTCAACAAGGGCACGGGCCTGGGGGCCGCATGAAGCAGCCTGAGGGGCTGCAGTGGACCATATTCCCTTGGTGTAGTATTATTCATGGGAATTGCAGACTTAAACTAATGTTTTCTGACTGATGTTATAATTCCTCTTATAGTTGTGTTGAATTGATCAATGTAAAAGTCAAGTGATACCCAATTTCAGGATTTTTAGATTGAACTTAGAATGAATCAAGATGAAAAAAAAGTTTTACTCTCAATTGGATTATAGATAGTGTCATGGGTGACTGGGAAACACAGGGTAACTTATACTGGCCCTAAGGCTGGGGCACCTGCACTCACCCTAACACCCAGAGGTACTCTTGAAGGTAGGAAGATCCGGGCCTCAAACTTAAGTCCTATCTCCTGTCCTTGTCCCTGATGATAAGACCCACCCTCCACAACCCACCACCTGGGAGGAAAGGGGCAAGAACAGAAGTCAACACCCCACCGACAAATATGGACAAAACAGGAGTAACAACGACAACTCATCAACTCGTACACACAGCAACCTCACACAAAGGAGCCACTAAAAGTGCACAAGGGGAAACAACATAAAAGGGGGAAAAGTAAACAGACTACTGGGTAACATCCATACCGTTCAACCAGCACACCTAGATATGCTTCCGCAAGCATCAATACTGCAGCCCACAAAGCCAGTCTCAAAGAAAGGGTTAATGCAGCTCCTTTCTCCTGCTGGCCAAGATTCCAAATGAATGAAAATAACTGGCACCTTCTGGTGAAAGTGGAGGGAATATATAGAACCTGGACATGTTCCCAACTGGAAACACCTGACCAGGTATCAGGAGCTGCTGGAAGGTAAACTGACATTAACCGTCTCCGCCCCTAAGAAAAGGCAATCCATTTAATCAGCAGAGTCTCACAAGATAAAGTGAGACTCTGACCCAGAATCTGTCACTATGTGACGCCCTGGGCAAGCCAGGGGTCACAGGTCACAACACCACACGCACCCCACATTCCCTGCAGGTACACACAAGGTCAAAACTAAAATCCTTGTTGCCTTCCTCCAGGGGCTGGTGTCCACACCAGGGGGTGGGCCAGGCGGTTGGCTTCGCCCACCGAGGAGTTCACAGCCCTGGAGGCGGGAGAACCAGGCAGATCTGAGATAGAGTTTGGAAGAGGAGGTGGAAGGAGTTGAAGTGGAGAGTTAGAAGTGGGAGTTCAAAGTGAGAGGAAGTGGTAGAGGAGCTAAAGTAAGAGCAACAGACAAAGTGACAGAAAGAAGCCTGAAGTTGGTCCGGGTGTGTGCCCCGGACTGAGACAGCAAGGTTGGCAGACGGCGGTGACTGTCTGCAGGCGAGACTGATTGGAGGTTGCCGAAAAGACCGTGGACGGGTGGTGACCCGGCGGTACCGGAGCGGTATACGAAGATTAGTCAGCACCAGGGCAGGGGCCTTTCGGATCCCGGCAAGGCTAGGAGTCGTCGAATTTGTCAAATCCGTCAGTGAAGGGGACGACTGTCTCCCAACAACCAAGTCCCGTTTGAAGGCAACAGTACAACCGTTAAGGGGAGACACCGCCACCGCCAAGGCACCAGTTTCCCAGGGCCAGCGCCTGCGGGCAAGAGTGGAGCTCCTCCGGCTCATATCCAAGCTGGGGAGCGGGTTACCGGTGGGAACCCATCGCTACCAAACAACAACACATAGGTGCAGGGAAGAGACCGTCACCGTCAACTGCAGGGGAAGTCAGCAACGTAACCGTCCGAAGGACCCGTCCAACCAGCCGTTTGTTTACCGAGAACTGTGTCGTGGTTACTGGCTGAGTGAGTACCTCCGTGCCGTGCGGCACAGCGCTGCCCCCGCGCCCCTGCACCTCCACAGGCCCCATACCCGCCTGTCTACCATCCCAACCCCATCACTGGGCCCCGGGATCACCAACCTCTACCCACGGAGGGGCAACACAACAACTGGCTGCTCCACACCATCACTCCCGGGATCCCCAGCCAGAGCAGCGGTGGTGTACATTCAATCACCACAACCGTGGGTGGCGTCACGGACAATAAATTATCCCCAAAACCCAATCCCCTTTCACTCACGGGCGAGGAGCGCCGCTCGAATCCCCGGGATCCGGCCCATCGCTCGAGCCACCGAGCAGTGGCAGGCCGCAGTAGCCGCAGCGGCAGCCAGACCCGAGCAGTGGGAGAGCGCGGCGTCCCCTCCTCTGCCCGCGACAACTTGGCATCACGAACAGAATCTTACCGCTCTGCCGTTGGGTAGAGGTGCGCCTTGTGACCGCCGGAGGTATCCGGCTGAAAAATTTCAGAAGTCGCCATCTTTGGCGCGAAAAGTTCCCGCTCGAGCGTCTTCTCGAGTAGCAGAGGCGCGAAGGCCAAAACCCCGCCCCAATAGAGGAGGGGCCGAAAAGAAGCTAAGGGGGACGCGATGGCGGCTGGCTGCATGTGAACGCAGCTATAAAAGCAGGGACGCCAGGACCCTGCAGTTACCCTGTTCCTGGAAGGAGTTGCCAGCAGAATGTGGATGCCGTCCCGAAGCACCGTAGCCCCCGCGCCGGGAACCGCGGCGTGCGTGGAGAGCCGGACCGCGCAGCTCTATCAAAGGCTGCAGGTCAAAATGCAGCTCCTCATGGAGGAGTGGGAGGCCGACATGGCGGACGTGATAGCGACCGTGCGGAGACGCGAGGAGGAAGCCGAGGAAGGGAGGGTGAGTGACCCACGCCCCGATGCCCTTGAAGGGCCGGTCATCGCGGCTGCGGGACCCGGTCCAAGCCCTCTCGCTCTGTTGCCTCCCTCACCACCCGTCTCGGAAGCTGTGATCCCGCCACTAGGCCCGCTGCCACCGCAACCGGTAGCGATACCCAGCATGCCCGCTCCGGCGGACCGACCTGTAGCCGGAGCCCGTAGTAAATCGGAGGTGCGGCCGTGGAAGGCCCCGAAGTCCGCATCGGAGGCATCCCCTGAGAAGTCCCCCAACCCGGAGCTGATAACCCGTTCCGAGCCGAAGGCCCAGCCGCAGAAAGCCCCTGTGCCCATCCCCCACACCTCAGCTGAGGTGGCGCCGGGTTGTCGCTGCAAGGCGGCGCCCAAGGCCAAGACACCGCGGGACCTGCTGCCCAGATCCCTGACAGTGGGCAACGTCCGGAATGTCCCGCGGGGCCCGACCCGTGCGCCGGAGCTTGCAGCAGCACCGTATTGGGACAGGGAGCCGGTACCGCTGGGTCCGGAGATCGGAGAAAGGGAGAAGAAGAAAGCCGAATTGGTGGCACGGGCAATCCGAGAGAAGGAGAACCTCCGCCAGGCGACGTTCCGTATCCGGGGCCCGTTGTATGAAGGACAGGTGAGGCGGTTTGATGTCCGCCGGGGCTATGGGTTTATCTATGAACCGAGCCTGGAGGCCGAAGTGTTTATAGCCCGGCGGGATGTGAATGCCCACCTGCCCGAGGAGCACCCCGGCCGTAATCTGATGTCGGGTGACATTGTACAGTATACCCGGCACTGTGGAGAGAGGGGGTGGTTCGCCCTAGATGCAAAACTAATGGGGCAGCCAGGAGAGCCGAGTGAGTTCTGCACCCCTTCCCTCGGATGAAGCTGAATATCCGGAGTAATGGCAGCGGAGCACTGTTGCACAGACCCCGTTGGGATCACCACTGAGTTTTGTTTGCAAGTTTGAAAAAGATGATGATAAGATGATAACCGAACAGTCACCTGATTCACCGTGATTTGCAACCGGCCGTTGCCGGCACCGTTGTCCCCGTGGGGACCGTTTAAAAAGTTGCATGAGGAACTGCTCATGGACAAGCCCGTGAACTTGCAGGGCAACCACAAACGTTAAGTGGCTTGCAAATAAGTTGTGTTACCGTTAACGTTTCTGCAATTGCCGCCTCCGGAGAGACAGGTTGGAGGGAGGGCCCACAGCTGAGCAGGCTGGGGCCCAGCCACCACAGGAACCGGTGGCTACCCTCTGGAGGGGAAGGACAGATCCTGCTCAGGTGACTTGTGCTGGACTGGGGTCAAGGGGTGCTGCCTGGGTTTTAGGGGCAGCATCAGGGCCAGGTTGCTTGGGTGGGAGAGAGCGGAAACCGTAACCGTACACTGTTTGCAACGTTTAAGAATTGAACCTCCCGCTGTGGGATGATGCCATAAGTTGTAAATATGTTACCGTTTTTCATATTTTCACAGAAAACAAAAAAGAAAATAAAACCGGTGTTGGACGGGCAGCCCGAGGACGGTCTGCGTTTTGCTAAGGGGGAATGTGACGCCCTGGGCAAGCCAGGGGTCACAGGTCACAACACCACACGCACCCCACATTCCCTGCAGGTACACACAAGGTCAAAACTAAAATCCTTGTTGCCTTCCTCCAGGGGCTGGTGTCCACACCAGGGGGTGGGCCAGGCGGTTGGCTTCGCCCACCGAGGAGTTCACAGCCCTGGAGGCGGGAGAACCAGGCAGATCTGAGATAGAGTTTGGAAGAGGAGGTGGAAGGAGTTGAAGTGGAGAGTTAGAAATGGGAGTTCAAAGTGAGAGGAAGTGGTAGAGGAGCTAAAGTAAGAGCAACAGACAAAGTCACAGAAAGAAGCCTGAAGTTGGTCCGGGTGTGTGCCCCGGACTGAGACAGCAAGGTTGGCAGACGGCGGTGACTGTCTGCAGGCGAGACTGATTGGAGGTTGCCGAAAAGACCGTGGACGGGTGGTGACCCGGCGGTACCGGAGCGGTATACGAAGATTAGTCAGCACCAGGGCAGGGGCCTTTCGGATCCCGGCAAGGCTAGGAGTCGTCGAATTTGTCAAATCCGTCAGTGAAGGGGACGACTGTCTCCCAACAACCAAGTCCCGTTTGAAGGCAACAGTACAACCGTTAAGGGGAGACACCGCCACCGCCAAGGCACCAGTTTCCCAGGGCCAGCGCCTGCGGGCAAGAGTGGAGCTCCTCCGGCTCATATCCAAGCTGGGGAGCGGGTTACCGGTGGGAACCCATCGCTACCAAACAACAACACATAGGTGCAGGGAAGAGACCGTCACCGTCAACTGCAGGGGAAGTCAGCAACGTAACCGTCCGAAGGACCCGTCCAACCAGCCGTTTGTTTACCGAGAACTGTGTCGTGGTTACTGGCTGAGTGAGTACCTCCGTGCCGTGCGGCACAGCGCTGCCCCCGCGCCCCTGCACCTCCACAGGCCCCATACCCGCCTGTCTACCATCCCAACCCCATCACTGGGCCCCGGGATCACCAACCTCTACCCACGGAGGGGCAACACAACAACTGGCTGCTCCACACCATCACTCCCGGGATCCCCAGCCAGAGCAGCGGTGGTGTACATTCAATCACCACAACCGTGGGTGGCGTCACGGACAATAAATTATCCCCAAAACCCAATCCCCTTTCACTCACGGGCGAGGAGCGCCGCTCGAATCCCTGGGATCCGGCCCATCGCTCGAGCCACCGAGCAGTGGCAGGCCGCAGTAGCCGCAGCGGCAGCCAGACCCGAGCAGTGGGAGAGCGCGGCATCCCCTCCTCTGCCCGCGACAACTTGGCATCACGAACAGAATCTTACCGCTCTGCCGTTGGGTAGAGGTGCGCCTTGTGACCGCCGGAGGTATCCGGCTGAAAAATTTCAGAAGTCGCCATCTTTGGCGCGAAAAGTTCCCGCTCGAGCGTCTTCTCGAGTAGCAGAGGCGCGAAGGCCAAAACCCCGCCCCAATAGAGGAGGGGCCGAAAAGAAGCTAAGGGGGACGCGATGGCGGCTGGCTGCATGTGAATGCAGCTATAAAAGCAGGGACGCCAGGACCCTGCAGTTACCCTGTTCCTGGAAGGAGTTGCCAGCAGAATGTGGATGCCGTCCCGAAGCACCGTAGCCCCCGCGCCGGGAACCGCGGCGTGCGTGGAGAGCCGGACCGCGCAGCTCTATCAAAGGCTGCAGGTCAAAATGCAGCTCCTCATGGAGGAGTGGGAGGCCGACATGGCGGACGTGATAGCGACCGTGCGGAGACGCGAGGAGGAAGCCGAGGAAGGGAGGGTGAGTGACCCACGCCCCGATGCCCTTGAAGGGCCGGTCATCGCGGCTGCGGGACCCGGTCCAAGCCCTCTCGCTCTGTTGCCTCCCTCACCACCCGTCTCGGAAGCTGTGATCCCGCCACTAGGCCCGCTGCCACCGCAACCGGTAGCGATACCCAGCATGCCCGCCCCGGCGGACCGACCTGTAGCCGGAGCCCGTAGTAAATCGGAGGTGCGGCCGTGGAAGGCCCCGAAGTCCGCATCGGAGGCATCCCCTGAGAAGTCCCCCAACCCGGAGCTGATAACCCGTTCCGAGCCGAAGGCCCAGCCGCAGAAAGCCCCTGTGCCCATCCCCCACACCTCAGCTGAGGTGGCGCCGGGTTGTCGCTGCAAGGCGGCGCCCAAGGCCAAGACACCGCGGGACCTGCTGCCCAGATCCCTGACAGTGGGCAACGTCCGGAATGTCCCGCGGGGCCCGACCCGTGCGCCGGAGCTCGCAGCAGCACCGTATTGGGACAGGGAGCCGGTACCGCTGGGTCCGGAGATCGGAGAAAGGGAGAAGAAGAAAGCCGAATTGGTGGCACGGGCAATCCGAGAGAAGGAGAACCTCCGCCAGGCGACGTTCCGTATCCGGGGCCCGTTGTATGAAGGACAGGTGAGGCGGTTTGATGTCCGCCGGGGCTATGGGTTTATCTATGAACCGAGCCTGGAGGCCGAAGTGTTTATAGCCCGGCGGGATGTGAATGCCCACCTGCCCGAGGAGCACCCCGGCCGTAATCTGATGCCGGGTGACATTGTACAGTATACCCGGCACTGTGGAGAGAGGGGGTGGTTCGCCCTAGATGCAAAACTAATGGGGCAGCCAGGAGAGCCGAGTGAGTTCTGCACCCCTTCCCTCGGATGAAGCTGAATATCCGGAGTAATGGCAGCGGAGCACTGTTGCACAGACCCCGTTGGGATCACCACTGAGTTTTGTTTGCAAGTTTGAAAAAGATGATGATAAGATGATAACCGAACAGTCACCTGATTCACCGTGATTTGCAACCGGCCGTTGCCGGCACCGTTGTCCCCGTGGGGACCGTTTAAAAAGTTGCATGAGGAACTGCTCATGGACAAGCCCGTGAACTTGCAGGGCAACCACAAACGTTAAGTGGCTTGCAAATAAGTTGTGTTACCGTTAACGTTTCTGCAATTGCCGCCTCCGGAGAGGCAGGTTGGAGGGAGGGCCCACAGCTGAGCAGGCTGGGGCCCAGCCACCACAGGAACCGGTGGCTACCCTCTGGAAGGGAAGGACAGATCCTGCTCAGGTGACTTGTGCTGGACTGGGGTCAAGGGGTGCTGCCTGGGTTTTAGGGGCAGCATCAGGGCCAGGTTGCTTGGGTGGGAGAGAGCGGAAACCGTAACCGTACACTGTTTGCAACGTTTAAGAATTGAACCTCCCGCTGTGGGATGATGCCATAAGTTGTAAATATGTTACCGTTTTTCATATTTTCACAGAAAACAAAAAAGAAAATAAAACCGGTGTTGGACGGGCAGCCCGAGGACGGTCTGCGTTTTGCTAAGGGGGAATGTGACGCCCTGGGCAAGCCAGGGGTCACAGGTCACAACACCACACGCACCCCACATTCCCTGCAGGTACACACAAGGTCAAAACTAAAATCCTTGTTGCCTTCCTCCAGGGGCTGGTGTCCACACCAGGGGGTGGGCCAGGCGGTTGGCTCCGCCCACCGAGGAGTTCACAGCCCTGGAGGCGGGAGAACCAGGCAGATCTGAGATAGAGTTTGGAAGAGGAGGTGGAAGGAGTTGAAGTGGAGAGTTAGAAGTGGGAGTTCAAAGTGAGAGGAAGTGGTAGAGGAGCTAAAGTAAGAGCAACAGAGAAAGTGACAGAAAGAAGCCTGAAGTTGGTCCGGGTGTGTGCCCCGGACTGAGACAGCAAGGTTGGCAGATGGCGGTGACTGTCTGCAGGCGAGACTGATTGGAGGTTGCCGAAAGGACCGTGGACGGGTAGTGACCCGGCGGTACCGGAGCGGTATACGAAGATTAGTCAGCACCAGGGCAGGGGCCTTTCGGATCCCGGCAAGGCTAGGAGTCGCTGAATTTGCCAAATCCGTCAGTGAAGGGGACGACTGTCTCCCAACAACCAAGTCCCATTTGAAGGCAACAGTCCAACCGTTAAGGGGAGACACCGCCACCGCCAAGGCACCAGTTTCCCAGGGCCAGCGCCTGCGGGCAAGAGTGGAGCTCCTCCGGCTCATATCCAAGCTGGGGAGCGGGTTACCGGTGGGAACCCATCGCTACCAAACAACAACACATAGGTGCAGGGAATAGACCGTCACCGTCAACTGCAGGGGAAGTCAGCACCGTAACCGTCCGAAGGACCCGTCCAACCAGCCGTTTGTTTACCGAGAACTGTGTCGTGGTTACTGGCTGAGTGAGTACCTCCGTGCCGTGCGGCACAGCGCTGCCCCCGCGCCCCTGCACCTCCACAGGCCCCATACCCGCCTGTCCACCATCCCAACCCCATCACAGGGCCCCGGGATCACCAACCCCTACCCACGGAGGGGCAACACAACAACTGGCTGCTCCACACCATCACTCCCGGGATCCCCAGCCAGAGCAGCGGTGGTGTACATTCAATCACCGCAACCGTGGGTGGCGTCACGGACAATAAACTATCCCCAAAACCCAATCCCCTTTCATTCACGGGCGAAGAGCGCCACTCGAGTCCCTGGGATCCGGCCCATCGCTCGAGCCACCGAGCAGCGGCAGGCCGCAGCAGCCGCAGCGGCAGCCGGACCCGAGCAGTGGGAGGGCGCGGCGTCCCCTCCTCCGCCCGCGACAACTACACTCTGCAACAGGGAAACGACCATGATAGATAAACGACCGTGACAGATACAGAGTTGATTTTTCTCCTAGAAGCATTGCTTTAGGCTGGACTCACACTAGCGTATGGCATCTGATGCGAGAGCATCGAATGGGATGTGCTAATGACCCCCGGCTCAGGCTCTGCTGCGAGCATGAGCCGAGTGTCATGCGACTGTGACCCGATCTTACAATCTGGTCACAGCTGAGAGGGAGGGGTTAATCCCGCCATCTCCTCCATTGTCAGCCTGTGCGTATATCGCACTGCACTGGGATAACATCCGAGAGCAGTCCGATGTATCTCTCGCACCCATTCAGTTGAACTGGTGCGAGGGATACAGCTCTAGCAGAAAATCACAGCATGCTGCCGCTTTTTCGCATCCAGAATCTGGATGCTAGAAAAGCTGACCAACTGCGGTCCGTCATTCACTAACATTGGTCAGAGTGCGATGCGAGATTTTCTCGCATTGCACTCGTCTGTTTTTCACGCTCGTGTGAGCGTACCCTTAGGAGGAGAACTGCTCTCTAGATATGGAACTGGCTAATTATACAATGACTCAAGGAGTTGCATGGTGTGCCACCAGTATAGCCACCAGTAAAGCATCTGTGCCTTGTGCATAAAACCTTAACGTAATTAAGAAACACTAGCAGCATATAAAGAGTATGCCCCTCGATACTCATGTTTCCTAGGCATCATGTCCCACTATGAGAAATTGATGGCGACTCCTATAATTAATTGATCTATGAGTAAAGGAATGAAGATCTGCATTGTTGTTTCTCCTATTTGAAGGCGCTGTTGGTGTGAAGCCTGCGATACTCATAAATTTACATACAAGTGAAGAGAACTGGCTTTGAATCAAATACATTCCACAAGACATGCACACACATCAGATGCCCAGACATTGAATATAACTAAAGGTGCTATCTATCAATCTAACCAACAACGGGGATGTATAAACCATTCAGTAAGAAGCAAGGGGCAGAAAAAAAGAGAAACATAAAAAGAACAGTCTGATATGAGTTAGGAATCTTGTTCTCATATAAATTATACAAGTTCACTTCATCTATTAGAATTCAAACTCATGTTTTAAGGGCAAGGGTTACGCAAGCTGTGAGGGTATAGGAGGGAAAAGTAAAGGAACAAAGAAAGAATGCATTCAGGCAGACACCGATGCTGACTATTGTGACAAATCAGCAGGGAATAGTTCACAAAGTCCTTGGCTCCAGTGAACAAAATGAGATGGGTAAACTTCTGACAAAGAACAGGAATGTATTACGATTAATGATAAAACAGAATATCTGATGTAAACCTTAAATCAATCAATAAATACATGACTCGATAAAAGTAATTATTTAATAAATTGAAAATCACATTATGGCCTTGATAGAACTGAATGTGAATGCCTCCTGGGTTTTACCCTCCCCCACCTTCTATGTAATCCTTTTTTTTGGTGCTTAAGGACAATCTCCCACAAGAAACACGGTTAAGCTGTCAATCATATTAATATGTTTTAGTTGTGTACCAGAAAAAACATTAAATTAGTAACAACATTTCAGGGAACATCCATCAGCAGCGAAATGAGATAGGACAGGAAACAGCAAATATTAACTCAACCAGAGACCATTATGTTTATCCAAGGGCAGAGGACACGTCTCTGGTCTGTATACTCAGGAATGAACCATGCTTCAGATAAGATCCTCTATCACACACATTATATAAACACACATTCCTGGTTGTGTCCATATTAATTAGTATAAATTTATGCAGGAACAGATGTCTTCCACACTATCCAGGATCAGACTGGACAACTACAGTACCAAACTGTTCTATATTGGACCAAAGTTTAACTCAATAATGAGCCCCAAATGTCTAGGATAAAATAACTTTATATTGAGCTGACTTTGCAGTCAATCATTTGCCAGTAAAATCTGTTTTATTTGTTAGGGTACTTTCACACTTGCGTTGTTTTCCTTCAGTTGCAATCCGCCGTTTTGGAAAACAGCGGAACCCGTTAATGGATTCCGCTGCTTCCTATAGACTTGTATGGACGACGGATTGCGAGTGATGTACCTGCGTTGCTTCCGCTGGGCGACGCTGCTTTGCTTCCGCTGGGCGGAAGGAACGCAGCATATAATGTTTTTTGAGCAGCGCAATCCGTAGGATTTCGCTGCGCATGCTCTCTCTGGCTCCCTGCACACGTAACCAGGGTACACATTGGGTTACTAAGCAATGCGCTTTGCCTAGCTACCCGATATTTACCCTGACTACGGGTGCAAGGAGCCAGCGCTAAGCAGTGTACGCTGGTAAACAAGGTAAATATCGGGTAACCAAGCAAAGTGCTTTGCTTAGCTACCCAATATTTACCCTGGCTACATGTGCAGGGAGCCCGACACTTCCCCGCTCGGCCCGCCCCATGTACACGCACACACACACACACACACACTCACACTCACCTGTCCCCAGCCATGCAGTCCCCTCGGCACTGACATCCTCAACGCCATGGCCCTGCTCGGCTCCACCCACCCCGCACTCCGCCCCCGCACACATTCTCAATGGCCGAACTATCAGCTGATCACCCGGCGGCCAGCTGCTGTGAGCGATCAGCTGATCACCCGGCGACCGGCTGCTGTGAGCGATCAGCTGATCACCCGGCGACCGGCTGCTGTGAGAGATCAGCTGATCACCCGGCGACCGGCTGCTGTGAGCGATCAGCTGATCACCCGGCGACCGGCTGCTGTGAGCGATCAGCTGATCGTTCACAATAGTCTGCCGCCGGTAAAACTGTAAAGAAAAAAAAAAAGTTTCCGTTGTTTTGTACGATCTGTTGCATCTGTTGTGCCACTAAATGCAACAGATCCGTTGCATCCGTCACACAACGCAATGCAACGGATGCCGTTCAACGCAAGTGTGAAACTAGCCTTACAGAACATGTAACCTTATGGATGATACAGTTGAAACCAGAAGTTTACATCCACTATCTAAAGACACACATCTGCATGTTTTTCTCATTATCTGACATGAAATGAGAATAAACCTTTCCTGTTTTAGGACAATTAGGATTACTAAAATTATTTATATTTGCCAAATGACAGAATAATGAGAGAGAGAATTTTTTAAGGCATTTTTACTTTCTGCATTGTCAAAAGTTTGCATACATTTCATTAGTATTTGGTACAATTGTCCTTAAACTGTATGACTTGGGTCAAAAGTTTTGGATATCCTTCCACAAGTTTCTCACAATAGTTGGTAGGAATTTGGGCCCATTCCTCCTGACAGAACTGATGTAACTGAGCCATGTTTGTAGGTCATCTTGTTCGCACCTGGATTTTCAGCTTTGCCCATACATTTTCAATAGGATTGAGATCAGGGTTTTGTGATGGCCACTCCAAAATATTGACTTTGTTACTTGTAAACCACTTTGTAATCAGTTTGGTAGTATGCTTTGGGTTATTATCAATTTGGAAGACATATTTCCGCCCAGTTCCTGGCTGATGTCTTGAGATGTCTTGAGTATTGCCACATAATTTTTTTTCCTCATGATGCCATCTATTTTGTGAAGTGCACCAGTCACTCCTGTAGCAAAACAACCTCACAACATGATGCTGCCACACCCGTGTTTAACAGTTGGGATGGTATTCTTAGGCTTCAAAGTTTTTCCCTTTTTCCTCTATAGGTAATGAAGGTCATTATGGCCAAACAGTTCCATTTTAGTTTCGTCAGACCACAGGACACGTTTCCAGAAATTAAGGTCTTTGTTCCTTTGTGCATTTGCAAACATTAATTTGTTTGTTTTTTATGTTTCTTTTGGAGTAATATCCAAAATAGCAGTTGCACTCAAATAAAGAGGAGAAAGAACAAGAATATAGATGGTGAACATTGGAATATGAATACGCAGTACTGCCAAGAAAGCATGAAATTATTTTTTGAAAAATCTGAGTTACTTAGCAAATAAAAGTGCCCAAATACCATGTCAAGGTGTAACTCTCATTTGGGTCCTACTCTAATTTTTATGCCTCTCTTGTCCAAACTGACCTTTTATATGTAACACATAGTCTTTTGGAGTAATGGCTTCTTCCTGGAAGAGTGATCTTATTCAGCTCATGTTGATACAGTACTCATTTCACTGTGGATAACGACACAATCTTACCAGCTTCCCACTCTTTATGGAAACCATCTCGTCCTTCATAGAGATCCACAAAAAAAAGTTATAAAGATCAACAATAAGACACATTAGTGTGCACAAAGTTCATAATAGAGGTAATGAAAACATGGTAGCTACAGACAAAATGTTGTGGTCCTGGCTATATCTTTCACACATCTTCACAAGGTCTTTTGCTTTTGTTCTTGGGTTGATATGCACGTGTCTGAGCAAAGCCCATTCATTTCTGCTACACAGCACCAGTCTCCTTCCTGAGCTGTTTGAAGGCTGGATATTCCCATCGTGTTTGTACTTGCGTTTAATTGTTTGTTCAGATGAATAAGGCCCCTTCAGGTATCTTAAAATTGCACCGAAGGATGAATCAGACTTGTGCAAGTCCACAATTTTCTTCCTGAGATCTTGGTTAAGTTCTTTTGACTTTTCCATGATGCTACACAAAGAAGCAGTGTGTTTCAGGTGTGTATTAAAATACATCCACAGGTGTGTCTCTAATTAAGTCAGATGTTGACAATAAACCTATTAGCAGCTTCCAAAGACATGACATTATGACATTGGACTGTCCCATATTGTTTAAAGGCATAGTACTCTTATTATATGTAAATTTTAAAATTTGCAGAAAGCAATGAAATGCCTTAAAGGGAACCTGTCACCAGTTTTTCGGCCTATAACCTGCGGCCACCACCACTGGGCTCTTTTCCCCACCCAGTGCCTCCTCCTCCTGATTGCCTTATAGCTCCTTTGTATCCAGTAACACAAGAAAGGAGCTGTTGGTCAAGCAGTAAAAAGCAGCAATGGACAGGGAATACAACTGGGGACAGCAGAGAATTGGGAAGAGCTTTAGCCTCATTTGCATATCTATCAAAATGATTTCTCAGTACTGAAGAATCGGCTTGTCTAGGGGAACTATTGCTAGATTTGAATTGGAAAACTATTGCCAGATTTTTATTTGAAAGAATTATTCAACACCTAAAATGTAATCTTTCATTAAAAGCACATATTGGTAGTAATCAAATCTGATGCTGATAATCAAGGAGATCATTACTTGCTCAAGTTCTGTTTGACATAGGAGGAGGGATGTGAGTTCTGGAAGACCCATCGCTCAAGAGGAGAAGTGCTTGAAGTTCAGCGGCCTAAGATGGTAGCCAGAAACATGGACTCCAAGATGGTGGCAGCTTGTGTCTGAGGAGAAGTAAGAGGTGGAAGTGGATGGCACCTCAGAGCATGAAAATATTCCCAGATGACTGCAGTGTTCGCCCATAAAAATGGAAGCTCTGCAGCCAGGACCGGCCCAAGATGAGAGGTATGAGCCAAAGAAGGAGCAGTTCAAAATTAAGTATGGCCCATCAAGAGAGTGAAAGGGGTGCAGCAAAACCCGGAGTATGTGAAAGTGACTTATAATGAGTTTTCAGATCGGCCCCGGGAGAGGGCATTAAGATAGTGGTCCAAAAAGTTAACAGAAGCAATTATTGCATTGCACAAGAAAAGTGAAAGGATGCAAAAAGATAGCAAAGGCTTTGCATGTTCCTAGAGATACAATTGAAAGCAAAGTGTACAATGGCTAACTCTGTGCTGTCACTCCATGTATGGGGCAAAGCTGTCATGCTGTTTGAGAAGTATGCTTTGGATCATACAGCCCATTCCAAAGAGTGCATAGGCATGTTTTTGTATGAACATAGGGTGTGATTAGATGATTGGACTAGCCCTGCCTTTCTACCATATGATGCAGGATATAAGTTAATTCTTGAATGTTTACAGCATTAGTAAGATAGATCAAAGACCCTGTTAGTAAAAGTGAATCAGCATGTTTAACATTATAGTATTAGTTTTGAATAATTAGTCAAGGTATCTGACAGGTTCCCTTTGATCACGTTTTTGGTCAATCTTTCATCAGTATTTATAAATCAAAGCTAATAGTGGGTGTAAAGCTCAGAACTGGTATAAATCATTCTATGATAGTTTTTCTCTCTTCATTTTCGTAAAACTAAGGAGTAGGGATGAGCAAACCGAAACTGTAAAGTTTGGTGTCCGTACCAAACCGAATACCAAACACAAACTTTTGACTGTATGTCCGGTTCCTGTTCAGGTTTGTCACCAGAATAAAGCTTGTTGCAAAGTTACAGAGCAGTCAATTTTCAAGCTCTTAAGCCTGCTTTACATGGTACGATCGATTGTGCGATTTCACAATCGATCGTACCCGCCCCCGTCCTTTCTGCGTCACGGGCAAATCGCTGCCCGTGTCGCACAAAGTCAGTAACCCCCGTCACACATACTTACCTCTCGTGCGACCTCGCTGTGGGCGGCGAACGTCCACTTCCTGAAGTGGGAGGGACGTTCGGCGTCACAGCGACGTCACACGGCCACCGGCCAATAGAAGCGGAGGGGCGGAGATGAGCAGGATGTAAACATCCCGCCCACCTCCTTCCTTCCACATAGAGCCGGCGGCGGCCGCGGGAGGCAGATGAGCTGGTCATCGTTCCCGTGGTGTCACACGGAGCGGCGTGTGCTACCACGGAAACGATGATCAACCAAATTAAACGATATTATGGAACCTAACGAGCAGTACCCGACTCACGATTTGTGAGCGATACTGCGTCGCTAGGAGGTGTCACACAGGCCGGCATCGCCAGCGATGCCGGATGTGCGTCACAAAAACCGTGACCCCGACGATCTATCGCACGATAGATTGTCTGGTGTAAAGCAGCCTTTAGGCTGCAGGCACTTCCGGAGCCATCACAGCCATGCCAAGTATTGACATGGCTGTGATTGGCCAGGGAAATCACTGTAAAAAAGAAAGGAAGCAAAATGGTTAAAGCAGGACATACTTATCAGTCGGCGTGGCTGTAAAACTGCTTCCAGTTCCACTCATTACATCTCATAGATATTCACTCCTTCCCCCCACTGTCTGTGACAGCATGTGTGCTTGGTTGCCATCACAAAGGCTGTCTGTCTGCCTGAGGTAAGTGCAAAAATGAATAAAAAATATAAACATTAATGTAGGGTGCTCTCTATATAGATACCCAGCACAGATAAAGCATACGACTACAGGTTGCAGCCCCCAGCTGTGCACAATATCTTGCTTGTGTATCAAAATAAGAAGGACACCATGTGGCTTTTTCAAATTATTTAATTAAATATTTTAAAAAACCCACGTGCTCAATTTTGATACCCAGCCAAAATAAACCCGACAGCTGGGGGCTGGTATTCTCAGGTTGGTGAGGCCCATGTTTATTGGGCCCTCCCCAGCCTGCAGACACCCAGAATTGTCGCATCCATTAGATGTGACAATTTTGACTCTTTCCTCTTCGTAAGTTAATGAGGGGAGGAAGGGGGCATGGAAAAATGAAATCCAGCACCAAAAATTATTTTATATAAAAATCAAAAATTTATTGAGATATATAAGTTAAAAATATGAAAACCGCAAAGGTGGGAAAGGGGTATCATAAGATCCTTACGTGTTTCGGACAGGAGGTTAAAAACTTGTCCTTATTCATATGACCTATGAATAAGGACATGTTTCTAACCTCCTGTCCGAAACGCGTAAGTATATTATGATACCCCTTTCCCCCCTTTTGCGGTTTTCATATTTTTAACAAATGCCTCAATAAATTTTTTATTTTTATATAAAATAATTTTGGCTGCTGGATTCCATTTTTCCCTGCCCCCTTCCTCCCCTCATTGACTTACTGTTGGTTCCAGACTGGGCTATGCTGGAGGATCCGTGCACCGCAAATTTTTCCGGGGACCATATATCCTGGTAAGCTGAAAATACTTTTTTATGCTCTCTTTCCTCTTTGTATCTGGATTGCCCTGGTGCAGTGGCAATCAGGGTAATATAGGGGGTTATTGACAGCTGTAATTTGTCAACAAATGTTAGCTGCCATTAAGCCCTAGATTAGTAATGGGAAGCGTCTATGAGACAGCCCTATTACTAATCCTGTAAATGAAAAGTAAACACAAACGCCAAAAAAATACTTTATTTAAAATAAAATACACACAACCTTTCACCCCTTTATTAACCCCAAAAAACACCCTTGCAGATATGATGCAATCTATACAAAGTCCCCAAACGATCCCAGCTCTGCTACATACTGAAGTCACAGTGCGCAGGCACATTAGAAAACGTGGTCAGCCACTACAGCATCAGGCACACACTGACTGCGCTGCAGCTGTGAGCGGTGATGTCATTGAGTTAATGTGCAGTCACAGCTGGAGGTTACCACAGTCCCCCACCTATGACCGCAGGTAAACTCACCTCAGATGAACTCAAGAGACTCATCTCAAGGGAACTCCTAGAGTTCAATGAGACTTGCAGTTCCTGGCAGAAAACAGCATTTTCTTTGCCAAGAGATGCAGATTTGGTAGTGGAATTTAGCACCAAATTTGCATCTTCTGGCAAAAAAACGCATCTAAACGCGAAGTGGTTTTATGGGATATTGAAGCTTTTTTTTGCCAGGAGATGCTGATTTGGTTCAAAAATTTGATGTATAAATTCCAGTACCAAATCTATATCTCCTGACAAAAAAAACCCAAAAAAAGGTCGCACAAAAACTGCAGTTTTCACAATGTTTTGGTGCAGTTTTCTGCCAGATGCAAATTTAGTGCAGAAATTTGGGGATTTCTACACCAAATCTGCTTTTCCTGGCAGAAAACTGCATTGAAACAGTGTCAAAACTGCATTTTTTTGTACGATATTCGACCAGGAGATACAGATTTGGTGCTGAAATTTATACACCAAATACCAGCCCCAAATTTGCATCTTCCTGCAAAAAAAACACATCTAAACGCAACGTGGTTTTGATGTGATATTGATGCCTATTTTTGCCAGCTGATTCAGGTTTGGTGCAGAGATTTGATGTATAAATTCGAGCACCAAATTTGCATCTACTGGGAGAAAATTGCACACTAACCACAGATTTGACGCCATTTCGATGCGGTTTCTGCTAGGAGATGCAAATTTGGTGCTGAAATTTATACATCAAATTCCTGCACCAAATCTGCATTTTGTGGCAAAAAATTTACAGTTTTCTGCCTGGTGTTGCAAGTTTCATTGAACTCAATAAGTTCACTTGAGGTGAGTTTACCTGCGCTCACAAGTCACGTTTTCTAATGTGCTTGTGTGCCGCCCCAGCAGCAGTCGGACTGCTCGGATTCGGGGGTTTTGCTGTGGCTCAAGGGTCCCCGGACCCGGAGCTTAGCGGCCACTTCGATGTAAAGGAGGGGATATTTACAAGGAGAGTTTTTGACGCCACCTACGGGTTGCGGTAAAGGGGAGTACCGCCGCTGCTGGATGGAGGACTGGGGTAAATGGCGTGGAGCAGCTGGATGGCAGGTCCCTCCGCAAGTAGGGAGGCCCCGGTTCTAGGGTGGAGTGGATTGGATGGCAGGCTGGGTATAGGGGCATGGTTTTACTCACTGTTGGATCCACAGTACTGCAGAATAAAATAGGCACACACGCTGCTGAACCAAGTCTCTGTGAGTCACTGCAGTTCTTAGGGAAAATGTCAAGGTCCCATGCTCCAGGTGTCAGTGATCCAGTGCCTGCCTCCATTCACAGTGTTTCTGTCTGAAGTCAATATAGTCTGGAACTATCAGGAACGGTTCTTCTGTTATTAGGCGAAGTCCTTGCCCTTGGGAGCTGGCACGCGGGACCTTAGTGGGCTGTGTGTATGGGAAACCCCGTCCCCCTCAGTGTGCTGTAGCCCCAACCTCTGGGCTCATGGGGAAGGTCCCTGAAGGCCCCCTTCCACCGCAGGTCAATTATTGGGTCGCATAGATGCTTCTCCCCAATCTAGGGTCCTGGCACCCTGTCGTGCTCAACACCAGTCAGTCGTTGTCGCTAGCTGAGGCTGGCTACTGTCACCTCTGGCCCTGGGTCACTGCTTGCGACCCAACACAAGTCACTTCAGGGAGCGCCAACTCCCTCCAGCTCCTCACACTTCGGGAGAGCGCTGTACACTGTCTCTAAGCTGTGCTCTCCACTTCCTCCCTCCCACCAGTCTGCCTGACAGTCATGGTTTGAGGTGCATGTTGGGATTTGTAGTGCAGATGGTATGACACCTGTATCTGGGTTCCTGGAACCATGGGGGGTGGGCCCCGCACCATGAAAGGAGAGGATGCAGTTCCCTGTGACATACTGATATAGTCAGGGGCGTCACACTTGCACACTCTGACTTCAGCATGTAGCAGAGTCGGGATCGTCGGTGGACTTCGTATGGATTACAATGGATCTGCAAGGGTGTTTTGGGGGTTAATAAGGGCGTGAAAGAGGGTTTGTGTATTTTATTTCAAATAAAGCATTTTTTCAGTGTTTTTGCTTTATTTCTTTTCACTTACAGGATTAGTAATAGGGGGGTCTTATTAACTCCTTATATTACCAAGATTTCCACCAGACAATGGCAATCGGGATGAGCTAGGTAAAAGCATTGGGATTGTTGCATCTAATGATTGCGCTAATTCAGAGCAGCTGTGGGCTGGTATTGTTAGGCTGGGGGGGCAATAACCATGGTGTCTTCCATCCTGATAATACCAACCCCCACCTGTCTGCTCTACTGTGGCTGGATATCAAAATGGGGGGACGCTATGTCTTTTTTCCCCCTCTATTTTGATATCCAGTCATTGTAAAGCTCACAGATGCTGGCTGCAGATTACAGCTGTTGTTTTACCTGCACTGGCTATCAAAATATAGCGAGAGACTGTCATTTTTTCATAATTATTTTTTTTTTACACTACTATACAAAAAACTGACTGTAACCAATCCCAGATGTGGACACAGGGTGGGCGGCGTGTATAGCAGCCTGCAATCAATGACAGACATTGGCACAGAGGGTGGGTGGGGAAGCAGTGACTATTCATGAAGCTTATTGAGCGGGCCCAAAAGAGAGTCTGACTTCAATGTGATCCTCCTGGAAACATTTATGTATAACTATCCTGCTCTTACTACCATTTAACTTACATTTGCAGTCCCCTAGCACTTACTACGACGATTTTACAGCTGTGAACATTTCATCATCATTGACTTGTATAGGATTCGTTTTTCAAGGTCAAGTTTGGTGTCAAGTTTGCTTGCCGAACCCGATTTTATTTCTTCCTGTGCTAGTTTGGTGAACACAAATATCCACAGGTTTGCTCATCACTGCTAATGAGTATTAAAAATAATCACTAAAGTAAATAGTTGAACACCGCGCTGCCAGTGCACGTCTGGTGAAAGCCTGCAAATAAAAAGACACTAAAATCCAGCTGAATGTTAAACAGACACACTAGTGCCTGTTTCTAATAAAACAATAAACCGTCCCAATACACCTTAATGTTCAATTCAGAAACACTGACCTAGATTGCAGCACTTGCTCAGCACAAGGCTAAAAAGATTTTGACCCAAACAATTACCTGGTGGTGGTAACTGATGTTACTTTCTGGACTACGTGAGGGTTCTTTAGATGAGCTGCTTGCATGTGCGGCTGGTGGTCAGTTGTGCCACCTTGAACAGATGGTGAGGAACACGCTGATAAACACCGGAGCGCCCCGGCCGGGGGAGCTCCAGTGAAAACAAAAAACCACGTGTAGGAATGCAAGTGACATCACGAGCAAGGGGAGGGACACTACGGGCTCTCACAAGGTCCAAAAACCAACGCGTTTCGGATGGCACAGCAGCCTCCTTTGTCAGGGATTCCGAGTATTAAAAATACTGATGTGTGAATAAGGTATAATATGTATCAATTGGGTTAAAAGGTGGAGAGGGGACAAATATCATGAAAACATTGGATTACTTACTTTGTGCAAAGAAATAGGATCTCTGGTGCTACTGTATGTTGCCCTTATGAAGTGCAGTATAACAAAACTTACAAGCTCTCTCCCAGAGTATAAAAAAAAATGAGGAAAAAATGAGGATTATTTTACCTTGGCATAATCATATTCACAGAGGTAAGAGGGCTCCAAATCGAAATGAATAAAGTATAGCTTAATCCTGAATCCCTCGGGAACAGTAATATTCCAGGTCACCTCCGTTTCACTAGGATAAGAATCTGGAAAATTGGGTGTTTGAATCTCTCCATACATTTCCCTGTGCACAATTATTTCTCCTTCACACACCAACCACAGAAAAGGAGTAAAAAGAATAAAACTCCTAGAAGAAAACACAATATTATACAATAATGTTAATAGGCACATAGAAGTACATTAGCATAATATTCTTAATTTAATTTTTATTGTATTTTATCTGTATAGTCAATTAATTACATTATTATAACATTACTTCCTAAGCCACATCACGATTTTGCCTTTTTGCACTTTTGTTTTTCTTCCACTTCATCCAAGACCCATAAACCTTTCTGTCCACATAGCCTTATGATGGCTTATTATTTGTGGAACAACACCATTCACTTTACCACTTCAAGTCACAGAAAAAAAAATCCAAGTGTAATGAAATTAGGAAAAAAAGGAAAATTGCAATTTGTTATTTATTTTTTTGGGGGGTGGGTGTTGTTTTTGAGGTGTACAATTTGCAGTAAAAATGACCTAGCAACATAATTCTTATTTTAATTTTATTTTTTTAAGTGGTGAAAGAACAGAAAATTTGTTAAAAAAATGTGCTTGCGTCACCTTTTTCCGAGACCTCTAGCATTTTTATTTTTTTTGGTCTGTTGAGTTGTTAAAGACTTGCTTTTTGCAATTTGTCATTTTTATTGATCCCACTTTGGTAGATAAGATATTTTCATTGCATCTTTGAATTTTTGTGTGATATTTTCCAAAGACAAAAAAATATTGTATTTCCAATCTGGATAGTTTTATGTTTTAATATATTTTGATTGTACTCCTAGCAGTTACTAAATGTTTTATTTTTTTAATGTATTTTAGATTGGGAAAAATAGCTCAATTTTTATACTTTAATTTAATTGTTTCTAGGTTTCTTAAAACATCATCTGATCATTTGTACTATATACTGCACTATATACTAATAATATGGTATCAATACTTTGGTATACTATAATATAGCAGTGTATAGTAATAATCATAGCTAGATTTCAATGTAGCACTGTCATGACAGGCACTGTGGTCTCCAGCAGAAGTCTAGCTCTCATGACAATGCTCCCGAGTGCCATGATTGTGTGATAGTCGTGGAAACCGTCAAAAGGTAACGCACAGAAGGAAACACCGGCGTCGACCTCCGAAGTATCCGGGATCGGCTGAGGCCCATCACAGCGTGGCCCGGCACTCCAACGGCAGTGTGTTGCCAGCGAGTAAAAGAACTTAAACTGCACCCTCTGTGTCGTTCCATTACTGCTGGCGCTCACAACCTCGCGCCCCTCTGCCACAGGCGACTACTACCACCATCATCCTCCCTGGAGCCTGAGCGAGCTCTGCCTGTGGAGGGCTGTACCATCTGCATTATCATCCACCCCAGAGAAGAAGTCCAGCAGCGGCGGCTAATATTGGCCGCACACCACAGGTGGCGTCACAAACAACTACTCCCATCATCACCATCCCCAGCTTTATTGACACTGCCGGGGTCACGGAATTGGGCAAGGGCACCGTGGCGACAAGGAGAAGAACCGCACCTTGGTAACGGGTAACTCCAGACCCTGTGGGCGTGTCAGATGTAATGTTTTGATCACCTCTTATTGCTTTTTATTAATATGTTGCGGCGACCACAAAAACCTGAATTCTGTCATTTTGATTTTTTTCTCATTACGCCCTTTACCGATCAGATTAATTTATTTTATATTTGAATAGATCGTGTATTTCTAAAAGCGGTGATACCAAATATGTGGGGTTTTTTTGTTTTATTTTCAATCGGGCATATGGGGGTGATTTGAACTTTTGTGTTTTGATTTATTTTTTTAAACTTTTTTTAACACTTTTTATTGATTTTACTAGTCCCCTTAGGAGACTTGAAGCTGACATTGTCTGATTGCTTCTGCTGTTCAGATGTTGAGAGCAATGCTTCAGCATCGCTCTGAACAAGAGAAGTTCAAGATCTCCTGTGAATGCCTGCTCATCGTCACACTGTCTGCAATGTTTACTTATGGACGTTTCTCTCAGACTTGTACAAGCGCAGCTTCATCGTGACCCCCATCTACCCACCTGCATGTTTTACTTTGTGAAGAAATAAAGGATTTTCCACACCTGTTGTGTGCCAATTTTTTCATTCTTTTAAGCTGGATTATTCGTACACATATATGAGGGAGAGCACCACCAGATATTGTCCTGTGAATCTACCATCTTTTCTGAAAACCATTTATACTTATTCAACTGTGCCAATCCTCTCTCTCTACATTTGATTCACACATCCATTAATATCTATATCTAAACCATTGGCAACAACAGTGAGAACACCTAAGGAAAAATAGCCAATTTATGCCCAAAGTATCAATATTTTGTGTGGTCACTATGATTTTCAAGCACTGCCTTAACTCTCTTGGGCATGGAGTTCACTAGAGCTTCACAGGTTGCCTCTGGAATCCTCTTCCTCTCCTCCATGATGACATCATGGAACTGGTGGGTGTGTGAGAGGGTGAGAGTGTATTAATGACCTTTCTCCACTGTGAAATGCTGCAAAATGTTTATTTACTGTTCATTGTATGCATTCTTACTGACCAGCCACAAGAGGCCGTTGTTTTGCATCTACATTCAACTGTTTGGTTACTATAGCAATATCTTAATAGAC
The DNA here is from genome assembly GCF_048569485.1 of Anomaloglossus baeobatrachus. NCBI lineage: Eukaryota > Metazoa > Chordata > Amphibia > Anura > Aromobatidae > Anomaloglossus > Anomaloglossus baeobatrachus. The sequence goes on from NC_134355.1 coordinate 442,239,852, forward strand.
TTCTCTACTGGACTTAAGGTCCATTTACACGCTGCGACATCGCTAACGATATATCGTCGGGGTCACGGTGTTTGTGAACCCCATCGGATTCGTTAGCGACATTGCAGCTTGTGACAGGCTGGAGCGACATTAAACGATTGCAAAAGAGGCAAAAATCATTTGTCTGAGAGGGGTTGTTTACTTATGAAAAATCGTTGTCTGGTCAGTAGCGATGTTGTTCCTCGTTCTTGCGGCATCACACATCGCTATGTGTGACACCGCAGGAGCGACGAACATCTCCTTACCTCCGTTCACCGGCAATGAAGAAGGAAGGAGGTGGGCAGCATGTTCCAGCCGCTCATCTCCGCCCATCCTCTGCAATTGGATGGCTACTGTGTGACGTCGCTGTGACGCCGCTCAAACCGCCCCCTTAGAAAGGAGGTGGTTTCTCCGGCAACAGCGACATCGCAGGAAAGGTAAGTCCGTGTGACTGGTGTTAGCGATATTGTGCGCCACACGCAGCGATTTGCCCATGACGCACAACCGATAGGGGCGGGTATGCTCGCTAGCGATATCGGTACCGATATCGCAGCGTGTAAAGTACCCTTAGAGTGCTGAGGAGGTGGTGTGTGTGAGCTTCAGGGAAAGCGAGGGGTGTGCGTAACGAAAAGGAGCCGCTGCAGAAATATTTAAGTGAATTGGGAGAAGATTTGTGTGGGAGTTTAGCGAGGAGGACTACGACGCGTGTGAGCAGCATCCTGTGCCAAAGATCAGCATTCTGCAGTTGCTGGCTATATGGGTTCACCGTGAGAGGATCTTCAAGTCTTTTATTATGGCAGCTGGACACCATGGTACCCGGGTATGGTAGGCTGGGCCCGTACCAAAACACTTATCTGTTGAAGTTAGGCCTACTATATACATATATGTACCGCCCCATGCTCGGCAGCCGAGCCACTCGGATCCGGACCTTCAGTGGGTGGCTCGAGGGTCTCCGGACTCTGGTGTCTCGCGGTCACTTCAACTGAAAGGGGGGTTGTGGTTTGGGGACGTAGGTGTACGGCCGGAGCCGTGTTAAGTTCGTGACGCCACCCACGGGATGTGCTGAAGATGGACACCACAGCTGCAGTTACGGGGCACCCGGGGGAGATGTTTGGCAGCAAGTTGTTAACCCCTCCGTGGGCAGGGATGGTGGCCCCGGGACCCGTTGGGGAGGAGATGTTTTGCGGTGGAGGGAGATGGGCGACCGTAGGGTGCTGTTGTACTCACTATTAGTAAACACACAAGTCTCTGGTAAACCAAGGTGATGATGGTCGGTGCCCGCAGCCGGCCGCAGTCTGGTCCCCCACCCGGCTGGTGGTCTCTGTCTTTCTCCCGCACCTGTGTTGGATGGTGGACTGCCTGTGCATGCAGCTTCAGGAGTCTGCTCCCAGCTTGTGGTCGCCTAAGAAGCCCTTTGCCCGCAGACGCTGGCCCGTGGGATCTCTGAGCCGTGGCGGTGACTGCTTATCCCCCTCATTGGGCTGTTGCCTTCAGTCGGGACTTTGGGTGGGACAGGACCTCTAGTCCTGGCCGCAATCAGTGAATTAGCTAGCCCCCTGTAGCTTCTGGACCTAGCTTCAGGGTCTGAGTACCCCCCTTTGTGCTCTGATTTCCGAGTAGGTTCCCCGGGTCGGTACCGGCGGGCCACTACCCTGTCCCGGTCCACCTCGGTTCCACCGAGCCGTCTTCCCGGCTCCTGCAGACGGAGACCGCCGTCTGCCTCCTAGCCAAAGGTACCAGGGCTCCTACCCCGGCACCTGCTCAAATTGTTTTTTCTCCTCTGCTGGAGCTGCACACAGCTCCCGACCACACAACTCTCCAACTTGAACTCTGAAACTGTTCTGTTTACTTTCCCGCCTCGGGCTGTCTGAACTCCTCGGTGGGCATCTTCCAACCGCCTGGTTCCGCCCCCTGGTGTGTCCATCAAGCCCTGAGGGGGGTGACTAGGGTTTAAGTGTTTGGCTGTATGTTACCTATGAGGGACAGGTGTAATGAGGGGCCCTATCTGTGACTACCTGGCCCGGCCAGGGCATCACATATACAGTAAGACATGCTGCCTCTGCTGTGTAAGTTTACAGTTGCATTTAAAATTTTAAAGGGACGGTGTCACACATTTGCATTGATTGTTGTTCTATAAGATTTCCAGGACTGTTTTGCTAAGCTGCGTGGTTTGCTGTCCCACTATTACAATCAGCCTTCTCTGTGAGGCTTCAGCAATTAGGGGAACTCAGGGGGTTTATGGGATTTGTTTATGTTTAGGTGTATAAGTTGTGAACGCTTGTACTGTACCACTGGTAGGGCATGTTCACGCACACACAATTACTCCAGCTTCCCAGAGGGATTACTAGGTATTAGACGACTGTTCAGACAGTCCCTTGGTTAGGAAAAAGGTTGATGAGAAGGTAGCATAAATTGCCATTGCAGGTGGCGCACTGCAGGGGTGTCGGCCCTAGGCCTTGTATTCATATTGTTCTGTTTTATGGATGCCTTTCTGTTTTTGTAAAGTAAAGGAATCATTTATCAATTCAACTGCCTAGAGTCGCTCTCCCGATGCGTGGTTTTGCTGTATACTGGGGAGCCCACTTTGTACACGACTTACACCTGTTAGAGATGATGCGCCTCTCCAGCTTCCTTTTGAGGATTCCCCTACAGATGCTCAATAGGTTTTGGGCCTAAAATCTTTACACTCAGTTTTTAGCAAAGCAGTAGTCGCTTTGCAGGTGTGTTTGGGTTCGTTATCATGTTGAGATACCTACTTGCGGCTATGTTTTCAGTGGGAAGGGATCAGGCTGTGCTTTAGTATATCACAGTACATGTTAGTATTAGAGATGAGTGAATCTGTGGAATTTTGGTTCAGAGGGTGCAGTTGAACTGAACCTCCATAGATTCGGACTTGACCTGAACCCCAATGGAAGTCACTGGTTGGCAGTTTGGGTCTCTGCTCACATACAGTCAGCCATAAGCAGAATACTTCCTGGGAGAGTGGACAGGGTTTTCCCATCTGATCACACGAGCCGTTCATACATTGCACTGCGCTGAGCACCGAGTGTACCTGAGCACAACGAAGCTTGCGTGAGTGGTCAGCATACGTAACGCACCCTATCTCTGAATCTGAACTCTGTTTCTTTGGGGGTAAAAGTCAGTGTTTGGCCCAAAAATCAAACACCTAACATCGGCTTTACTCATCTCTAGTTAGAGTTCATGGTTTCCTCAATGAACTGTAGCTCCTGATAGCTAGCAGCAATTCTGCAACAGATAACCATAACAGTCCCATCACCATGCTTCACAATAGGCAAGCTGCACTTGTCTTTGTCCTCCACACATTGTTCCTGTCACACACACTTGATACTTTCTGAACCAAATAAGTTTATTTTGGTCTCATCAGACCACAGGACATGGTTCCAGTGTGACGCCCTGGGCAAGCCAGGGGTCACAGGTCATTGCACCACCACACCCTACACCCCAGTTAGGTACACCAAAGCTAAACTAAAATCCTTGTTGCCTTCCTCCAGGGGCTGATGTTCAGACCGGGGGTGGGCCAGGCGGTTGGCTCTGCCCACCGAGGAGGACACAGCTCTGGAGGCGGGAAAAACCAGGCAGTTGAGAGTCCAGTGAGGGACATGAAGGAGTAAACAACAGAGATTAGCCCAGGCAGGGCTAGAGTGTAGAAAGTGAAAGGAAGTGAAGTGGAAGTGGTAAAGGAGGAGTAGGAGAAGTTGAAGGAAGGTGAAATGTGACAGAAAGAAGGCCTGAAGTAGTCCAGCTGTGTGCAGGACAGAGTCAGCAAGGTCAGCAACGGCGGTGACTGTCTGGAGGGGGACCGTTTGGAAGTTCCTGGAAGGACCGCGGACGGGTAGTGGCCCGGCGGTCTGGAGCAGTGTACCAAAGGACAGTCAGCACCAGGGCAGGGGCCTCTCGGACCCCGGCAAGGCTAGGAGTCGCCATAATTTGCCGAATCCGTCAGTGAAGGGGACGTAGATCCCCCAACAACCAAGTCCCGATTGAAGGCAAAAGTCCAACCATTGTAGGAGAAACACCGCCACCGCCAGGGCACCAGTTTCTCAGGGCCAGCACCTGCGGGCAAAGAGTAGAGCTCCTCCGGTCCAGCTTGAAGCCGGGGAGCGGGTTACCGGTGGGGACCCATCGCTACCAACATAAAAACAAAGGTGCAAGGAAAAGGGACATCACCGTCACCTACTGGGAGAGCAAGTGCAGCCGTCCGTGGGAACCGTCTTTCCAGCCGTGTGGTTTACCGTAAAACTGTGTCAACGTCTCAGGCTGAGTGAGTACCACAGTGCCGCAAGGCACAGCGCTGCCCCCGCGTCCCTGCGCCCACCAGGCTCTGCATCCCCCATCTCATCACCGGGCCCCGGGATCACCAATCCCTACCCACGGAGGGGCAACACAACACCTGGCTGCTCCGCATCACCATCCCCGGGATCCCCATATTGAGCAGCGGTGGTGAAATCACCACAACCGTGGGTGGCGTCACGGACAATAAACAATCCCCACACCCAACAAACCCCTTTCACTCACGGGCGAGGAGTGCCGCTCGAGGACCCCCGGGATCCGGCCTACAGCTCGAGCCACCACTGAGTAGCGGCCGCCGGACCCGAGCAGAAGGGGGTGAGCATAGTGTGCTGACACCCTCCTCCCCGCCCGCGACAACTTTGCGTCACGAACAGGATCTTACCGCTCTGCCGTCTGGTAGAGGTGCGCCTTGTTACCGCCGGAGGTATTCGGCAGAAAAATTTCAGAAGCCGCCATCTTTGGCGCGAAAAGTTCCCGCTCGAGCGTCTTCTCGAGTAGCAGAGGCGCGAAGGCCAAAACCCCGCCCCGAGAGAGGAGTGGCCGAAAAGAGCTAAGGGGGACGCGATGGCGGCTGGCTGCATGTAGCTGCAGCTATAAAAGCAGGGACGCCAGGACTCTGCAGACATACCGTTCCTGGAAGAAGAAGTCACCATGTGGATGCCGTCCCGCGACACTGTAGCCCCCGCGCCTGGAACCGCGGCGTGGGTGGAGATCCGAACCGCGCAGCTCTACCAACGGCTGCAGGTGAAGATGCAGCTCCTCATGGAGGAGTGGGAGGCCGACATGGCGGATGTTATAGCCACCGTGCGGAGACGCGAGGAGGAAGCGGAGAAAGGGAGGGTGAGTGACCCACGCCCCTATGTCCCCGAGGGACCAGTCGCTGCGGCTGAGGGACCCGGTCGAAGCCCTCTCCCCCCGCTGCCTCCCTCGCCACCCGTCCCGGAGGCCGTGACCCCGCCATTAGGCCTGCTACCACCGCAACCGGTAGCAACACCCAGCGTCCCCGCCCAGGCGGGCCAACCTGTAGCCGGAGCCCGTAGTAAACCGGAGGTGTTGCCGTGGAAGATTCCGAAGGTTGAACCGGAGGCATCCCCTAAGAAGTCCCCCGAGCCGGAGCCGATGACCCGCTCCGAGCCGAAGGCCCAGCAGCGGAAAGCCCCTATGCCCATCCCCCACACCTCGGCTGAGGTAGCGCCGGGTTGTTGTTGTAAGGCAGCGCCCAAGGCCAAGACACCGCGGGACACGCCGCCCCGATTCCTGACAGTGGGCAATGTCCAGAATGTCCCGCGGGGCCCGACCCGTGCGCCGGAGCTCACAGCAGCGCCGTATTGGGATAGGGAGCCGGTACCGCTGGGCCTGGAGATCGCTGAGAGGGAACGGAAGAAGGCCGAGCTGGTGGCCCAAGCTATCCGGGAGAAGGAGAATCTCCGCCAGGCCACGTTCCGTGTCCGGGGTCCGCTGTACGAGGGGCAGGTGAGGCGGTTTGATGTCCGCCGGGGCTACGGGTTTATCTATGAACCGGGCCTGGAGGCCGAAGTGTTTGTGGCCCGGCGGGATGTGAATGCCCACCTGCCTGAGGAGCATCCCGGCCGCAACCTAATGCCGGGAGACATCGTCCAGTATACCCGACACTGCGGAGAGAGGGGGTGGTTTGCCCTGGATGTGAAACTGCGGGGCAGCCAGGAGAGCAGAGTGTGTCCTGCGCCCCCTCCCTCGGATGAAGCTGAAGGCCTGGAGTAGGGCAGCGGAGCACCGTTGTCCAGTCCCCGTTGGGACCACCAAAGTGTTGTTTAAAAAGTTTGAAAAGTTGCAGAGAATGATGATAAGATGATTACCGAACAGTAACCTGATTGTCTGCTTGATTTGCAACCGGCTGGAGCCGGCACCGTTGTCCCCGTAGGGACCATTTAAAAAGTTGTTTTGCATGGGAACTATCCATGGACAAGCCCGTGAACTTGCAGGGCAACCACAAACGTTAAGTGGCTTGTAAATAAGTTGTTTGCAGTTACCGTTTTCCGCAATGCCGCCTTCGGAGAGGCAGGTTGGAGGGAGGACCCTCAGCGGAGCAGGCTGGGGCCCAGCCACCAAAGGAACCGGTGGCTACCCTCTGGAGGGGAAGGACAGATCCCGCTCGGGTACCATGTGCTGGACTGTGGGTCAAGGGGTGCTGCCTGGGCTTTAGGGGCAGCATCAGGGCCAAGTTGCTTGGGTGGGAGAGAGCGGAAACCGTAACCGTAAACCGTTATGCAACGTTTAAGAAATGTGCCTCCCGTTATGGGAAGAGTTATTAAAAATGTATATATGTTGCCGTTTTACAATGTTATATTTTACAGAAAAATAAATCCGGTGTTGGACGGGCAGCCCGCGGACGGTCTGTATTTTGCTAAGGGGGAATGTGACGCCCTGGGCAAGCCAGGGGTCACAGGTCATTGCACCACCACACCCTACACCCCAGTTAGGTACACCAAAGCTAAACTAAAATCCTTGTTGCCTTCCTCCAGGGGCTGATGTTCACACCAGGGGGTGGGCCAGGCGGTTGGCTCCGCCCACCGAGGAGGACACAGCTCTGGAGGCGGGAAAAACCAGGCAGTTGAGAGTCCAGTGAGGGACATGAAGGAGTAAACAACAGAGATTAGCCCAGGCAGGGCTAGAGTGTAGAAAGTGAAAGGAAGTGAAGTGGAAGTGGTAAAGGAGGAGTAGGAGAAGTTGAAGGAAGGTGAAAGGTGACAGAAAAAAGGCCTGAAGTAGTCCAGCTGTGTGCAGGACAAAGTCAGCAAGGTCAGCAACGGCGGTGACTGTCTGGAGGGGGACCGTTTGGAAGTTCCTGGAAGGACCGCGGACGGGTAGTGGCCCGGCGGTCTGGAGCAGTGTACCAAAGGACAGTCAGCACCAGGGCAGGGGCCACTCGGACCCCGGCAAGGCTAGGAGTCGCCATAATTTGCCGAGTCCATCAGTGAAGGGGACGTAGATCCCCCAACAACCAAGTCCCGATTGAAGGCAAAAGTCCAACCATTGTAGGAGAAACACCGCCACCGCCAGGGCACCAGTTTCTCAGGGCCAGCGCCTGCGGGCAAAGAGTAGAGCTCCTCCGGTCCAGCTTGAAGCCGGGGAGCGGGTTACCGGTGGGGACCCATCGCTACCAACATAAAAACAAAGGTGCAAGGAAAAGGGACATCACCGTCACCTACTGGGAGAGCAAGTGCAGCCGTCCGTGGGAACCGTCTTTCCAGCCGTGTGGTTTACCGTAAAACTGTGTCAACGTCTCAGGCTGAGTGAGTACCACAGTGCCGCAAGGCACAGCCCTGCCCCCGCGTCCTTGCGCCCACCAGGCCCTGCATCCTTCATCTCATCACCGGGCCCCGGGATCACCAACCCCTACCCACGGAGGGGCAACACAACACCTGGCTGCTCCGCATCACCATCCCTGGGATCCCCATATTGAGCAGCGGTGGTGAAATCACCACAACCGTGGGTGGCGTCACGGACAATAAACAATCCCCACACCCAACAAACCCCTTTCACTCACGGGTGAGGAGTGCCGCTCGAGGACCCCCGGGATCCGGCCTACAGCTCGAGCCACCACTGAGCAGCGGCCGCCGGACCCGAGCAGAAGGGGGTGAGCGTAGTGTGCTGACACCCTCCTCCCCGCCCGCGACACCAGTAATCTATGTAATTGTGTCGCCCGGGGACCAGGTGGTACTCAGATCCGGGCCACGAGGTCACTTCTGTGGGTATCACGGTGGCGTGACCCGGTCTGTGATCGCAGGCTCCACAGTAAAAAGGGGGGGAATTTGGTAAGGGAGATTGTCCGTGACGCCACCCACGGTTGTGGTGATTGTGGACACCACCGCTGCTCTTTATGGGGATCCCGGGAGCGGTGACAGGGAGCAGCTTAGTTGTTATTTCTCCCCTCCGCGGGTAGGGGGCTGGTTGTCCCGGGGCCCGGCGATGGGGTAAGCAGGGAGCAGGGCGCAGTGCTGCGGTGTGGTGCCCGAGGGCACGGGCATACTCACAAGTATTGCACACAGAGTCACTGGTAAACTAGGAATTGCCGGTGTCCGCAACCTTCGGTGCGGGGCTGTTAGTGTCCCACACACGGTGCAGCAGCTCCTGTTCTTTCCCTGCAGCCAGGTGCCTTTCTCTCCACTCTCTTCCTCTTTCTCCTCAGCCAGGAACGGGGAATCCACTCCCCTGCAGTGATCCGGGTCACCCTAGGTACCGTCGGGCCACCACCCTGCTCCGGCTACCTCTGGCCCCTTACTCACTCCAGCCTGTCCCGGCCCTTTTGGAGCACGCTTCACTATCAGCCTGGGAGCTACAACTCCAGACTCCTCTTCTGTCTGTCTCTCCAAACACTCTGCCCCAGCCCCTCCCCTCTGCTCTGCTTTTCTCTTACCCTGGGGGATGTGGTTTGTCTTGCTGCACCGGTGTGGGATCAGGTTACCAAGGAGGATTAACTCTTTCTGTGACAACCTGGCTTTGCCAGGGCGTCACACACCCCCTTGGTAAAACACGGCCCGTCCTCGGGCCGTCTGGACACCAACATTTATTGAAACTGAAAAAAAGGAAAAATCAACACATTACAATCATACATCTTCCCACATCGGGAGGAATGTTTTCTTACACTCTAAACTGTTCTTCCACCCCACACCTGCGGAGCAGATGGCCTCCTCCTGAACTTGAGGGCGTTCAACAGGGGTGACAGTCCATAAAACAGTCAACTTTTTAACTTGTGGGTAGCCGTCCATGCTCCACTACCACTACCGCTGCCGCCACTCCCAGTACGGGGCACGGGTTCCGTGCTCTGCCTCCTGCTCAGAAGCCAGGCCCACTTGGATGCCCTCGGCGCCGGCTACAACCGGCCTCGCTAACTGCCGAGGGCTCCCTCTCTCACTGGCCTGCTCCTCCTCTCTGCAGTTGCACTCCGGCTGCTCCACAGCCGTGACGGGGTACCTGGGAGCGGCTGGCGCCACATCTGGGGCAGACTTCCAATCGGGTGCCACCTCCGTTGCGGCCGGGCGGACTGCCGGAGCCGGGTAAGATGTCATCGGGGTTGCGGCTACTGCTTGTCCAGGAACGGAATTAGGCAAAGTCCTGGCGTCCCTGCCTTTACAGTCCTGGTCACATAAACTGCGGTTCCTTCCTCCTGCTCCCCCTTGGTACTCGGGAGCAGTCCTTCTAGCAACTTTTAAAGTTTTCCTTTCGCTTCCGGTCCTCCGGAGCTTCACTTCCGCCCGCGTTCTCAGGGGGCGGAGCCTCTTTTTCGCGCCCACCGCTTGGGGAAGAAGGCGCTGGGCGGGAGATTTTCGTGCCCAAAATGGCGGTAAAGATGGCGACTTTCAAAATTTTTGCAGCGGAACACCGCTGACAGTCCAGAACAAGGCGCACTTCCTCCAGGTAACTGGATGGGTTCGATCCTGTTCGTGACGCCAAATGTGTCGCCAGGGGGTACTCAGATCCGGGCCACGAGGTCACTTCTGTGGGTATCACGGTGGCGTGACCCGGTCTGTGATCCCAGGCTCCACAGTAAAAAGGGGGGGAATTTGGTAAGGGAGATTGTCCGTGACGCCACCCACGGTTGTGGTGATTGTGGACACCACCGCTGCTCTTTATGGGGATCCCGGGAGCGGTGACAGGGAGCAGCTTAGTTGTTATTTCTCCCCTCCGCGGGTAGGGGGCTGGTTGTCCCGGGGCCCGGCGATGGGGTAAGCAGGGAGCAGGGCGCAGTGCTGCGGTGCGGTGCCCGAGGGCACGGACATACTCACAAGTATTGCACACAGAGTCACTGGTAAACTAGGAATTGCCGGTGTCCGCAACCTTCGGTACGGGGCTGTTAGTGTCCCACACACGGTGCAGCAGCCGGGAACGGGGAATCCACTCCCCTGCAGTGATCCGAGTCACCCTAGGTACCGTCGGGCCACCACCCTGCTCCGGCTACCTCTGGCCCCTTCCTCACTGCAGCCTGTCCCGGCCCTTTTGGAGCACGCTTCACTATCAGCCTGGGAGCTACAACTCCAGACACCTCTTCTGTCTGTCTCTCCAAACACTCTGCCCCAGCCCCTCCCCTCTGCTCTGCTTTTCTCTTACCCTGGGGGATGTGGTTTGTCTTGCTGCACCGGTGTGGGATCAGGTTACCAAGGAGGATTAACTCTTTCTGTGACAACCTGGCTTTGCCAGGGCGTCACATAATTAGTCTGCTTGTCTTCAGCAAACTGTTTACTGAAGATAATCAGATGTGCATCAAGATGTACTTCATCTTTAGAAGAAGCTTCCTTCTGGGATGACAGCCATCCAGACCTATTCGATGCAGTATGCAGCATATGGTGCAAGCACTGAAGGCTGACTTCCTCTACCCCTTTATCCTTGGCTGGCAGCACACATACATCTATTTTGAAAAGGCAACCTCTGGTGCTGAGCAACTTCTCTGGTTGATCATGGTGAGGCTTGTTCTGAGTGGAACCTGTCTTATTAAATCGCTGTATGGTCTTGGCCACTGTGCTGCAGCTCAATTTCAGGGTGTTGGCAATCTTCTTGTCATGAGTCTGAATTTGAACCCTTGAGCCTGTGCTCTGGGGTCAGCTCCTCTGTCGGCTGGACCACAGCAGATACACCTTTTCTTCAGGTGTTTAGTTTCTGTTATCCTTGCTTTATTAAGGTAACTAGTGTATTCAGTTACTTTTTTGCCTACCCAATCATTTTTCAGGTGCAGCTTTAAACAACTTCCTTCTGCTGCTATTTACTGCTGGTGATATTCTGATTTTGAAGTCCAGCCATATTGCTGTAAGTTTCAGCCAGTCAGTAGAAGCCAGTCACTGTTTATGTTCTCCACTCTGCAACTATCTTATGTTTGTTGTCAGTCAGCAGGTGGCATACTCTTTAGCAATATTGACCCTCTCCGGTACTTTGTACTTCATTGTTTGTCTTATGCGGGCGTCACACGATACGATCTATCTATCTATACGAGCGGTCGTATCCGCCCCCGTCGTTTGTGCATCACGGGCAAATCACTGCCCGTGTCGCACAAAGTCGTTAAACCCCCGTCACACGTACTTACCTGCTGAGCGACGTCGCTGTGGGTGGCGAACATCCACTTCCTGAAGGGGGTGAGACGTTCGGCGTCACAGCGACGTCACACTGTTGCCGGCCAATAGAAGCGGAGGGGCGGAGATGAGCGTGACGTAAACATACCGCCCACCTTCTTCCTTCAGCATTGCCGGCGGCCGCAGGTAAGCTGCAGTTCATCGTTCCCGGGGTGTCACACGGAGCGATGTGTGCTACCCCGGGTACGTGAACAACCGGCGCAAAGAAAAATAAACGATTTTTAAAAAATAAACAACGTGTAAATGATACATGCTTTGCAACCGATTTACGATCGTTCTGAGACACTCGTAGGTGTCACACGAAACAACGTCGCAAACAATGCCGGATGTGCGTCACGAAAACTGTGACCCCAACAACATATCGCACGATAGATCGTCTTGTGTGATGCCTGCATTACTCTCTCTGGGATCACTTTTTACCTCAGCACACCTTCTTTTCAGTAAGTAATTTGCAATCTGCTCTGCCCTCCATTTCCATAGAAGGAATGTGAAGCGCTCAATGGCTGATCAGGCAGCAAATGCCCAAGTTGCCATAGTTTAGTCTCTGATCAGGGTTATTGGAACTCCAGCATGAACTATTAGGAACTGTGGTGTTGGGCTCTCTAGTTTGTACAGGAACAGCAACTTGGTCCATCTTGATCCATCTTTTTGTAGAGTAACAATTGTTTTTTCAGATCCCCTAGAATTCTTTGCCATGATGTGCCATGTTGAACTTCCAGTGACCAGTATGAGGGAGTGTATGAGTGATTACACGCATTTTAACATACCCTCTCCCCATTCACACTAGAGACCGTGTAACACTAATGAGTAACATGACACAGAGGAGGGAAAATGGCTTCTTGGGCACAATTTGGCCATTTTCACTTAGGGGTGTACTCATTTTTGTTGCAGTGCTTTACACATTAATGGCTGTGTGTTGAATTATTTAGGGGCACACCAAATTTACACTGTTATACAAGCTGTATACTGACTACTTTATATTGTATCGACGTGTCACATCTCCAGTGTTGTCCCATGAAAAAATATAATAAAATGTTTATAAAAATGTGAGCGGTGTATTCACTTTTGTGATATACTATATATGTCTACTCCTAAAGTAACATCATATCCTGGCTCCCTGACTTAGATGTGGGCTCAGAAACTGAATCCACATGTTTATCGAGAGATGAAGGCTGTTACTCAGCCATCATCTACCTCTAACAGCTGCATGTGAATCGGAGCTCTGTTTGCGTCTGTTAACCTGTTAGATGCTGCTGTCAGTCTGTGACAGTGGTTTTTATAGTGCTCAGACTGGGAAGAATAATATGAAATAATATTAAAGTTCAAATCCTCTCCCTTTTTCCCTATTAAAAATTAAGAAATAAAAATAATATAAAAATACACATTTACCGTAGTATCAATACATATATAAAAGTTCAATTTATCAAAACATAAAATAAATAATTTGAATGGTAAATGGTACAAGAAATAAAAATGAAAACAACAGAATTAAGCATTTTTTTCCGTTGCAACAGCGTAAAAACAAATAGTATATACCCCAAAATGGTTTCAGTTAATATATGGGCTCGGAGTGCAAAAACAAACCCTTATACAGCTTGATTTCCCAAAGATTAAACATGTTACAGATCTCGGAAAATGGTGACATAGGCAAAACATTTTCTTCACAAATTTCTCAATGTCTTTCTATTTTGTCATACTATTTTTTTAACCACTTTCCAGTACATCCAGGAGCGTACATATCATTGGTACAACATTTGCAGCTGCACAAGGGCCCAAGGGATAAGAGGGCCCAATACCACCTCTAAATCTGGTGGAATTGTGCATTATGAGGACCTGTTGGACTGCAAAGTGGATCCACCATATATTATTCTTGCAATGTGGCCCTTTTCTCTCTTCTGGTTGTCAGCGAGTACATCACTTGATAAAATGAATGGTGTCATTTAAAAGTACAATCCTTCCAGCAAAAACCAAGGACTCATCACCATATGTTGACAGAAAAATAAAAACAAGAGCACAAAAACAGAAAATCACCTGGTTGGGAAGAGATTAAGGGTCTAGCTTGTATTGTTTACATTATTGCTATTTCTTCTTAAAGGGAACTTGTCACCACTTTTTTCGCCTATAAGCTGCAGCCACCACCACCGGGCTCTTATATACTGCATTCTAACATTCTGTATATAAGAGCCCAGGCCGGGGGTATAACATAAAAAAACACTTTATACTACTTACCTAATGGTCGCGTGGTGGGCCTCATGGGCATCTCCGTTGTCCAGTGGCGGCGCTTCCACTTTCAGCCATCTTCGTCCTCTTTGGGAAGCTTGGGTGCATGATGCGTCTACATCATACACACTCGCTGGTCCTGCACAGGTGCACTACAATACTTTGATTTGCCCTGCTCAGGGCAGATCAAAGTGTGCCTGCTCAGGACCTGAATGCCGGCGAGAGTGTATGACATTGGACATGTCATGCACCTTGTCTAGAGAAGAAGGTAAGTATTATAAAGTGTTTTTTATGTTATACCCGCGGCCTGGGCTCTTATATACAGCATGTTAGAATGCTGTATATAAGAGCCCGATGGTGGTGGCCGCAGCTTATAGGTGAAAAAAGTAGCGACAGGTTCCCTTAAATTTATGTTTACTTATTTATTTAATATCTTTTTGGATATTGTAGTTACATTTTTTAAGACACTAGGCTGATTCAGCTAGTAGTAGTCCAGCTATTAAATATGCTTTTTGTCTGTACATTTACTCTGGTCATACATTTTAGCTATTGGACACATTTCATTCTTTCTGACTCCCCAGAAGGAAGAGTGAGCCACAGATATTTTTATTATTTTAAGTTAGCACAGACCTATGAAATAAAAAAAGTTATGTAGCAAAAATTATTTGGTGTGCGTATACTAGATATATAGCTACATTTTACACCTCTTAATTTACACATAAGCTTGCACAATCTGTGCAATTTGAATGGTACAGCATACATATTGCAGTTTTATAATAGAAGAAAATAATTCAATTATTATTATTGGCCTGGTAGTGCCACTATGCAGTACAGAATGTAGCAGCATAGCTACAAAAGAAAAATGTTTGTTTTATGTTAAAATATCTGGTTTTATATTGTGTTTTCATTGGTATACAGATTAGATTGAAGATTCAGCTCATATTCTTTTTAGGATGGTCCATAGTGTGAACTGCCTAATGAGGCAACAAGAACAAAGAAACAACTAGTTACACTTACATACACAATACACACATACAAATACATGCATTCACATTACTAACACATTACATACATACTCTTTCTGACTCTTGTAATACAGGCAGCCTGGTTTGGTGACATTGCCTGCCCACCTCATCTTACCACAGCATTTTTGTTTTAAATAAAAACTTCTAAAGGTGGGAGCAGTAAACTGGACTAAGTCATATATTGTTCCTGATATTCTCTACTTATAGTGTGGACTGCATGCTCACTCCTCAACTCTTGTCCATCGCAAGTGTTATCTCTACTGGCTTTATCAAGTTTTAATATCCAGCGGGAGCTCAGTTGACCTAAACGGTATCAGAGGGAAAAGAATGCAGAATCTGTATGGGTCTGGCAGGTAAGAGAAGGTCCTGATTATTTAGCAGCAGTGAAATGATTGCGGTCTCAGGGATCGCAACCGCGACCTGGCTCGGGAGTGCAGGGGGTCCACCAGCCCCAACCCCTACTTCAGCTGGATGTGCGTCCGAGGCTGCACATCTAGCTAAAATGCATCATGGTGCAGAGATCCATCGGGTCCCTGTACTTCGATATACGCTGTCGGCCAAACAGAAGCCAGAAGCTTTCATTTGTGTCCTAGTGACTGAGGGCGACAAATGGCAATGACATCTTGCATTACAATAGCACCGATACCGATGAAAGCTGTCAGCCACTGTGCGCTGGCTACACAGGAGGACGCTATGCAACATGGGAGCCAGTGAGTACAATGTTGTTATTTTTTACCCTAGACAGAAGGGATACATATTTACTAGGATGGGGACATATACTTGTAGTGGCCCGGTCCAGATTGTGTCTGTTTCTTTAAGTACATTTACTTATATGTAATACTATGCTATATGTTATAAGTAAAGCATTTTTCATTTGTTGTGTTCTAGCACCATCTACTGGTGAAAACTGTAAGAATCTGAAGTGTTTATTGGGTGTTATCCTATTGGCTAGTTCTTGGTCACATGGCTCAATAGGTGGAGCTATTCTCCAGCCTCTGTCTAGAAACAACTGGAATGAGCTGGTTCTGGCTGAGTCTCCTCTGAGGGAAGACATTATGTGGAGAATCTCTTCACCACAAGACTCCTCCTAGGCCCGAGGCCTAGAATTTCATCATTTCCTGATTTTTACAGCCAATATGCTGAAGGCTTCCTATCCTGACATTGTGCATTTCTTCAGACAGTAGGGCATACTGACTATATACCAGACCCTACTGCACGCAGATTGGGGAAGTTTGAGGGTCTCCCGCCCCACTGCAATATTAGTGGCTTTCATGCCATTGTCCACGCACCAGCCATCCGCTCCCCGTAGCACACTGGGCAACTGTCTTCATTTGCTTACAAGTACTGCACGTGTCTGAACTAGCAGTGAAATTAACCCCAGGACTCCAGGTCTGTACAATCTTATCATATCTAGCCTCTAAACTCAAGAGACTCTGAACCTAAAGCATACCAGTATTAATTCTGAAACAAATCATGCACTTAAATCTCCAGTACCCTAATTGCACTTCAGCATTCAACTCCAAGCTGTATTTGCCGTGGCCTACCCATGAGAGACTGTGAAACATATATTCCGTATTGATTTGCTTTGTTCCTGCTATATTAAAGCAATAGTGATGAGCGAGTATGCTTGTTACTACTCGGTACTCGCACGAGTATCACTGTACTCGGGCTACTCGGCGGGTACCGAGTAATTTTGCAATACTCGTGCTTTACTCGTGGTCTTCATCCCTGCATGTTGGCGCTCTTTTGAGAGCCAGCCCTCATGCAGGGATTGGCTGGCAGACCACTGCAATGCCACAGCCCTGTTAGTTGTGGAATTGCAGTGATTGGCCGGCCTGCACAGCGT
Source organism: Anomaloglossus baeobatrachus (assembly GCF_048569485.1). Classification (NCBI taxonomy): domain Eukaryota; kingdom Metazoa; phylum Chordata; class Amphibia; order Anura; family Aromobatidae; genus Anomaloglossus; species Anomaloglossus baeobatrachus. The sequence continues at coordinate 442,256,372 of NC_134355.1, forward strand.
GACCGAGCCTTTATACCGGCGGGCGCGCTGTGCTCTGTACACAGCCATCTCATATTCCCTGCTTTCCACGCCCACAGGCGCCTATGATTGGTTGCAGTGAGACACGCCCCCACGCTGAGTGACAGGTGTCACACTGCACCCAATCACAGCAGCCGGTGGGCGGGTCTATACTGTGCAGTAAAATAAATAAATAAATAATTAAAAAAAACGGCGTGCGGTCCCCCCAATTTTAATACCAGCCAGATAAAGCCATACAGCTGAAGGCTGGTATTCTCAGGATGGGGAGCTCCACGTTATGGGGAGCCCCCCACCCTAACAATATCAGTCAGCAGCTGCCCAGAATTGCCGCATACATTATATGCGACAGTTCTGGGGCTGTACCCGGCTCTTCCCGATTTACCCTAGTGCGTTGGCAAATCGGGGTAATAAGGAGTTAATGGCAGCCCATAGCTGCCACTAAATCCTAGATTAATCATGTCAGGCGTCTCCCCGAGATTCCTTCCATGATTAATCTGTAAATTACAGTTAAAAAACACACACACCCGAAAAATCCTTTATTAGAAATAAAAAACACTAACAAAGTCCCTCATTACCAATTTATTAACCCCGACAAACCCTCCATGTCCGGCGTACTCCACGAACTCCGGCGTCGCGTCCAGCTCTGCTGCATGGAAGTGACAGGAGCTGCAGAAGACACCGCCCCTCCGGTCACCTCCACGCAGCTAATGAAGGGAATAGCGCGATCAGCTGCTGTCAGTCAGGTAACTCCCGGCCACCGCTGGATCCAGCGGTGGCCGCGATTAACCTCAGTGACAGCGCAGCTGATCGCTATACTCACCTCAGTTGCTGCATGGAGCTGACCGGAGCGGCGGTGAGTAGCGCGATCAGCTGAGCTGTCACTGAGGTTACCCGCAGCCACCGCTGCATCCACCGCTGGATCCAGGTAACCTCAGTGACAGCTCAGCTGATCGCTATACTCATCTCATTAGCTGCGTGGAGGTGACCGGAGCGGCGGTGTATTCTGCAGCTCCTGTCACTTCCATGCAGCAGAGCTGGACGCGACGCTGGAGGACTGTGGAGTACGCTGGACATGGAGGGTTTGTCGGGGTTAATAAATTGGTAATGAGGGACTTTGTTTGTGTTTTTTATTTCTAATAAAGGATTTTTCGGGTGTGTGTGTTTTTTAACTGTAATTTACAGATTAATCATGGAAGGAATCTCGGGGAGACGCCTGACATGATTAATCTAGGATTTAGTGGCAGCTATGGGCTGCCATTAAGGGTATGTGCGCACGTTGCTTTTTACCTGCTTTTTACCTGCTTTTTTGCTGCTTTTTCTTCTGCGCTGTTTAATGCCAAAATGGATGTGTTCTTCTATTCAAGCAAAGTCTATGGGAATTTGGGTTTCTTGTTCACACTATGTTGTTCAAAATGCTGCCTTTTTGTGGCAGAACTTTGGTCAAAAACTCAGCTTTGCAGTGCAAAACCCAAATGGCAAAAACAATTGACATGTTGCTTCTTTGAAAAGCTGAGTTTTTGACCAAAGTTCTGCCTCAAAAAGGCAGCATTTTGAACAACATAGTGTGAACAAGAAACCCAAATTCCCATAGACTTTGCTTGAATAGAAGAACACATCCATTTTGGCATTAAACAGCGCAGAAGAAAAAGCAGCAAAAAAGCAGGTAAAAAGCAGGTAAAAAGCAACGTGCGCACATACCCTAACTCCTTATTACCCCGATTTGCCAACGCACCAGGGTAAATCGGGAAGAGCCGGGTACAGCCCCAGAACTGTCGCATATAATGTATGCGGCAATTCTGGGCAGCTGCTGACTGATATTGTTAGGGTGGGGGGCTCCCCATAACGTGGAGCTCCCCATCCTGAGAATACCAGCCTTCAGCCGTATGGCTTTATCTGGCTGGTATTAAAATTGGGGGGACCGCACGCCGTTTTTTTTAATTATTTAATTATTTATTTCACTGCACAGTATAGACACGCCCACCGGCTGCTGTGATTGGGTGCAGTGAGACAGCTGTCACTCAGTGTGGGAGCGTGTCTCACTGCAACCAATCATAGGCGCCGAAAAGCAGGAAAGCAGAGAATACGAGATTGATTAATGAGCGGCCGGCTTTTTCAAAAGAGGAAAAGCCACCGGAGTTTGAACAGCCGTGCAGCGCCGCGCCGGTGATCGGGGAACGGTAAGTAAGAGAGAGGGGGGGGGGAACTGACCGACAGACTGTGAGAGGGGGACAGACAAGACAGAGCGAGACCGACCGACGGGAGATAGAATGAAAAAAAAAATGACCGACATCGTTAGTAAAAAGCACAAAACGTGCGTTTTGGACATCGGAGTGCCACACAAGGTTTTCACGTAAAATCTTTCATGTATTAATCTCAAAAAGTAACATACACCAGCTCTATCTCACTATTGGGTATGTGCCCTTAACATTTCCGCCATGAAAATTCATTTTGGTGTCATTTTGGAAGGTTTTCTGGTGAGTCCGTAAAAATGGCGTAAAACTCGGACAAAATTGTTCACAGCTGTGACTTTTGAGTGATAAATGCTTCAAGGGGTCTTCCCCATGCTGATGCCATGTCATTTGAGCACTCTTCTGAGACTTTTGTGACATTTTTAGGGTTTCTACATGCTGCCGGGGGGTCATTTCACAAAAATACTCGGGTCTCCCATAGGATAACATTGGGCTCGGTGCTCGGGCCGAGTACACGAGTATCTTGGGAGGCTCGGCCCGAGCTTCGAGCACCCGAGCTTTTTAGTACTCGCTCATCACTATAAAGCAACGCTTATCCCCAAGACCGTGTCTGTGGACTGTCCATCAGCTGTGGATACTGTGTGCGGGTGGATAGCAGGGAACATCTGGGCCCTTACAAAGGTCGAATTTGGCGTCACGAACAGGACCATTCCTCTGTGCCTATCTTCTCTTACTGCACTACAAGTCTCAGCATTGCTCATTAACCTCTATCTTGCCAGTGAATACTGCCAAAGACTGTTTCCTGTTTCATGCTGGGGTTAACAGCACCTGCACCAGCTCTTCCACTCTGCTGCCTTTCAAGTTACTCAAATAAGTGCAAATCCTCATTCACCGCAGTGCTATTTTCAAGAGGGGGAGCCTTCCATCTCAGAGACTGTGTTGGTGCATAACAGTGCATCCCTTAAAGCTACAGTGTCATCATTATTCTTAAAGAGACAGTACTTGCATCATCACCAAAATGTCTGAACCTCTTGGCCAGGCCGAGTCTGTTAACTCTGTATCATCATCCTCATCAGCTAGTGCTCCAGTGGAACGGGCTAATGCCGCCAACCCAGTTCCAGCCCCTGTCATGGCTACCGGCATGCCATTCTTCATTGGAACCTCTTGTCTCCCAAGCTACAGAGGAGATCCTCATACACTTGCTGGGTTCAAAGAAAAGATGATGCATACTCTTGAGCTTTTCTCACTTTCTCCCCATCATCAGGTACAACTTCTCCTGGGACAGCTTGATGGACCAGCTGCTGAGGAAGTCCGTTCCTGGCCATCTACTGAGAAAACCAATGTAGAACAGATCCTTACTCGCCTGAGAAAAGAATTTGAATGCCAATCACCCACCGAGGTTCGTCTCAAATTTTACAGCAGACGTCAGGGACCAGGTGAGACTCTTAGGGACTACGCACTAGCCCTTCAGTCTGCATACAGGGCCTTACAGCAAATAGACACTATAGATCCTGCTGCTGCATAAAACATAATCACTGACAGATTCATAGAAGGTGTAGACTCCAGGCTAGTACAAAGTCAACTCCACATGCTAGCAGCACAAAATCCAAACATGACTTTCTTAGACTTTAAAGCTCTAGCCCTGCGAGTAGTGGGTACTGACTCACCTTGTACCAGCTATGCTCTTACGCCTCGTTCCTCAGACCTTGCTGCTGGAACTTCTACTGTATCTCCTCTTTCACCTGTTTTCCCTATGCAGGCCACACAGTCTGTGCAAGCCCCTACTCTCATTCATGCACCTCCTACCACGGATACACTTGTCCAAGTCCTTGAATCCGTATGCCAAGCCTTAAAGGAGCTAAAAGGCCAACCCCTTGCATCATGTGAATCATCTGTAAATCGGACATTGTCCCAAGAGCCACATTCTAGTAGGTCAAGTCCTGATAGGCCCCCTCCTGGAAGGCCTCCATCTGATGATTGTGTGTACTGTACTTATTGTGAGCGTCTTGGACACTACAAGTATCAATGTTATAAGTTAAACGGGACACCCCCGAGGCCAAGGGGCATCCCTTGGGAGGTGAATACAAGGGCCCAAAGGGACAATCACAATGGATTTCCCGGTTCTTCTCCAAATGCCCGTATATAACCATATGGATCGATGGTGTACCTCTAGAAGCTTTAGTGGATACTGGTTCACAAGTCACCACAATTGAGCGACGAGCCTTTGAAAAGAATTGGGACTTTGATCTCCTGAATCCAGTGGGTAAAGCAAAGTTAGACTTAATTGCAAGTAATGGTCAACCTATTTCCCAGCTAGGCTACTGGGAACCCACAATCCAAATTGGTGATCGCAAGTTACCAGGTCAAGGTGTAATTGTTACTGAGGTTGAGGGAGATACAACAGCAGTAGTGTTAGGCATGAATGTCATTCGCCATGTGTTTACTGAATTGCTCGCTGCCTTGCATGCTTCTCTCCCTTCTGCTTCTTCCCCTTACAGGCAAGCTGTTCAGCGGACTATCAAAGTGCTCTGCGCCCAACAGAAGTTTGCCAACAGTAAAGGTGAGATCTGCCATGTTCGAATCACCGACGCACGACCAGTTACCCTCTCAGCCAACAGCGAGACTCTAGTCTGGTGTCGAGCTCGACCAGGAATTGACAATGAGGACTATGTAGCTCTTCTTGACTCCATCCAGATTGAAGGACAGCCCCTGGTAAAAGCTGCCAGAAGTATTGTCACCGTCTCAAACGGTAGAGTACCAGTACGGCTAGTCAACCTAAGTGATATTCCTATCGAGCTATACAAGTTTAATTCATTTGCTCAACTGTATAGTCTTGATCCAGAACACATCATAGATGAAGAGACAAGCCATGGAGAAAAAGACATGGATCGCACATCCCAAAAATACATTGATCTAAAAGCCGCTAGGCAAAAATTTAAATAGAACATGAGGTTCTTAGTTACCATTCTGATCAGACTGTATTAATCCCACTGCCACGTCACGGCGAACCTCTTGAGTGGGTCCCTAATCTAAAGCCTTTATGGTGCGGCACTGTGCACCAACCAATGTCACAGCGACAAAGCACCAGCAAGGCAAGCGACCTGGCGCCTCACAGCACCCATGCTGCAAGGCAAAGCCCCCAAGGCTCCAGGCCGCACTGCCCCACTGTCACGACATCACCACAACAGCGGCCACTGCACAGCACCAACACACAGTGAGAGAAGCTGCGCACTCACCTCCCACCGGCTCCCATGTGTAAACTGGGAGCAAAAAAGGCTGACCCCTCTTGCAGTCTCCTGCTGATTAAAAACACCTGTGCCAAATGGGGGGAGTGCAGATCCAAGTAAAAAACAGAGGGGGATAGACTGTTATATAACAAGCCATGGAGAAAAAGACATGGATCGCACATCCCAAAAATACATTGATCTAAAAGCCGCTAGGCAAAAATTTAAATAGAACATGAGGTTCTTAGTTACCATTCTGATCAGACTGTATTAAGCCCACTGCCACGTCACGGCGAACCTCTTGAGTGGGTCCCTAATCTAAAGCCTTTATGGTGCGGCACTGTGCACCAACCACTGCCGCAGAGACAAAGCACCAGCAAGGCAAGCGACCTGGCGCCTCACAGCACCCATGCTGCAAGGCAAAGCCCCCAAGGCTCCAGGCCGCACTGCCCCACTGTCACGACATCACCACAACAGCGGCCACTGCACAGCACCAACACACAGTGAGAGAAGCTGCGCACTCACCTCCCACCGGCTCCCATGTGTAAACTGGGAGCAAAAAAGGCTGACCCCTCTTGCAGTCTCCTGCTGATTAAAAACACCTGTGCCAAATGGGGGGAGTGCAGATCCAAGTAAAAAACAGAGGGGGATAGACTGTTATATAACAAGCCATGGAGAAAAAGACATGGATCGCACATCCCAAAAATACATTGATCTAAAAGCCACTAGGCAAAAATTTAAATAGAACATGAGGTTCTTAGTTACCATTCTGATCAGACTGTATTAATCCCACTGCCACGTCACGGCGAACCTCTTGAGTGGGTCCCTAATCTAAAGCCTTTATGGTGCGGCACTGTGCACCAACCACTGCCGCAGCGACAAAGCACCAGCAATGCAAGCGACCTGGCGCCTCACAGCACCCATGCTGCAAGGCAAAGCCCCCAAGGCTCCAGGCCGCACTGCCCCACTATCACGACATCACCACAACAGCGGCCACTGCACAGCACCAACACACAGTGAGAGAAGCTGCGCACTCACCTCCCACCGGCTCCCATGTGTAAACTGGGAGCAAAAAAGGCTGACCCCTCTTGCAGTCTCCTGCTGATTAAAAACACCTGTGCCAAATGGGGGGAGTGCAGATCCAAGTAAAAAACAGAGTGGGATAGACTGTTATATAACAAGCCATGGAGAAAAAGACATGGATCGCACATCCCAAAAATACATTGATCTAAAAGCCGCTAGGCAAAAATTTAAATAGAACATGAGGTTCTTAGTTACCATTCTGATCAGACTGTATTAAGCCCACTGCCACATCACGGCGAACCTCTTGAGTGGGTCCCTAATCTAAAGCTTTTATGGTGCGGCACTGTGCACCAACCACTGCCGCAGCGACAAAGCACCAGCAAGGCAAGCGACCTGGCGCCTCACAGCACCCATGCTGCAAGGCAAAGCCCCCAAGGCTCCAGGCCACACTGCCCCACTGTCACGACATCACCACAACAGCGGCCACTGCACAGCACCAACACACAGTGAGAGAAGCTGCGCACTCACCTCCCACCGGCTCCCATGTGTAAACTGGGAGCAAAAAAGGAGACACTTGCTCATCAAAAGTCATTAAAAGCCACTCCCAAAGGCTCTAATACACCCACCACCTTCTGGTGGAATGAACCTAATGTTGGAGATGCTAACACTCCTATCGAATACATCAATGGTGTAACTAAACTTGCTAAGCGACACAGCCAAGCTTTCAGCAAACACCCCCTTGACTTTGGCAAGACTACTCTAATCCAGCACAAGATCAACACAGGTGATCATCCTCCTATCAAAGAAAGACATCGTCCAGTACCTCCTGCTAACTATCAACAAGTAAAGAAGCTGTTAAAAGAGATGAAAGATTCTGAAGTCATCCAAGAAAGTCAAAGCCCATGGGCTGCACCCATCGTCCTGGTGAAGAAAAAGGATGGTAACATCAGATTTTGTGTCGACTACCGAAAGTTGAATAATGTTACACACAAAGATGCCTATCCTCTTCCACGGATTGAAGAATCCATCACCGCTCTTGGCTCAGCTGCATACTTCTCCACTCTTGATTTAACCAGCGGTTACTGGCAAGTACCCATGGCTCCTGAGGATAGAGAGAAGACAGCTTTCACCACCCAAATGGGACTCTTTGAGTTTAACGGTATGCCGTTTGGGTTATGCAACGCCCCTGCTACATTTCAGCGACTCATGGAAAGATGTCTTGGTCACCTCAACTTCCAGAGTGTTCTGTTATATCTTGATGATGTTGTCGTGTACTCTCGCACTTATGAAGACCACCTATGCCACCTTGCAGAAGTATTCCAGGTACTTATTGAACATGGCCTGAAACTAAAACCGTCAAAGTGTCATCTGCTCAAGCCGAAAGTCAACTACCTGGGTCATGTTGTAAGTGCCGAAGGTATCCAGCCTGACCCTGAAAAGATCTCAGCTGTGAACAACTGGAACACCCCAAGAACCGTCAAAGAAATCAGAAGTTTCCTAGGTTTTGCGGGCTACTACTGCCGCTTCATACCTCATTTTGCGCAAATAGCAGAACCCCTTACAGAGCTCCTACGAGGTTGCCCTAGAGAAAACTACGACAGAAGACTTCCAATTAATTGGTCTGAGCAACAAGAAACTGCCTTTCAGATGTTGAAAAGTCTATTGACTTCACCTCCAATTCTGGCGTACCCTGACTACCATCATCCTTTCCGTGTCTACACGGATGCCAGCCACCAAGGCCTCGGAGCGGTACTATCACAAGTCCAGGGTGACAAAGAGAGAGTCATTGCATATGCCAGCCGAACCTTGAGAGGTGCAGAGAAAAACAATAGCAATTACAGTTCGTTCAAGTTAGAGCTGCTAGTTCTTGTGTGGGCAGTCACAGAGAAGTTCAAAGATTACCTCGCTGCTACACCCTTCACCGTTTACACGGACAATAATCCTCTCGCTCATCTCAATACTGCACGGCTAGGTGCTCTTGAACAGAGATGGGCTTCAAGATTAGCGAATTTCTGCTTTGATATTAAGTATCGCAGTGGCAAGATCAACATCAATGCTGATATGTTATCCCGTTTGCCCAAAGGAGAAGAGCCTCCTGAGGAAGATCTGTGGGAAGATGTTGAGATGCCTCCCTTCTATCAAAGGTTTGCTACCCAAAATGCTGTTGCTGCTACACAAACTGATGATGTTTCTCCACAGAAACCTGACCTATTCCAAGATCCATCGAGATGGAAAACTCTTCAAAATGAGTCTTGTGTCCTAGGTGAGATCTATGATTACCTGACTACTGGGAGAATACCTTTCAGACGACGCAGAAGATGTCCTGATGTTGAGCTTAATCGTCGCTGGAGACAGCGCAAAAGACTCTTCATTCAAAAGGGCTTGATCCTGCGCAATACCTTAGACCCGGTTTCAGGTGAAAGGCTACATCAGATTCTAATCCCACGGCGAGATGCCAGAATTGTTCTTGATGCCTACCACGACCAGTCTGGGCACTTTGGCGTGCACAAAACTGAAGCCACCATACGCCAACGCTTCTATTGGATTGGGATGCGGTCAGTCATAGAAAATTGGTGTAGTGAATGTCCAGCTTGCAACCTCACCAAAGTTGGTAAGAAAGATGCCAGAGCTCCTCTTCATCCAATCCATTCTCAGAAACCAAACAAGCTAGTCGCTCTTGATCATGTGAAGCTAGCACAAACTCATTCAGGCTACACGTATGCCTTAACCATGGTGGATCACTATACTAAGTGGGTTGCTGTTGTGCCAGTAAAAGACCTTACAGCTCGGACTACAGCTATCACCTTCTACCGTGAATATGTGAGACATTACGGTTGCCCTGAAGCAGTCCTCACAGATCGTGGATCTGCCTTTGAGTCACAATTATTTCAAGAACTCTGCCAATTCCATGAGTGCAAAAAGCTGAGAACAACCGCCTATCATCCCCAAGGGAATGGCCTCTGTGAGAAAGTCAACCAGACCTTCATCAATATGCTGCGAACAGCATCTGTTACCAAACAAGCTGAATGGCCTCAATTGCTTGACGAGTTAGTGGAAATCTACAACAATACTGTCCACTGTTCTACAGGCTACTCGCTATATTATCTGATGTTTGGAAGACAAGGTCAGCTCCCAAAAGATCGTTCTCTTGGAATCCAAATCCCTGACGTGATCAATCCCCTGCCAAAAACTGATTGGGTCTCAGAGCATCAGTGAAGAATACACAAAGCCCAACAGATTGTTGATTACCGCATGGGTGAAGCTCACCGTCAACAAGAAGAGAGCTACAATCAAAGAGCTAATGCTTCCCCACTTCAAGTTGGAGACAAGGTATGGCTAAAGAAGTACCACCGTACAGGAAAACTCGACTCACTCTGGGAAACAGAGCCATACACAGTTACAGCTATCCCATATCCTGAGTCAGATGTCTATGAAGTGAATAAACCCGGAATGGCCCCACAGACAGTGCACAGGAACCGCATGAAGCTATGCACCAAAGAGGATCTACTGGTGATGTCATCACCTCCTCCACAAGTCTTGCCAGTCTACACACCAATTCCTGCTATGGAAACACCAGCCAGACAACCTACTGTGGAAGAGTCCCTCTACAACACTCAATTTATCCTTCCATGCTATCAATATGTCCCAGTCTCGGTTCCTGCTCCAGTTGCTGCTCCTCTGCCAACTTCACCTGAGCCAGCAAACAATATCTTTCCTGCTCAAGAGGAAGATCAAGTGTTGAGGCGTTCAGAGCGAAGAACAAAAGGAACACTTCCAGCCCGCTACAGAGACTAAAAGGTCATATCCTTTTCCATGAGTATATAATCTTGTGTTTATTTATTTAGCTGGATGGTCAGTTTAGTAATGTTTAAGCCTCTGCATCTGAGTAATACCAAGCACCTTGTTTATTATTTGCACAATTTTCTGTATACAGCCATGGACTTATAGACTGGACCACTAAAGTGCCTTTACAGAGCCTTTCATATGGACGATAGTATATTGCGGAAAGAGACTCTATCTCATATTGGCACTACCACATTCATGTTTTGCATTTGTTCATTGCCTTATTGTTACTGTGCCTTAAATATATATTTCCTTCCTTTCTTAGCAGTCCTCCACTCGCACAATCGCCGAGGACGGCTCACCTTCAGAGGGGGAGTATGTAGTGGCCCGGTCCAGATTGTGTCTGTTTCTTTAAGTACATTTACTTATATGTAATATTATGCTATATGTTATAAGTAAGCATTTTTCATTTGTTGTGTTCTAGCACCATCTACTGGTGAAAACTGTAAGAATCTGAAGTGTTCATTGGGTGTTATCCTATTGGCTAGTTCTTGGTCACATGGCTCAATAGGTGGAGCTATTCTCCAGCCTCTGTCTAGAAACAACTGGAATGAGCTGGTTCTGGCTGAGTCTCCTCTGAGGGAAGACATTATGTGGAGAATCTCTTCACCACAAGACTCCTCCTAGGCCCGAGGCCTAGAATTTCATCATTTCCTGATTTTTACAGCCAATATGCTGAAGGCTTCCTATCCTGACATCGTGCATCTCTTCAGACAGTAGGGCATACTGACTATATACCAGACCCTACTGCACGCAGATTGGGGAAGTTTGAGGGTCTCCCGCCCCACTGCAATATTAGTGGCTTTCATGCCATTGTCCACGCACCAGCCGTCCGCTCCCCGTAGCACGCTGGGCAACTGTCTTCATTTGCTTACAAGTACTGCACGTGTCTAAACTAGCAGTGAAATTAACCCCAGGACTCTAGATCTGTACAATCTTATCATATCTAGCCTCTAAACTCAAGAGACTCTGAACCTAAAGCATACCAGTATTAATTCTGAAACAAATCGTGCACTTAAAGCTCCAGTACCCTAATTGCACTTCAGCATTCAACTCCAAGCTGTATTTGCCGTGGCCTACCCACAAGAGACTGTGAAACATATATTCCGTATTGATTTGCTTTGTTCCTGCTATATTAAAGCAACTGTTATCCCCAAGACCGTGTCTGTGGACTGTCCATCAGCTGTGGATACTGTGTGGGGGTGGATAGCAGGGAACATCTGGGCCCTTACATACTCTGCTCAAAAAATTAAAGGGAACACTCAAATAACACATCCTAGATCTGATTAAATTAAATATTCTCATTGAATACTTTGTTCTGTACAAAGTTGAATGTGCTGACAACAAAATGAAACAAAAATCATCAATGGAAATCAAATATTTTAACCAATGGAGGCCTGGATTTGAAGACACACACAAATGATAGGGGAAACAAGTCAAAATGAAAATCAAAACAAGACAAAACAAGACAAAATTAAAGTTCAAACAAGTCAAAATGAGGCTCAGTATTGTGTGTGGCCTCCACGTGCCTGTTTAACCTCCCTACAACGCCTGGACATGCTCCTGATGAGGTTGCGGATGGTCTCCTGAGGGATCTCTTCCCAGATCTGGACTAAAGCATCCGCCATCTCCTGGACAGTCTGTGGTGCAACGTGACATTGGTGGATGGAGCGAGACATGATGTCTCAAATGTGCTCAATCGGATTCAGGTCTGGGGAACGGGTGGGCCAGTCTATAGCTTCAATGCCTTCATCTTGCAGGAACTGCTGACACACTATGTTTTGCATTTATTTATGAAAATTTTGCAATTTCCAATTTTAAATTTTTATGCCCATAAACCAGATAGTTAGATCACACAAAATCATTAATAAATATAATTTCCCACATGTCTACGTTACATAATCACCATTTTGAAATATATTTTTTTGTTAGGAAGTCGTTAGAACGGTTAAATTTTTTTCAGCAACGTCTCATTTTTCCAACAAAATTTACAAAAACAATTTTTTACGGATCAAATCACATTTGAAGTGACTTTGTGGATCGTATGTGACAGAAAATATCCAAAGTGACACCATTTAAAAAACTGAACATCTCAAAGTGCTCAAAACCACATCCAAGAAGTATATTAACCCTTTCGGTGTTTCACAGGAATTAAAGCAATGTAGAAGGAAATGAAAATCTAAATTTTATTTTTTCCCCACAAAAATATTTCTTTAGCTCCAATTTTTCAATTTTCACAAGGGTAAAAGGAGAAAATGGACCATAGAATTGAATTTGTTGTGCAATTTCTACTGAGTACACCAATACCTCATATGTGGAGGAAAACTACTATTTGGGCGCATGACAATTTGCAGAAGGAGGAAGGAAACGGGCACTTTTGGAATTTTGGAGTGCAAAATTGGATGAACTAGCTGATGTCATGTCATGTCTGCTGAGTCTTCTATGTGTCTAAACATTTTGGAAACTACTTCCCTCATGGATTTAATTAGAGGTCTGTTGACCACCTTGAAGTGCTTCACAGAATTTTGTAATGTTGAGCCGTGAATATAAGAAATCACATTTTCCCACAAAAATGTTCTTTTACCTCACATTTTTCATTTTCACAAAGGTAACAGAAAAAAATGGTTGTTGTGCAATTTCTCCTGAGCACAATGATACCCAACATGTGGAGGAAAACTACTTTTTGGGTGCACGGCACAACTCGGAATGCAAGGACTGCTATGTTATTTTTGGAGCTCCATTTTGGCTTGAATAGATGTCACATCATATTTGACAAGACAAACAGCAGAAACCACCATAAGTGACTCAATTTTGGAAACTACACCTCTCAAGGACTTAATCTATTGGCGTAGGGGCCTATTTTAACCCACAAACGATGGCTCCTGCACAAACTGCAATATCTCTCACCGCAGGACTAGGAGTTGACAGCTTAGGCCTCGCTTTCTGATTGACCTTGGAGGTGTATTGCATACTGAGGAACCAGAGGAGAGGTTGCTAAGCACAATAGCATAACCTAATAGCGCAAGCAAATAGAAAGACAAAACTCAAAAGTGAGATAGTATAAAAGATGTCCACGAGTGGAAAGGAGAAACAATAAATACTAGAAAGGGTTACCTCCTACAACCTAAATAAAAAAAGAAAAAGAAAAGAAGAGTACATATAGGAAAACCCAGAATGTGGTTGGACACAGACAATGAATAATAGAAAACAGGTGATTAATGCACACCATATGAAAAGAAGCAAAAGTGAAAGCAAAATAATACGACGGGCCACCAGACCTACAGCAGACCCCATTATCTGATGCTGCAGATGGACTCTGCACACTGAGCTATCCCCATGACAATCTACTGAACCCACCCAGGTGTTATCTTCATGACCACAACCCCTCCATTTAACAAGATAATAAAAATGACACCTGACCCACCTTGAACTCAACACTTACTCTACCTTCCACTCTAAATCAATGAGACCAACAGCTTTCTTATGTTTGTGTCGCGGACCAGGGCCACTACTGCTTCTGGGGCCGCTCGGATCCGGGTTGCTGCTGAGGCTTGAGTGGAGACCGGACCCAGGCTCACACGGCTGTCCATCCTCACAACCGTCGAAAAGGGGATATTTACAAGGGATGTGTTGTGTCGGTGACGCCACCCGTGGGTTGTGGTGAGGGATGGTGACACCGCCGCTGCCTGGTGATGGGGCACTCGAGGCTGATGGATCGGGGCAGCAAGATGGGATCCTCTCCACGGGTAGGGGAGGTGTAGTCCCAGGGCCCGCGGTCGGAACACAGGAGTGATGGCTGCTGGAGGTGGCACGCCGGGTTGGACCGGGGGTCAATGGTGTACTCACAGTTCAGTAATTTCACACAAGTCCAGTGGTAAACCAAGTTGCCAGTCACCGACTGCCGTTGGAGGGTGTATTCGGGTCCCACACCCGGGTTAGTGAACAGGTGTCCCTTCCTCCTGCACGCTATGTTTGTCTCTCCTGTTGGATGACTTTGCATGGAACGGAGAAGTCCACTCCCGGTTTTATGTGTATTTTGGAGCTGTGGCCCACAAAATCTGACCCTTGGGATCTCTGTGGGTTCTGACGGACACCCTATCCCCCGTGTTGGGCTTCCGTTTCGCTCTCTGGGTTTCAGGAGAACAAGGCCTGAAACCTTGTCCTCTGCTGGTTAATTAACAAGGGGGCATGCAACCTTCCTTGTCCTAGTGTCCAGGCACCCCGTCTGTGCACGGCCTCCGGACTGAATTCCCGCTGTCGGCACTGGTGGGCTACGACCCTGCCCCGGTCCACTTACGGTTTCCCGTGACCGGATCTCCATCGCCTGTGGCTCTGTTCACTGTCTGCCACCTAGCCGGGTAGTCCAAGGGCTCCTACCCCTGACTATACTTCACTTCAGCTCCAACCTCTACTGTCCACTTCAACTGTCAACTCCCAACTCCAAACTCAAACTGACTCAAAAACTGACGTGTTCCCGCCCCTGACACCTCAGGACCACTAGGTGGGCATTCTCATCCGCCTGATCCTGCCAACTGGTGTGCCCTTATTATCATGAGGGGGTGGCTAGGCTTTAATGGCTGTGTGTTGAGTCTGAGTGTGGGTTTTGGTGGTAACAAGGAGGATGGACACTTTTGTGACTACCTGATTTTACCAGGGCGTCACATTTGAAGTTAATGCCCTTTTTGGGCTGGTTACTGATCAAGTGAGTAACTGCTGGTGACGGAGCCTCACTAGGCAAGAGGAAACCTGAAGGGAGGTTTTAGTCTGAGTACACACACTACAGTTACATACATTATCTCCAGTGTCCGTACGAGCATTCTGGCTCTCTGTCTGAGAGTTAAGCCCCGTACACATAGCGAGATCGCTAGTGAGATCGCTGAAACGTCACTGGTTTTGTGACGTATCAGCGACCTCGCCAGCGATATCGCTGTGTGTGACAAGCCGCAGCGAGCGGGCCCCTGCTGCAAGGTCGCTGATCGTGACAAAACAATCAGGACCATTTTTTGCTTGTTGGTCTCCCACTGTGCAGCACACATCGGCGTGTTTGATGGAGGGAGACAATTGAGCACTGGTTCTGAGTCTGCAGGGAGCCGTCGTTACATGGGTCACTGGTCGCTGTGGAGATCTGTCTGATTGAAAGCTCAACAGCAACCATGTAGCAATGTACCAGCGATCCAGGTTGGATCGCTGGTGGGATCGCTGGTACGTCACTATGTGTAACGGGACCCTTAACCTCAGAGTATCCAGTATCACCCCTTCCCCTGGAACCTTAACTGCTTCATTAATGCTATAATAGAATACCTCAGCCTTAAGATTCTTAAGGTCCAGTCACACTAAGCAACTTACCAGCGATCCCAACAACGATAGGGATCGCTGGTAAGTTGCTAGGAGGTTGCTGGTGAGATGTCACACTGCAACGCTCCAGCGATCCAACCAGCAACCTGACCTGGCAGGGATCGCTGGAGCGTCGCTACACAAGTTGCTGGTGAGCTCACCAGCAACCAGTGACAAGCCCCCAGCGCCGCGTGGAAGATGCTGCGCTTGGTAACTAAGGTAAATATCGGGTAACCAACCCGATATTTACCTTGGTTACCACCGCACGGAGCTACACGTTCAGAGAGCAGGGAGCAGCGCACACTGAGCGCTGGCTCCCTGCTCTCCTAGTTACAGCACACATCGGGTTAATTACCTGATGTGTGCTGCAGCTAAATGTGCAGAGAGCAGGGAGCAGCACACAATGCTTAGCGCTGGCTCCTTGCTCTCCTAGTTACAGCACACATCGGGTTAATTAACCCGATGTGTGCTGCAGCTACATGTGCACAGAGCAGGAGCCGGCACTGACAGTGAGAGCGGAGGAGGCTGGTAACAAAGATAAATATCGGGTAACCAAGGACAGGGCTTCTTGGTTACCCGATGTTTACATTGGTTACCAGCCTCCGCAGAAGCCGGCTCCTGCTGCCTGCACATTTAGTTGTTGCTGTCTCGCTGTCACACACAGCGATCTGTGCTTCACAGCGGGACAGCAACAACTAAAAAATGGCCCAGGACATTCAGCAACAACCAACGACCTCACAGCAGGGGCCAGGTTGTTGCTGGATGTCACACACAGCAACATTGCTAGCAACGTCACAGAAGTTGTTCGTTAGCAGCGATGTTGCTAGCGATGTTGCTTAGTGTGACGGGGCCTTTAAATCTATGCACCTGTAGAAAAGGCAATCTC
Source organism: Anomaloglossus baeobatrachus (assembly GCF_048569485.1). Lineage (NCBI taxonomy): Eukaryota > Metazoa > Chordata > Amphibia > Anura > Aromobatidae > Anomaloglossus > Anomaloglossus baeobatrachus. Next base: position 442,272,889 of record NC_134355.1, read on the forward strand.
TGGCTCCTGGAATCACATTACAAACAAAAGTCTCCTTTTTTATGTTTAAGATAATTGAAACATTGACTGATGACATGGCCAAAACCACCGCTATATACTGTAAACAAAACCGAGTGGCTGTTCCAAGTTTCGCTCCCCATTTATGTCTCTGATAGCACCAATTTGCATGGGTTTATCAGTGTGAACTGGCAGTGAGGAATCTGTCAATGAAACACCTATGAGTGTGTCTTTATCTCTTAGGCATCTGTCAAGACAAACAGACAGTGACATGGCTTCCTCAAGGGACTGGGAGTTGGGAGTGTATAGCTGGTGTCACACTAAACGACAGCGACAACGACGTCGCTGTTACGTCACCATTTTCGGTGACGTAACAGCGACCTTGTAAGTCGCTGTTATGATCGCTGCTTAGCTGTCAAACACAGCAGAAGCAGCGATCATAAGGTCGCTGTGCTACATGTTCAGAGAGCAGGGAGCCGCGCTTAGCGCTGGCTCCTTGCTCTCCTGCAGCACACATCGGGTTAATTAACCCGATGTGTGCTGCAGCTATATGTCACAGTTCAGAGAGCAGGGAGCCGCGCTTAGCGCTGGCTCCTTGCTCTCCTGCAGCACACATCGGGTTAATTAACCCGATGTGTGCTGCAGCTACATGTCACAGTTCAGAGAGCAGGGAGCCGCGCTTAGCGCTGGCTCCTTGCTCTCCTGCAGCACACATCGGGTTAATTACCCGATGCGTACTGCAGCCACATGTCACAGTGCAGGAGCCGGCACTGGCAGCAAGAGCGGAGGCTGGTAACCAGCGTAAACATCGGGTAACCAGGGAAAGGTCTTCCCTTGGTTACCCGATGTTTACGCTGGTTACAGCTTACCGCAGCTGCCAGTGCCGGCTCCTGATCGCTTCATTTCGTCGCTCTCTCGCTGTCACACACAGCTTTGTGTGTGTCACAGCGGGAGAGTGACGACCAAAAAATGAAGCTGGACATTCAGCAACGACCGGCGACCTCACAGCAGGGGCCAGGTCGTTGCTGGATGTCACACACAGCGACAGCGACGGGACGTCGCTGCAACGTCACAGAAAATGGTGACGTAGCAGCGACGTCGTTGTCGTCGTCGTTATGTGTGACACCAGCTTATGCCATCATGTCCCTAATCTTATCCAAAAGTCCCTGACAAAACTGACTCCAAAGAGCAGTGACATTTCAGTAGGTTCTCAGCTCTATGGCTTCCCTGAGCCAGCTTAAAGATCTTAGGTTCAGGTACTGCGACCCTGTCAAGGTCTTCATTGATGATTCCAAGAGCTGGGAAAAATGCCTCCTAGAGGAAAATGATGGAGAGTCCAAAGGCAATGAAAATGTCCAGGCCTGCAGACCCCCATGAAGCAAAGACAAAACAATGCCGACTCGCTGACTGTCACTTCCAGAAGAGACAGTCTAGAGGCAAAAGTACAACTTCCATATTGAAAAAAAAAATGTGAACTCACTTCTATCCCCATCGAAGCAGTCTGGTAACTTTACCTTGGGTTCCACTGCACTTTTAGGACTAGTAAGGAAGCTGGTACTTTATATCCGCAACCTCCAAGGATTCTGTAAGTTTGAATTTGTGTAGCCAAGGCACTCACGGGGTCCATAATGGCGCCTCAGCACACATAATGGGCTAGTTAAAATGTTATACACACATAGGTATACCAACACTCAGATAGGGAAACTAAATCTCCCTGACCCTGACCACAGGACTAGGAGTTGTAAACTCGGGCCTTGTTTCCTGACCGTCCTTTGAATTGGCCAGGAACTAACCAAGCTGTGGCTGAATAGAGAGGGAATCAGACCCCATTACTATCGCGGTAAGTAAAAAACACAAACACAGGAAAAAAATAATTTGTTTAATTAAAGAGTCCCCCACACTCCCTCATTCAGCAATTTATTAATTATAAAGAAATCCTCAAAGTTCCAGTGTAATCCAATAGTGTAATGTCCCACGATGCCCTTTGAATCCTATGAAGCTTTGTTCACATGCAGTCAGACACACGTACGTAATTTTTCATAAGTGTTAGAAATTCAGGAGTAACCTATTGAGCCCCGTTCAGAGAATGTTCTCAGAACAAAGCTCCATAGGATTTGATGGGTGTCGTGGGACATTATACCATTGGATTAAGTTGGAACTTTGAGGAAATCTTTTTAATTAATAAATTAGTGAACGAGGGAGTGTGGTAGACTCTTTATACAAATAGAGTATTTTTTTCCTGTGTCTGTGTTTTTTTAACTATATGCTTATCAGCTTAGTTAATTCACATGTCATTTCTGGGGTGACTGTGGGATGCTATTTTAAGTTTGTTAATTTTCAACAAACTTTATTAACATATGAACAGCACCCATTCTCTTAACTTGGACACAGCCTTCTATGAAAAATCTGTTTGAGTTTGAGCCCTGGATACAAGGTGTCCTTTATGAACCCCGAACCTTACAGTTCCTCTATAATGTTTGTGCTGTGTTCTGGGACCCAAAGAAATGCCTCCTTCATCTCAGAATAAGTCTTCCATCTACATTGAGGGGAGAAATACTGCTGCATCTTCCTTTTCATTAGTAATGAGGAGACTCGTGTATGTTCTGGTCTGTTGGGTTCAGCCGGACTTTAGTTAAGAGCTCAGGCTTGACCTGAACTTGTTCTCGTACCCCGAACTCCATATAGTCAAAGGGGACCTAAATGTAGCACCCCTGAGGTACCAGGTTCCACAAATGTAACACGTAGAAACCCAAACCCCGGAATACCCATGCCAGCAAATACCCCAGCACCTTCAGGCCACACACAACCCCAACACCAGACTGCCCAGTAACAGGTAACAGTGGAGGGCACTGATTGGACGGTAGCCATCCAACCTGAATGAGAGACCCAGCAAGGAGAGGGGCCAGTGGTCGGTTGGAAAAAGGCGGGAGGAAGTGGTGTGCAGTCTGTTAGAAGTGCAGTTAAGAGTAGCAAGTGAAGGAGAGGAGGAGGAGAGGAGTAGTAGTAGAAAGTGGAAAGTACTGAAGCTGACCTGAAGAACCACCGGAGTGCTGTAAAAGGAGCGAGTGACTGTGGAGTATGGAACCAGGACTCCAGGCACTGTGGGTTACCTGTGGAAGCGTCAGACTCCAGGTACCACGGGAGGCCTGTGGAAGTCTGGAACCAAGGCTCACAGTACTCAGCACAATGCGGGGTGCAGACCCTAGGACAGTGGGACACTTTATGGTCAGCTGTTAACTCTGCCGGGCGAGAAGATGTCCAGGGTCCATCGCCAACCCAAAAAGTCTGAAGCACAAGCAGCAAAGAGGGAACTGAACCCCTTAAATAGTCCAGGCTGCCTGCAATAGGACCAAGACAGAAACGGAGGGGTTCCCAAGTAACTCTAGGCCACGGGAGCCCATCAACAGCAAGTGTGCACGGAGGACAGCCAACCCAGGTCACAGCTGACAAGGAGAACAAGGGAAGCGGATATACCTGGGACCAGCACCCGCGGGTTCAGGTACCACCACAGCAAAGTAAACAATGCAAATTAAACTGCAACACTGGTGTGGACTGTTTCCTTGTTGGCAAGCACTCACATAGACTGTTTTCCCACTACAACCCTGCTTGCAGAGGGCTCTAACCATCCAGGCTGTATAACTCCATCAGCCCCAGCAGAACCCTGCAGTGGTGGCTTTAAATAACCTAGCACCGCAAGTGGCATAGTCGAAAAAAACCTATTTATTTTCTTTTATTTAAACCCCTTTTTATTTCGATTCGACCCCCGGGGTCACAGAACCAGGCATCGGCCGCGACCACGACTCCCCTGAGTGTCACCCAGCCCTGGGGCGTCACATGAACTAATGGAATCGACTGAAGTAATGAGTCTAATGAAAGTCAGTGATTGGGTAGTTTGGCCCTCCACCCACATACAGCAAGCAATAAGTAGAGCATTTCCGGGGGAGAGAGGGTGTAGGGGGTGGTTTTTGAACACACAGCATTTGAAAACATTCTTTTTTACTACCAGTGAGAGCCATTGAGAGACTGCAAGTGGCTCACACTGGACCGATCACTGAGCGTACCCGAGCACCCAAACGTGGACACTGTCTCTTAAAAAGACCATGTCCGGATTCAAGTCCACTGTTCGGTACAAACCCCAACCTTTACAGTTCGGGTTCGTTCATATCTATTTTTCATCCTATGTTTATTTTTTAATGTTTTTTACTAGATGAATTTTTAACTGAGGAGTCATTTAATGATGTACAGAGAACGTAAAGGCAGGGGAATGCAGGCTGCAGGAAGCAGATATGATAATACATACCTGTATACTGCCTGGATTTTGAATAAATCTACATTTATTTATTCAAAAGCTAAATATTCAACTTTTTTATTATATTTCACCAAGACTAAATACAATTTGCATTGTCATTTCTATTTAATTTAACTTTATTTCTCTAGAGGAAAATATAAGACTAATGTCCTAATTTACACGTTTGCAGTGTAAAACTAACAAAAGCAGTGTCTACTGGTAAATCTATATACGGTATTTCTTTAATGCTTTAATCAACATATTAATTCATTAAGAGATTTCTTTACTGCCTAATGTGTTGAATGAAGAGACTCCTAAAATTTGCAATTAATATTAATGAACTTATTAAAGAAGAATATACTGCATGTCATTTAGGAATTTGATACATTTATATTAATTGTATACCAAGTATTACATTTTATAGATTCTAAAACAGAATTGAAGTAGGCACTGAAGACTTTGTACTACTAAGCGTATCACTGAGAATGATTTGATTACTGCAGCATTTTGCATTTCAAAGATTTTCTTTCAAAACTCAAGACATTTGAGGGAATGATTTCCATTTTGTGCATGAGTGTCAATCTTTCTGCACACAATTCTTATGCAAATGAGTTTATTCAGTGCTATCTTAGGAGTAAGTCAAGTGATTTAGATTCACATTTGTGTGTAGAGGAATAAACTTACATGACAATTAGAAGCTTGCAGAAAACAGAATTATACATTTTAGTTAATTGACACTGGTTTTATTAGAATTCTCAACTCTCTTTGTTCTAAAGTTTCATTGTTGGCTGCATTTTGTTTTATGAGTTTTGTCTTCTTTTAAACATTAAAAAACAGGATTACTCACATGTTTTGAGCCTGTACTGACAGCTTATATATAATTTTTGAGATATAGGAAAATATAGGACACTTCCCTCTTACTGGCAAATAATTAATAGTATAAACATATCTGACATCTCTGAAACAGTAAGTTGTATATTTTCCTGATTTATTTCATACTATTTACTGAAATCCCTACCATTTAATTTATACGCCTATTTAGACAATATCATTAATATACACTTTCAATATTGTAATATAAATTGAAAGAGAACCTGTCAGCACAATTTTGTATTGTAAAGTGAAGACATGACTGTAATGGCACTGAAATACATGTTTAATTGATACTTTTAGTGAATCTGCGTTGTTGTTCTTCTTTAATCATTATTTGAAGTTTGCATAGTTTAGCAGTTCATCTCCTCCCTGTCTGTGATTCCCAGCCCCTCCTCCTGCCTCCAGTCATTAAATGACAGGCTACTGCTGAGATTTCAAATCAAGGAGGGAGATCATACGAAGACAGGTCGCAGGCAGAGGGGCTGGGGAATCACAGACAGGGAGGAGAAATTGAATTAGCAGAAAACATCAAACGTTGCTTAAAGAAGAACAACAAAGTGGATCTTTCACCAAAGGTATCATTGTAATAAGTATTAGGGTACACTCAAATAAGTGTATAAGAAAAGTCAGTCTGATTTTCATCCAGAAAAGCCTGGTAGACTAAATATATTTCATTTAGTTCCATGGCAATACAAAACAGAAACAACATAGAGGCAAGTGATGATTTTGCCTGCAGCATTGGGTCTAAACAGTTACATTTTTGGCTTCATGAGTTGTCACAAAACAGAATTTTTTATCCAGTTTCCTTCTCAAGTTTTTTTTAAATTATTATTTAAATATAGAGCACCATTAATTCCATGGTGCTGTACATGAAAAGAGGTTACATACAGAATACATATAAAAGTTACAGTAGACAGATTAGTACAGAGGGAAGAGGGCCCTGCCCTTGCATGCTTACATTCTATAGGATTTTGGGGAGGAGACAGTAGGTGGGGTGTAGATTGGGCGGCAAGTTGCTCGGTTTTAATTAATATGGAATTAAATTCCAGGCCTACATGGATGTGTCAACTTTCGATTCTCAGAGATTTACCTCCTTGAACCATGGAAATGAATAGCAATTGATATGTGAAGTATACTATTGCACTTTAATGAATCGCAACTGTTGCTTGACTAAGTAGTAGTCATAGTTCTGAAAACCCAATGAACAATGTTCAACTGAAGTGAAGAAACAATGTCAACAGCCAATTCTGCCATCACGTAACAAATAACACTTCACTGTTTAGAGATAATAGACAAACAGGACATTTCCAACACACAAATCCATCCTGATAGTGTAACCTGAGTAAGCATTGGATGCACCAATTCCAGCGCTTTACTCGGCTCTTACCAATTATCCTGGTGTGGTGTCAATTGGGGTAATACTTGAGGGGCTGAAGTTATTTGTGAAATGACAGCTAGCATCAAGCCCAGAGGTTAGGAATGGTTAGGCATCTATCAGACACCTCCATTACTAACGCAGCAAGTTAGTAACACCCTTGTTCAAAAATATATTACTTCAAAATAGATCTTGAAAGTTCCAACATAATCAAATGTGGTATGCAGACTCCCCCACACTCCCTCGTTCATCAATTTATTACTTCAAAATAAAACCTGGAACTTTTGACATAATCCAAAGTGTAATCTCCTCTTGATGTCCATCTATTGCTGACTGGCAGTGACCTTTGGAGCCTTGTTCTGAAAATTTTCTCAGTGGTGGTCAGCAGCAAACCCATAATTTCTAACGCTAGTGAACAATTCCTGGCCTGTCACTGACCAATGGAGCGTCGTTCTGAGAAAGTTCTCAGAACACTGCTCTATAGGAATCGATGGATGATGTAGGACATTACACTTTGGATTACGTTGGAACTTCCAGGATTTATTTTGAAGTAAGAATATAGTGAACGAGGGAGTGTGGGGGAGTTTTTAATGAAATAAACATTTTTTTTCACTGTTTGTGTGTTTTTAACTCTATACTTTACCATTCGAGTTCGCTCATCCCTACTACTAAGTGATTATTGAGTCTTCTCCTTTTCTAAGTTGTCAAAAAAGGAGGCAAAAAATAGGATGTTATTATGTTATACATATTAAAAGAAGTATTAATAATTCCAAACAGTTCCAGGACTACCACATCATTGCTTCCTGCCTATCTTTGTGCACTTGACTGGTGTGATATGTTGTATACCATAGTTATCACTGAAGCCAATCACTGACCTTAGCAGTTTTGTGCAATATGATGGCGGCATGATTCTGTTATCGCTGTAACCAAGTACACAAAGCACTGGAGTTGCAGGTAGGTAATGATGAAGATTCGATATGTAAATTTGTTGTTTGTTTTTTTTTTTTAAATTTTCCCAATTTGCCATGATTGCCTGGGTTTTTTGATAAATTAGAAAAGCTCTTTAAACTATATAATCAAACATTAATAATATTTATGTTTGCATGGCTTTATCAGAACTGTATGCGTTGCTATACAGTAGTAATAATAATAGTAAAAATAATTGTTACTACTACTACAATAAAATGATAGCACCCCTTAACTAAGGGGTACTTCACACACAGCGAGATCGCTACTGAGATCGCTGCTGAGTCACGTTTTTTTGTGACCTCATTAGCGATCTCGCTGTGTGTGACACTGAGCAGCGATCTGGCCCCTGCTGTGAGATCGCTGCTCGTTACACACAGCCCTGGTTCGTTTTTTTATTGTTGCTCTCCCGCTGATAAGCACACATCGCTGTGTGTGACAGCGAGAGAGCAACAATCCTGAATGTGAAGGGAGCAGGAGCCGGCGTCTGACAGCCTGCGGAAAGCTGTAACCAAGGTAAACATCGGGTAACCAAGGTGGTTACCTGATATTTACCTTCGTTACCAGCCTCCGCAGCTCTGACGCTGCCAGTGCCGGCTCCTGCTCCCTGCACACGCTAAGCTAAGCGGTGTGAGCTGGTAACTAAGGTAAACATCGGGTAACCATACCCGATGTTTACCTTAGTTACCAGTGTCCGGAGCTTCCAGACGCCGGCTCCGTGCAAGCGCAGCGTCGCTTGCATGTCGCTGCTGGCTGGGGGCTGGTCACTGGTCACTGGTGAGATCTGCCTGTTTGACAGCTCACCAGCGACCATGTAGCGATGCCGCAGCAATCCTGACCAGGTCAGATCGCTGGTCGGATCGCTGCTGCATCGCTAAAGTGTGAAGGTACCCTAACAGTAATTGGGTTGTCTGGCCTTTGGGTAAAAGTCTGCAGTCACTCTATTTGACTGCAGACTTGTGAATCTCACAGTGATCAGGCAATCATGTGACTGCAAGTATGCAATTTGCATACTTCCTGCCCCATTCCGACTAGAAGTATTCGACTTTGGTCAATTCACATGTGATTGCATGTATGCAAATCACATACAGTACTTCTGCACTCCAGCTTCTGGTGCTGAAACTGGAGTATCCTCATAGCATGCAGTGAGCACTCTGTGAGGATTCACATAGTCATCACTGCATACTTGTACCCTAAGGTCTGACAATCCCTTTAAGGGATAATCTGGAACTACTGACCGTCAGCTGCAGTTTGTTTAAAGAACAAACAAACTATACTTTTCTCTCTCTCTACAGGTTCAGCACTGAAACTCTGTCTCTCCCAGTGTCTGTTATTGTCTGTAGTACTAATATCACATTGACAGCATTGCAGCCAATAACTGAGCTCAGTAGCTCTGGCCTTGTGAATGGTATGAGAAGCTCAGAGCCAATAAGTTCACTCATTGACTGCAGTGCTTTTGATGTTGTTGCTTAGCACAGGTTCTAGCTTCCCAGTTGCAGAAGAAAGTTCACAGATCAGATTACGTGGGATAACAAACTCTTTACTTCTAGGATATGAGATAAATTATGCAGTCATACAGCATTGCATCAGGAAGAGAAAGTAAAACTAGGAAGAAAAACAAAAGACTTTTTACAATTCAGTGAGTAAGGAAACTTTACACAACATCGCCATCTCCTGTTAGATCAGTATAAAGTCCTCCTTCACACAGTCAAAGAAGTCATCATCTGTTGCATATACCAACACCCTTTCTCAACAGAAAGGACGTATTCAGCCTAATTTCTTCATTAGTCTCTGATGTCTTTCAGCATTCAATGCCTTTGGGAAAATATCTGCAGTCATATCTTCAGTTGGACAATATTCTAATTTCAGGATTCCTTGTTCCTGGTGATCCCTCAAGAAATGATACTTCACATCAATGTGCTTGGTTCTTAGGTTAACTCTTTCCATCTGAGCAAGATCAAGACATCCTTGATTGTCCTCATTTATTTTTGTTGGTTCCAACTGTGGTTGTCCTAGGTCTGTTAGCAATTGTCTTAACCATAGAACTTCTTGACTTGCATGTGCTGCTGCAACATATTCTGCTTCTGTTGACGACAGCATTACTATAGATTGCTTTTTACTAGTTCAACTAATTTGTCCACCTGAGAGAAAGAAAAGATAGCCACTGGTAGATTTCCTGTCAGTTGGATCTCCAGCCCAATCTGCATCAACGTATCCAGTTAATGTGCATTTATCACTTGTAGCTAATTTCAGTTTAACATTGCTAGCTCCTTTCAAATAATGTATTACTTTCTTCACAGCATTCCAATCCTTTTTATTTGGCTTTGACACTTTTCTACTAAGAATTCCTACTGCTGCGATGTCTGGCCTTGTAACAGTTGCTAGATACAGTAATTTTCCCATTGCCGTTCTGTACTCTTCATAATTTGGTAATACATTTAGCTCGCTATTCATCTCTTTAAGATAGTTGATTTCCATTGGAGACTTTACTGTTTTTGCATCCTTCAATCCAAATGTTTCGATTATGTCTTGAATCATGTGATTTTGAATAAGTAGGAAATTTACATCTTCTTCTCTTTCTATCTGTATTCCTAGGTACTGTTTCACATTTCGCAAGTCTTTGATCTTGAAATGTTGATTCAGAATTCTTAGTATATCCTCTTTATCCCTTTCTTTTTCAAAACAAACTAAAATATCATCAACATATATGAGTACATAGATCCATCTGTCCGTCAGTCTTTTTGTGTATAGGCAAGGATCAGCTTTGCTTCTTCAAAATCCCTCCCTTGTGAGCACGTCTGTGATTTTATCATTCCACGCTTTAGCAGCTTGTTTTAAACCATATATACTTTTCTGTAGTTTACAAACCATGTTCGGGTTACTTTTATCTTTGAATCCTGGAGGTTGTTCCATGTAAATATCTTTTGTTAAATCTCCATTCAAAAATGCTGTCTTTACGTCCAGATGCTTCAACTCCATTTGTTTCATTGCTGCAACTGCAAACAAAGTTCTTATTGTAGTATGTGTAATGGGGGGTGCTGTCTGATATAATATAGACGGCAAATATTCAGACAGCCAGGGTCCACCGTGCGGTGATATTAGACCGCTGCCAGCAATAACAGAACTAAAGTAGTCTCCGTTAGTTCAGAGAGATAAGTAAATTAGAATATATGTTAAATAAGGTAGTACGCTATTAAAATTATAGCGACTACCGGACACGTGGGTATAAAAGGAAGTGAACCTCTTTTTATGTTACAGAGGACACCTATGTTTAATAGGAGAAGGGCCCCGTTAACAGTCACGGAGGTCCTAACAACATTGCCTCTGTTGCCTCACAGAGGCAAAGTGTAAAGTATAGAATACTGTGTGTTTAAGCACACACGCAGTAGGAAGATGAATAACAGCAGCACTAACCATACTAGCTGTATCCTGGCTCAGTGTTAACCACACTGACCTGCGTGTACCAGGTGCTAGCCACACCGTATGGTGGTAAACTGACTACCTGCACCTGCCTCACAGCCTGTGTGCAACTCACAACCAGACCCCACTCCCAGAGGAATGTGCCTAACCGGCCAATGCAGTGCAGAGGGAATAATAGCTGCTGAAGTGGCAGTACAGTATCGCTATTGTATGGGTAGCGATTCACCATGGTAGTACAGCAGGAGAGCACATACATGGGCGGCTACCTCATGCATGCACAAGAACGACTGAGCACCGTGCGGCATGCTCCAGGGTCTTTTATTAACTAAGAACCACCCACAAGATGGTGACATCCAGGGCAAGACCGAACCTGGACCAATAGGATGAGAGAGCGTCATCACTGACATCACCACAACCAATCAGACGCCAGCGCATCATCGGGGATGTCACTCGCGGCCAATCATGCAATGCCACGTCACACGCCGAGAACCATGTGATCCCCGCATCATCTGTGATGTCACCCACAGCCAATGGACGGCTGCCACGTGGAAGACATGCTCAGAACGGATTAAACCACACTTAGTGCAAAACTCCCTTACTTTACTTAACGCATGCGCAGTTGCCCTGTTCTTGGGACTTAGTCCCAAAACCACACAGAATTCAGCCCAAAGACTGAGAAGCAGACCAACGAGGGGCACGCCGGGGAGGAATCCGACCGAGGCAAGGCAGGATCTTGGCCCATAACAGTATGTTTGACAACTGGAGCAACTGTTTCATCATAGTCTTCTCCATATTTTTGGGAATAACCTTTAGCTACGCGTCTTGCTCGGTATCGTTCAGCTGTGCCCTCTGTTTGGTATTTTACTTTAGAAACCCATTTACATGCTATAGCTTTTCTTCCTTCTGCTAATTCTGTCAGTGTCCATGTCTTTGAAGTCATGCATGGATTTTATTTCTGTTTCTGTTGCCTTTATCCATTTAATAGCTTCTTCTTCAGGAAATCGAGATATGTCTTCCCAAGAGGAAGGTTCATAAATTTTGCTTGTCCTTGCCTTGTATGAAAGACAAATTGGTGGTTTTCCTTTGTTTTCTCTTATTGATCGTCTTGGTTCTGTGTCTGTTTGTAGTTGTATCTCTTCATTTTCAGTATTCTGTTTTTCATCAATTTCAACTTCTTTTTCATCAGATGTTCTTTCAGCTATATCACTGCTGTTTTTCTCATTTTTTGTTTCTTGTGAAATCATAGTGTCTTCATTTATATCCTCAATGAATGTCACACTGTTACTCACTGTAACTCTGTCTGTTTTGAGATCTAGGATTCTGTATCCTTTGCAATTTTAACTGTGTCCAACAAATATTCCTTCTATGGATCTGTTTTGAAGTTTGGAACATTTTTCTGTTGGAAAAAATACAAAAACTTTACATCCAAAAACTCTTAAATGATTCACACTTGGTTTCTTACCCTGCCACAATTCATATGGTGTTTTGTTTCAGTTTTCTAGAAAAAAGTCGGTTTTGTAGGTAAATAGCTATCATTGCTGCTTCACTCCAACATTTCTCTGGTAGTTGGGAATCTGATAGCATATATCTTATCATTTCAGTCAGAGTTCTGTTTTTCCTTTCTGCTACCCCATTTTGTTCAGGTGTGTATGGAACAGTCTTTTGATGCTCTATACCATTTTGTCTTAAGTAGTTTTCTATTTCGTGTCCTGTGAATTCACCTCCATTATCACTTCTAATGACAATTGGCTTCCTCTGAAAACTTGTTATTCGACTTTGTCACGTAGTCTACTAATTTATTGAAAACTTCCCTTTTGTTCTTGCTCAAGTTTGTGACTGTGTATCTTGAGTAGTCATCTATAAAAGTCACTATATATCTATTGCCTCCTGATATAGTCACTTTCATGGGTCCACATATGTTAGTATGCACCAAATCAAGTGGTCTTGTGCTTTTCGTCTCACTTTCTTTAGGTATAGATATTCTTGTAGCTTTAGATTTTATACAACATTCACATCTTATGGTAATTGAGCAATCTGATATCAATAGATCCTTTGTCAATTCTTTCTTTTGTAGCTCCATTATACTTTCAGGATGTCTGTGTCCTAGATGTCTATGTCACATGTGAATAAAATTCTTATGATCATGTGTACACAACTTCATCTGTTCCTTTAATGTGTCTAGATGATATAATCATTCATCTGTCTTGACATTGGTTATTATCTTATTTCCCGCTAGGATTGTACATTCATCATCTTTGAATTTTACAGTAAGTCCTTTAGCTGTTAGATGTTTTACAGATAACAATCCTCCTTCTAATCCTGCAACATATAACACATCCTGTACAAGTATTTTTTAATCTTGTCCATACTTATTAGAACAGTTTAGCATTCCTTGTCCAATACCTTCTGCAGTTATTATGCATATACCTATAATAATTTTTATTTCTATAGCGAAAACATTTTCCGCAGCGCTTTACAATTCAGAGGGGACATGTACAGACAATATGAGACAATACAAAATAACAAAATTAAGATACCGAGAGGAGTGAGGGCCCTGCTCGTAAGCTTACAGTCTATGAGGAAGTAGGGGAAGCACAAAAGGTGACTGGGGCGGGGCGGAGGGGGGGGAAAGCTTGTCATATATGGTCCAGCTATCGATTTAATAGGGGATTCAAATTCAGCTGCGTGGACTGGTTGCCAGCCAGAATTTATACAGGTACAGAGCGTAAAAAGTACATGGAGAGGAATGGAATCAGTTGATACAGCAGACAAGATTTGGAAGTAAATTTTATAAAGGGTAGAAAGGGACTAGATTAGATCAGGGCAGTGAGGTGATAAGCTAGACTAAAGAAATGCATTTTTAGGGCCCACTTAAAGGTGTGGATGTTGGGAATTAATCAGATTATTCTTGGTAGTGTGTTCCAGAGCATAGGCGCAGCTCATGAGAAATCTTGAAGACGGGAGTGGCAGGTTCGAATTGTTGAGGATGTCAGTCTTAGGTCATTAGCAGAGCGGAGGGCACAGGTGGGGTGATAGACAGAGATGAGGGAGAAGATGTAGGGTGATGCGGAACTGTGGAGATTTTTGTGAATGAGAGTGATACGTTTATGTTGGATTCTGTAGTGGATAGGCAACCAGTGGAATGACTGGCACAGAGCAGAGGCATGAGTGAAGCGGTGAGAGCAAAATGATCCTGGCTGCAGCAACAGGATGGATTGGAGAGGGGAGAGTTTAGTAACAGGGAGACCAATTAGCGATGTCCAGAGCGATAGCACCCGACCCCGTCGCACATGCGATATGTGGTGATTGCTGCAGTAGAGAACATTATCGCTACAGCAGCTTCACACGCACATACCTGCTCGGTGACGTCTCTGTGACTGCGAACAATCCCTCCTTCAAGGGGGAGGTGCGTTCGGCGTCACAGAGACGTCACCGCGATGTCACTAATCGGCCGGCCAATAGAAGCGGAGGGGCAGAGATGAGCGGGACATAGCAACCTGCCCACCTTCTCCCTTCCGCATTGCCATCGGGACGCAGGTAAGGAGATGTTTGTCGCTCCTGCGGGTTTACACACAGCGATGTGTGGAGCTGCAGGAATGACAAACAACATCGTACCTGCGATCGAACCGACATTATGGAAATGAACGACGTTACACAGATCAGCTATATTGTACGCTTTTGTGCTCGTTCATCGTCGCACTTAGGATTTACACGTTGCGATGTCGCTGCTGGTGCTGGATGTGCGTCACTAACGACGTGACCCTGATGATATATCGGTAGCGATGTCGCAACGTGTAAAGCCCCCCTAAGAGTTTTTGCAGGGTCAACGATAAGAAAAGGATGAATTTTAGAGATTTTTTGAGGTAGAATTGACATGAATGAGTGAGTGAACGAATATGGGGAGTCAAGGAGAGATGGGAGTTAAATATAACCTCAAGACAGCGGGCGTGCTGCTGGGGCGTAATGGTAGAACCACACACAGAAATGGTAATATTTGGTTTCGGAAGGTTGGGGGAGGTACGTGTGACGACATGGACTCTGTCAGTGCCTAGCATGAGTTAAGTTTCTTAACGTTCAGTTAAGGCCCCGTCACACTAAGCAACATCGCTAGCAACATCGCTAGCAACGAACAACTTTTGTGACGTTGCTAGCGATGTTGCTGTGTGTGACATCCAGCAACAACCTGGCCCCTGCTGTGAGGTCGTTGGTTGTTGCTGAATGTCCTGGGCCATTTTTTAGTTGTTGCTGTCCTGCTGTGAAGCACAGATCGCTGTGTGTGACAGCGAGACAGCAACAACTAAATGTGCAGGCAGCAGGAGCCAGCTTCTGCTGAGGCTGGTAACTAATGTAAACATCGGGTAACCAAGAAGCCCTGTCCTTGGTTACCCGATATTTACCTTTGATACCAGCCTCCTCCACTCTCACTGTCAGTGCCGGCTCCTGCTCTGTGCACATGTAGCTGCAGCACACATCAGGTAATTAACCCGATGTGTGCTGTAACTAGGAGAGCAAGGAGCCAGCACTAAGCAGTGTGCGCTGCTCCCTGCTCTGTGCACATTTAGCTGCAGCACACATCAGGCAATTAACCCGATGTGTGCTGTAACTAGGAGAGCAAGGAGCCAGCGCTCAGTGTGCGCTGCTCCCTGCTCTGTGCACATTTAGCTGCAGCACACATCGGGTTAATTAACCTGATGTGTGCTGTAACTAGGAGACTGGGGGCTGGTCACTGGTTGCTGGTGAGCTCACCAGCAACTCGTGTAGCCACGCTCCAGCGATCCCTGCCAGGTCAGGTTGCTGGTGGGATCGCTGGAGCGTCGCAGTGTGACAGCTCACCAGCAACCTCCTAGCAACTTACCAGCGATCCCTATCGTTGTTGGGATCGCTGGTAAGTTGCTTAGTGTGACTGGACCTTTAGACATGAAGATATTTTGTTTATGGATTGGGGATAAGCCCCTCATTGTTTCTGACTCAGGAGTCTATTGTTAAAGTTCTTGTTGACTCATGTAATTACCTTGGCCAAAGAGGATCAGATACCCAGACAAATCAATTGTGCAAACCTCCATGGCATTGCTATGTGTATTTGGATGCGATGTGACTTGGCTGTTTCTCCCTCATCTCTGTCAGAGACCATTACTGCTGAGGATGTTTTGCATACGGCTTGAGATCTAGCCAATAAGGGCCCAGTCTTATCCACCAATCGTGAAGACCCTGGTGGTCTGTATGGAGAGCTCAGGGGTATAAGAACAAGGACTGTCCATTGCCCGGGTTGACTCTTGCTACATAATACCAATCTAGGATCTGCGGATCCGATTGGCAAGCCATAGCTGAACCTGGATTATAATACTACATGGACTTCAGCATCAAATGAAAGGATTCGGCTGAGATATCAAAGACTACCTAAAGAAGGAATCCAGCTTGGGACAATCCAGTCACATGACTAAAGGCTTTGCGGTCCTCAGTCAGCTTCCTAAATCTGGCATTATTCCATTCTCGGTGGGTGCCCGCCGAAAGCGGGGTGCTGCTGGTTTGGAGTAAGTAGCCCTGGAAGCTCTGAGGCATTAACATTCTAATCTCTGGTGAGCCAGCGGAAGGGTGAGAAACTGTTGCCGGTTACATTCTGTGGTTTTGCTGGTTATGTGCCATATGCCGTTAATTGTTTGAGGATCCAATAAAGTCTTAATATTGTGATTCCCTCACCCTGTGTTGTCTGAGTAGTGTTCCGCCCATGATTAAGGAGGTTGGGCGTTCAGTTGGGATGAGCCCTGGGCCATGCTGTCTTTGTAAAGGTGGCCTGGCCAGCGGACGAAAGCACCCACTGACCCCCATGTCTCCACAGGAGGAAACATGAGAAGTTCAGTTTTTGACAGTTTCAGTTTTAAATAGAGGGAGGACATGATGTTGGAGACATCAGACAGACAAACGGTAGTATTTTGTAATAATGCAGGGGTGATGTCAGGAGAAGATGTATACAGTTGGTTGTCATCAGCATAGAGATGGTACTGGAAAAAAATCTGTTGATCATTTGTCCAATAGGGACAGTGTATAGAAAGAAAAGGAGGGGGCCTAAGACTGAACCCTGAGGAACCTTGACCATAAGGGGAAGAGGAGAGGAAGAAGAGCTGGCAAAAGATACAGTGAATGAGCGGTAAGAAAGGTAAGAGGAGAACCAAGAAAGAACGGTGTAATTGAGCCCGATAGAGTGAGGCATAGTGAGGAGAAGCTGGTGATCCACAGTATCAAATGCAGCAGAGAGATCCAGGAGAATCAGCAGGGAGTAGTGACCATTACATTTAGCTGTTAGTAGATCATTAGAGACTATAGTAAGAGCAGTTTCAGTAGAGCGCTAGGAGCGGAAACCGGATTGTAGAGGGTCAAGGAGAGAGTTATCTGACAGATAGCGGATTAAACGGGAGTGGACCAAGCATTCCAATAGTTTAGAGATGAAGGGGAGATTAGAGACAGGTCTGTAGCTAGTGGCACAATTTTGGTCCAGGGATGTTTTTTAAGTAATGGGTGTATGCTGGCATGTTAGAAGGAGGAGGGAAAGACACCAGAGGAGAGAGAGATTGAATAATTTAGTTAGGTGAGTGGTGACAGCTCGGATGACAGATTTAAGGAGAATAGGGTCACTGGTGCAGGTAGTAGGGTGAGAAGATGCAAGGAGCCTAGTAACTTCTTCTATACCTGTTAAATTGTGACACCAGGATGGCCATCGGACCCCAAACTCATGGGCCCTATATTGCCTTTAACGTAACATATTTCTACTGTACTTATACTTATGTATTGAATAAGAATATAGAAATGTTCATGAAGAACAGTTTTAGAATACCTTTTGTAACAATATGGTTGTGAAGCCAACTGGACCTAGTATACAAACTTCAACACTACTACTGCAATATGGTTCTGAATCTCTTGATTTGTTTATATTACTTTCTTGTTTAAAAGAAAACGTTGTCATATAGTATAAAGGTAATCCAAGCATAGAACTTAATTTACAAAAAAAGCAGCACAAAACAGAATTCATGTTCTTCCAATAGCCATCCATATGGCTAAAGCTACTTTTATAGACACACGTCTTATAGTTTAATCTGCCATTTATAAACTGACAGAACTCCTATACACAAGACAGTAAGATAATTTATTAGGCAATCATTGGAACTGAAACTAATTAATTAAAACTTTCATCAATGGAGTTATAGGGTAGATGTTACATTGAAAATAGTCAATCACATGTTTGGAGTGCACTTTTGTGAAAATTTTTCTTTACTAAAAACCTGTTATATCATATACATTATAGACATTTCAAGTTTCAGTGAGCATGCCCAATTCACAAAACTCAAAATTATATGTTTTTTTATGAAAATACCCGAGATTTTAGTAGTTTATGATTTCCGTCTCTAATGAAATTATTACAAACAAGTTCTTACCTTAATGGCATAATTCATATGCAAATTAATTTATTGAGTACTCATACTGTTTAAAGGTTTTATCACATAAACTAAAGAACTAAAGTAGCGCTAATTATACAGGCCACAATACTAGTGTGACCTTCTGTACGTTTACCACAGTAACTCCTATAATAATAAGATGTACATTTCACATGATGTTATATTGCTTTACTCATGGCAGTAATATGAGTTATTTAATATAATTTGTTGAATATGAAGAACAAAAGAATAATATGAAAAAAATGATTGACACTAATCAGTCAATAGATACATATCTATCTATATTTTTTCCATATATATATATATATATATATATATATATATATATATATATATATATATATACACACACACATATATGGATAGATAGATATAGATAGATATATAGACATTTCACAAATTCACAGATTCAGAGGTAAAGTTTTCTTTTAACTTTGCCCCATAGATCGAAGCTTAGAAGAAGCAGTTATATAACATAAGCGCAGTAAACAAGCAGACAAGCTGTTCTACACATAACATAAGCAACTACTGCAAAGAGCTTATTTAACAGAATAATAATACCAACTGTTTATAACTTTCTATTAAACAATCCAACATCCTAAATCATTATAAATCATCTCCAAGTTATGTATTGAAGTTTCCTTGACACTTTTTGACTTAGTGCTTTTCTTACTAACCTCATGTTGGCAGCCTGTGCAGTTCTCTGCCTTGTATCTCCTTTGTGTATGTGTGTGTGCCTGGTCCCAATTGCTGCTCTGCTTGGGTCTATCTTTGTTGTGCGGCTTCTGTGTTGTGTGCCTGGGAGTGAGTGCTGCTATTCTGTACTCTGGTCACGCCTCCTCGTCTGTAACTATTCCTCAGTAAGAAAAAAGAAAAGCCTGACGGGACTTTAAAATAAGTACTTAAGTTGGAAGGGAAGAAAAAGAAAAAGAGCTATTTGTACAAAAGTGCTCCCCGAAGTGTTACAATTATACCACAATTACAACTTCCAGACCTCCGCAAAGTATAAAGCCACATTAGGAAATTTAACTTTTACTTGTAATTAGTATTGCAAGACTTTTTAGAAATACATTAATTTCAACATTTTTAGAAAAATGAATGAAAAACAAGTACTGATATATGGATGGCAGTTTATTCATCTATTATCAATGCCAGGTTAGAGAATATTGAAACATTGGGCTCCTTCATCAGCATATTAATTTGCTGGATCCATTTTTTTTTTTTATTCATTTACTTGGTCATACATGAATAAAATGGGAGGGTTTTAATGTGGACCACCTGGGTTGATTATGTTTCCTATCATTTTATGGCGAGAAAAATAATGCACTGTTTTAGATTCCTGATGTTAAAAATTATGAAATACGTAATGCACACCCCAATGTTTAAAACAAATTTATGACCATTGTAGTGATTTCTGTTGATTAACAATTGAAAACTGTTTATAATCTCTGGAACTTCTACTTCTATTCCTACTAGGAAACTTGTTGATGGGGCATGGAGAACATTCCAGAATTATTGCCTGGTAAGTATAGGAGAACAGGGCTGTGCTTGAGGTCCAGACCTCTTCACTATCAGGAGTACCTTCAATTAAACTATTTTCCTGTTGTGTCCTAGAAAAGCCTTGACATAGTTACAAGAACCTCAGTGAATCCAGAGGAAAGACTGTTCCAATAGAGCTATGTGATATGAATATCTTGACAGCTTAGATGTCTTGTTAATGGTGGCATACAGTCATATGAAAACGTTTGGGCACCCCTATTAATGTTAACCTTTTTTCTTTATAACAATTTGGGTTTTTGCAACAGCTATTTCAGTTTCATATATCTAATAACTGATGGACTGAGTAATATTTCTAGATTAAAATGAGGTTTATCGTACTAACAGAAAATGTGCAATCCGCATTTAAACAAAATTTGACCGGTGCAAAAGTATGGGCACCCTTATCAATTTCTTGATTTGTACACTCCTAACTACTTTTTACTGATTTACTAAAGCACTAAATTGGTTTTGTAACCTCATTGAGCTTTGAACTTCATAGGCAGGTGTATCCAATCATGAGAAAAGGTATTAAAGGTGGCCACTTGCAAGTTGTTCTCCTCTTTGAATCTCCTATGAAGAGTGGCATCATGGGCTCCTCAAAACAACTCTCAAATGATCTGAAAACAAAGATTATTCAACATAGTTGTTCAGGGAAAGGATACAAAAAGTTGTCTCAGAATTTTAAACTGTCAGTTGCCACTGTGAGGAACATAGTAAGGAAATGGAAGAACACAGGTACAGTTCTTGTTAAGCCCAGAAGTGGCAGGCCAAGAAAAATATGAGAAAGGCAGAGAAGAAAAAATGGTGACAACAGTCTAGGACAATCCACAGACCACCTACAAAGACCTGCAGCATCATTTTGCTGCAGATGGTGTTAATGTGCATCGGTCAACAATGCAGCGCACGATGCACAAGGAGAAGCTGTATGGGAGAGTGATGCGAAAGAAGCCGTTTCTGCAAGCACGCCACAAACAGAGTCGCCTGAGGTATGCAAAAGCACATTTGGACAAGCCAGTTACATTTTGGAAGAAGGTCCTGTGGACTGATGAAACAAAGATTGAGTTGTTTGGTCATACAAAAAGGCGTTATGCATGGAGGAAAAAAAAAACGGCATTCCTAGAAAAGCACTTGCTACCCACAGTAAAATTTGGTGGAGGTTCCATCATGCTTTGGGGCTGTGTGGCCAGTTCCAGCACCGGGAATCTTGTTAAAGTTGAGGGTCGCATGGATTCAACTCAGTATCAGCAGATTCTTGACAATGATGTGCAAGAATCAGTGACGAAGTTGAAGTTACGTAGGGGATGGATATTTCAGCAAGACAATGATCCAAAACACCGCTCCAAATCTACTCAGGCATTCATGCAGAGGAACAATTACAATGTTCTGGAATGGCCATCCCAGTCCTCAGACCTGAATATCATTGAAAATCTGTGGGATGATTTGAAGCGTGCTGTCCATGCTCGGTGACCATCAAACTTAACTGAACTGGAATTGTTTTGTAAACAGGAATGGTCAAATATACCTTCATCCAGGATCCAGGAACTCATTAAAAACTACAGGAAGCGACTAGAGGCTGTTATTTTTGCAAAAGGAGGATCTACAAAATATTAATGTCACTTTTATGTTGAGGTGCCCATACTTTTGCACTTGTCAAATTTTGTTTAAATGCGGATTGCACATTTTCTGTTAGTACAATAAACCTCATTTCAATCCAGAAATATTACTCAGTTCATCAGTTATTAGATATATGAAACTGAAATAGCTGTTGCAAAATCCCAAATTGTTATAAAGAAAAAAGGTTAACATTAATAGGGGTGCCCAAACTTTTTCATATGACTGTATATTGATGTTTTCAATTTTCTTGAGCTCTTGTTGATCACATGCACACAATACATACTTTGTTGACCACAACATATGATGTACATAATATTAGACATTTATTAAAAAAAGTGAATAAATGTAAAAAATCTGTAAAAATATTATGTTACATTGCATTTTTGGCCTCTGATTTACAAATACACTGAGAGAAGCCAGTGATATAAATGTTAACAGAGGCAAGGATGGATGCAGCGATGGGTTAACCACCCTTGAAGAGAACCTGTTAGAAGAATTTTGTAATGTAATTTATGTTTAGGGAAGAAATCCACTTTGTTGTTCTTCTTTAATCACCATTTGAAGTGTTCAGCTAATTAATCTAATTAGCTGAACACTTCAAATGGTGATTAAAGAAGAACAACAAAGTGGATTTCTTTGGTGCACAGGTGTTGGACTGTACACTGGGTCTTCTCCTCCCTGTCTATGATTCCCCTCCTCTGCCTGGCTCCAATGTGTGAATAACCTGCTTCATCTGTTTGAAATTTCAGCTGTGACCTATCATACATTGTGAGCTTTATCAAAAATTATCTATTAAGTGGCTGCCATTATAGCATATGGTAACACAGGTTAGGTAGAAAAGTCGGGTTTGATGCTGCGCTAAAAACCACGATTCCAAGGAATGTAATGAATTATTTTCTATATTTTTACAGGTCAACGCGTTTCAAAGGCATCTCCGCCTTCTTCATCAGGACAAAGAACCGAAAAGAACAGCATAACACATGCTGCTACCAGAGGATACATATATACCACTGAAGAAAGAAGTCACATATACAGAGATGACGTCAGCTGCCCAGTGACTAAGCGTCACATGGGGCAGACAGGAAGAAGTGAAAAAAAAGAGAAAAAAAGAGGAGGAAAAAGTTGAAAAAAATGTGTAGTGCACTGGGTTAATATTATTAAAACTCTGGAAAAAGAAACGTTTAAAAAATAAAGGAATGACTGTACTCAGTGTGTCGACTATTTAATTTAAATTGATAATTGTGAGTGAATGGTATTAAATGATAAGAATGATAAAAAATGCAGTGCTCTTGTGGATTAAAAGAAGAAGTGTATCAATTAAAATGTCTCTTTCCCGAAAAAGACATGCAGTGCCCGATCATGAATTTCACCACCCTGTATAAAATGCAAGGGAACCGTATTAAAAAATTATATATATATATATATATATATATAAGTGCGGGAAGACACATATGACAAGTGAGGGTGAGGAGGGTCAGTAGCGTGGGGAAAAAAAGCATTGCACGTGGGCAAGCAAAATTCACTGTATAGAGGAAAGCCATATGACAGTGAAGGTAAAAAAAAGGTCAGGAGCATGGGAAAAAAACGCACTGCGCGTGCGCGAGCACTCTCCGCAAAAACAAAGGGAACCGCTAATAGAGGTGAACTGAGTTCAGAGCGTGAGAAAAAGACTTTAGTGTTGCTGAGCGTGCCTGGGACAATGAATAAAGCCACCAGGAGCAGAGTGAATCAAGTTGAATGGTATCAGAAAAGGAGAAATTATCAAGGGTGGAAAAATTGCAAAAAGAATGAGACGAGAACTCTAAATTAACAGGTATAAAATGAATAAATCATCCTTTCTAACTTATTCATGTTATTCATTTTATACCTGTTAATTTAGAGTTCTCCTCTCATTCTTTTTTGCAATTTTTTCACCCTTGATAATTTCTCCATTTCTGATACCATTCAACTTGATTCACTCCGCTCCTGGCGGCTTTATTCATTGTCCCAGGCACGCGCACGCGCAGCAACACTAAAGTCTTTTTCTCACGCTCTGAACTCAGTTCACCTCTATTAGCGGTTCCCTTTGTTTTAGCGGAGAGTGCTCGCGCACGCGCAGTGCATTTTTTCCCACGCTCCTGACCTTTTTTACCTTCACTGTCATATGGCTTTCCTCTGTACAGCAAATATTGCTTGCGCACGCGCAATGCTTTTTTTCCCACGCTACTGATCCTCCTCACCCTCACTTGTCATATGTGTCTTCCCGCACTTATATACATATATATAATTTTTTAATACGGTTCCCTTGCATTTTATACAGGGTGGTGAAATTCACGATCGGGCACTGCATGTCTTTTTCGGGAAAGAGACATTTTAAATGATACACTTCATTTTAATCCACAAAAGCACAGCTTTTTTATCATTCTTATCATTTAATACCATTCACTCACAATTATTAATTTAAATTAAATAGTCGACACACTGAGTACAGTCATTCCTTTATTTTTTAAGCGTTTCTTTTTCCAGGGTTTTAATAATATTAACCCAGTTCGCTACACATTTTTTTCAACTTTTTCCTCCTCTTTTTTTCTTTTTTTTTCTCTCTTTTTTCACTTCTTCCTGTCTGCTCCACGTGACGCTTAGTCACCGGGCAGCTGACGTCATCCCTGTATACATGGCTTCTTTCTTTAGTGGTATATATGTATCCTCTGGTAGCAGCATGTGTTATGCTGTTCTTTTCGGTTCTTTGTCCTGATGAACTTTGAAGATGCCTTTGAAACACGTTGGCCTGTAAAAATAAAGAAAAGAATTCATTACATTGCTTGGAATCGTGGTTTTTAGCACAGCATCAAACCCGACTTTTCTACCTAACCTGTGATATCTACGGCTACATCGGGGCTGCGACTGACCACCTTTGCATTCATTTGCTTCTGCCTTTAAGGAGTTGTGCCTGTCACAACTACAACAGGTGAGCACCTGTCCTATTTTCATACATCTGTTTTATTATCAGATAAGACCCTATGTGCGCTTTCTCCCACAGTTTCTCTGATACTGATTATAGCATATGGGTGACCGATGACAATGTTTGGCTTTTATTTACTGTATCTATAACCAATAGGCAATGTTTGCATATATTTCATCGATACAATAAAATCACAAAATTATACTTAGTAGTTGTGGTAATCTGAACATCAGTGCAGCAATGCACAAAAAGGAATAGAATCTATTTCATCTATCAAGAAGTTCAAGTGAGTGGCCAGGGGGAAAAATGGTGTGACTCAGTATAGTAGTTTTTGCATACTCTTACCTAGTTGCACTTGTCTATTACAATGTATCGCACTGGTTATGTCACTATTTCTACCACTTTACAAATCTATGAAAGGAAAATGACATAGTGTAGTATATCTGTCACCAACTTGTTCAGAGATGAAGATTTTTTTTTATTTCATATAATCACTAGGGTTACGTGACCACTCTGGTCATCTCTTTTATATTTGGTCTCATCTGACCAGAGCACCTTCTTTAACATGCATTGTAGGGGACACAGCTATCATGTGGTAGGAGATGCTGTGGTCAGATCACACCAAATTAGAATTTTTTGGGCTAAATGCAAAATGCTATGTGTGGAAAAGCAAGTCTGCACATCATCCTGCAAACACCATCCTCACCATCAAACGTGATGCCAGCATCATTCTGTGGGGATGCTTTTCTTCAGCAGAGACAGAGAAGCTGGACAGAGTTGATGAGAAGATAGATGGAGCAAAATGCAGGCCAATCCTGGAGGAAAACCTGTTAGAGGCTGCAAAAGACTTGAAGCTGGTGCGTAGATTCACCTACCAACAAGACAATGGCCCTAAACATACTTCCAGTAGCTACAATGGATGGTTTAGATTAAAGCATATTCCTGGGTTTAAATGGCTTAATAAAAGTCCAGACCTAAATCCCATTGAGAATATGTGGCAAAATGAAAATTGCTTGTTTGAAAATTGCTGTTCACAGACGCTCTTTATCCAATGTTACTGAGCTAGACTTATTGTGCAAGGAATGGGAGTAAAATTTCAGCCTCTAGTTGTGCAAAGCTGGTAGAGACATAAGACTAAAAGACTTGCAGCAGTAATTGCAGCAAAAGGTGATCCTACAAAGTATTGGCTCACGGGGGCTGAATACAAACGCAAGTCACAATTTCAGATGTATATTTTTAAAATATTTAGAAAACCATGTATAATTTGTTTACCACTTCACAAATAATTTGCTACTTAATGTTGGTATATCACATAAATTCCCAATAAAATACATTTAAGCTTGTAGTTGTAATATGAAAAAATGTGGAAAAGTCCACTAGGTATGAATACTTTTTCAATGCACTGTATAGCTCTCGGAATATGTTAATGTAAAAGCAAATAATTGATTTGGAAAATATAAAACAAAGTAGGAAAGCATAAATAACATTTTTAAAAACCAGGTATCGTACTCACCCAAAGAATAAGTCTGTCTTATTAGCATAAAAAGAAACATAAATAGAAACAATTGTTGAATTAATGGGATTTATTCATTCTGCTTCCGAATAAACATAAGAGAAAGCAATCTTAACTTTTATTATACCACAAAATGCTGACAATAAAAACTTCAATTTGTCCCATAAGAAAGAAACCCTTGTACAGATCTGTTGTCCAAAAACTAAAAAAGTTACAGCTCTCCCAATATAGCAATGAAAATATTTTTTTATTTTTAAAGAACAATTAGTGTATAGAGGAAGCAAAACATAATTAACCTAAATAAATCTGATATCAAAAACTGACCCAAAGAACAAAGCCTTTTTTTTTTTTTTTCAAAATTACCGCAAGATGAATAGCATAAAAAGAATTATAATAATACTATATCTTGAATTGCTAATTATTTCTTCATTCCGCCTCCCAAAATTTAGTATACGGCTGCATTTGCACTTATCTTGTGATCTAAACTTATCACTTTCTGTCTAAATTCCACATGAACACAGTTAAAAAATGTCAAACGAAAGCCAGATGGAGTCCAAAGTATCTCCATCTGCCTCATTTTAAAAAATGGTTAAGGATAAAGATGAGCAAACCCGATGTCCAATTTTCGAACTGAACACCAACTTAAAAACCAGAGCTCGGGTTCAGAGTCCGGGTGCTTTACGTGCGAACTTAACTCATGCGAGCATCGCTGTGCTCAGGTACACTTGGTGCTCAGCCATATGTGAGCCTCTTACAGTGTTTGAATGGCGCACACAGGGGGTAAAAACAGCATAATGGGATATAGTATGCAACAACAAAAATTTTTGAAAAAGCCCATCCACTCTCCATCGGAAGTGATCTGCTTATGGCTGGCTGTATGTGGGCAGAGACTGAAACTGCCAATCAGTGATTTTGAACCAGGCTTGAGCAAGTTCGGACTAGTTGAGGTTTGGTTTGATTGCGGCTAGTGAACCGAACCTCCAAAGGTTTGTTCATCTTTACACAGTATAAATGTGAACTGAGCCTTAAAAGTGATAAAAAATTTAATGTATCTCAAAATGTTAATTACAAAAACTTCCACTCATCCCACAAACACCAAATCCTTCATCTGTCAGCAGAAATATAGGAATCTTCCATGACACAAGCAGCTGAAAGGCTCTGGAAAAGTAATGTGCCTCCCCAAAGAAAATCCAATGAAATATGCGCTTGTTAAATCAAAATGTTTTTATCCTTTTTTGTCTCTACAATGTACCTGTATAGCATTTTGCATCCATATATTTAGCATTATAAAATTATGGATAAACGGACCCATGGATGTTTGGGTTTGGCGGGGCAGATTGGCCACACAGAATATTTTTTAACAGTACCCCCACAAACTCCCTTTTAAAAGTACCCCTCAGAACCTGGTGCAGAGAAGCCCCACAGTTCATTTTTTTTCGGAGTGCCCCCACAGACCCTTTTTTTAAGAGAATTTCCACAGACCCTTTTTAAAAGTACTCCCATGTGAGGATCTGAGGTTATGGGCTGTATTAATCACCTAGGCAGGTTAACTATGCAATTATTTTTATTCTTCCATCCACGGTCTTAAATCAACTCTGGGTAGATGGTGAGAATGAGATGCCTCAGTCCATGAGATCCAGGACTAGTAGTTCCACTGTTCTATACCAGACGATACTCATTATATCACACAGCTTATGTATCTCCCACTGAAATGGTCTGCAGTCACAGCCTATGCTCTCCAGATGATGGTTATCATGACTGTAGCACATGTATCAAGCTCCAGACGGTAACAACTCCCCATCTCCTTGGCAGTGTCCTAAGTACCCAAAGCCACTCCCCAAGTTTGAGACCAGCCCCCGGAAAACGCTCCCCTTATGCTAACTGTGCATTGGTAGAGGTCTTTCCCTAAGGTTGAACCCCTCACCTGGAGCTCCATGTGAAACCCCCTGTGATGACCACTTAGTCTATCACCATCCACATAATGGGACTAATGGCTGGGAGAACAATGGCTTAAGTGAGGCAGCTGTGAAACTATGAGAATAATGGAATGAGTGTGTAACTTACCAATGTTGTGCCTGGCCTTCTGTGTACCTTAAACTGACAAGCAAGAAAATACTTAATAAAATACATCAATGAGAACAACAATTATATCGATGTAACTAGCACTCTGTGCTGGAAAAAGTATGCATCCCTTAGAGTCGTGGACTGTGCTCTATGTCCATTGGTCCAATAGTATTTAATCTGCAGCAAGCTCCTCACACCCCACAGACTCTTTTTTAAGTGCATCCCCTGACAGCTTGGTGCAGAGTTGTCATACAGAGCCTTTTTTAAGAGTATCCCCACAGACCCCTTTGTAAGAATATCTCCACAGAGTCTTTAGTAAAAGTACCCACATAGACCCATTTGTATGAGTACTCCAACAGAACCTGGTGTAGAGTGGCCACACAGACACTTTTTTTATGAGTACCCCCTGAGACCCTTCTTTAAGAGTACCCCCACAGACCCGTTTTTAAGAGTACCCCAACAGAGCCTTTATTAAAAGTACCCTGACAGATCCTTTTTAAGAGCCTGGTGTAGAGTAGCCCCAGAGACCCTTTTGTAAATGTATTCCCACAGAGCATATATTAAAAATACACACACAGCCTTAAAGGGAACCTGTCAGGTCCATTATGCACCCAGAACCATGAGCAGTTCTAGGTGTATATTGCTATTCCCTGCCTAACCGCCCCTGTATACACTAGCATAGATAATGAGATCTTTAGAAAAAGTATTTCTAAAGATCTTATGTTATATACTAATAAGCGAGGGCACTAGCCCTCTGGGCGTTAGTTCCATGGTCAGTCTCCCCTCATTAGCATGTTAATACGCCCCTGTGGGCGTGCTGTCATGCTAATGAATATGCAGCGTCACAAGATGATCTCTCACCTCTCCGCCGCTATCACCGCTCGACGCTGAATTTCAACTCAGTTAGCATGACCCCGGAGCTTGGGTCACCCACCTCTTCCAACAAGCCTACAACCTACAATAGCCCTCAGCCCAGTAGACCACTGCGCAACCAGCTCTGTCCTCACCTATTGTACCATCACCCATTCCCTGTAGACTGTGAGCCCTCGCGGGCAGGGTCCTCTCTCCTCCTATACCAGTCTGTCTTGTACTGTTAATGATTGTTGTACGTATACCCTCTTTCACTTGTAAAGCGCCATGGAATAAATGGCGCTATAATAATAAATAATAATAATAATAATAATGCGCACTACTTCAGTTTGATGACAGAACGCGTACTCCTTGCTTCATAGTGCATGACCCAAACTCCAGAGTCATTCGCACTGAGCTGAAATCCAGCAATGGCGCTGGACAGATGAGTGAGATCATCCTGTGACGCTGTGTATTCATTAGCATGATAGCACACCCACAGGGGCGTTCTAACATGCTAATGAGGGACAACTGACCGGGGAACTAACGCCCAGGGGACTAGTGCCCTTGCTCATTAGCATACTATAAAAGATGTTTAGAAATACTTTTTCTAAAGATCTCTTTATCTATACTAGTGTATACAGGGATGGTTAGGCAGGGATTAGCAATATACACCCAGAACCTCTTGTGGTTCTGGATGCATATTGCAACTGATAGGTTCCCTTTAATTAAAATTACCTCCACAAACTCTTTTTTTATAGTACCCACACAGAGCCTGGTGCAGATTGGCTGCACAAACAGTTTTTTAAGAGTACCTCCACAGAGCTATGTGCAGAGTGGCCACACAGACCCTTTTTTTATGAGTACCTTAACTAAGTCTTCTTTAAAAGTACCCACACAGACACTTTTTTGAGTACCTCCTCAGTGCTGGGTGCAGAGTGGTCACAGTAACCCTTTTTTAAAAGTATCCACACAGACCAATTTTTAAGAGTACCCCCACAGAACCTTTAATAAAAGTACATCCACAGACCCTTTTTCAAGAGTACCACCACAGAGTCTGGTGCACATTGGCCACACAGACAATTTTTTAAGAGTACCCCCACAGACCCCAAGTTTAAGAGTACCCTAACAGAGCCTTTATTAAAGTACCCTTAAAGACCCTTTAAGAGTATTCACCACAGCCTGGTGCAGAGTGGCCCAGAGACCCTTTTTTAAGAGTACCTCCACAGATCATATTTTAAAAGTATCCCCACAGAGCATTTATTAAACGTACCCTCACAGTCCCTGTTGTATACCATGTTAAAAAACTCTTTTTGAAAAATAAAAAGTTGAACAAAAAAGTACCTCCTCAGAACCCAGTGCAAAGTACCCCCACATAACCCTTTTTTAAGAGTACCCTAAGAGAGCCTTTATTAAAGTACCCTCACAGACCCTTTTTTAAGAGAACCCCTACAAAGCCTTTTTTAAGAGAACCTTATGTGAGAATTTGAGCTTGTGAGTTGTATTAATCACCTAGGTAAGTAAACGATGCAATTAAGTTTATTCTTCTATCCACAGTCTTACAGCAACTCCTGGTAGATAGCCATAATGAGATGCACCCAGTCCACAAGATACTAAACTAGGAGTTCCACTGCACCCCTACCAGGCAATACCCACTACCTCCCACAGCTTTTGCATCTCCTACTTCTATGGTCTGTAGTCACAGCCTATGCGCCCCAGATGACAGATTCATGACTGTAGTACAGGTATCAAGCTCTAGAAGGCAATAACTCCCCATCCTCTTGTCAGTGTCCTAAGTGCCCCAAGCCACCACCTGGGTCTATGCCTGGCCCCCGGGAATCACCCCCCAATGGTAAGTGTGCATTGGAGGAGGTCTTTTCCAGAGGTTAAGCCCCTTACCTGGGACTGCATGTGAAAGCCCCTCTGGTGACTACAGATGAGCAAACCTGTTCAGTTCATGTTCACTAATTTCAGATTCGGTACGAGATTGGCTGGTTTGTCCGGGC
This sequence comes from Anomaloglossus baeobatrachus, assembly GCF_048569485.1. Classification (NCBI taxonomy): domain Eukaryota; kingdom Metazoa; phylum Chordata; class Amphibia; order Anura; family Aromobatidae; genus Anomaloglossus; species Anomaloglossus baeobatrachus. The sequence goes on from NC_134355.1 coordinate 442,303,782, forward strand.
TTACCGAACACTTTGCTCAAAAGTCAGCAATGTTCGGTAAGTGTTCGTTTGCAGAAAACCCGCTCCTGGCCCCATCACAGCCATGTAAAATATTGGCATGGCTGTGATTAACCAGAGAAATCATGGTAAAAAAAGGAATCAAAAGGGTTGAAATTTGCACCTCCTGGAAGAAAACTGCACCGAAAAGGAGTCAAAACCGTTTTTGGCCATTTTTTCGCCAAGAGATGCAGATTTGGTGCTAATTTTTTTACACCATAATCCTGCACCCAATCTACACCTCCTGGCAAAAATATCACATCACTACCGCATCATACCGCATTTTTTTGCTAAATGTAGATTGGGTGCATGAATATGATGAAGAAATTTCAGCACCAAATCTGTATCTCTTGTAAAAAAATGCAGTTCTCTGCCAGGAGATGCAGGTCTGTGAACTCAGAGAGAGTTCATTGAGGTCACCCGAGGTCAGGTTACCTGCGGTCAAAGGTGGAGAACTATGGGAACCTCCAGCTGTGGCTGCAACTAATCTGAGTGATGTCATTGCTGATCAATACAGCTCAGTCTCTGCCTAAAGTTAAAGGGGGTGGTCATGTTCTGTGGCCGCTTGCTGTCAGTTTAGATGTAGCAGAGCTGGAATCATCATGGGACCTCGTGTGGATTCTGTCAGACCTGGGTCTTTTGGGGATTAATATAGTGGTGAAAGAGGGTGTTTTTTGTCTTTTATTTCAAATAAAGGATTTTTTCTGTGTTTGTGTTTATTTACTTTCACTTAAAGAATAGTAAAGGGGGCTTATTAGATGCCTACCATTACTAATATAGGGCTTAGTGGCAGCTGTGAGCTGCAATTAACCCCTTATTACCCCGAATGCCACCGCACGAGGTTAATCAGGATGAGCTGGGTAAAGTGTCGGACTGTCACATCAAATGGATGCGGCAATCCTGGGTGGCTGTGGGCTGCAATCTTTTGCCTGGGGAGTGGCCAATAACCCTGGAGAACCCTTGAGAATACCAGCCCTCAGGTGTCAGACTTTATCTTGGCTGCCTATCAAAATTGGGGGGACCACATTTATTTAAATAATTAAAAAAAAACCCAGCATGACAGCATCCAATCAGAGATGCCGGTGGGCGGGTAAACAGTACATATGGATGAGGGATAATCAGCATCCCTGGAAGTACAGCTGTGGGAGCAGTTACAGCAGTGGGAGCACTTACAACAGTGGGAGCACTTACAGCAGTGGAAGCAGTTACAATCATGGAAGCAGTTACAGCCACGCCAGAGACTCGGTAAGTATGTCCTGCTTTATTTTCTTTATTTTACAGCCCCCTACACCATTTTATAACTCATAACTTTGGCCGCCCACTGAATGCAATGGGCTCTGTATGTTTGCTCAACTTTTCCGTTAACACCAGGTGGCTCGGTAAAGATCAGCAAGCAAAACTTTGAAAGGTTTCCTCATCTCTAGTGGTAATGGCTCCACTGAGTCTACTATCACCATCCACATAATGAAACTAGGACATAAAGAACAATGGCTTAATTGAGACCCCTGTGAGACTAACGAGAGTAGTGTAATGATTGTGTGACACACCAGGGCTTTGCAACATTATGCAACAAAAACAACACACAACTTGGTAACCAGGTATCAGTTACCACACATTTCAATACTGGAAGCTGGAGCTCCAGGAGGAAGCAGGGACTGGCACCAAAGCAGCGCCCCCTGCTGGATGCACTTTCACATCCAGGGCATACTAGCCCTGCTTTCCATGATGCCAGGTATAGGTAACTATGTCACCTTGGTGTAGCTCCCGACCAGGGTATCCCTTCTGAAGGTGGGCCATCACATCTCGCTGCGTTACAAACACTCCAGCCTGCAAACCCAGCTCAGTGATGAAGCACCACCCCTTCTTGTGGTTAAATTCATCCCCCACACCCTGTTACCGGACTCCGCGGTCCTTCCAGCTGACCCACCGCAGACTCTCCTTTTCATGGAGGTCATAGGCCTGCACTCGAACCTCTCGTGCCTCCCGCTCTTCTCGCTCCAAGGCCAACTGGCGAATTGTGTCCTGGCATGCCGCATGAAGCTCCTCTGAGACTGGGGCATTCAGCTGAGAGGCATGGACCGCTGTGGGGGCTGGTTGCATCTTTCCCCACTCCCAGTTGGACTGGCAAGCCTCCGAGTACTTCTCTGAAGGCAGCACGGCTGGTTCCGCGACCGGGCATTGAGGTGGTGCAACCTGTTCAAGTGGAGCTGCCAAGGACGGGACGGCTTGGGGCTTCTCCTCCAGAGAAGGGGATGCGGCCGGGTTCAATCTGGCCAGGAGAAGGACTGGCGACGTCTTCTGGTGAGCAACTGGGATCGGCACAGGTTTCACTGCCAGGAATGGAGGGGGTGCGGCCTGCACATTGGCCGGGAACGGTGGGGCAATCATGTTGCAGCTCTGCCTTCCGGGAACTTTCTGCTGCAGGGTTCCAGTGTCCCTGCATTAGTTTCACTTTACATGGTTTAGGCAATCCCAGGGGGTGGGGTCGCTGGTTTTGCGCCCTTTGCAGCTTGTTGCGCAGTTATTTTTAATGTCTAAAATGGTGGAACGTTTGCAAATTTTTAGTCCAAGTTAAGTTTCTAAGGCACGCTGGTCATCCAGTGTTATGGGTCTAGTCAGAATCCTGCCAACTACGCCAAGTTTTCAGGGTGTGACGCTTCAGGGCTTTGGGGTACTCGGTTCCGGGCATGTGTGACACTCAGGGGAGTCGTGGTCGTGGCCGATGCCCGGTTCCGTGACCCTGGGGATTGGTCCGAATAAAAAGGGGTAAAAATAAAAGTGAATAAAATAAAAGTTTGTCGACTACGCCCCTTGTGGTGTGTGGCCAGATTTTTTGAAGCCGCTGCTGCAGACTAGACTGAACACTGCATTCCGCCAACCTTCCAACTGATCACTGGTCCCTCCCCTTCCTGGGCCTCTCCCTACAGATTGGGTGGCGACTATCTAGTCAGTGCCCATTCCTTTTACCTGTTGCTAGGCAGTCTCCCAGTCTGGTGTTGGGGTTGTGTGTGTGGCCTGAAGGTGCTGGTGTGTTGACTTTGCAGGGATATTCCGGGATTTGGGTTTCCACTTACATTTTTGTGGCACCTGGTACCGCAGGGGTGCTACATTTGCTTTACTCTAATTACCAATCTTGTGCCTGGCCTTCTGTGTATCTTAAACTGACAAAAAATACTTAATAAAACACAACAGTGACAGCAATAATCCGTTCCCCGACGAAGCATACCTGACGCGAAACATCTTGATGCAGCTCCACTTGTTGGCCTGGGCAATGGCCCATAGTTTTTCAGGGATCACTTTAGAGTGGAAAAATCCTCTTTTTTCTCCTTCTCCGGGACATGTGAGGTTCTTTCCCCTTCAGCACCTCCCCTTCGGTTATACTATTTATATATGTTTTCACTGTTGTACCGTACAGCACTTCACTATAATAAATTTTTAATACATTTCTAAATCTTGCTTGTGTTGGTACTCCTTTTATGTAGCAAATTTAAAGACTCCATCTGCTCCTAATGTCCATGATTTATGAGTTGTTGCTTGTAGTTATGAGATCTATTTATGGTCCTTGTTTATTTAAAAAAAATGTGATTAATGTAACCAGCGCTCTGTACTGGAAAAAGTATGTGTGATGCCCTGGCAAAACCAGGTAGTCACAGAGGTTGTACAAATCTCTCAGGTACAAAACTCTATCCTCCTTGGCATACCAACACAAAATATAATATAAAAAAAGCAAAAAAGAATATCATTACTTACAGCAAGATGAAATTGCAGCTGTATATTGCTCAGGCCAAAAAACTACTACTACTCCAGCAGGATACAGCTAAACTCCCACTAGGTGGAGGCATCATAGGTGCAGGAGGAGACAATCACACTCACTTCCAAGTATGGAGGAGGTGATGGCTGGACGGTAAAACTGTACACTAGTGGCTTGCATAGAGCACTGTTCACACTAGCAGACGCACAGTCACAAACTTGCAGCCTATTAGGTGACGCCCATACTATTAGATCAGGCGGGCTGCCAAGCCGTACCCCCACTGCGCGCTACATAGGGAGAGAAACTCTAATAGCAAGGCCTAATAAAAAGGGGCCTGGCTGTATCTGTACAAAAAAATATATGAGGTTTTTTGTTAGCGTTATGGCCATAAGACGTAAGCCTACAACCCTCGTCACGGGAACCTCATGCTTGTAGGTCCCCACACTATATATAATATTAAAAAAAGCAAAAAAGAATATCATTACTTACAGCAAGATGGAATTGCAGCTGTATATTGCTCAGGCCAAAAAACTACTACTACTCCAGCAGGATACAGCTAAACCCCCACTACCAACACAAAACCCACACCCAGGTACACCACACAGCCAGTAAAGCCTAGTCACCCCCTCATGACAATAGGGACACACCAGTGGGCGGGACCAGGCAGATGGGAGCGCCCACCTAGGGGTCCTGAGGTGTCAGGGGCGGGAACATGACAGTTGAAGTGGAGAGTTGAGTTCTGACAGTTGATAGTGGAGGAGGGTGGAGAGCAGCGGTGTCAGGTGTAGGGGCCCCTGGACTACCGGACTAGGTGGCAGACGGCAAGCAGGACCACAGGCGACAGATCTCCGGTCGCAGGAGACCTAAAGTGGACTGGGGAAGGGTTGTAGCCCGCCGGTGCCAACAGCGGGAATCCGGTCCGGAGGCTATGCACAGTCGCGGTACCTGGACCCTTGGACGAGGAAGGTTGCAAGCCCCTTGTTAATTGACCAGCTGGGAATAAGGTTTCAGGCCTTGTTCTACAGAAGCCCAGAGAGCGAAACGGAAGCCCAACGTGGGGTATAGGGTGTCCGTCAGAACCCACAGAAATCCCAAGGGTCAGATTTCACGGGCCACAGCTCCCAACATACACAGTACCGGGAGTGGACTTCCCCGTTCCAAGCGGAGTTGTCCCAGTGAAGACACAAACACTGAGTGCAGGAGGAAGGGACCCCTGTTTGCTACACCCAAGTGTGGGACCCGAATACACCCGCCGGAGGCGACCGGTCACTGGCAATTTGGTTTACCACTGGACTTTGTGTGCGATTCTTTGAACTGTGAGTACACCATTTACCCCCGGTCCAACCTGGCAAGTCACCTCCAGCAGCCATTGCTCCCATATACACCTCCCCTACCCATGGAGGGGATTCCATCCTGCTGCCCCGCTCCATCAGCCTCGGGTGCCCCATCACCAGGCAGCGGTGGTGCTACCAACCCTCACTGTGACCCACTGGTGGCGTCACCAAAAAATCGATCCCCTGTAAATACTCTCTTCCTACGGTTGTGATGACGGCCGGCCGTACAAGCCCGGGTCCGGCCACCAATTGAGCCACAGTAACGAACCCGGATCCGAGCAGCCCCTTCAGCGGCCCGGCCCCCCGTCCGCAACATATGCATCTCCTAAAGTCATGGACTGTGCTCTGTAACCTTTGGTCCAATAGTCTTTAGTTGCAACCAGCTCCTCACACGACACAAATCCTTTTGTAAGTGTACCTCCATACACTTTTGTGCAGAGGGGCCACACAGAGCCTTTTTTAAGAGTACCCCCACATACCATATTTTAAAGCACCCCTCAGAGCCTGGTGAAGAGTGGTCCACAGACCCTTTTTTAGGAGTATCTCCACAGACCATTAAAAGTACCCCTACAGAGTCTTTATTAAAAATATCTCCACAGACCATTTTTAAGAGTACCCAACAGAGCCTGGTACAGATTTGCCGCACATACCCTTTCTCAAAAGTACCTCCACAGACCCTTTTTTAAGAATACCCTTACAGTCCCTTTTTTAAGAGTACTCCTACAGAATCGGTACAGAGTGGTCAGACAAACTCTTTTTCAAGAATACCCACTTAGATCCTTTTTTAAGAGGACCTCCACAGAGCCTGATGCAGAGTGGTGTAGTGGGTGAGCATACCCCCTACAAAGGGAGCTTAGTTGACCGGAGATGCCATTAATAAAAGTGTTTTATTTGTGTTGTGTTAGGGCACCCCTAGTGGCCGGGTGGGACGGCTGTCACCACAGTGGAAGGAGGGGCCGGCAGAAATCAGGGGGAGGAAGGAGAAGTGTATGTGTGCGTGAGTGCAGTTGGATCCGGGACGTGAGAGAGTGAAGATCAAGGGGCAGAGTGTGGGGGCTGAATTAAGAGGGGACGCCGGAGAGAACGGGAGTGGACGGAACCTCGGAGAGTGAAGCAACCGGTGTGGGTCCGGTGTGTGTGTAACCGCCAGTGGGAGCCCGGTGAAGCGGATTAACCAGGGCACATCCCCACGTGAGGGTACGTTAGGGCAGGTTGTCCCCCAGCCCCAGGAAGTGTTTTTTTCTGCAACAGCCGGATTGTGACTTCGTGTGTAAAATAAAGATGTCTTTTGTTTTCACCACATCCTGCCTGAAGACTGTTTGTACAACGACCGACGACATCACCACACTCTGCCCCACCAAGTTAGTCCCCGACCTTGAAGTAGTGATGGAGCCAGGGGAGAGCCTTGAATCTACAAAGGCCACGACTACAAGGCCGGAGGCCCCCATGGAGCCTCATTACATGTGGCGTAGTCGGCAGGATGCGAATTCCCTGCCAGGGACCCAAGAAGCCGGAGATCAAGTGGTGCCTAGGGCACACGATCCGGACTATGAGAAAAGATTTCCAGTCCCATGGTGGGAAGAAGAAACAGTGCCTGCAGCGTTGGACCGGGCACAAGATGGCGGCAAGATGGCCGTCGTCTGGGAAGATGAAGAAAGCGCGCGAAAAGTTGGCGCCAAAAGAAGAGCTTGGGGCTGGCCGGTGCCGAAAAAGAAGTTCGGAGTACTCCGCCCAAAGAGGGGAGGTGCCGGTCCCAGGGCACGCAGAAAAACATGCGAAGTGGGCGGTGTTTTGAAGAAAAAGAAGAACCGCCGCGGAGGGGTCGATATGATGTGGGAGACTGGGGGTGGAGTATGCTCAAGAGCGGGAAAAATAAGCCCGCCTCCACTTCCTCCAGCAGCTCCACTGACCTCGCCGCCATTGCCAGAGCTACCAAGCGTTTGCACGATGGAGACCTCCAGGCAGCAACAGGAGATAGAGACCGCGATGGCACTCACCCACCTGGGCAGAGGACGCCCCAAGCAGTCTGCGGCTGCAGCTGCGAATGTGTCACCGCTTGCGTTACCGGCCGCTCCTGTGGGACAAGGACGCCCGTCTAAAGTTACCTGGATCACCACATGGGACGCCGTGACCGGGGGAACCACAACAGAGGTCCGGGCGACCTATGACAATCCGCTGCCGGTGGGGAATCGGCCTCCGGGAATCCTTCCAGACTCAGAGACACCTCCGCCCGTCGCGGTGGAACTGCCGACCCCTGCTCCTGTGCAAGTCCCGGAGGACTCACCTACCCGGAAGCTAGAACAGGATAATTGGGGCTTTTTCTGGGACCCGGTGCAGCCGTCTTCCATACCTTATAGGAGGTCACCGTCCCCAGAGCCAGATCCCGTGCAGGAGAGGCTGCTCGCGGAAACTGTCGCCCGGGAGATGATGACCGGTCCCCGGAGTGAAGAGCTGGAGTTGCAGTTTACCACGGGTATAGTGGTGAAATTTAACCAGCAAGGGGGCTACGGTTTTATCCGGGAGGAGACGACCGGTGACGATTATTTTTATAACCGGGTACATTTGGATGTCGAGGGCTTACCTCAGCGTCTACACACGCTCTACCCAGGAGAGAAAGTCCGGTTCCTACCTGAAGTGGGGTGCCGCGGCCTCTTTGCGGTCAGCGTCTCCCGTATGCCCACCTCGCAAGAAGCAGTTCAGTGGCAGCAGGAGTTAGAGTGGGAGGAACACCAAAGCCGGCGGCGGGCGCAGTCAAGACCGGTGCTGGGTGAATCCTCTCAGTCAAGACGCACTCTAGCCGTCGCTCCAGAAGTGAAGCCCGGACCGCCTACCGACTCGGAGAGGGGAACCCCGGCGGTGCTGGCTATTAGCCAGAGTCTTAACAACAACCCGGTTATCGTCTTGTATATACCGCCACCGCCTAGGGTAGCGACCCCATCGCCTCCATCGGTGACTGAGGAGACCATGGCACCGAAGCCTGCCGTTGCCTACGAGCCTTTTCAGCGGCTGCGCCGACAGCCCGGAAATCTCTGTCAGATTACATCAGGGCTCAGAGAGCCGAGTGGAAGCGGGTGTTGCACCCAGAATAAAACATTCTGACCGGTTGATTGGAAGACCGGGTTTTCGTTTACAGTTGAAGTTCAGCAACGTTTAAGTGACTGAGCCCGGAGAGAGTCTGCTGCCGGACTGGGCCAGGGGCTCCTCCGCGTCATGGAGAAAAAGTTTTGTGTTCCTGTTGCTCACAACCAAGACCGGGAGCGCTGCTAAGCCTCCGGGCACCACCAAAGACCGGGAGCGCTGCTAAGCCTCCGGGCACTACCAAGACCGGGCGCTGGACTGGTGCCCCTTTCTTCCGGGCCGCCTGTTGTGGACTGGTTCGTAGTTTGTTCATCATGTTGTGCCTAGTTTTAAATATGTGTGTTTTTATGATGGAGCCTTGCCGGGAGGCTCGGGTTTTAAGAGGGGAGGTGTGTAGTGGGTGAGCATACCCCCTACAAAGGGAGCTTAGTTGACCGGAGATGCCATTAATAAAAGTGTTTTATTTGTGTTGTGTTAGGGCACCCCTAGTGGCCGGGTGGGACGGCTGTCACCACAGTGGAAGGAGGGGCCGGCAGAAATCAGGGGGAGGAAGGAGAAGTGTATGTGTGCGTGAGTGCAGTTGGATCCGGGACGTGAGAGAGTGAAGATCAAGGGGCAGAGTGTGGGGGCTGAATTAAGAGGGGACGCCGGAGAGAACGGGAGTGGACGGAACCTCGGAGAGTGAAGCAACCGGTGTGGGTCCGGTGTGTGTGTAACCGCCAGTGGGAGCCCGGTGAAGCGGATTAACCAGGGCACATCCCCACGTGAGGGTACGTTAGGGCAGGTTGTCCCCCAGCCCCAGGAAGTGTTTTTTTCTGCAACAGCCGGATTGTGACTTTGTGTGTAAAATAAAGATGTCTTTTGTTTTCACCACATCCTGCCTGAAGACTGTTTGTACAACGACCGACGACATCACCACACTCTGCCCCACCAAGTTAGTCCCCGACCTTGAAGTAGTGATGGAGCCAGGGGAGAGCCTTGAATCTACAAAGGCCACGACTACAAGGCCGGAGGCCCCCCTGGAGCCTCATTACAGTGGCACAGACTCTTTTTTAAGAGTACCAATGCAAACCCTTTTTTAAGAGTATCCCCATAGAACCCTTTTTCAGAGTTCCCCCCACATACCATTGTTTAAGAGTACCCCCACTAAGCCTTTATTAATAGTACCTCCACAGATCATTTTTTTAAGAGTACCCCAGAGAACCTTTATTAAAAGTATTCCCTCACTTTTTAAGTGTATCCAGAAGAGCCTGGTGCAGAGTGGCCACATAGAGCCTTTGTGTTAACAGTACCCCCACAGAGACTTTATTAAGACTACACCAGAGACCCTTTTTAAGAATAACCCCACAGAGTCTCGTGTAGAATGTCCACCCAGACCCTTTTTTAAGAGTACTCCACAGAACCTTTTTAAAGAGTACCCCCACAGACTCTTTTTAAGAGTACCTCCACAGAGCCTTTATTATTTATTTCAGTTCTGGCCAATGGATTGGAGTGTGCAAATTAATATGCACTAACTCAACACTCCATGCCCTTTTTACTCTTAAGTTGCTATTAGAACTGTCCTGCGGAAACCCCAGTGCTCATGATCGATCATACGCAGTGTATTATTTTTCAGCTGGTGTTCTGCCATCATTGTTAAGCTCTAAGATGTTTTCAGAATATAGCATCTCCGGTAAAGGATGATGTTAACAAAAGAGGAAGAGCCTCCCACATTACAATGCAGAGCTCATATCACAAACCAGGCAGCAAGTGTGCAGGTGTGCTGATAACTAAAAGTAGGGATTGGCTGCATGAGGGGCTACGTACAGAGGGGCTAAGAGTAACGATGTACTGCAGGGTGGGGCTGTATATAGGTTGGTTGAGATGTATTTTATACTTCAGGATGGAGCTAAAAGGGAGACATATGACATGATATGGCTGCATATAGGTGGCTATAAGGAGTTGAGCAGCCACGCTGATGACAGAAGAAAATCTTCTACCATATGCATCAACAGAGCAACATTTCCAGTTTCACATCACTCATCTTTTAACAACAACTGATCTTTTAGCTGGCAACAAAATCAGCTGTGTACTACCTGCTTATTACTAGCTCTATATGAAGGATTGCAGGAGAGTTGAGTTTTGGAATAACAGGATAACAATTATATAAAACCACACAGGCAGGTATACTGTTGGCAGAATATAAAATTGGTCAGGCAATGAACTGCACAGGAGCTTGATGATAACTCGGAGTGTTGCGGCTTTTTCACTAGCTCACAAGAGAGCGAAGGTAGTATTGTCAGCATTGAAAGGAAGCAACTACTTCTAGGAAACAAAGTTTTTACATATAAGAATGGGATCACTTTTTAAACTTTGTGAGTTGGTTTCACTGAGCACAAGATAAAGATGAACATAGATGTAAGGTGTAAGAAAGGTATGTTATGTTAGGCTTAGACTGTACATAGGAGGTGCTCGACTAACCATCTAGTAGTGTGCATAATGATGGTTGCCTTGTATTTCATATGTATATGATGTGAGTTTGTAAGCTGTATGTACTGTTGGATAGCTTTTAGCATTAGTGATGAGCGAGCATGCTTGTCACTACTCGGTACTCGCACGAGTATCGCTGTACTCGGGCTGCTCGGCGGGGACCGAGTAATCTCGCGATACTCGTGCTGTACTCGTGGTCTTCATTTCTGCATGTTGGCGCTCTTTTGAGAGCCAGCCCTCATGCAGGGATTGGCTGGCAGACCACTGCAATGCCACAGCCCTGTTAGTTGTGGAATTGCAGTGATTGGCCGGCCTGCACAGCGTGACCGAGCCTTTATATCGGCCGGCGCGCTGTGCTCTGCTCACAACTATCCAGACAGTCAGTGCAGGGAGAGTGTCGCTGATTCAGGGAAAGCTTTGCGGCCCTTTATAGTTAGTTCCGGAGCAGGGCTGCAAACAGTGTGACCAGAAGTCCTTCTCAGGACTATTCTAGTTGTATACAGGCAGGCAGGGTATAGCCAGGTCGGAGTACAGTAGCAGAGTCCTTCTCAGGACTATTGTTGCTATATACAGGCAGGGTATAGCCAGGTCGGAATACAGGCTAGTGACCAGAAGAGTCCTTGTCAGGACTATTGTAGCAGTATACAGGCAGGCAGGCAGGGTAGTGGTGACCGTATACCAGCCTTCATCATATCTGGGGCTGGTGTACACAGTGTAAAACAGTCCAGATAGTGTCAGACTTCTCAGTAATTGTCGCTCCTAAAAACCAGTTAGGTTCTTATTGCGTCCGTGCTTGCATTTAAAAACAGCACGTGTGTGGCAGTCAGTGGCAGCGTACAGGTGCGCGTTTTGCACAAACTATTATATAACGCACAAGTCTAGTGTATAATACACGTCAGTCAGCAGTGTCTGATAGTGTCAGACTTCTCAGTAATTGTCGCTCCTAAAAACCAGTTAGGTTCTTATTGCGTCCGTGCTTGCATTTAAAAACAGCACGTGTGTGGCAGTCGGTGGCAGGGTACAGGTGCGCGTTTTGCACAAACTATTATATAACGCACAAGTCTAGTGTATAATACACGTCAGTCAGCAGTGTCTGATAGTGTCAGACTTCTCAGTAATTGTCGCTCCTAAAAACCAGTTAGGTTCTTATTGCGTCCGTGCTTGCATTTAAAAACAGCACGTGTGTGGCAGTCGGTGGCAGGGTACAGGTGCGCGTTTTGCACAAACTATTATATAACGCACAAGTCTAGTGTATAATACACGTCAGTCAGCAGTGTCTGATAGTGTCAGACTTCTCAGTAATTGTCGCTCCTAAAAACCAGTTAGGTTCTTATTGCGTCCGTGCTTGCATTTAAAAACAGCACGTGTGTGGCAGTCGGTGGCAGGGTACAGGTGCGCGTTTTGCACAAACTATTATATAACGCACAAGTCTAGTGTATAATACACGTCAGTCAGCAGTGTCTGATAGTGTCAGACTTCTCAGTAATTGTCGCTCCGAAAAACCAGTTAGGTTCTTATTGCGTCCGTGCTTGCATTTAAAAACAGCACGTGTGTGGCAGTCGGTGGCAGGGTAGAGGTGCGCGTTTTGCACAAACTATTATATAACGCACAAGTCTAGTGTATAATACACGTCAGTCAGCAGTGTCTGATAGTGTCAGACTTCTCATTAATTGTCGCTCCTAAAAACCAGTTAGGTTCTTATTGCGTCCGTGCTTGCATTTAAAAACAGCACGTGTGTGGCAGTCGGTGGCAGGGTACAGGTGCGCGTTTTGCACAAACTATTATATAACGCACAAGTCTAGTGTATAATACACGTCAGTCAGCAGTGTCTGATAGTGTCAGACTTCTCAGTAATTGTCGCTCCGAAAAACCAGTTAGGTTCTTATTGCGTCCGTGCTTGCATTTAAAAACAGCACGTGTGTGGCAGTCGGTGGCAGGGTACAGGTGCGCATTTTGCACAAACTATTATATAACGCACAAGTCTAGTGTATAATACACGTCAGTCAGCAGTGTCTGATAGTGTCAGACTTCTCAGTAATTGTCGCTCCTAAAAACCAGTTAGGTTCTTATTGCGTCCGTGCTTGCATTTAAAAACAGCACGTGTGTGGCAGTCGGTGGCAGGGTACAGGTGCGCGTTTTGCACAAACTATTATATAACGCACAAGTCTAGTGTATAATACACGTCAGTCAGCAGTGTCTGATAGTGTCAGACTTCTCATTAATTGTCGCTCCTAAAAACCAGTTAGGTTCTTATTGCGTCCGTGCTTGCATTTAAAAACAGCACGTGTGTGGCAGTCGGTGGCAGGGTACAGGTGCGCGTTTTGCACAAACTATTATATAACGCACAAGTCTAGTGTATAATACACGTCAGTCAGCAGTGTCTGATAGTGTCAGACTTCTCAGTAATTGTCGCTCCTAAAAACCAGTTAGGTTCTTATTGCGTCCGTGCTTGCATTTAAAAACAGCACGTGTGTGGCAGTCGGTGGCAGGGTACAGGTGCGCGTTTTGCACAAACTATTATATAACGCACAAGTCTAGTGTATAATACACGTCAGTCAGCAGTGTCTGATAGTGTCAGACTTCTCAGTAATTGTCGCTCCGAAAAACCAGTTAGGTTCTTATTGCGTCCGTGCTTGCATTTAAAAACAGCACGTGTGTGGCAGTCGGTGGCAGGGTAGAGGTGCGCGTTTTGCACAAACTATTATATAACGCACAAGTCTAGTGTATAATACACGTCAGTCAGCAGTGTCTGATAGTGTCAGACTTCTCATTAATTGTCGCTCCTAAAAACCAGTTAGGTTCTTATTGCGTCCGTGCTTGCATTTAAAAACAGCACGTGTGTGGCAGTCGGTGGCAGGGTACAGGTGCGCGTTTTGCACAAACTATTATATAACGCACAAGTCTAGTGTATAATACACGTCAGTCAGCAGTGTCTGATAGTGTCAGACTTCTCAGTAATTGTCGCTCCGAAAAACCAGTTAGGTTCTTATTGCGTCCGTGCTTGCATTTAAAAACAGCACGTGTGTGGCAGTCGGTGGCAGGGTACAGGTGCGCATTTTGCACAAACTATTATATAACGCACAAGTCTAGTGTATAATACACGTCAGTCAGCAGTGTCTGATAGTGTCAGACTTCTCAGTAATTGTCGCTCCTAAAAACCAGTTAGGTTCTTATTGCGTCCGTGCTTGCATTTAAAAACAGCACGTGTGTGGCAGTCAGTGGCAGCGTACAGGTGCGCGTTTTGCACAAACTATTATATAACGCACAAGTCTAGTGTATAATACACGTCAGTCAGCAGTGTCTGATAGTGTCAGACTTCTCAGTAATTGTCGCTCCTAAAAACCAGTTAGGTTCTTATTGCGTCCGTGCTTGCATTTAAAAACAGCACGTGTGTGGCAGTCGGTGGCAGGGTACAGGTGCGCGTTTTGCACAAACTATTATATAACGCACAAGTCTAGTGTATAATACACGTCAGTCAGCAGTGTCTGATAGTGTCAGACTTCTCAGTAATTGTCGCTCCTAAAAACCAGTTAGGTTCTTATTGCGTCCGTGCTTGCATTTAAAAACAGCACGTGTGTGGCAGTCGGTGGCAGGGTACAGGTGCGCGTTTTGCACAAACTATTATATAACGCACAAGTCTAGTGTATAATACACGTCAGTCAGCAGTGTCTGATAGTGTCAGACTTCTCAGTAATTGTCGCTCCTAAAAACCAGTTAGGTTCTTATTGCGTCCGTGCTTGCATTTAAAAACAGCACGTGTGTGGCAGTCGGTGGCAGGGTACAGGTGCGCGTTTTGCACAAACTATTATATAACGCACAAGTCTAGTGTATAATACACGTCAGTCAGCAGTGTCTGATAGTGTCAGACTTCTCAGTAATTGTCGCTCCGAAAAACCAGTTAGGTTCTTATTGCGTCCGTGCTTGCATTTAAAAACAGCATGTGTGTGGCAGTCGGTGGCAGCGTCAGGCTCCATATTGTCCCTGGATAGAGACGTGCATGATGGCCTGTAAACCTGAAGTGCCCATTGGAAGGAAGTGGGTCTATTGTAGTATAGCCCTTAGGCAGGGCAGCCAAAAATTGGGAGGCTCCACGTTGTCCCTGGGTAGAGACGTGCATGAGGGCCTCAAAACATTGTTCCCATTGCAAAGGAGCGGGTCTCCTGTCGTTGTAATGTCCATTCTGCAAAGAATGGGCGAAAAAATTTACCACTGGGGGTATACCTGAAACAAAGGCCTAAGTATTGCAATTTGTAACGGTCATCATCATGGTGGCGCATGAGGAGAAGGAGGAGCAGTCCAGCGATTATCCAAAGTCCAGAAGTGTGTACCCATGGGTGAGTGGAGGTACATGGCAAACTTTAAATTCCGCTCTCATTTGCTGGTGGTGTGGTGAAGTCTGGCCCAATCCAACCCTTGTTCATCTTGATCAGAGTCAGCCTGTCAGCATTTTCAGTTGACAGGCGGGTGCGTTTATCTGTAATGATTCCACCTGCGGCACTAAAAACACGCTCTGACAAAACGCTAGCAGCAGGGCAGGCCAGGCCTTCCAAGGCGTAGAGAGCCAATTCATGCCACGTGTCCTGCTTGGATACCCAATAATTGTAAGGCACAGAGGAATGTCGGAGTACAGTTGTTCGATCTGCAAGGTACTCCTTCAGCATCTGGGCAAACTTAGGATTTCTTGTGGCACTACCCCGCACCTCAGGGGCTGTGGTACGTGAGGGGCTGAGAAAACTGTCCCACATCTTAAAGACTGTTCCCCTACCTCTGGCGGATTGGACTTGTGCCTCTCTCGGCTGTACGCCTCGGTTGTCCACTGATTCATGACCTATGCCGCTAGCGTTTTGTGAGGGGAATGCTTTGCCTACTTCCGTGACTATGGCCTTCTGGAACTGCTGCATTTTGCCTGATCTCTCCGCCTCGGGAATAAGAGACTTAAAGTTCTCCTTTTAGCGTGGGTCTAACAGTGTTACCAACCAGTAATGATTGTCGGCCAAGATGTTCTTAACGCGAGGGTCACGAGACAGGCAGCTTACCATAAAGTCAGCCATGTGTGCCAGACTCTTAACAGCCATCACTTCAGTATCCTGACCAACACGATGACTGAACATGCTGTCCTCCTCCTCCTCCTCCTCATCATCTACCCTGTCCTCTGACCAGCCACGCTGAACCGAGGATATGACTGCATGTCATATCCTCAATTTGGCCGGAGATTTGCTCCATGTCTTCATCCTCCTCCTCGTCATAGTCCTCCACTGCACGTTGTGATGAGACGAGGCTGGGCTGTGTGTTATCATCACCCACACCCACTACTGTTTCTTGCTCAAACTCATCGCGCTCCGCCTGCAATGCATCATGGTTGTTTTTTGAGCAGAGACCATTTTAGAAGGCAGAGAAGCGGTATGGTGACGCTAATAATGTCGTCATCGCCGCTCACCATCTTGGTGGAGTCCTCAAAGTTTTGGCGGATGGTGCATAGGTCGGACATCCATCTCCACTCCTCAGGTGTTATGTGTGGAGTTTGACCCATTTCCCGACGGCTTAGGTGATGCAGGTACTCAACAACTGCCCTCTTCTGCTCACATATCCTGACCAACTTGTGCAGAGTTGAATTCCAACGCGTGGGGACATCACACACCAGTCTGTGTGCCGGAAGATGCAAACGGCGTCTTAAGCCGGCAAGGCCGGCTGAAGCAGTAGGTGACTTTCGAAAATGTGCAGACAGGCGGCGAACTTTTACCAGCAGATCAGACAGCTCTGAGTTTGACTTTAGAAACCGCTGAACCACGAGGTTGAGCACATGGGCCACGCATGGAACATGTGTCAGCTGGCCTCGCCTCAAAGCCGCCACCAGGTTCCGGCCATTGTCACACACGACCTTTCCTGGCTTTAGGTTCAGAGTTGTGAGCCAGTGATCTGCCTGCTGTTTCAGAGCTGTCCACACCTCTTCTGCATTGTGGGGTTTGTCACCTATGCAGATTAGCTTCAGCACTGCCTGTTGCCGCTTCGCCGAGGCAGTGCTGCAGTGCTTCTGTGTCGCCCTGGACAAGCCAGGGGCCACAGAGCACAACACTTAAACACCCCACACTCCCTGCAGGCATATCATAGTCAAAACACAAAATCCTTGTTGCCTTCCCCAGGGGCTGTTGTCCACACCAGGATGTGGAGCCAGGCGGTTGGTCTCCACCCACCGAGGAGGAGGGAAAACACAGGCAGTGAGAGTTAAGCTAAGGAAGTGGAAGGAGGAAAGTAGTAGAGAGGAGAAAAGTGACAGCAAAGAGCCTGAAGTTGGTCCGGGTGTGTGGCCTGGACAGGACAGCAAGGTTGGCAGGATGTGGTGACCGTCTGCAGTGGAGGCCGATTGGAGTCTGCCGTAAGGACCGTGGACGGGTGGTGACCCGGCCGTACCGGACCGGTATACAAAGAGAAGCCAGCACCATTGGCAGAGGACTTTCGGATCCCGGCAAGGCTTGGTGTCGCCGTGAATTTGCCAAATCCGTTAGTGAAGGGGACCTCAGGGTTTCCAAACAGCCAAGTCCAGATAGAAGGCAACCGTACAACCGTGAAGGGGAGACACAGCCACCGCCAAGGGCAACCGTCTCCCAGTGCCATCGCCTGTGAGCAAAAGGGGCTCCTCCGGCCCATATCCAGGTCAGGGAGCGGGTTACCGTTGGGAAACCATCACTACCAACACTTAACTTAGGTTCAGGGAGAGACAGTCATCACTAACCTGCAGGGAGGAACAACCGCAGCCGTCCGAGTGACCCGTCCATCCAGCCACTTGTTTTACCGTGAACTGTGTCATCATCATTGGGCTGAGTGAGTACCTCCGTGCCGTGCGGCACAGCGCTGCCCCTGCGACCCTGCACTTCATCAGGCCCCGCAACCCGCCTGTCATCCATCTCTACCCCATCACCAGGCCCCGGGACAACCAACCCCCCTACCCACGGAGGGGAGAAATAACAACAAAGCTGCTCCCTGTCACAGGCTCCCGGGATCCCCGTCCAGAGCAGCGGTGGTGTCCACACAATCACCACAACCGTGGGTGGCGTCACGGACAATATCCCCAAAACCCAAACCACCCCTTTTCACTCACGGGCGAGTAGCGCCGCTCGAGTCCCCGGGATCCGGCCATCGCTCGAGCCAACGAGCAGCAGCAGCCGTAGAGCTGCGTCAGCCGGACCCGAGCAGTGGGAGAGCGCACCGTCCCCTCCTCCGCCCGCGACACTTCCAGCTTGGGACTGGTGTGGAGGGTAAAGTGGATCAGGATGCGCAGGAGGAGGAGGAGGCTGAGGAGCATGACATTCCGGAGCTGTAGAGTGTGTGTGAAACCCTGACTGAGGTAGGGCCTGCAAAACTTGGTGTGTGAAGGACGTGTTCCGTCCCTCGCTCAGACTGGGTCCCAGCTTGCACAATATTAACCCAGTGTGACGTCAACGAGATGTAGCGGCCTTGCCCACATGCACTTGTCCACGTGTCTGTGGTTAGGTGGACTTTGGCTGAAACAGCGTTGTTCAGGGCACGTGTGATGTTTTGTGACACGTGGTTAGTTATGCAATGCGGGGACGGCACACCGGGAGAAATAGTGGCGGCTGTGGACCGAGTAACGTGGGACAGCTGCCACCATCAGGTCGCGGAATGCTTCTGTCTCAACCAGCCTAAAAGGCAACATTTCCAGCGCAAGCAGTCGCGAAATGTTAGCATTTAGAACTGTGGCATGTGGGGTGTTGGCAGTGTATTTGCGCCTGCGTTCAAAGGTTTGCTGAATGGATAACTGAACGTTGCGCTGGGACAAGGACGTGCTTGATGATGGTGTTCTTTCTGCGTAGGCAACTGCAGGTGCAGGAGTGGAGGAGGCTTGTTCGCAGGCAGCATGGACAGGGGATTGGCTCGCATGCACAACCAGCGAAGACGTAGCAGTGACATCAGCAAGCACTGCTCCTCGACTCTGTTGTACTTCCCACAAAGTCGGGTGCTTGGCTGACATGTGCCTGATCATGCTGGTGGTGGTCAGGCTGCTAGTTTTGGTACCCCTGCTGATGCTGGCATGGCAGGTGTTGCAAATGGCCTTTTTAGAATCATCTGGAGCCAACTTAAAAAACTGCCAGTGTCAGAGTTCCGGGTTTTCCAGTTTTCTTTTGAAAGCGCTTGCCCTTTGTTAACATGGAGTTTTCTGTTCTGTTGCCCTACTTCCTGTCCATCTGTTTAAAAGCCGCCCCTAAAGCTTAGTCCAGTGCCTGAGTATACTGCTTCCTGTGTGCTCCTGCCCTGCTGCTTTTGGTTCCTGATTGTTATTCGGATCCTCTTGGAAAACAACCGACACCGACTCTGGACTTCATCTGGTATCATCTAGCTGTGCCTGGACTCCGTTTGCCGTCTTTGGTCGGCACTTCTGCCCGGTTCCTTCCGTTTAATACCACTCTGGACTCACATCACGTACGGACATTTTTGGACTTACCTATTGCCCTTTTGTGTCCCGGCTGCTGCGCATTTAGGGCTTCTGGGGTGATTGCCAGACAGTCCCTGTATAGGGGTTCGCTCTTGGTGGTCTCCCTGGGGGAGTCCGGTGCGCGGTCCCGGGAATTCCCTTTCGCTCAGTCCCTGGAAGGTATTTCCTGTATTTATGTTCTACTGTGTTTTTGTTCCGTTTATGTACATATTTGCTGGTTGCATATTATAAACGTCTTGCACCAAGAACTCGTCTCTGGTTGTCATTGCCCTAACGCAATCGAAATCCTCAATACATACAATAGTATTACAGCCAGACTCGGGAAGACCTAACATTTGTACAGGCACCTTGTGTCGTGTTGTTCCGGGAACAGTTGCCTGACGTCTGCCTGGGGCCACCACTCTGCTTCTTACTGCCTGTTGTGATGCTACGCCTCCCTCCCCCTGTGCACTGCTGTCCTCGCTCTGCATATCCTCCTGCCAGGTTGGGTCAGTTACTGGATCATCCACCACGTCGTCTTCCTCTTCCGCACCCTGCTCCTCCTCCTGACTTCCTGACAATTGTGTCTCATCATCGTCCACCCCTTGTTGAGACACGTTGCCAACTTCGTGAGAACGTGGCTGCTCAAATATTTGGGCATCTGTACATACAATCTCGTCATGGCCCACTTCAACAGGAGCTGGCGAGAGGCCAGAATTTGTGAATGGAAACGTGAACGAACAGCTCTTCCGAGTGTCCAAGTGTGGGATCAGTAATGTCCGTGGACGTGTACTCGGCCTGGTGGTAGGAAGGAGGATCAGGTTCTGAAATGTGCGGTGCAGTATCACGGCTACTGACACTTGACCGTGTGGAAGACAGAGTGTTTGTGGTGGTGCCAATCTGACTGGAAGCATTATCCGCTATCCAACTAACAACCTGTTGACACTGGTCTTGGTTCAAGAGCGGTGTACTGCTGCGGTCCCCAAGAATTTGGGACAGGACGTGCGAGCGACTAGATGTGGCCCTTTGTTGTGGCGAAATTAGAGCTTGCACACAACCTCGGTCTCTGCCTGCACCACCATCACGTCCACTTCCTTGTTCGTTGACAACGCCCTTGCGCATTTTGCAATGCTGTGCTGATGTGTATTCACTAGACTTGTGCGTTATATCCAAGTTTTTGCAAAACTCACACAAATGCAGCGGAAAGCTGCCACCAACAGGCACACACGTGCGGTTTTTAAATGCAAGCACGGAGGCACTAAGAACCTAACAGGTCTCTATCCAGGGACAACGTGGAGCCTCCCAATTTTTGGCTGCCCTGCCTAAGGGCTATACTACAATAGACCCACTTCCTTACAATGGGCACTTCAGGTTTACAGGCCCTCATGCACGTCTCTATCCAGGGACAACGTGGAGCCTCCCAATTTTTGGCTGCCCTGCCTAAGGGCTATACTACAATAGACCCACTTCCTTACAATGGGCACTTCAGGTTTACAGGCCCTCATGCACGTCTCTATCCAGGGACAACGTGGAGCCTCCCAATTTTTGGCTGCCCTGCCTAAGGGCTATACTATAATACACCCACTTCCTTACAATGGGCACTTCAGGTTTACAGGCCCTCATGCACGTCTCTATCCAGGGACAACGTGGAGCCTCCCAATTTTTGGCTGCCCTGCCTAAGGGCTATACTACAATAGACCCACTTCCTTACAATGGGCACTTCAGGTTTACAGGCCCTCATGCACGTCTCTATCCAGGGACAACGTGGAGCCTCCCAATTTTTGGCTGCCCTGCCTAAGGGCTATACTACAATAGACCCACTTCCTTACAATGGGCACTTCAGGTTTACAGGCCATCATGCACGTCTCTATCCAGGGACAATGTGGAGCCTCCCAATTTTTGGCTGCCCTGCCTAAGGGCTATAATATAATACACCCACTTCCTTACAATGGGCACTTCAGGTTTACAGGCCCTCATGCACGTCTCTATCCAGGGACAACGTGGAGCCTCCCAATTTTTGGCTGCCCTGGCAAAGGAAAATACTACAAAGACTCACTTCCTCAAAATGGGCACATTAGACTCAAGAGGCCTTCATGTACGTCTCTTCTCAGGGACATCGGAGTGCCACACAATGTTTTCACGTAAAATCTTTCATGTATTAATCTCAAAAAGTAACATACACCAGCTCTATCTCACTATTGGGTATGTGCCCTTAATATTTCCGCCATGAAAAAACATTTTGGGGTCATTTTGGAAGGTTTTCTGGTGAGTCCGTAAAAATGGCGTAAAACGCGGACAAAATTGTTCACAGCTGTGACTTTTGAGTGATAAATGCTTCAAGGGGTCTTCCCCATGCTGTTGCCATGTCATTTGAGCACTCTTCTGAGACTTTTGTGCCATTTTTAGGGTTTCTCCATGCTTCCGGGGGGTCATTTCACAAAAATACTCGGGTCTCCCATAGGATAACATTGGGCTCGTTGCTCGGCCCGAGTACACGAGTATCTTGGGAGGCTCGGCCCGAGCTTCGAGCACCCGAGCTTTTTAGTACTCGCTCATCACTATTTAGCATATATTTAGAAATGTTGCCATCTAATGGCTAGTTTAGGTAATGTAAACTTGGGTTAGCACAGTACAGGTGAGTAGGGTTTTAGATACAATTTTAGATGACATAGGGTTAACGATAGTTAGAGGAGGAGAAAAAGTAATAAGTGCGGCCATCTTAGGATCAAGAGGCAGAGTGGGTTTGAGCAAGAGTAAGGAGAGGACTGTGCTGTTTCTATTTGTCTTAGTTAAAACTGGTATTTAATGTTTTTCATGCCTGTCTCTGCTGCCATCTACTGGTCAGACTTTTCAGCTCCTCTGTTTCTTTTGCCCAGCCCATGGGAGTGTCTGATGACCCTCTTGCATCACTTCCGGGGATGTTCATTCCAGCCAGAGCTTTTGTGAGAGCAAGATCCCTTATAGGAGCTACTAGAAGCAAAGTCTTCTGACCACGTAGTAGCTACAGAGGCAAGCATCACTGGAAGATTTCAATGCCAGGTACTTGGATTACTGCACTCTGCATGTCCTAACCTTTGGAGAAAATAAACCACCATTGTTTCATCTCAGTTTGTGCATGTTTCACTCTGGAGTGCTCAAGGTCCTGTCTGCCCCACCTATAGGAAAAACGAAGGTAAGACTCTCACAACCTCTCACAGCTACGCACCTTCCATCGCCTTTAAGTGGGGACAGAACAGTCAGAAGACTGCTTAAGAGCTCAATACCCCGGCTACAGATCCCTAAGAACCCTGTAACTTCCCCTGTAATCTGCCTAGCAACAAGCCTTGTGCACTAGTCTGCCTGCACAGTGCATGCCTGGACAAGCCTAAGGGGAAGCTCTCCCATCTGCCATGTCCTGTGTCTCCTCTGCTTGCATTGTAAAGGGACAGTTTATTCACCTGCTGTTTCTCTCTTGCTATACTCCTTCTATAGACTTGCAGTACATTATACCCCATTACTGCACATCGCTGCACTGCGAACCCCAAGTTTTACTGAAGACACCTTGGGAATCTCATCAGGGAGTCCTTGCAGAGCTGCACAACGATTTTTGGACCCCTATTCAAAAGTCAAGTTTCTTAAAGAGACAGTACACCTTAAATCAAAATGGCTGAAAAAGACCTTGGACAGTTCCCCACTGCTGAAACAGAGCAAATACAATCTGATACTGTCCATTATGAAGCCCAGGAGGCAGAGCCCACGCTTTCAGCAGACCAAGTTGTCCGACCGAAGCGCTCTTCCAAACCCACGATAAAGGCCGCTGAAAACTATCACACTATGAAAGATGAGCTATGTGAACACCTGGAAGAACAGTGGGAACGAGTCACCTATTACATGTCAAGACTTGAATCCTCATCAGGTGATGCCACATGCTTACAAGCCGCTCTGGAACGGCTGAACACAGCTCATGAAAGATACAAGAGACTGTCAACAAGGTACATTACCTTTCTAAAAGACTCTAAAATTGATGAAGCTCTTTCAGACCTGAGCAAGGCAGAAGAGGTAGACAAGGAAAGAGATGCCAAGGTGCAAGATGCCATAGACAAGGCCGAACACCGTATCTCTCACCAGCAAGAAACCAGATCACACCGATCAACCTCATCTAGACGTTCCTCTCGGTCATCCGGGTCATCATCCTCAAGAAGCTCAGCCCTGAGCGACAGGATACTAGAGGCCCGCATAAGAGCAGAGGAATCCAAGGTGAGATGTTCCTTCACAGAAAGAGAAGTAGAGAAAGAAGCCAAAAGGACAGAAGCAGAAGCCCTTGCAAAAGCAGAAGCTGCTAAAGCAGAAGCCCTTGCAAAAGCAGAAGCCGCTAAAGCAGAAGCCCATGCAAAAGCAGAAGCCGCTAAAGCGGAAGCCAAAAGGGCAGAAGCGGAGGCTCGGATAAAGATTATTCGGTCACAGATGGAAGAGGAAGTTGCGCTAGCTAAAGTGAGACTACTTGAGCAAGCATTGATCCAAGGTCCTGATCCAGCTGACTCGCCACCACTGGAAGCAGACAATCCAGTTGATCGCACAAGAGACTATGTACTGAATCAGTTACCTGTAGCAACCCCGGTTTGCAGTACCGTCCAAGCCGACAACACCGAAACCTCCAACTTACCTCTACCAGTGCCAGTACCACCTAAAGCACCCGAGCAAATTAATAACAGTCACCAAGAGGTGCCCTCTCAAACACAGCCACCACAGCAAGATGGCAACCAAGTGTTTCCTGACCCACTTCCACAGCTCAAGCAGCGGTCATCAGAATCTACAGAGGCTAAACCACAGCTCAACCCTGCAGCAACGTCATTTTACCCGGGAACATCTCATCCATTCATGCCAGGCAGCCCATACGCCCCAGGGGCATCACGAGTCGTCATGGCAACAAGTGGTGAGAAATCAGATATGTCTGAGTTTGCCAGGTTCATGGTGAGCAGAGAGCTAATCAACACTAGTCTCACGAAATTCGATGATCGTGCAGAGAGCTACAGGGCCTGGAAAGCAACTTTCAAGGCAGCCATCGCCAATCTCAACTTCACTGCGGAACAGGAGCTCGACCTCCTGATCAAGTGGTTGGGCCCAGGCTCTACAAACCGTATCAAGAGCCTCAGAACCGTCTATGTGGGACAAGCAGAAGCAGGTCTCGCTGCTGCATGGCAGAGACTGGAACGCACCTTTGGCAGCGCAGAAGCAATAGAGAAAGCCCTATTCAAGAGACTGCAGGACATCCCAAAGATCAACCTTAAAGAAGTCCACAAGCTTCAAGACCTAAGTGATCTGCTCATGGAGCTGGAGCTCGCCAAAAGAGACCCTCGTCTGTCTGGGCTGTGCTACCTGGATACAGCCCATGGAGTGAACCCAATCGTGGCGAAGCTGCCATACAGTCTGCAGGAGAAATGGGCAACGTCAGTCTCAAGGTACAAAAGAATGAATGACGTCACCTTTCCCCCATTTATTCAGTTCTGCAAGTTCATTGACGAGCAGGCCCAGATGAGGAATGACCCCAGCCTCGACTTCCTAGAGTTCAACACTTCGGCAGCTGCAACATCATCATCATCAAGGTATGAAGGTGCCATACACAAACGCAGAGACATTAAGAACACTGTGAGTGTCAGGAAGACTGAGCTACCATCACCTGCAGTACGCACAGATAAACAGAACACCATCTCATCACGAGATAAGTCTTTCAATCAAGAATGTCCCATCCATAAAAAACCGCATTCACTGAACAAGTGCAGAGGGTTTAGATCCAAAACCCTACAGGAGCGCAAGAAAGTCCTCACAGAGCTTGGGATCTGTTTCAAATGCTGCGCATCACTTGAGCACATGGCCAAGGACTGTAAATCCATTGTCAAGTGTGAGGAGTGTCATAGTGAAAAACACGTTTCAGCCATGCACCCAACCCAGCTAGCTAGAGACACACCGGCTGCAGTCACCACCACTCCCACTCCAAGTCATGGCGGGGAGCCCAAGAATCAGACTGACACCACCACAGCCGTCTCCTGCTCATACTCAGAGGTATGTGGAGAGGGCCAAACACAGAAATGTGCCCGAATATGCCTCATCAAAGTTTATCCCGAGGGACATCCAGAAAAGGCAATGAAGGTGTATGCCATCATAGACGACCAAAGCAACCGGTCCCTAGCAGGAACCAAATTCTTTGAAGCCTTCGGAATTAATGGACCATCAGAACCCTACACCTTGAACACCTGCTCAGGTCGCATTGAGACTAGCGGCAGAAGAGCCCAGGGATTCATTGCTTCTCCTATCAATGGGAAGACTGAAATACCTCTACCAACGCTCGTTGAATGTGACCAAATACCCAGCCACAGGAATGAAATTCCTACCCCAGAAGCTGCATTTCATCAACCACACCTAAGATACCTCGCTAGTGTTATCCCACCTCTGGACAATAACGCAGAGATTCTACTCCTCCTCGGCAGAGACAATCTAAGGGTACACAAGGTGCGACAGCAGTGTAATGGGCCTGACTATGCACCATACGCCCAGAGACTGGACTTGGGATGGGTAGTCATAGGAAATGTGTGCGTTGATCGATCAGAAATTGATTCCTTCAAGACTTATGTGCATGGAGATGGGCGCACAACCTGCTTAAAGCCATGTCCTCATCACTATGGAGTGAAAGAGAAGTCTCCTGACACAATACAGCTACCTGACATCGCTTCTTCTCTGCATATCGACAACTTGGCAAGATCAGTCTTTCACACAACCAAGGACGACGATAAAGTAGCCTTGTCAGTAGAGGACAGAGAATTCATCGGAATAATGGACTGGGAGTTTTCTAAAGACAAAACCAACCACTCTCCATTACCCTCCCGATCTACCAGGGGAAGACTCCCAAACAACCGAGATCAAGCTCAGACTAGGTGTAACTCTCTTCAACGTTCCATGAACAGCAAGCCTGAAATGAGAGAACACAGCGTCGCCTTTATGGACAAGGAAGTCTGCAACAACCTAGCAGAACCTGTACCAGCCGAACTGAATCCAGCAGATCATGCAACTAGACCTACGTCTATAAGTTCTTTTGCTAACTCTTCTTGGCTTACAGGTCCAGAGTTCCTGCTGAGACAGTCAGAAGAAGGTGTCCAGGAAGCCTTCAGCATCCTAGATCCAGACAACGATCCAGATGTCCGAGCTGAAGTCAATACCCTGGCCACCAGTGCAGAAAAAACTTCCAACCTCGGTTGCCAACGTTTTGAACGTTTCTCCTGCTGGATGAGGCTCGTCAGGACTGTCGCTAGGTTAGTGCATATCGCCAGATGCTGTCGTACTGACCTTAAAACCAAAGACTGTCATCGCTGGCATGTCTGCCACAAAGCCCTTTCTGCTGAGGACATCTCCCATAGCGAGTCCCTCATAATACGCCACCTCCAACAGAGTGAATTCGCCATAGAATGGAAGTGTTTATACAACAAACAGCAGATTCCATTAAGAAGTCCTCTCGCCAATTTAAACCCAGTCATCGACAGTTTCGGCTTACTGAGAGTTGGTGGTCGTTTAAATCAGGCTCATCTTGAAGTTGCAGAACAAAATCCTCTCATCATTCCCAACAAACACCATGTTACAGTCTTGCTGATCCGACACCACCATGAAAAGACTGAACACCAAGGCAGGCAAATTACAGAAGGTGCTTTACGGTCTGCAGGCCTCTGGATTATTGGAATGAAGAGACGTGTAGCACAAATACTACACGATTGTGTGCACTGTCATAAAGCGAGAGGAAAACAACTGTACCAGCAAATGGCTGACTTGCCTACAGACAGACTTTCCACAGAGCCACCTTTCACCTACGTGGGCCTAGATGTTTTCGGACCGTGGATGGTGTCCACACGCAGAACTCGCGGAGGCCAAGCAAACAGCAAGCGGTGGGCTGTGTTATTTACCTGCATGAGTGTTCGAGCCGTTCACATTGAGGTATTAGAGTCCATGGATACCTCCAGCCTAATCAACGCCTTGAGAAGGTTCCTTGCCATCAGAGGACCAGTGAAACAGCTGAGGTCTGACCGTGGAAGCAACTTCGTCGGTGCATGTAGAGAACTGAACATCGACACTAAACCTATCCAAGATCAGCTGGCAGAGAAAGGTTGCACCTGGATCTTCAATCCCCCTCACAGTTCTCACATGGGAGGCTCCTGGGAGAGGATGATCGGGATTTCACGCAACATCTTGAACTCCATGCTAATGGACGTCAATTCCTCAAGACTCACACATGAGACTCTAGTCACTCTTTTAGCTGAAGTCTCAGCCATTATCAATTCAAGACCCCTTGTGCCGGTGACCATGGATCCAGAAACACCAACCATATTAACTCCTACTATTCTCATTAACCAAAAAACTGACAACGCGGTAATGCCCAGCGGAGAGTTCACCCACGCGAACACTTATCAAAAACACTGGAAACGGGTTCAATACTTGGCTGACTACTTCTGGAACCGATGGAGGAAGGAATACCTCACCATTCTTCAAGGAAGAAAGAAGTGGCGACATCCCAAGCCGAACCTCAAGGAAGGAGACCTAGTCCTCATGAAAGATCAGACCACAGAAAGGACTGACTGGCCTATGGGACTAATTACTAGGATACTGCCTAGTCAGGACGGCAATGTTCGGAAGGTGGAGCTAAAGGTCATCAGGAAAGGTGAGACGAAGACCTTTGCAAGGCCAATCCACGAACTTGTTCTGCTTTTGCCCATAGAGAGCGTCCCTACAGGATGAACGCTACAGGACCTGAACTTTGAGCCATCCTTCTTGTTTTGGACTCAATTGAGCTTGTTTTTGCATTTAACATGCCTTTCCTTTCAGGTTGTATTATGGACTCAATAGTGAAATCCCCAAAGTGAATTTCAGACGGGGAGTGTGCTATTTCTATTTCTCTTAGTTAAAACTGTTATTTAATGTTTTTCATGCCTGTCTCTGCTGCCATCTACTGGTCAGACTTTTCAGCTCCTCTGTTTCTTTTGCCCAGCCCATGGGAGTGTCTGATGACCCTCTTGCATCACTTCCGGGGATGTTCATTCCAGCCAGAGCTTTTGTGAGAGCAAGATCCCTTATAGGAGCTACTAGAAGCAAAGTCTTCTGACCACGGAGTAGCTACAGAGGCAAGCATCACTGGAAGATTTCAATGCCAGGATTACTGCACTCTGCATGTCCTAACCTTTGGAGAAAATAAACCACCATTGTTTCATCTCAGTTTGTGCATGTTTCACTCTGGAGTGCTCAAGGTCCTGTCTGCCCCACCTATAGGAAAAACGAAGGTAAGACTCTCACAACCTCTCACAGCTACGCACCTTCCATCGCCTTTAAGTGGGGACAGAACAAGGACGACACTGGTCCCATAAGCCGAGGCCATCTATACAGGTCCGGTACCCATGCCTCATCCCGTTGAGTTTGTTTAAGCTGCTATTAAGTAGAATGGACAAGTAGTGGGAAGAGAACAAGGAAATTATACATACATAATTATACATAGTACCAAGTACTATGTCAGAATAGGGAGGATAACTGACAAAAAAACTAGGCAGCATCCGTTAGACCCATATTGGAAGACTTAGGTGAAGAGAAGAAGAGTATCTCCCACCTAGAGTGAGAGGATGTGAGTTGTCATGTCTGTCATGAAGGTGTTAAGGACAAGCAAAGCGAGTATGGTTAAGAAAACCCTGTTGTAGCGTGGATTCTAGTAGTTGCTTCTGAGCCCGAACACGGGAAGGTGGACCGTGTCCTCGGAAACCAAGTGGCCAGGTGCTGCCCTCCTACATGTATATTAAAAAGTAAGTATTTATTTACTGTGCTTTGTGAAAAATAATGTGATAGTGAGAATACTCTTTTAAGGTCAAAATTGGATGTGTAACTAAAGAGATAAACATTAGAACAATTAGAACAATCAATCTTTTTTTATGCTTTATGAAGTAGGCACATAGCAGATCATAGCTACCTGAATGTGTATTGTACAGTTATTTTTTTTTTATATACAGCATGTATGTAAGCGAACCCAAAATAAGTCTAAAGCGGGCTTTACACGCAACGACATCGCTAACGAGATCAAAATTACTCACCTAATCGTTGATCGTTGACCAGTCATCCTAATCCCGATTATCATTGCTGTTGCAGGATGCAGGTTGTTCGTCGTTCCTGCGGCAGCACACATCGCTATGTGTAATACCGCAGGAATGCGGAACATCACCGTACCTGCGGCCGCCCGCAATGAGGAAGGAAGAAGGTGGGTGGGATGTTCCGCCCACTCATCTCCGCCCCTCCGCTTCTATTGGGCGGCTGCTTAGTGAAGTTGAACGATCCACCCCCTTAGAAAGGAGTCGGTTCACTTGCCACAGCGACGTCGCTAAGCAGGTACGGTATGTGGGACGGGTCCTAGCAATAGTGTGCGCCACGGGCAGCGATTTGCCCGTGACGCACAACCGACGGGGCAGGTGCTTTCACCAGCGACATCGCATCGTAAGGGACCGAAACTTATGTGTTATAAAATGGTGTTAGTAAGGACTAGGGGGGCTGTAAAAGAAAGAAAATAAGGAATAAAGCAGGACAGTTACACTTACCGATCCTTCTCACGGCTGTAACACTGCTTCTGGGTGCAATTAGCTCTCATGCGTGCACACTGCTAACCTCTCATACCATCATTTCTGGTGTCTGTAATTTGTTGCAGCCCTTATATTGGTGTAAAAGTAAATAAATTAAAAAAATGACATCGGTCTCCCATATATTGATACCCAGTGCAGATAAATCAGATGGCTGCAGTCCCCAGTCATGTGTGTTATATTGGCTGAGTATCAAAATACAAGGTACCCCATGAGGCTTTTAAATAATTTTAAAAAAATTACGTGCGGTCTCTTCCCAATTTTGATAACCAGCCAAGATAAAGCCAACAGCTAGGGTCTGGTATTCTCAGCCTGGGGAGGCCCATTGTTCTTGGGGCTCCCCAGCCTAGAAATAAACACAAAACATAGAGAAAAATTATTTACAAAAAAACCCAAAACACCCTTTCTCCAATTTATTATCCCCCAAAACACCCAGGTCCGATGCAATCCACACCAAGACATCATACAAAGATCCTGGTTTTGCTACATACTAAAGTTGCAGTGTGTGGTCACATTGGAGAACATTTAAAAGCTAAAACATGAAAACATTGAATGCTGAAAATTCAACAAAGTTGCAAAAATATGTACAGCAGCACTCTGATAAGCTAAAATATGAATATGTAAACATTGAATATAGGAATTTTTGAACTGCATTACTGCTATTGGAAAAAAAGGGAATACTTGGTTTACAAATTGGCTGATTTGTGTAAGGCCCCCTTCACACATCCGTGAAAAACACGCACGTGTGTTATGTTCCGTTTTTCAGGTTCGTGTTCCGTTTTTATGTCCGTTTTTATGGTACGTGTGGCATCCGTGTGAAGGGCGTATGCTAGCCGTGTGTGCATGTGGAATGTCCGTGTGTGCGTGAGATACGTAAGTGACATGTCCATGTGTTGCCCGTGTGAAATGTTCCATGTGTGATGCACAATGTCGTTGATACATACCCGCTGACGGCAGACAGAGTTGCGCGATGAGAATGAACTCAGGTGAACTGTACCCGACTTCATTGTCATACCACGGCTCTGTCTGTATGTGGTGTCCTGATTAGCGGTCACCCGTGGACTCACCGGTGACCGCTAATCCCCTGAGTGACTGAAGTGAGCATCGCGATTAGCGCTGCCGTCACTCAGGCTACCCGCGGCTAGCTGAAGCCTCCACCTTCATCGCTGTCACTCGGGCGACTCGCTGTCACAGTTGGAGGATCCACCGGTGGCTGCGAGTGACCTGAGTGACGTTATCGCTGTTCGCGCGGCTCACCTCAGTTGCTGTATGGAGCTGGCAGGAGCAGCGGTGTTCTTCTGCAGCTCCTGTCACCTTCATGTAGAAGAGCTGGAAGTGACGTGGGACCTCCGTGGATTACGCCGGACATGGATGGGTTTTTTTGGGGCTTAATAAAGTGGTGAACGAGGGTATTTGTTAGTGTTTATTATTGCAAATAAAAGATTTTTTCACTGTGTGTTTTTATTAACTTTAAATTACAGGTTAATCATTGGGGGTGTCTCATAGATGCCTGCAATGATTAGTCTAGGACTTAGTGGCAGCTATGGGTTGCTGCCATTAACTCCTTATTACCCCGATTGCCAACGCACCAGGGCAAATCAGGAAGAGCCGGGTAGAGTCCCAGAACTGTCGCATCTAATGGATGCGGCAATTCTGGGTGGCTGTTGGCTGATATTGTTAGGCTGGGGGGCTCCCCATAATGTGGGGCTCCCCATCCTGAGAATACCAGCCTTCAGCCGTATGGCTTTAACTTGAGTGAGAGAAACTCTGGCACACTGAATGAAAAATAAGCGAATAGAAATTGTTTTGATGCTTCAAATGTATATTTATTTGTGCAAGGATCAAAAAAATTTTTTGCAAAAATTTCATCCAACGTTTCGACCACGTGTTTTACGGTCTTTGTCAAGGATGGAATTTATCTAAGATAAAAAAATCACATGATCAACATATATTTTGTACAATAACATAAAAAATGATCTTACAAAGCAAAAAACGTGCATAACTGATCATATAAGTCATATTGTCACCGAGACTTTTTTGCAAAGAAATATACATTCATGAAATATATGACAACATGATAAACGTCTGGGTACAATCAAATAGCCTAAAGAAAAATTTAGGATTATACACGATATATTGAGCATAAAGTTGCAGACAAACACCCACCTAAATGCAAGATGAGTAGGATGAGTGATATTTGACAATTATTCGTCACAATGAATCAATGAATAGATATGCTTGAGATCCTGTACAAATAGCGAGAGTATTATATTAAACGACATACAGATAAGAATCTGTTCTGAGAAACAAACTAAAGAAAATGACTATAGTGCGCACACAGAATATCTACCTTATGCATCAAAAAAATTGATAGGTAGTTGATAATGAAATCCGCTTTCATAAATGAGGCACCATGTAAGTCTGAATGAAGATATGCAGGATATTCTAGATGAATATACATATGAGCATTAGTGTAATATATGTGTCATACGTAAATGTAAAACACTGCGCACTGTAACCAATATACTTTAGGAATTTTCTGATATATATGATCAGACAGAGTATAGGAAACATAAAGCATAAGACTACCTTGTACACTTTGTCCTAAAGGACGCAATGGAAAGAATTAGTAGTTCTATAAAGGATATTCTCCTTTTTCTGTAGGAAATAAATAAGTCCATATTAGAGACATCATGAGAATCAGCATGACGGGGAATAAATTCTCAATATGTCAACATCAATACAAGGCACATATAGCAATGAATGAAAAGAACATTGTATGAGAATTACCTTAGTCTGGTATAAATAGGTAAGCAACCAGAATAATTGGGGATATAAGAGAAACACGTCTCTGAAAGGCTATGCAGAAAACCTGCTAAATACATGACAAGTATTAGGCAGCTCATTTAGCCAAAATTGGTCATATGAAAAGTGCTCAATAAAGCACATACCTTAAAAGATACTTATGAGTAAATGGAAGGACAGCCAAGCTGTGGTGGTATAGGTCTATAAAGAAACGGAACATGGGGGTAAGTGATAATCTATGCTGGGTAAAGGTTTGTGTGACTCAGCCTCTTTATTACATACCTTGTCTGTGGTGGTCCAGGGTGGGGGCCCTCAGGAGAGTGTGCAGGGTGAATAGGGGGAGGGCGCTATTTATGCTGAAAGTGCTGCGTCCACTTCCTGCTCGGTGGAACGCAGTGTGCTGGCCGGTGGAGCGCACGCCGTGCATGCGCAGTGCATCAAACGCACCACGCAGGCGCCGGGCACGGAGCACAGGCCAGTGGGTGGGAGGATTTGTGTCAGCTGCATCCACCTCCATTTCCTGTGAGGTGGAACGGCAGCGTGCTGGCCGGTGGAGCGCACGCTGCGCACGCGCAGTGTGATAAACACACCGCGCAGGCGCAGGGCATGGAGCACCAGTCAGTGTGTGAGGAACAGTGATTACATGGAGGTGTGTTGTGTCCACCCCTATTTTGCAAGGGGTGGATACGTGTCTGCTGGACGGGGTAGCGCACGCCACGCCCGCGCAGCCCAATGCCTTGAACCGCGTAGGCGCCGGGCACGGAACACTGGCCAGAGTGTGGGAGGGAACAAGGGGAGGTCTTACAGGAAACCATGTGTTTGAGGTGTCATTTGTAAACTACAGAGGCATAGTGTGCTGGCCCATGGATTGCGCACCACGCATGCGCAGCACAATTTATTGTGCAGCATACTTGCAGGGCACGGAACATCAGTCAGTGTTGAGGAACAATACATGGACATTACAAATACAGTGAAAACCACTTGAAAGCGGTATACTAGACCTATCGACGTGCAATACATATAGTGCCAGGTGGTGTTCTTGTCAGGTGAAGTGATAGTTTCAAGTCATGGGTGATTGGTATCTCGGGAGACAAGAGGAGCCTAAAAAAGAAAAATTAGTTAGGGTACCTTCACACTTAGCGATGCAGCAGCGATCCGACCAGCGATCTGACCTGGTCAGGATCGCTGCTGCATCGCTACATGGTCGCTGGTGAGCTGTCAAACAGGCAGATCTCACCAGCGACCAGTGAACAGCCCCCAGCCAGCAGCGACGTGCAAGCGACGCTGCGCTTGCACGGAGCCGCCGTCTGGAAGCTGCGGAGACTGGTAACTAAGGTAAACATCGGGTATGGTTACCCGATGTTTACATTAGTTACCAGTGTGAGCAGGGAGCAGGGAGCCGCGCACACTGAGCGCTGGCTCCTTGCTCTCCTAGCTACAGTACACATCGGGTTAATTAACCCGATGTGTAATGCAGCTACATGTGCAGAGAGCAGGGAGCCGCGCACACTGCTTAGCGCTGGCTCCTTGCTCTCCTAGCTGCTGTACACATCGGGTTAATTAACCCGATGTGTACAGCAGCTACATGTGCAGAGAGCCGGAGCCGGCACTGGCAGCGTGAGAGCTGCAGAGGCTGGTAACTAAGGTAAATATCGGGTAACCACCTTGGTTACCCGATGTTTATCTTGGATACAGCTTACCTCAGCTGTCAGACGCCGGCTCCTGCTCCCTGCTCGCTTCATTTGTCGCTCTCTTGCTGTCACACACAGCGATCTGTGTGTCACAGCAGGAGAGCGGCTTTGAAGAAAACGAACCAGGGCTGTGTGTAACGAGCAGCGATCTCGCAGCAGGGGCCAGATCGCTGCTCAGTGTCACACACAGCGAGATCGCTAATGAGGTCACTGCTGCGTCACAAAAAGCGTGACTCAGCAGCGATCTCGGCAGCGAGCTCGCTGTGTGTGAAGCACCCCTTAGTATAAATAGAGTAATTATGTTAAAGACATTCATTGCTAGTCCATCTACTGGAGTTTTACAATGGTTAATAGTAATGATTACCTTGATAGCAAAAAAAGGAGAAGAAGGGGAAACAGAGTGTCATCAAAATCAATCAAAACCTTGGACATAATAGGATGACCTTTGACAAAAACGGAGCCCCACAGCAAATCCACTAAGAATCATATATGTACATCATATTCCCTATTGAGTCCTCTAGGTTCTAGTGTGTTCAAAGTGAATATCCAAAAGGATTCTCTTTCTTTGAGAATGCGTATCCTATTACCACCCCTACGTGAGGGGGGCACGTGATCAATTACCTGATATCTAAGCTGAGCGACAGTGTGGCCGTGTGTTATAAAATGGTACGGAATGGGCAGTAGGGTTTGTTTACACCTTATTGTGGACTTATGCTTACTGATGCGGTCCCGGATATGCTGGGTGGTTTCCCCAACATATCCGAGACCGCATGGACACTTAATCAGGTAAATGACAAACGTGGATTCGCATGTGAAAAACTCATGTATTGCAAAAAAGTCTCGGTGACAATATTATTATTATTATTATTATTTATTTATAGAGCACCATTAATTCCATGGTGCTGTACATGAGAAGGGGGTTACATACAAAATACATATACAAGTTACAGTAGACAGACTAGTACAGAGGGAAGAGGGCCCTACCCTTGCGGGCTTACATTCTATAGGATTATGGGGAGGAGACAATAGGTGGGGTGTAGGTCAGACGGCAGCTCCGCATGGTGGTCGGGCGACAGCTACGCACGGTGGTCGGGCGGCAGCGAGTTCATTGTAGATTGTAGGCATTTCTGAACAGATGCGTTTTCAGGTTCTGTTTGACAATATGACTTATATGATCAGTTATGCACGTTTTTTGTTTTGTAAGATCATTTTTTATGTTATTGTACAAAATATATGTTGATCATGTGATTTTTTATCTTAGATAAATTCCATCCTTGACAAAGACCGTAAAACAAGCGGTCGAAACTTTGGATGAAATTTTTGCAAAAAATTTTTTTTAGATCCTTGCACAAATAAATATACATTTGAAGCATCAAAACAATTTCTATTCTCTTATTTTTCATTCAGTGTGCCAGAGTTTCTCTCACTTATTGTATGCTTTTTTTCTCTGAGCACCTACTGTTCACACAGTGAGCCAGGTATAACTATTACGTATGGCTTTATCTTGGCTGGTATAAAAATGGGGGGGACCGCACGCCGTTTTTTTTAATTATTTAATTATTTATTTTACTGCACAGTATAGACCCGCCCACCGGCTGCTGTGATTAGTTGCACTGAGACAGCTGTCACTCAACATGGGGGCGTGTCTTACTGCAACCAATCATAGGCGCCGGTGGGCGAGGAAAGCAGGGAATACTAGATTGATTAATGAGCGGCCAGCTTTTTCAAAATAGTAAAAGCCACTGGAGTTTTTTTAACAGCTGTGCAGTGCCGCGCCGGTGATCGGGGAACGGTGAGTATGAGAGAGGGGGGAGACTGACCGACAGACTGAGAGAGGGACAGACAAGACAGAGAGACCAACCGACAGACAGAGAGAGTGACCGACCGACGGACTGAGGGAAATTGACTGACATACACAGAAAAAAAAATGACCGCCATCGCTAGAAAAAAGCACAAAACGTACACGGAGCATACGGAGATGCATCCGTGTCACGTACGTGTGCTCACAAACCCATAGACTTTCATTGGGTGCGTGTGTGTGTGTTCCGTGCAGAAAACAGACATGCATCCGTGCAAAACGGATACACATACGTTTCACGCTCATGGACACGCGCACCATTCAGAATAACGCACTTGTAACTACAAACATTAAATAATATTGGAGCACGTGTGTCCGTGTCTCCGGTACATACGGAAACGGACCAAACACGCACGTGTTTCATGCACGTGTGAAGGGGGCCTAAGCCTGACAGCCAATGAGATGGTGTACCTCGCTTTGTCGGGACCCTATCCTAATACACATCTATGCGGGTTAAAAGACCTACAAGTAATGGGCAGAGGTTTGTCTTCACCTGGGGTTCATATTGCCTCCTTATTGTTTTGACCTCTTGTTTGTATAACGTATTTAATGTTTTATATGGATTACAATAAATATAGTTAAATTTTTTATTGATTTTTTTCTGGTGGTTGTCTTTAATTGCTCCTGCCATACATGTCGTTGTGCAACTTCAGTATGTAGCGGAGCTGGAATTGACAAATCACAGCTGTTATCAACCCCTTATTTTACTCCAATTGCTATCGCACCAGGGCAATCGGGATAAGCCGGGTAAAGTACTGGAACTATCGCATCTAATGGATGCAACAATTCTGGGTGACTGCAGGCTGCTATTTTTAGGCTGGGGGCAAATAACCATGGGTCTCTTAAGCTTGAGATTACTAGCCCCCAGCTGTCTGCGTTATCTTGGTTGAGTATCAGAACTGTGGGGAACACACACTTTTTTAGAAAATTATATATTCAAATAATTTTAAAAAAGGTGTATGAGGTCCATATTTTGATACACAGCCAAGATAACGCACACAGCTGGAAGCTGGAGTCTGTAGCCATTTGCTTTATCAGCGCTGGGTATCAATATACGGTGGACCCTACGTCATTTTTTTAAATTCATTTATTTATTTTACACTCTATTACAGGACCCAGACAGCCTCTGTGAGGGCAACCAATCAGAGATGCTGTCACGTCGGCAGTCTAAATAACACCAAAGGATGATATAGAAAGTGTATTAAACACTAATTACACCACTAAACCCTTTAAAAACAATAACTTTATTATAAACTATAAACTCACACACCAATTACTAGTGTATATATAAAAACATATTATGATTGCACATAAAATGGAGGAGCCCAGGGCAAATTCCCTAGTGTCTCCCTTCATGTCCGCGAAGGTTGGCACCTTAATGAAACGATAAGGCGCCCCTGCTCGATGGCGACTGACCCTCCAAAGAACTTGTACTAAGCTTATTCGTGCTGTAATCCTTAATGACGGGCATATAAATATACACAGTAAGAGGCCTTGCCTGTAGATGCCCTCTTAATTTTAAATGTACCACCCCAGATACAGCATAAATATATCAAATAAATGGGCCTGAAGTTATGCAATTGCCCCTATGAGGATCAGGGGTGAGGTAAGAAAGAGGACCATCAATGCAGCCACATATCAATTAGCAGTGCCCAGATGTTACTGGACACCAATGACACCACATTACGTACAATACAATTCAAAGAAGCAAAGGGTGAAATTACTGAATCTGTCAACAGTGTGCTTAAAATTATTACCAAGCCACAAAAAATAATGGGGATTGCTTAATGGCTGATACTTAGCTCAAGTGTCGTAGCCCGACGCGTTTCCCCCCTGAGAGGCCACCCAGGGGTTCATCAGGTGCAGCCCTCAATGAGGGCTGATACATATGGCAGATATATGGATAATGCAAACTGGCACATTGTTAGACTGACTGCAGCTAATCACAGACACTGTCACAGACAGTGGGCAGGGGAAGCAGTGAATATGCATGATATGTAATGAGCACATCCAGAAGCAGTGTGACAGGTATGCACATGGAATCTGGTATGTTTTGCTTTAACCATTTTGCTTTCTTTTTTTAATTATCCGGGTGACCGAAGTCAAACAGGAACTGGACATTCAGGTCAAAGTCTATGTTCGGGATCGGGACTTTTCAGTTTGGGTTCTCTCATCTAATTAGGAATAATAGGTGCTGTAGGACCTACAACCATAAGTAAGGAGCAGTGGGGTCATCATACTGCACATAGAGTCTGTCAGTGACATCCTATGGGGGTTGGAGGGACATCATATAGTTTATAGTGGACTCTGGAGCCACTGTAAAGATAAAGGTAGAGATATTAAAACCCTCTATTAAGACTTCTGAAAATCTTGATTCAACATGTGTTTTAATGTAATGAATTTACTTGCTTTATATTTGGTTTTATATATCTGTGTTACAGCATTTAGTTAGCCTAGTACTGACATGGTTAAATAGTAGGGGTCAGCCAAGATTGGAAAGACTTAAGTGGACATGAGGAATTTAGTTCTTGTGTTTAGTCAGTAGGAGCTGTAGAGAAGCTAAAGGGCCTTAACTGTCCTTATCCCAGAGGTACTTCTGAAGGTGAAGAGGCCTGGACTGCCAGAATAGCCCTGACTCCTGATCAGCCTTAGGTCTAAGATTCCCTCATCCCCAAACCAGTAGAGGGCCGAGACTGGAGTGGTAAATCCCACACAGAAAGACAGACTGGGGAAACCCAAACTCACAGCAATCACTCACAAAGGTATAGACAAAGGAAGAAATAAAGAAAAGGAAGGAAATAAACAAACAATAAGAGTACTTCCACAACACACCAGAATAGCACACATCAGTTCACCAGAAGCTTGATAACCATGCACATGGACTGTAATAGCAAAAGCTATTATCGGCATGGAGAAAAAGATTACATCATCTTTTAATGGACAGAGGTGATAGGTCTCTAGAAACTCATGTCCCTACAGGTCGATGCCCGGCTCTAAGTGAACAACTCAAAAGCAGCAGGTCATGTGTCAGACTGTCCAGTGTGAACAAGAAGAAAAATAAGAAAATCTGGCATCCGTAGTGCATTCAATCCAAGGAAGGGGGAGAGGGGAGGAAAAAAATCCAGCACCGAAGTAAAAAAAAAATATATTCCGATTTATTTCAACAATTAAAACATGGATACATGTGCAGTTATGCCTTACGCATTTCGG
Source organism: Anomaloglossus baeobatrachus (assembly GCF_048569485.1). NCBI lineage: Eukaryota > Metazoa > Chordata > Amphibia > Anura > Aromobatidae > Anomaloglossus > Anomaloglossus baeobatrachus. The sequence continues at coordinate 442,343,067 of NC_134355.1, forward strand.
AGAGACAAAAAAGCTCCTTTTTCATAGGCAACATAGGCATGTTCCCTATGAATAAGGAGCTTTTTTCGTCTCTCCGAAACATGTAAGGCATAACTGCACATGTATCCATGTTTTAATTGTTGAAATAAATAGGATTTTTTTTTTACTTTGGTGCTGGATTTTTTCCTCCCCTCCCCCCCTTCCTTGGATTGAATTTGCACCTGTGGATGGCAAACAATTGGATTCCAGCACTGAACTAGGAGCTGCTGAGCAACATATGGAGTGGTGAGCTGAACAATTACTTTATATCGTAATTAATACAGCAGTTAGCAATAACAAGCCAAGCTGAGGGAGGTGTAACTCTCCTAGGCAGCTAAAAGAAGTGCGCAACATGGCACCGTTTTAACTAGTTATGGAGGATTAGAGAATTCCTATTCTAGACAGAATGGGTCTCATGATACCATTGTAGTGGTGGATAGTGAATGTAAAGACTAGTGCAACAGAGGTTTGAGTGTGACTCCAATTTACTGTAACATTGAAATACACAAGAGAATATGTATGATAGTAAAGAAACGTACGATAGGCCTAAATTCAGTAACTGGATTCATATGTTGTATAGGTCCCCGACAGCCAGGATACTAGTCAATGGTGCTATGTCTACACCCTTCTCATTGAACCGGGGCACAAGACAGGGATACCCTCTGTCTCCAGCATTGTTTGCACTAGTTATTGAAGCTTTGGCAATTAGAATCCGCTCTCATCCACAGATCACTGGAATCACTATAGCCGACCGCACAGATCAAATAGGATTGTATGCGGATGACATGGTTGTCTTCTTAGATCGAGTGCAAGAGACTCTACCGGTGGTTATAGACACTATAGACAAATTTGGGGAGTTTTCGGGACTACGCATCAACTGGGATAAGTCTGCTTTGATGCCATTAATGAACGGGTCTGGAATTTCAATGGAGGGTAGGTCACCTTTGCAAGTGGTAACTAGCTTTAAATACCTGGGAATACACATACAGAAAGACCATACACTAGACCTGCAGACGAGTATAACACCACTTCTGGAGCACGTTAAACTTAATTATAACTTGTGGAGCAAGCTATCCCTGTCAGTCGTTGGCAGAATAAATTTAATCAAAATGATATTACTTCCAAAGCTTAGTTATACACTACAACATAGTGCAGTATCAGTACCCAAATCCTTCTTCTCAATGTTGAACTCGCTTACTACCTCTTTCATATGGGGGAAATCCAGACCCAAACTTCGGTTATCAATTTTACAGAGATCCAAAAGACTGGGAGGGATGGCTTTACCGGAGTTCTTCCTCTACTACCTCGCGGGACAGCTTAGGGCACTAGAGACTTGGATGCCTGGATGTCAGCTGCCAAACTCTGAGAGTCACTTGGCACACGCGGCTGGGACTGATTGTTTAGTGGGTTTTCTGGAATCAGATGGACTGAGAACACCACGGCAATTACCCCTCCTCAGGTTGGCAAGATTAGTCTGGTGACAAGCCAAGAGGGTGGTACACTTCGAAGGGGTGGTGGCGGAACTCCCATTATGGGGGAATAGCCACTTCAATACTCTGAGAGATCACCCCTCGGCGCAATTCTGGGCCACTCACAGCGTCAGTGCATTAGGTGATCTTTTTGTCCCGGGAACCACAACCTTCAAGTCCTTTGAACAAGTCCAGATTGAATATAATGTTCCAAGATCACAGTTTTTTAGATACCTGCAGATTCGCACAGCGATTCAATCCCACATACAGAAAATTGGAGTGAGGAAATTGATATCATCACTTCCTATGATAGGTATTCTAAAATCACAAGGACCTCGAGGCCTCATCTCAGCTATATATACTTACCTGTTGTCGGTGGGGGTGGAGTCGGACCCCTTGCCAGCCCAGGATAGATGGAAATCTCTAATTCCCTCTCTACAGGGAGAGGAATGGGAAGAGATATTGGAATCTCCGACTGCGGTATCCCCATCAGTTAATAATAAGTTGATTCAATGCTACAGACTGCCAGGACCCAAACACCACTTTTTCCCCCCCTAGAAAGACACCACACAGTTCTTTATAAATTAAATTACTTTTATTTTTCACTTATGGAAAGGCATAGGGAAAAAACACTCTCATCTTTTACTTTGGCATAAATTATGGTTGCAGCTTTCAAATTAGGCATTACCAGCCAACACCATGGGGTTTTGGGAAATTTTCCGCCACCGGCCGTCCGGTGCGGGTATTTCACCACCACTTTTCCTACCCCTTCCGCCAAGGAGCAGCACAGCGCTAGCAAGCTGCGACCCCCCCAAAAACCACAGTACCTGAGCCATCTCCTCACACATTGCCACTATTAATCCATCCGAAAACCGCATCATGGAAAATGCACCCGCTCCCTCATAAAGACAGCAAAGTTAATACCTTCCCGCTGGCGGTACCACACCAATTTTTTTTTTTTTTTAAATATATATATTTTACACAATCAACTTAGGTAGGCACTGGTTGCCCGTGCACCAAAGACAGCCCCGTAACACATCCTTCCTTGGATACGTTCCAGTATGAGCTGAAAATCACCTCTGCCTTGCCCATCTTAAATTAGGAAAATAACAGGAAAAGTTGAACCATCTCTGACCGCATGAGAGTACGAGGCGAAGTGCAGCTAGGTTGCAGGAGACCAAATCTGTGACATCTACTTGTGTCGCCAAGTCAACTGTGAAGGGCGGCTCCACAATCCTGAAAACCTCAGGTCGCACACTCAGCTCAACCAGCTCCCGGCAGCTTCTCCAATCACTTCCAGGCCAATGGAAACCACGAACCAACCACCAGAGCGAGGATCACCTTTTCCCGCTGCCCGAAAAGTATGGGCATGACCTAATCTTGAAACCTAGGCCGACTTACATCTGAAAAGGAAAACATCGTCAGAAAGGAAAATCTCTCGAAACCATCAAAATTCTCTTAAACAGCAGACCCCCTTTTCCTTGGGGTTGATTTGGCAAAAACTCCCGTTTTTGTTTTTTTTTTTTTTTTTTTTTCTTTTTATTAATACACAAATCTGAAACGTATGTAATGTTACGCTAACCTATATGACAGTCAGTAGCCTCTTGCCCTTCTACTAGTGACGGTTTATAAAACAAACTCGGTACGGACGCTCCTCAAAATGCATTTGCGTTGCCAACCCCATCCCATTGAAACCACGCTCATACACACTTGCCCCAAAGCTTCAGCAGCACCCCAGTTCTGGGGGGGGGGAAGGGAGGGGTGTTTACATCCCAAGTACTGCAACTAACGCACCCACAATAACAACCATCACCAAGTTACCGCCATGAAATTGCCCGCCAAATATGGGAAAAAATCTTCATGGTTAAAAAATTCTCCCCGCCATCCCTGTTCATCTGAGGGCTATCACTAACACCTTAGGCATACCAACCAGAGGTGGGGAAAAAGATCCCAAAACTGTGAGGAAAGACAGGCTTCGCTAGATAGACCTAGGCCTTTCTTCAGCCTGTGTGACTAAGCTTTAAGATCAAAACCACAATGTACGTAACCACCCAGCCCGGTACCTTATAAGATCAACAAAAGGCCAGGAGTATTAGGCCTCCTGACATCCACCCACCTGTCGCTAAACCACTACCCATTTCATACCGTGGGTCCCACCAGGCCTTGTTCACGCCGGTCCGGTTCCGCAACTGAAAAAATTTCAGGGCAAAAACCCCCATACCAGTTTGCTCATAACAGGAAAAATTGGTACCCATTGGTGAAGTAGAATCACTAAATACTGCCGGTTATACATTAGCAAGGGATCGCTTGAAAAACATCATGCTTTTCACCCGCCTGGTAAACCCCACTCGCTGCATACCCTACTATAGGCCCATCATGTCTGTGTTTTAACGAAAGGCCGGGTCATCGGCCTCCTTTCGATGGGAGTACCATTACGAATTTAAAGAATCAAAAACCCTTTGGACCTGCCAGCGGACGGAGTTAAGGAGGATACCTGGAATTGGAAAATCAATAGGGAGTAAACCATACTATCACGACAACTGGATACCTGGTATGACTTTAACCTTTCGTTAACTTATGCGCATTCTAAAAACCGAAAAGCCTAAACAGCCCACTACTGAAAAGGAAAGTTGTAAACAGGTGGTTAGACAGTTTTTTTTTTTTAAACGTTGTGTTGAAAACAAACCCAAACAGCCAGACCTGCTGCTGTTAAATACACCCCCTATCGATTCAACCGTTACTGCTCTTGAAGCGAATGTAGCCGTTGAAGCTTAAATAAAATTCAGCTACCAATCAGTTCCTCCTTTTCAGGTGCCTGATTCCATGTAGCGGAAAATAAAATTTAAACTTACCGCACCTAGGGTTGGACCAATATACCGATACCGGGTAACATGACCCTGCCGCTTAGACCTACACCAGAAAGCCTAGGAAAGGCGCCTTGTAAACAATGACAGCAATAGAAATGACCTTAACCGCAAAGTTGAAGTTCATACCTAAGGGGCCGAAAGATAAACCTCCATACGATGGGTAATAGCCGATAAACGCTATTTCCATGCGGCAAAACCTTCCAAAACAAAAGTCAAACCCAAAGGGAGGGGCTTTTCCATAATTTTTTTTTTTTTTTATATTCACAATAGGTGCTTCAAATAATGAAGCTACTTGACACCCTCTACAGTCTAGTATTAGAATGATTGCTGTCTACTAACACATGGAAAAACACTGGTCTGTTGTGCACACCTGAGACCTAAACTAAAATTGTGTATTTTTTTTTTTTGAGGCTATTTATGTGGACATAATTGCTCAGGAAATATTAGCGGGCATAATTATGCACTTGCAGAAAATTGACAATTTTCGCATCTCACATGATCATTTTCGTCTGTTGAACTGAAACGCCAACAAACACGAAAATGCACAGAAATACACTTTGCTATTACCATAAAGTTATCAGGGACGAACATAGCTTACGCCTTGTTAACTACAGCCCTAAGTTAGAGTGTATACCAAGAAGAGTTGATATCCTGTGCGCCCAAAGTAATGTAACCCACCCACAAATCACCTGACAGGCCACATCTAAAACCTGGGATCCAGTTCTGCTCAACTTTTTTTTTTTTTTTTATATAAGGCGGCGGGTAGACATTCTGAGATTGGTCGGTTCAAGGAGGCAACTATATTATTGCAAGGAATGGAGGAGGGGATCTCATTTTTATGCATAAATCGTGTGTGGTCATCTTCAAGGACTGGAACATTACTTCCTCCTACCGCAGCTAAATGAGAAGGGTTCTTTACAGCAAAAGCAATCAGCCTGCGGAATGCCGACCACAAGGGGCAGCAATGGCAGCCACCATAACGCCTATTAAGGCGGGTGTATGATTTCCTCAGTACACCTATAGTGTCGGTCATAATACTTAATTACAGAATGTTGAATAGGGCGGAAAACCTGCTGCCTGGTGACATCACGTGACCCCCCCAGGATGCTTATTCCACCCCGCAGTCCCACGTAATGGTGCTTGCCAGATTGTGCAGAATAAAATGGGGGCGGCCGGACTCCAGATGTTCCTGCCCAATTCCCACAGCACTCCGCTGTCCAGGCCAATGTACACTCAGATGCTCATCATCCCGCCGCGGGACAGCACCAGGGGTTAATTCTGAAGAAAAAAGGGGGGGTTTAAATCTCCATGTGACTCATGACGCCCGGGGCCCCAACGCCCGCGCATAGAGTGACAGAGTCCGATCCAAGCCGCTACCCACAGAAGGGGAGGTTTTATCCTAATGTGTCATGCCGACCCCTAAAGAGGAGGGGGGGGTGAAAAACACTGGCACTAATGGAAGGGAGCATTTTTATTATAATTTATTTATTTAATTTATTTATTTATTTATTTATTTTATTTAACATTTATTTATTTAATTTATTTATTCTTTATTTATAATTTATTTATTTATTTTTATAATTTATTTATTTAAATTTTTTTAAAACTTGTCTGGGGATACCAATAAGGGATGTGGATTCTGCTGACTTCTGCAGTCAGCACATACCAATGCAGCACCTCCAATACGAGCTGCATCAGAGGCTGTGATTTATTTATTATTTTTTTTTTGTATAATTTATTTCTTCATGACAGGGCACCGGTGACAGGGCTTAACACAAAGCCAGCGGGTCCTCCGCTGCAGCGCTTCCACCTGCGCTGCATCAGGGACCGCGCCGGCTCACAGCCTGCACTCCCACCCACCGCTGGCAGAGGCAGGGCGGCGGGTGGGCGGTGCCTTAAGCAAAGAGCGCTTTCGCGCTCTTTACAAACTGAGGGGGGGGGGCTCCAGCTGACCGGTGGGCGGGTAGTTCACTCAGAACGCCGCTCGCCGGCACACCTAGCTGGAGCCTCAGCAGGGAGGAAGCCGCTCACAACTAACCGCGCTGTGAGTCGGACGCTTCCTTCCCTGCTGATGGGGGGTTTGTTTCAGATGGCAAGCACAGGCGGACCGGCGGGCGGGTCTCTCTCTGAAAACACCGCCCGCCGGCCATGTCACCTGTGCCTCAGCAGGGAGGAAGCCGCTCACAGCTAACCGCGCTGTGAGTCGGACACTTCCTTCCCTGCTGATGGGGGGTTTGTTTCAGATGGCCAGCACAGGCTGACCGGCGGGCGGGTCTCTCCCTGCAAACACCGCTCGCCGGCCATATCACCTGTGCCTCAGCAGGGAGGAAGCCGCTCACAGCTAACCGCGCTGTGAGTCGGACGCTTCCTTCCCTGCTGATGGGGGGTTTGTTTCAGATGGCCAGCACAGGCTGACCGGCGGGCGGGTCTTTCCCTGAAAACACCGCCCGCCGGCCATGTCACCTGTGCCTCAGCAGGGAGGAAGCCGCTCACAGCTAACAGCGCTGTGAGTCGGACGCTTCCTTCCCTGCTGATGGGGAATTTGTGTCAGATGGCGAGCACAGGTGGACCGGCGGGCGGGTATTACCCTGAAAACACCGCCCGCCGGCCATGTCACCTATGCCTCAGCAGTGAGGGAGCCGCTCACAGCTAAAGCGCCGTGGGCAAAACTCTTCCCTCCCTGCTGATAGCTCTCTTACCGCCCTCCGAAGCGGGTACACGCCACCGGCCGCCCAAACAGGTCTGGGTCCAGGATCAAAGAGACCGGAAGCTGGGCAGCGCAGTGACTTATATCCGATCAGATCATACCACAGGAGCCGGGGGGGGGTAGCTGGTGAGTCTTTCCAGGGGGAGAAACCACCTAAAATTAGCATAGGGGGCCCGCAGTCAGGTGGCAGCATCTCAAATTTGGCTGCAGTGCCCCTCATTGTCCACCAGGCATACCTTACTCCAACTCGATTATTTAGTATGGGCCGTTCTCGTACATCGGAGTGCCCGAGGTGTCATCTCTCAGGGGCAAATTTCATACATATGATCTGGAGCTGTCCCAATATATCTTCGTACTGGCGGGGAGTGACATCGATTGTGTCGATTCCTGTTTTGTGTGACCCTTTGATATGCCTGTTTGGGGTGGTGGAGGAAGATTCCTGGGATCATTACATGACAATATTCCTCAGAGAGGCATTGTTTCTGGCTAGGAAAGTAATAGCTCTGAGGAGGATGGGAGATTCGAATCCAACTGTGCGGTCCTGGGTTAAACTAGTCAATGCAAGCATAGTCTATGAGCGTGTGGTATATTATAATAGGGGGTGCCCGGGAAAATTTAACAAAATCTGGGGTTTGTGGAATTCTTCTCCAGACACACTTGCGGAGGTTTGAGGGAGATTATGCGAATAATGGTGGTTCCCGCTAGATGTTGGGATATGAAACACTGTCCAATAGTATATTGAGATATAATAATGCAATGTGGCTGTTGTTGTTCTTTCTTTCTTCCTTTTTCTCTTCCTTTTTCTATCTTGTTTTCAAAATATGGTCATGCTGATAGAGCTGTTCTTATGCTCAATATAAAATTAGATATATATGCAAATGATAAGAAGTTTGGATAATAATATTGTTCTATGTTAAGTGCTAAAGATATTATGGACTTTATATGACTGTTCATTGTTATATTTAAATATTACTTTCTATATACTGAGCTATCTTTATATGGCAAATGTCAGTTGTACCATGTTTGAAATTGTTAATAAAACGAAGTTAAAAAAAAAAAAGAAACGTACGAGAAGTATTGTGTCAGGTCTGCTATCGTCTGTTGAAGTGTTATTTAACGAAATTCAGTAAATAATATTTATTCATTTATAAAGCACTATTAAGTCCACAGCGCTTTACATACATTGGCAACACTGTCCCCATTGAGGCTCACATTCTAAATTCCCTATCAATATGTCTTTGAAGTGTGAGAGGAAATGAGAGTACCAAGAGGAAACCCACACAAACTCCTTGCAGATGATGTCCTTGGTGGGATTTGAAATCTGGACCCCAGAGCTGCAAGACTGCAGTGCTAACCACTGAGCCACCATGCCACCAAGTAAATATGTTTTATCTTTTTACAATGGATTCTGAGTTCACTGATTCAATATTTTCGGTGTCCCCATACCATCAATCCATTTGTGGCCTGAATAGGGGTGGTTGCCAAGCAGAAACCAGATCTCACACACACACACACACACACACACACACACACACACACTCTGGACACACACTCTGGGGTATCGTAACTGGATGCTTTGCCCTATCTTCTGATAGCAGCCGTGGCAGGGTACTGCACATTTGCCTCCTATTGATTTGCATGGGATGTGGATGTGCACTACCGTCATCAGTTCATGGGGAAGCTCCAGAACTGAGCATTTCCGGCTGCCTGCCGCCACCGTGCACAGCTGATCGATGGGGGTGCAGGGTGTTGTACCCCTGGTCGATCAGACTTTGATTGCCTATACTAAGGATAAGCCATAAGAGAGCTGTGGGTCATCACACTTTATATAGAAAGCTGTGGGAGCATCATACTATACATAGAGGAGCTGTTGCAACATTATATTCTATATAGAAACAAAAGAGAAAAGAGGTCTGGCATATAACTGAGCACACACTTATAAATGACAAAAAATCTTTATTTGTGAGAATACAAACGCTAACACCATTTAAAAACCACATGTAGTATCTTGTTGTTAATACCTTATAACTAGAAAGAGCGAACCTCTCATCTCAAGGTTCGGGTCGCCAAGTCCAACTGAGCAAGTGGTACGGTTGTCGAACCTTTATCGAACCGAACTTCAAACCTTTATTGAACCTTTCGGAACCTCATTGGATTCAATGGGAGGCCAAAGCACACCATTGGGGGGTCGAAAAGATTCCATAACAGCAAAAATATGTTTTACAGTGCAGCACCACTGTTTTGGCATAGCCATAGCTTCCTAGAATATTGACATAAGAAATATAGAGGTGGCCACTTTGTGAGTTGACACACTGCTGTTACACATCAGGTAATATAAAGCCGAACCACCTCTTCTCCTATTGCCACAGGAGGCAGAGATGAAGATACTCAATCACTGTAGCGTGTAGAGCAGCAAGAGTAAGATGGCAAAATGTGTATATAGGCAGTGGATCTTCTCTAATAATGCATATATAGGCAGCAGACTTTTTCTAATGTTACATGAGAAACCTAAAAAACAGAAGAGCCGATATAGAGGCTCTTCTATAATCAAATGAGCTTAGAATAATGAAGATAAAGCTCACACTTGAGCTGACACTGATATAGAAATTACTGTAAAGAACTAGTCAGAAACAGAACCCTCATCTGCTCTACCATTCCAGAGATTGCAGATTGAATATATACATCTACCACAAGTAGGTATATATGAGTTTGTGCTTGTTGTGTAAATTTCTTTCCAGCATTGATCTGAGGCATATCCAGTGCAGAACTTTGCATTAATGTTGAAAAACTCATAATGAAGGTGGTATTTAAAAATGAGGTTCCTGAAGTGGTAAAGGTACATATATTCTAGGGGAGGTTATTAGGGAGATATTACAGTATCTGGGGATAGCAGCTTTCCACTCTTTTTACCATTGACAGTGTAGTATGAAGGTGAAAAGTCTGAATGGGACACTCTAGTTAAAAATCCAGAGGGCAAAGGTGGAGACTGGAAAGTCATGAATGCTTGTTTTTTTTTTTGGTTTAGCACCTAGAATATGATTATATTTCCCACAGACACTTCAGATACAGCCCAATAACCTGACCAGCAAAGTACAAGCCTTATATAATTGACAAAATCTATAAACATAATTGCCAGTTGTGTCTCTAACCCTATTCCACCATTCCAGCATGCTCCACGGCACTGTCAGTAACGCAGGCGCAGTTCGAACTGCACGAACTGCGCGTGAGCAAGTAGCGGTGACGTTACCACTCTTCCCACACATGCAATGCATGTATACACTGATCACAGACACATACAAATATCTTCACACACACACACACACACACACACACCTGGATACTCACCTGTCTCTTGCGGTCCCCGACACTGAAGTCCCCAGTGCTGCTCCTGCTTCCAGCTGAATTTTCAGTAGGTATAATTAGCGGCAGTCAGGAGTGGGAGGCAGCAGAGCCGAAGAAAACACCGCTGAATAGAGGTACAGTGGAACCTCGCTTAACGAGTAACCCTCTTAACGAGAATTTCGCTAAACAAGCAAAGCTTTCTGTAAATTTGTAACTCGATTTACGAGAAAGCTTTGCTGTATGAGCGAAATCCTCACTGCACACACTTCTGGTTCCGTACATCCACCGTGCTCTGACCCGCACTTACAGTCCACACAAATACACACAAGCACGCACAAATACACACACATGTATGCACAAACACACACAAACACACACAGACGAACGCACATACAGTATTATGCTCACCTTACCTTCCGTTCCACCGCCAGCCTCATGGTTCTTGTAGTTCCCGGGTACATCGCGACGTCCTCGCGGCGAACTACAAGACCCAGGAGGCCCGCGATGGAACGGAAGGTAAGGTGAGCATATAATATAATATAGTATACCTTCCGTTTCATCGCCGGCCTCCTGGGTCCTGTAGTTCGCCGCTCTGCTCCACTCCAGGCTGTGCATCGGCATCCATAGCGACGAAGCAGGAACTTCCTGTCAGACACTACTCAAAGGTAGTGCGCTGGTCAATCAGAGGCAAGCGGCTCTGCCTTTGACGTCAGCGCTCTGGCCGTGGAAGTTCCTCCCTCATCGTTATGGTAACCCGATACACAGCCCGGCCCCGTACCAGAGAACAGCAAATCCCAGGAGACCGGCGATGCAATGGAAGGTAAAGTGAGCAAATAATATATGTGTGTGCGTGCGTGCTTGTGTGTTTGTGTGAGTTTGTGTGTGTTTGTGTGAGTTTGTGCATGTGTGGAATGACAGAATAGGGGACCAGGAGGGGACATTTAACACGTTGTGCAACGAATCGTCTGCATTGCAATGATTTCCTATGGGAAATTTTGCTTTGCTGAACGAGTAACTTGGTTAACAAGCACACTCCCAGAACGGATTGTTCTCGTTAACCAAGGTTCCATTGTAAATATAGAAAATCTTTTTATTTAAAAGGCCCGTGCTTTCTCCAGGGGGAAGGGGGTAAATAGACAGAGACAGAGAGAGAATACATACACATACATATACAGAGACGACACGTACACACAGTGTACAGCCATATACACACACATATGCACAGACGACACGTACACACAGGGTAAAGCCATATACCCACACACATATACACAGACGACACGTACACACAGCATACAGCCATATACACACATGTACACAGACTACACGTACACACAGCGTACAGCCATATACACAGACATGTACACAGACAACATGTACAAACAGCATACAGCCATATACACACACATGCACATAAACGACACGTACACACAGCGTACAGACATATGCACACACATGTACACAGACAACTTGTACACACAGCGTAAAACGATATACACACATGTACACAGACGACACGTACACACAGCGTACAGCCATATACATACACATGTAAACAGACGACATGTACACACAGGATACAGCCTTATAAACACACATGTACACAGATGATACGTACACACAGCGTACAGCCATATACACACACATGTACACAGACAACATGTAAACACAGCGTACAGCCATATACATAAACATGTACACAGACGACATGTACACACAGCATACAGCTATATACACACACATGTACACAGACGACACGTACACACAGCACAACTCAAGAAACACAACACCAGATACCAATATACAGCACACAACAAGGAAGAGACAGTAAACCGGGGTGAAAGATGTGAAATAACGCAACACATACAATAAACATATGCGGGGGGATGACATACAACCGATATGTTGGAAAGCACAAACAGTGTGACACATGTCCACCGCTCCTGTCAGCACCACTAGGCATAGATAGATGTTCATTTCACCGCACTCAGGCCTATTTCTAGTAGAGTGATACATAGGTGTATTCTTCAATTCCAGATCCTAAATCAGGTTCAATAAAACATGGTCTCAAGCCAGGAGATTGGATGATCCTTAAAAGACAAGTGAGAAAGAGCTGCCAGCCAAGATTAAATAGGCAAATCCAGCTTCTCCTAACCACAGAAACTTCGAAGAACCTTCAGGGGAACCCACCTGGATACACAACAGCCACTGAAAAAGTCACAGCACCAAAAGAATGATTATCTCAACACACCATAGTGCTGTAGTATTTCACATAGGAGCTTATGGGAAATCTCCAGATTGAGGCTGATATACTGGAAATAGCCAAAGTAAAGGAGTGATGGTTAAAGGAACACGATGCAAACAAAGACTCATGCTGGGGAAAACATTCTCTGGACTGAGCCAGCTAATTAGTTCAAGCGGCTAGGTGGTTGATTTTCAGGGATAACACACATCTGTATGCAATTGGTATTGTCTTGTTTGTTGGTATGTGTAGATGTAAAAGTGCTAATCTATGTTACACAAAAGGTAATCAGGTACACATGTAAGGGAAATCTTGTCAAAGAACCCTTGGTTGTAGAATACGGACCAGAAACAAGAAGAGATCCATTAGTGTTGTCATATAATTATGGGTATCCAGGTAGGGAACTGAGGTGAAGCAGGTAGGAAAATCCTGAGGATGTGGATACCTCCCATAATTGGACACAAAAGAGGGCTGTGAGAGAACAGAATCTCTTTTTTTACCGTTGTATCTATCTTGTCTTATAACTAATGATATCATAGGGTTCAGCTAACACTGATGGTTAGAGAAGTTTCACATTTCTATACACCACCTACTTCTCTTATTGGTGCATAGTTCAGAAGTCTTCAGTACACCACAAAGCTTGTGTGCTGTTACTGATTCCTCGAGGACTCGTAAAACTAATCTTATTAATTTGAAGTTCAAATGGCAGAGAAGGAGTGTATTTTGATCAAAACTATCCTCTTTTATTCTCAATTCAGTTTTTACATTCCATAATTTTGTTTATATTCTAATACATTTAATAAGATCTTATGGGTAAGGTACCATAAAGATAGTTGCATAATAATAATAATAATAATTACTATTATCATTCTAAAAATAATACGTTCAGAAATTAGAGATCACAAAAAAATCTGTTTGATCTGTTAATGTGTCTGAGAGTCTCGTGTCTTTATGTACACTGTTAGTTTACAATATACACATTTTTTAAGGCCACAAAAATGTAGCTTTGAATAGTTTGCAGAATAATATGTTTCCAAACTGTTCAAAGGACTCTTAAATGAACCATATATCAAAGAATCAGTGTCTTGAAAGAAACTATGCTAGAAACAATCTCTGGGAGCCCTCAGGTGGTGGAAATGCAGATGCACAACCAGAGACAAACCCAGCACATCAGCGTATGCAGATTCTCTTCCACAAGAGCGCAGATGTGAGAGACGATATAAAAGAAGATACTTGTTAATGTTTACATGCATCAAAGCCTTTTGTGCCCGATATACCAATTCAGTCAATTTTGTCTTGTGAATAATATTTATTATAATAGAAGAGACTCCTTCAAACACTTTCAAAGCAAGAAAACCCCGGGCTTAAATGGAGAGTTTAAATTGAGGATTTATATTAAAAATACAGTAGCATGTTCCAAAATACTTCCATTCTTACTTATCACATTTCAATTTGTAGAAATGTAATCTTTCTGGTGAATATGGAACAAAAGTTTAGAAAGTCATGCATTTCATGCAGTATGCTTCTGCTATTGTGTTTTAAAAAAACATGGGATTATTCTTCAGGAACGCAAGCTAGTCCTGTGCGTTATTGATGACTAGTCTGCTAGTCTGAACTATGCCTTTTACCATCCTGCTAGGTATGTCAGCAGCATGAAATAAAAGTAACATTAATCTTACAAACTTTCATCATTGGTCATTGGCGCGGCGTGAAGACCCATCTCTACTGTGACGACATGGACTCTCATGGGTTAAAGTTTCTTAACAGTCAGCCAGACTATTGTTCTTATGTGTGCTAAGTCATGTTTGCTTAGCTATTGTATCTCCAGTCTCTTCCAGTAATCATTGTATTGTAGTTGTGTATTGATAATGTAATTACCTTAGTAGCCATTGTCTAGTCGGTGACTTGCCGACTCCATGTAGATATACTGAGTCTTTCTATGCACATCATTTAAATGAACATTATCCATGCAGCTTGAAATTCATCCAATGGGAGAAGCAATCTTGTCCAACCAATCGATGAAGACGCAGTGTATCCTAAGGGAAAGTTATGGCTATAAAAGGGACTTCTTTAAGCCACCAGGGTTGATGAAGGTTGATGGATGCTGATGGATGCAGTCTAAGCTCTTTGGAGCTGACTAGAGGATCAGGATATCTTATGGCTTCAATCTAGGGACTCCGGTTCCGGTTGGAGACCATATCCACAGCCTAGGGATTTCGACTCCGGCTGCCAGGATTTTAACATCAAACCAGGACTACCTAAGGAGGACACTCAGGTTGGGACAGTTCAGTCACCTGTTACAGACTTTGCAGACCTCAGACAGCTTGGAACCTGTGAGGCATGGACATTCTAAATCCCTGGTGAGCCAGCGGAAGGGTGAGACTCTGTTGCCTGTTACATTTGTGTGTTTTGCTGGTTATGTGTTATGTGCCGTTAATTGTTTGGGGATCCAATAAAGTCTAATTATTGTGGTTCCCTCATCCTGTGTTGTCTGAGTAGTGTTATGCCCACGGTTAAGGAGGCTGGTGTTCAGCTGGGATGAGCCCTGAGCCACGCTGTCTTTCTAAAGGCGGCGGGTTTTAGTGGACGAGAGCACCCACTGAGCCCTGTGTCTCCACATCTACCACTCTCTGTTATCTGTAAAAGAGTTTGGCAGCTAACTGGCCAGATTAGGTGATGTGGTTGTAAGTACTATATCAGAGAGCTTGTATACACAAGGTCGTTGACTAGGAAACTGGTCACCTCTGAGAGTCTATAGACTTGGCCATAAATGCACAAAAAGGAGGCAAAACAGCAAAGGCCCCAGAAAAATGAATAAACACAATATAAAAAATATATAAATCTTTATTAGACAATTCACATATAAAGAAAACCAAAAATGACAAACGAACAAAATAAACAGATGAAAAAATAAATAAATATGATGCACAAGAGTTTGTCAGGAGTGATGTGTCCCCTCCCCAAACAAAGGGGCTGAACCATAGCAAAAAACTTTATATACAAAAGGCAATGTGTCGATATTTGCAGAGGGATACAGACATAGATATTAGATCAAGGGTATAAATCCCAAAAGATAGGGTTAAGTACATCCCATGTGTCAAGCCCTTGGTAATGGACACAGGCGCCAAAGTAGACAATACACCCAGACATTCTATAACATAGACAACCTTAGTATATGCACTTTAATAAATGCTAATATACCTGGGAGAATAGAAGCCACAGCACTAGGATGGGAAGAGAGCACCAATGTACGTGTCGCTGTGTAGCAGCAGCTTTTTCTAAAGGGATTATAAAGTGGCCGTAACAGCCAATCAGGATGAGACAATATACAATCATATACAAAATATTATTACACATTATTAACACATAAATGAAAATAAAATGCATATAGATAAAAATATGTCCAAGCAAAAAATAGTCCCATCCAAACAGCTAAGTAAAATACCTAAGAAAGAAAGCTATAATTAGGAATATTATTCATTTACCAAAACAATATAAGTGGAAATACACAGTAAACTCAATAACTAACATGTAATAAAAACAATGATACAATAAGACAAAAGAGCAGACATTCAATGCTCCGCAAGAAGTCAACTGAAAATGAAGCCCTGACCAAACCCAATCTTGAAAATATACAAGATGATGGGACTGGTGATCAACATTTAGGTATACATTTTGTACATAAATAGCCTATAAATTTATACTGTCAGCAACATTTCACTGTCAGGTTATTCCAAAAGACAAAAGGACAATTCTCAAACTATTCAACTACAGGGAAAAAAGGCTTCTATAGCATGAAACTGAAAAAGCCTAAGGCTATGTGCGCACTTACCGGATTTTTCGCGGATTTTGCCGCGGATTTGCTGCATGTTTCGCTGCAGAAAATGTTCATAACATCTCTGCAGTGAATCACCAGCAAATCCTATGGAGAAAAAAAATCCTGTGCGCACTGGGCGGAATTTGACAGCTGCGTGTTTTGCTGCGGGAATCCCGCAGCAAAAACAAGTGCATGTCACTTCTTTTCCGCACGTCGCTGCGGGATTTCTCTCCATTGACTCAATGTTAATCAAGAAATCCCGCAGGGAATAACGCAGGCAGCAAATTCTGTGCGGTTCACTGCGTTTTCCTGCGTTATTCCCTGCGGTATTTTGCGGTTTACCTCCGGTAATGTGCATCGCTTGTCTGCGGTTTTGCAGGGAAGTGATGTCATTACAGGAAGAGGAAGCCGTGCAGAGTAAACACACACACATCAGACACACACACATCACAGACACATAGATCACATAGACACAGAACACATAGAACACACATAGAAAGAAAACGGAAATATAGGAAAAAAAGAACGTGGGCTCCGCTGCATATTTACCTTCCAGCCGAGGTAAGCACACAGCGGCGGCCCGGTATTCTCAGGCTGGGGAGGGAGAGGGGCAGGGGTAATGTCCCCCGCCTCACTCCCCCTCCGGCAGCCGAGAATATCAGCCGCAGCTGCCCCGGCACTGTCGCATGCAATATGCGACAATACCGGCGTGTCCTCGGCTCTTCTTGCCACCGTGTAGCAGTGGTGGCAAGGTAATACAAGGGGTTAATGATGGTGGGGGACCACCGCCATTAACCCCAGGCTTGATCATGGCAGCGTCTATGTGACAGCTGACATGATCAACCCGTAAGTAAAGTGAAGAAAACACAGACACCGAAAAATCCTTTATTTTAAATAAAACAAACAAGCCTCGTTCACCATTTTATTAACCCCTCCCGCACCAAAGCTCCGGCGTAATCCAGGTCCGACGTCCAGCGCTGCTTCCATCCAGCCGCGACTGTCACAGAGACAGGCTGAATGAAAGCAGCAGAGGTAATTACCGGTCATTTCCCACGGCCGCTAATGTGAACTCACTGCCGACCGTGGGAAATGCAGCGATCTGTCATCTATCTCTCTATCTATCTATCCCTCTGTCTGTCTATCTATCTATCCCTCTATCTATTCTTCTGTCTATCTACTCTCAGAATTAAATGACTTTTTTTTTTTTTTTTTTTTTTTTCTTCAATGTGCTTTATTGCATTGAAAGCAATAAAGCACATCCCAACCCGCACGCGGCAAAACCGCGGCAATACCGCGAATAATACCGCGGTAAAGCCGCAGCAAACCGCGGCAAACCGCATGCGGTTTTCGGGTGCGGTTTCCCGCGGTTTTTTACCGCGGGTGCGGTAATCTTTGAGGGCATGCGGAATTTTCTCAAGAAAATTCCACTTCCCAGTGCGCACAGAGCCTAACCCAGGAATTGGTTACGGTAGTTGATAATAATGTTTGGATAATATATGAGTCTTTTTGGCAACAATGTATCAAAGAAATAAATGTTTGTGTCAGTGTGTACAAAATACTATACTTCTCTGACATTTATCAGATTTGTCTTTAGCTCTTTCCTTTTTGTTAGATTTTCTTGCCTTCCCCTGGGCCTAGAAGAATAAACGTGAAATCCTTTTTTAGTTCAGTGGATAGATATTTTTATTCTATAACATTAATTGTTATACTGTAAATTTTCACTTCTTGTATTAACCCGGGCAGTAAAATTACGTCCTAGCGGTCATAACCTTACTGCCCGCGGTCTGCTGGCAGCAGCATGCCGCAATTGGCGCACATCTCAGCTGATTTTCACAGCTGAGATGTGTGCCTGCTAGGCACGAGCAGAATCGTTATCTGCTCGTGCCATTTAACCCCTGTAATGGCGCTGTCAATATGTGACAGCGCCATTCTAAATGCGATCGCGGTAAAGTTTTACTTACCGCCCGATACCGGAAGTCACGTGACATGATCACGTGACTTCCGGTGGTTGTCATGGTAGCACAGGGTCATGTGATGACTCCTGTGCTAGACATGAACCACTTTCACTTTCGTTTTCTACAGAGGCCAGGGAAGCAGGAAGTGCACGTATCTGCTGATTACAGCTGTGTAGCTGTGATCAGCAGATAGTGCAGAGCGATCGGATTGCTGATCGCAATAGCCCCCTAGGGGAACTAGTAAAATAAAAAAAAAGTAAAAAAAAAGTTTTAAAAAATTAAAAAAAAACAAAAAACCTAAAGGTTCAAATCACCCCCCTTTCGCCCCATTGAAAATTAAAGGGTTAAAAAAATAAAAAATATACACACATTTGGTATTGCCGTGTTCAGAAACGCCCGATCTATCAAAATATAAAATCAATTAATCTGATCAGTAAACGGCGTAGCAGCAAAAAAATTCCAAATGCCAAAATGACGTTTTTTTGTCGCCACAACCTTTGCGCAAAATGCAATAACAGGCGATCAAAACGTAGCTTTTGCGCAAAAATGGTACCGTTAAAAACTTCAGTGTCATGATTGACTCCTGGCTCAGCTGGAGCTGAGCCTTTTTTTTAGTTTCACTTCTGATGCAGGTCACGTTAGGGGTTAATCCTTTCTGCCTCGTTCTGGAGGTCAGGCTGCTTTATTAGGGCACTGTTTCTCTTGGACTTCGCCAGTGATACTTCTGGCTCTGCTGTGTTCTGCTCTTGAGTGATCTGTTGTCTGCCCTGCCCCCTCCTGACCTCCGTGTTCACCTGACCTGTTAACCTCCTCTGTTGTCTGTTTCCATCAGTGTCTCTCCCGCTGTCTCCCTGTTCGTTCCTTATCTGTTTACCTTAATTCTGTCTTGTCTTCCCACTCCCCCTCGCTTCTAGGCTCTGATTTCCCGGCTACTGACTATTTGCTTCCCTCTGACTACGTTTAGACTTTGCCCTTGTGTACTTACAAGACCTCATGTTGTGACACGGCTTTCTGACTATTCTACTGCCATCTGGTGGGCTTGACTAGTATTACCTCTGCTAGGGAATTCCCTGCTCATACGTTTCCTCCACTTTTACACCCCCTAGTGGTTTACCAGCTAACTACCTTCTCAGATAGTTTCAGGAATCCTCTCAGTCCCACATTACTGCGCTGTCCTGCTATTGTACATCTTAGAGTACAGCGTGACAGTCAGCTTGAGTCGCAAAAAATAAGCTGTGACTGAGCCATAGATCCCGAAAAATGAGAACGCTACGGGTCATGGAATATGGCATAAAACGTGCGCCACTTTTTTCAGACAAACTTCCGAATTTTCTTTAACCCCTTATATAAAAGTAAACCTATACATATTTGGTGTCTACGAACTCGCACTGACCTGAGGCATCACACCCACACATCAGTTTTACCATATAGTGAACACAGTGAATAAAATATCTCAAAAACAATAGTGCTATCGCACTTTTTTTGCAATTTTTCTGCATTTGGAATTTTTTTGCCATTTTCCAGTATACTATATGGTAAAACTTATGGTTTCATTGAAAAGCACAGCTCGTTCCGCAAAAATTGAGCCCTTACATGACCATATTGACTGAAAAAAAAAAAAGTTACGTCTCTAAGAAAAAGAATGGTGAAAAAAAAAACGGAAAGCGAAAAATCGGCCAGTCGTGAAGGGGTTTAAATGACAACATCTTCAAATAAACAACATTATTACAGGGCAGGGCAGCATGGTGGCTCAGTGGTTAGCACATGTCTCAGTGGTTAGCACTGCAGTCGTTCAGCACTGGGTTCAATCCCACCAATGACAACATTTGCAAAGAGTTTGCATGGGTTTCCTCACAGAATCCAAAAACATAATAATCCTGATAATATTTATTCACTTAAATAGCTCCATTAATTACATAGTGATTTTTGACATGATTATCACTGTATAAAAGATAAATATTGTGAGCTCTGATGGGGACAGTGACAATGACATCTGTAAAGCGCTGTGGAATTAAAAGTGCTAGATAAATGAGTAAAAAAAGAAATAAATTAGCAATAGAGATTACAGAATATTTTGAAATTAAAATTCCTCAAGTTCACCCATTTTTTTCCCAAAAATTAGTTTTTGCGCCAGATCGTAAGTAATGCAACTACCCTGAAAAGACAGAGGTCTTCTGAGGTCTTCTAGGACTATACATTAGAGTTGAGCGCGGTTCGTGGTCCATGGTTCTCCAGTTCGCGGCTCGAGTGATTTTGGGGGCTGTTCTGGATCGAACTAGAACTCGAGCTTTTTTGCAAAAGCTCGATAGATCTAGATACGTTCGAGAACGGTTCTAGCAGCAAAAAAACCAGCTAATTCCTAGCTGGCTTTCCGCTGTAATAGTGTAAGTCACTCTGTGACTCACACTATTATGACATTTCAGTGTATAGTGTGCGGGAACAGCGCATTCAGATCACTGCTGCATGTATAATTGCGATCGCCATTTTTTTTTTTTTTTTCCTTGTCTTCCTTCCCTAAGCGCGCGCGTATAGTGAGGAGGGCCAGCTTGTCAGCCAATCCCAGACACACACACAGCTAAGTGGACTTATAGCCAGAGAAGCAACGGCAAGTGTGATAGGATGTCCATGTCACATGTCCCTGCATTATAAAAACGAGTATCTGCCCGTCCGGACGCCATTATCTCTTCTGCGTCCTTGGTGTCAGACATCACTGGCGCAGCTCCTATCGCCGATACAGCTGTATTACGCTCCATACACAGCGCTGGACAGCATAGGGAGAGCACTTTCTATCAGTCCTTTTAAGGGCTCATACCGGCAGGGTCAGAGCCATAGGTGACAGGTCCTGAAAACAGAGTTTAACAGCTACACAAGATGACAGCGTCTGTGTAGCTAAGGTCAGGGATTTCCTCGCTGCATTTCCCCATTAGGAGGGATAGAAAGGCAGGCTTCCTTTCCTCTACCCAGAGACCCACAACCCTGCCACTGTACCCTCCTGCCCTTTGCACACTCCAACTCATTGTTACTAAGCCATTATACTAGCAAACACTGAGTGAACCTAGTGGCATCCTAAACGTGGCTATTGGACTTCTGTATAGTCCCAGTAGTGCACAGATATTTGCAGCACGTCTGCCTGCATTGCACACTCAAACTCATTATAACTAAGCCATTATACTGGCAAACACTGAGTGAACTTAGTGGCATCCTAAACGTGGCTATTGGACTTCTGTATAGTCCCAGTAGTGCAAAGATATTTGCAGCACGTCTGCCTGCATTGCACACTCAAACTCATTATAACTAAGCCATTATACTAGCAAACACTGAGTGAACCTAGTGGCATCCTAAACGTGGCTATTGGACTTCTGTATAGTCCCAGTAGTGCAAAGATATTTGCAGCACGCCTGCCTGTATTGCACACTCAAACTCATTATAACTAAGCCATTATACTAGCAAACACTGAGTGAACCTAGTGGCATCCTAAACGTGGCTATTGGACTTCTGTATAGTCCCAGTAGTGCAAAGATATTTGCAGCACGTCTGCCTGCATTGCACACTCAAACTCATTATAACTAAGCCATTATACTAGCAAACACTGAGTGAACCTAGTGGCATCCTAAACGTGGCTATTGGACTTCTGTATAGTCCCACTAGTGCACAGATATTTGCATCACGTCTGCCTGCATTGCACACTCAAACTCATTATAACTAAGCCATTATACTAGCAAACACTGAGTGAACCTAGTGGCATCCTAAACGTGGCTATTGGACTTCTGTATAGTCCCACTAGTGCACAGATGTTTGCATCACGTCTGCCTGCATTGCACACTCAAACTCATTATAACTAAGCCATTATACTAGCAAACACTGAGTGAACCTAGTGGCATCCTAAACGTGGCTATTGGACTTCTGTATAGTCCCAGT
Source organism: Anomaloglossus baeobatrachus (assembly GCF_048569485.1). Lineage (NCBI taxonomy): Eukaryota > Metazoa > Chordata > Amphibia > Anura > Aromobatidae > Anomaloglossus > Anomaloglossus baeobatrachus. The sequence continues at coordinate 442,365,402 of NC_134355.1, forward strand.
AGTGCAAAGATATTTGCAGCACGTCTGCCTGTATTGCACACTCAAACTCATTATAACTAAGCCATTATACTAGCAAACACTGAGTGAACCTAGTGGCATCCTAAACGTGGCTATTGGACTTCTGTATAGTCCCAGTAGTGCAAAGATATTTGCAGCACGTCTGCCTGCATTGCACACTCAAACTCATTATAACTAAGCCATTATACTAGCAAACACTGAGTGAACCTAGTGGCATCCTAAACGTGGCTATTGGACTTCTGTATAGTCCCACTAGTGCAAAGGTATTTGCAGCACTTCTGCCTGCATTGCACACTCAAACTCATTATAACTAAGCCACTATACTAGCAAAACTGAGTGAACCTAGTGGCATCCTAAACGTGGCTATTGGACTTCTGTATAGTCCCAGTAGTGCAAAGATATTTGCAACACGTCTGCCTGCATTGCACACTCAAACTCATTATAACTAAGCCATTATACTAGCAAACACTGAGTGAACCTAGTGGCATCCTAAACGTGGCTATTGGACTTCTGTATAGTACCACTAGTGCACAGATATTTGCAGCACATCTGCCTGCATTGCACACTCCAACTCATTATAACTAAGCAATTATACTAGCAAACACTGAGTGAAACTAGTGGCATCCTAAACGTGGCTATTGGACTTCTGTATAGTCCCACTAGTGCACAGATATTTGCAGCACGTCTGCTTGCATTGCACACTCAAACTCATTATATCTAAGCCATTATACTAGCAAACACTGAGTGAACCTTGTGGCATCCTAAACGTGGCTATTGGACTTCTGTATAGTCCCAGTAGTGCAAAGATATTTGCAGCACGTCTGCCTGCATTGCACACTCCAACTCATTATAACTAAGCCATTATACTAGCAAACACTGAGTGAACCTAGTGGCATCCTAAACGTGGCTATTGGACTTCTGTATAGTCCCACTAGTGCACAGATATTTGCAGCACGTCTGCCTGCATTGCACACTCCAACTCATTATAACTAAGCCATTATACTAGCAAACACTGAGTGAACCTAGTGGCATCCTAAACGTGGCTATTGGACTTCTGTATAGTCCCAGTAGTGCAAAGATATTTGCAGCACGTCTGCCTGCATTGCACACTCAAACTCATTATAACTAAGCCATTATACTAGCAAACACTGAGTGAACCTAGTGGCATCCTAAACGTGGCTATTGGACTTCTGTATAGTCCCAGTAGTGCAAAGATATTTGCAGCACGTCTACCTGCATTGCACACTCAAACTCATTATAACTAAGCCATTATACTAGCAAACACTGAGTGAACCTAGTGGCATCCTAAACGTGGCTATTGGATTTCTGTATAGTCCCACTAGTGCACAGATGTTTGCATCACGTCTGCCTGCATTGCACACTCAAACTCATTATAACTAAGCCATTATACTAGCAAACACTGAGTGAACCTAGTGGCATCCTAAACGTGGCTATTGGACTTCTGTATAGTCCCAGTAGTGCAAAGATATTTGCAGCACGTCTGCCTGTATTGCACACTCAAACTCATTATAACTAAGCCATTATACTAGCAAACACTGAGTGAACCTAGTGGCATCCTAAACGTGGCTATTGGACTTCTGTATAGTCCCATTAGTGCACAGATATTTGCAGCACGTCTGCCTGCATTGCACACTCCAACTCATTATAACTAAGCAATTATACTAGCAGACACTGAGTGAACCTAGTGGCATCCTAAACGTGGCTATTGTACTTCTGTATAGTCCCAGTAGTGCAAAGATATTTGCAGCACGTCTGCCTGCATTGCACACTCAAACTCATTATAACTAAGCCATTATACTAGCAAACACTGAGTGAACCTAGTGGCATCCTAAACGTGGCTATTGGACTTCTGTATAGTCCCAGTAGTGCAAAGATATTTGCAGCACGTCTGCCTGCATTGCACACTCAAACTCATTATAACTAAGCCATTATACTAGCAAACACTGAGTGAACCTAGTGGCATCCTAAACGTGGCTATTGGACTTCTGTATAGTCCCACTAGTGCAAAGATATTTGCAGCACGTCTGCCTGCATTGCACACTCAAACTCATTATAACTAAGCCATTATACTAGCAAAACTGAGTGAACCTAGTGGCATCCTAAACGTGGCTATTGGACTTCTGTATAGTCCCAGTAGTGCAAAGATATTTGCAGCACGTCTGCCTGCATTGCACACTCAAACTCATTAAAACTAAGCCATTATACTAGCAAACACTGAGTGAACCTAGTGGCATCCTAAACGTGGCTATTGGACTTCTGTATGGTCCCACTAGTGCACAGATATTTGCAGCACATCTGCCTGCATTGCACACTCCAACTCATTATAACTAAGCAATTATACTAGCAAACACTGAGTGAAACTAGTGGCATCCTAAACGTGGCTATTGGACTTCTGTATAGTCCCACTAGTGCAAAGATATTTGCAGCACGTCTGCTTGCATTGCACACTCAAACTCATTATAACTAAGCCATTATACTAGCAAACACTGAGTGAACCTTGTGGCATCCTAAACGTGGCTATTGGACTTCTGTATAGTCCCAGTAGTGCAAAGATATTTGCAGCACGTCTGCCTGCATTGCACACTCAAACTCATTATAACTAAGCCATTATACTAGCAAACACTGAGTGAACCTAGTGGCATCCTAAACGTGGCTATTGGACTTCTGTATAGTCCCACTAGTGCACAGATATTTGCAGCACGTCTGCCTGCATTGCACACTCAAACTCATTATAACTAAGCCATTATACTAGCAAACACTGAGTGAACCTAGTGGCATCCTAAACGTGGCTATTGGACTTCTGTATAGTCCCAGTAGTGCACAGATATTTGCAGCACGTCTGCCTGCATTGCACACTCAAACTCATTATAACTAAGCCATTATACTGGCAAACACTGAGTGAACTTAGTGGCATCCTAAACGTGGCTATTGGACTTCTGTATAGTCCCAGTAGTGCAAAGATATTTGCAGCACGCCTGCCTGTATTGCACACTCAAACTCATTATAACTAAGCCATTATACTAGCAAACACTGAGTGAACCTAGTGGCATCCTAAACGTGGCTATTGGACTTCTGTATAGTCCCAGTAGTGCAAAGATATTTGCAGCACGTCTGCCTGCATTGCACACTCAAACTCATTATAACTAAGCCATTATACTAGCAAACACTGAGTGAACCTAGTGGCATCCTAAACGTGGCTATTGGACTTCTGTATAGTCCCACTAGTGCACAGATATTTGCATCACGTCTGCCTGCATTGCACACTCAAACTCATTATAACTAAGCCATTATACTAGCAAACACTGAGTGAACCTAGTGGCATCCTAAACGTGGCTATTGGACTTCTGTATAGTCCCACTAGTGCACAGATGTTTGCATCACGTCTGCCTGCATTGCACACTCAAACTCATTATAACTAAGCCATTATACTAGCAAACACTGAGTGAACCTAGTGGCATCCTAAACGTGGCTATTGTTCTTCTGTATAGTCCCAGTAGTGCAAAGATATTTGCAGCACGTCTGCCTGTATTGCACACTCAAACTCATTATAACTAAGCCATTATACTAGCAAACACTGAGTGAACCTAGTGGCATCCTAAACGTGGCTATTGGACTTCTGTATAGTCCCAGTAGTGCAAAGATATTTGCAGCACGTCTGCCTGCATTGCACACTCAAACTCATTATAACTAAGCCATTATACTAGCAAACACTGAGTGAACCTAGTGGCATCCTAAACGTGGCTATTGGACTTCTGTATAGTCCCACTAGTGCAAAGATATTTGCAGCACTTCTGCCTGCATTGCACACTCAAACTCATTATAACTAAGCCACTATACTAGCAAAACTGAGTGAACCTAGTGGCATCCTAAACGTGGCTATTGGACTTCTGTATAGTCCCAGTAGTGCAAAGATATTTGCAACACGTCTGCCTGCATTGCACACTCAAACTCATTATAACTAAGCCATTATACTAGCAAACACTGAGTGAACCTAGTGGCATCCTAAACGTGGCTATTGGACTTCTGTATAGTACCACTAGTGCACAGATATTTGCAGCACATCTGCCTGCATTGCACACTCCATCTCATTATAACTAAGCAATTATACTAGCAAACACTGAGTGAAACTAGTGGCATCCTAAACGTGGCTATTGGACTTCTGTATAGTCCCACTAGTGCACAGATATTTGCAGCACGTCTGCTTGCATTGCACACTCAAACTCATTATATCTAAGCCATTATACTAGCAAACACTGAGTGAACCTTGTGGCATCCTAAACGTGGCTATTGGACTTCTGTATAGTCCCAGTAGTGCAAAGATATTTGCAGCACGTCTGCCTGCATTGCACACTCCAACTCATTATAACTAAGCCATTATACTAGCAAACACTGAGTGAACCTAGTGGCATCCTAAACGTGGCTATTGGACTTCTGTATAGTCCCACTAGTGCACAGATATTTGCAGCACGTCTGCCTGCATTGCACACTCAAACTCATTATAACTAAGCCATTATACTAGCAAACACTGAGTGAACCTAGTGGCATCCTAAACGTGGCTATTGGACTTCTGTATAGTCCCAGTAGTGCAAAGATATTTGCAGCACGTCTGCCTGCATTGCACACTCAAACTCATTATAACTAAGCCATTATACTAGCAAACACTGAGTGAACCTAGTGGCATCCTAAACGTGGCTATTGGACTTCTGTATAGTCCCAGTAGTGCAAAGATATTTGCAGCACGTCTGCCTGCATTGCACACTCAAACTCATTATAACTAAGCCATTATACTAGCAAACACTGAGTGAACCTAGTGGCATCCTAAACGTGGCTATTGGACTTCTGTATAGTCCCACTAGTGCACAGATATTTGCATCACGTCTGCCTGCATTGCACACTCAAACTCATTATAACTAAGCCATTATACTAGCAAACACTGAGTGAACCTAGTGGCATCCTAAACGTGGCTACTGGACTTCTGTATAGTCCCACTAGTGCACAGATGTTTGCATCACGTCTGCCTGCATTGCACACTCAAACTCATTATAACTAAGCCATTATACTAGCAAACACTGAGTGAACCTAGTGGCATCCTAAACGTGGCTATTGGACTTCTGTATAGTCCCAGTAGTGCAAAGATATTTGCAGCACGTCTGCCTGTATTGCACACTCAAACTCATTATAACTAAGCCATTATACTAGCAAACACTGAGTGAACCTAGTGGCATCCTAAACGTGGCTATTGGACTTCTGTATAGTCCCAGTAGTGCAAAGATATTTGCAGCACGTCTACCTGCATTGCACACTCAAACTCATTATAACTAAGCCATTATACTAGCAAACACTGAGTGAACCTAGTGGCATCCTAAACGTGGCTATTGGACTTCTGTATAGTCCCATTAGTGCACAGATATTTGCAGCACGTCTGCCTGCATTGCACACTCCAACTCATTATAACTAAGCAATTATACTAGCAGACACTGAGTGAACCTAGTGGCATCCTAAACGTGGCTATTGTACTTCTGTATAGTCCCAGTAGTGCAAAGATATTTGCAGCACGTCTGCCTGCATTGCACACTCAAACTCATTATAACTAAGCCATTATACTAGCAAACACTGAGTGAACCTAGTGGCATCCTAAACGTGGCTATTGGACTTCTGTATAGTCCCAGTAGTGCAAAGATATTTGCAGCACGTCTGCCTGCATTGCACACTCAAACTCATTATAACTAAGCCATTATACTAGCAAACACTGAGTGAACCTAGTGGCATCCTAAACGTGGCTATTGGACTTCTGTATAGTCCCACTAGTGCAAAGATATTTGCAGCACGTCTGCCTGCATTGCACACTCAAACTCATTATAACTAAGCCATTATACTAGCAAAACTGAGTGAACCTAGTGGCATCCTAAACGTGGCTATTGGACTTCTGTATAGTCCCAGTAGTGCAAAGATATTTGCAGCACGTCTGCCTGGATTGCACACTCAAACTCATTAAAACTAAGCCATTATACTAGCAAACACTGAGTGAACCTAGTGGCATCCTAAACGTGGCTATTGGACTTCTGTATGGTCCCACTAGTGCACAGATATTTGCAGCACATCTGCCTGCATTGCACACTCCAACTCATTATAACTAAGCAATTATACTAGCAAACACTGAGTGAAACTAGTGGCATCCTAAACGTGGCTATTGGACTTCTGTATAGTCCCACTAGTGCACAGATATTTGCAGCACGTCTGCTTGCATTGCACACTCAAACTCATTATAACTAAGCCATTATACTAGCAAACACTGAGTGAACCTTGTGGCATCCTAAACGTGGCTATTGGACTTCTGTATAGTCCCAGTAGTGCAAAGATATTTGCAGCACGTCTGCCTGCATTGCACACTCAAACTCATTATAACTAAGCCATTATACTAGCAAACACTGAGTGAACCTAGTGGCATCCTAAACGTGGCTATTGGACTTCTGTATAGTCCCACTAGTGCACAGATATTTGCAGCACGTCTGCCTGCATTGCACACTCAAACTCATTATAACTAAGCCATTATACTAGCAAACACTGAGTGAACCTAGTGGCATCCTAAACGTGGCTATTGGACTTCTGTATAGTCCCAGTAGTGTAAAGATATTTGCAGCACGTCTGCCTGCATTGCACACTCAAACTCATTATAACTAAGCCATTATACTAGCAAACACTCAGTGTACCTAGTGGCATCCTAAACGTGGCTATTGGACTTCTGTATAGTCCCAGTAGTGCAAAGATATTTGCTGTATGTCTGCCTGCATTGCACACTCAAACTCATTATAACTAAGCCATTATACTAGCAAACACTGAGTGAACCTAGAGGCATCCTAAACCTTTCTCTTGGACTTCTGTATAGTCCCACTAGTGCACAGATATTTGCAGCACGTCTGCCTGCATTGCACACTCAAACTCATTATAACTAAGCCCTTATACTAGCAATTTATGCTACCAGTTTAAGGGCCGTAGTTGCATTGTCAGGGATATTTATTCTTTATTATTCTGCTGTTAATAAAGCTAGACCAACGCTGCAATCTACACCACCTCTCAATTTTTACTACCACATTTTCAGTGCACAATCTTGTCGCAATCAACATGAGTGGCAAAATGACAGATGCTGGTGGAAAGGGGAAGAGGCGTGGTGGAAAAGGAAAAAAAGTGTTTGTCCGTGGGGAAGGTGGCAAAGCTCCATTATCATCTGCTGAAGATAGACCATCTACCAGCAAAAGTAAGATGTCTACTACTTACCGTGGACAATCCGATGTGCTCCCTTTTTTACGGACACGAACAACAGGAACAAAGGTAGATGATGGCCAAAAAAGGAAAATGCTTGAATGGATCTCAAGTGGTCCAACAAGTGCCCTCTCAGCCACTTCAAGTACCGCATCCAAAAAACACCAGTCCTCTGAGTTGTCATCCCAATCAAACTTGCTTTCTCCCAGCTCTGAAGTCTCCATCCGCCCTGCACAGTATGGTGGAACTGAGATTGCAGAGTCTGCAGAGCTGTTCAGTCACACTATGGCCTGGGAATCAGAGGTCTGCTCCCAAGCTACATTGAGTACAGACCAGGAAATGGTCTGCAGTGATGCCCAGAACCTTTGTGACTCTGATTCAGGCCATGAGGACCAAGTTTCTGAGCATAATGTTGACCCTTTGTCACAAACTGTAACACCTGTGGTTATAGACAATGAGGAACATACTGATGACGATGAGACGCAGATACCAGATTGGGATGACAACTTAAATATTCGGTCAGGGCAAGAAGAGGCTCAGTCTGAGGGGGAGGGGAGTGCAAACACAACAATTGATGATGAAGTTCTAGATCCCACCTACTGTCAACCCCCAGTCAGGCACTCGAGGAGGTCAACAGAGGCGGTGGAGGAGGATGCAACCGACGACGAAGTTACCTTGCGCCTTCCTGGACAGAGTCGGAGCACTGGTAGCACGTCTACAATTGCATCATCAGCCACCACTCTGCCTCTGAGCACTAGTCGGGGGGCTCAGCAGGTCGCATGCCCTCTAAGCCTTGCCTAGCCTGGTCCTTTTTTGACATAGAAAAAGATCGCCCAAATTATGTGATGTGTAAAATTTTTCGTGATTCTGTTAGTAGAGGTCAAAACCGAAGCAGTTTGACAACTTCTTCCAAGAATCGTCACATGAATAAATATCATAGGTCCCGGTGGGAAGCTCACCGTGCTGCAATGCGGCCTAGCGGAGCGAACCATCCACCGCCTGCCCCTTCCAGTGCATCCGCGCGCTCTTCATCTTCTAGGACTGTGGGGACAGCTGTCACACCTGTTTTTTTACGCACAACTTCCACCACTGTAACCGCAACAGGCAGTTTGCTTGGTAGGTCGTCAGTTGGTTTGGAAGGGGAAACATGTGAGTGTGTACAGCTCTCTCAGACATCGATAGCACCAACGTTGGATGAAGGCAACATCATGTCTCCGCCTGCACTTTCCTCACAAACCTGCATTTTTACAGGGACACCCTACTCAACACCATCTACACACAGCAGCCAGATCTCTGTCCCTCAGATGTGGTCAAATAAAAGGCCATTTCCTGCGACCCATGACAAAGCTAAGAGGTTGACTCTATCCCTCTGTAAGCTCTTGGCTACCGAAATGCTGCCTTTCCGCCTAGTGGACACACAGGATTTTAGAGACCTTATGTCTGTCGCTGTGCCCCAGTACCAGATGCCCAGTCGCCACTACTTCTCTAAGAAAGGTGTGCCCGCGCTACACCAGCATGTCGCACACAACATCACCGCTTCCTTGAGAAACTCTGTGTGTGAACGGGTGCATTTCACCACCGGTACTTGGACCAGTAAGCATGGACAGGGACGTTACATGTCGCTGACTGGGCACTGGGTAACTATGGTGATAGATGGTGAAGGGTCTGCTGCACAAGTCTTGCCGTCCCCACGACTTGTGTGTCAATCCTCTGTCTGTCCAAGTTCCGCCACTGCTCCTGCCTCCTCCACCTCATCTGGGTCCTCCGCCTCCGCCCCAAGCCTGCCTGGTCAGGCCACCAGCGTTCTCACTGCGCAGAATGAATCACGCACCCCTCATTACTATGCTGGCAGCAGAGCGCAACGGCATCAGGCGGTCTTTAGCTTGACATGTCTTGGGAATAGGAGTCACACAGCTGAGGAGTTGTGGTCAGCTCTGCGGTCCGGTTTAATAAATGGTTGTCTCCACTCAACCTGCAGCCTGGTAAGGCCGTGTGCGACAATGCTACAAACCTGGGTGCGGCCCTTCGCCTGGGCAAGGTGACACACGTACCTTGTATGGCTCACGTGTTGAACCTTGTTGTCCAGCAATTTTTAACACACTATCCCGGCCTAGATGGCCTTCTGAACAGGGCACGAAAACTGTCTGCTCACTTCCGCCGTTCAAGCGCCGCAGCTGAGCGACTTGCATCGCTCCAGAAGTCTTTCGGCCTGTCGGTTCATCGCCTGAAATGCGATGTGGCGACACGCTGGAATTCGACTCTCCACATGTTACAGCGACTGTGGCAGCACCGCCGAGCCTTGGTGCAATACGTCATGACGTATAGCCTGGGCCAACGAGATGCAGAGGTGGGTCAGATCACCCTGATGGAGTGGTCTCAGATCAAGGACCTATGCACCCTTCTGCACAGTTTCGACATGGCGACGAATATGTTTTGCGCTGACAATGCCATTATCAGCATGACAATTCCAGTCATTTACATGCTGGAGCACACGCTAAACACTATTCGGAGTCAGGGGGTGGGACAACAGGAAGGGGAGGAACTACAGGAGGATTCATATGCGCAAGGGACAACAACATCACCAAGGTCCAGACGATCATCATCACCAACGCAGCAGGCATGGGACCATGGTGGACAGGGATCAACAAGGGCGCATAGTAGCAGGCGAGATGTTGAGGAAGGTGCAGGAGAACATGAAGAAATGGAGGACGAACTGTCCATGGACATGGAAGACTCAGCAGATGAGGGAGACCTTGGTCAAATTTCAGTTGAAAGAGGTTGGGGGGAGATGTCAGAGGAAGAAAGCACCTCTATGCCACAAACACAGCGTGGACTTGGTCCGCATGGCTGCGCAAGACACATGAGTGCCTTCTTGTTGCACTACCTCCAACATGACCCTCGTATTGTCAAAATTAGAAGTGATGATGACTACTGGATTGCCACACTATTAGATCCCCGGTACAAGTCCAAATTTTGTGACATAATTCCAGCCATAGAAAGGGACGCACGTATGCAGGAGTATCGGCAAAAGCTGTTACTCGATCTTAGCTCAGCTTTTCCACCAAACAATCGTGGTGCAGAGAGTGAATCTCCCAGGTGTAACTTGACAAACATGGCACGGTCTCGTCATCTTCAACAGTCTACCCGTACCAGTAGGACTGTATCTGATGCTGGTAACAGCAATTTTATGGAATCTTTTCATAATTTTTTTAGACCCTCCTTTGCAAGGCCACCAGAGACAACAAGTCTGACACATAGTCAACGGCTGGAGAGGATGATACAGGAGTATCTCCAAATGAACATCGATGCCATGACTTTGCAAATGGAGCCTTGCTCATTTTGGGCTTCAAATCTAGAAAAATGGCCAGTGCTCTCCAGTTACGCCTTGGAGATTTTGTCGTGTCCAGCTGCCAGCGTTGTCTCTGAACGTGTCTTCAGTGCTGCTGGGTGTGTGCTGACAGATAAGCGCACGCGTCTGTCCAGTGACAATGTGGACAGACTAACGTTCATCAAAATGAACAAGTCATGGATCCACCAGGAATTTTCTACCCCTGGGGAGAGTAAATGCTTGTGGATTTGGAATGTGCTTGATGCAAATCTAGCTGTGAAGTGTACAACTAGGGCACAAGTCATTCCACTGAATGGGTGGGTGTGTGTGGGGCACAATTTTTGGAAAAAAGGGAGACTCCGCTTGGAGTAACCCTTGCTTACATTGTTTTTAAAAGAAGCCAAGATGAACAGAGCTGGGATCAGGAAAGACTTTGCTACCTACCCCGGTGTCATCCTGGGGACGGTTAAGTATGGCGTATTTTTGAATGTGCTTGATGCAAATCTAGCTGTGAAGTGTACAACTGGGGCACAACTGCTGCCACTGAAGGGGTGGGTGTATGTGTGGCCCAATTTTTTGAAAAAAGGGAGACTCTGATTGGAGTCACCTTGCAGTGTTTTACATGATTTTAAAAGGGCATGCCATGCCTATATCTGTTTCTCGTCCTCTTTTTCCTCGTAACGCTGTTTTGTTTTCACATGAGAATTTGTCCTTGTCACTTTCCCATGTGTTTGTTTTGTGTTGTGAGTTGTTTGTCACCTTTTGGACACCTTTGAGGGTGTTTTCTAGGTGTTTTTATGTGTTTGTGAATGCCTGCCATTGTTTCCTATGCAGTTCGAGTTCGGTTCGTCGAACGTTCGACGAACCGAACTCGAACGGGAGCTCCGTTCGGCGAACCGACCTCCAGCCGAACCGCGACCGGTTCGCTCATCTCTACTATACATCCAACAAACTTCAATCTCTAGAACCTAAACATACAGTATATAGCTGTGGCAAATGGATGTTTTCACTGCTGTGCAGTCCAACACACTGTCTGTAACGATTATTCTGTTTAATGTCTTTCTCTCCCTATATCCATTGTTAAGCTGTGATTAGAGTTGGTCGAACTGGCAGAAAACTGGGATCGGTGGGTCCCTGCTGAATTTTTAAAAAAACCCGGATCTGGTCTGGAATCTAGTACCCATATAAGTCTATGGGAACCAGAATCTGGAGATTAAAAGTGTTGGTAGAAGGGATATGGGGGTATGAGCGCGCGCGGCGTAATCACTGACCCTCCGTCATGACTGCAAGCTACTTCCAGGTCACGCTTTCCTTCCGGAGCCGATAATTAAGCCTCATTGAATGTTTACTGCTTTCCCCACCCACTGACGCATGTAAATAGTTGCAGTTAGACGCGCCACCAAACTGAGTGTCTGCGTGTTGGCTGACTGCAAGCAGGACAGCCGGTTGGTAGAGAAAGCAGTGCAAATGTCTGCGGGTCAGTATGGTGGTATAAAAATAAATGAATAAATAAAATAATTGGCGCTGGGTCCCGGTATTCTGATATTAGCACAGATAAAGCCCACGGCTGCAGCCCCCAGCTGTCAGGCTTTATCATGGCTGTGTATCACTATAAGGGTACGCTCACACGAGCGTGAAAATCAGACGAGTGCAATACGAGAAATTCTCGCATTGTACTCTGACCAATGTTAGGCAATGAGGTTGAGCTGTTGGTCTGCTTTTCTCGCATCCAGATTCTGCATGCTGCGTTTTGCTGCTACCGCCGTATCTCTCGCACCCATTCAAGTGAATGGATGCGAGAGATACATCGGACTGCACTCGAATGTTATCCCAGTGCAGTGCGACACACTCCAAAATGTCTCTCTCCAATGAAGCAACCATGTATTTGCTCTGGTTAATATCCAGGAGATTTGGGGTTAGGCGACATATGATTGAAGAAGAGCCACCACTGGAGAAAAGGATGTGGATTCACCCCCTTGTGAAGCTCAGGAAAACACATGGGCATTTTAATATTTTATATGGCGAAATGCGGAAATTCCCACCTAAATTCCAAGCCTACTGCCATCTCACCATGAATTCCATGAATTCATTTGAAAACATCCTTGGCCTTGTGTACCATCGTTTGAAGCATCAGGACACCTGTATGCGCCTCAGTATCTCCCCTGAGGAACGACTGTTGGTGACTTTACAGTAGGTGTTGTCATGTATACTCATGCTTTATCGGTTATATTGAAATACATGTTAAGTCGCTAATAGAGTTGAGCGCGGTTCGTGGTTCGTGGTTCTCCAGTTCGCGGCTCGAGTGATTTTGGGGCATGTTCTAGATCGAACTAGAACTCGAGCTTTTTGCAAAAGCTCGGTAGTTCTAGAAACGTTCGAGAACGGTTCTAGCAGCCAAAAAACAGCTAAATCATAGCTTGGTTTCTGCTGTAATAGTGTAAGTCACTCTGTGAATCAAACTATTATCACATTTCAGTGTATAGTGTGCGTGAACAGCGCCTTCAGATCACTGCTGTTTCTATAATGGCGATCGCCATTTTTTTTTTTTTTTTTTCTTGTCTTCCTTCCCTAAGCGCGCGCGTCTTGTGGGGCGGGCCAGCATGTCAGCCAATCCCAGACACACACACAGCTAAGTGGACTTTGAGCCAGAGAAGCAACGGCATGTGTGATAGGATCTGCATGTCACATGTCCCTGCATTATAAAACCGGACATTTTCTTCACGGACGCCATTATCTGCCTTCTGCGTCTTTGGTGTCAGACATCACTGTCGCAGCTCCGTCTTCCTGAGTCCTATAGCCGATACAGCTGTATGCGCTGCATACACAGCGTTAGACAGCTTAGGGAGAGCACTTTATAGCAGTCCTTTTAAGGGCTCCAACCGGCAGGGTCAGAGAGCCATAGGTGACAGGTCCTGCAAACAGCAACAGCGTCTGTGTAGCCCAGGTCAGGGATTTCCTACCTGCATTTCACCATTAGGAGGGAATAGAAAGGCAGTCTTCCATTCCTCTACCCAGAGCACCACAATCCTGCCACTGTACCCTCTTGTCCTCTGCACACTCCAACTGATAACTAAGCCATTATACTAGCAAACACTCAGTGTACCTAGTGGCATCCTATACGTGGCTATTGGACTTTGCTATAGTGCCACTAGTGCAAAGACATTTGCAGAGCGCGTCTGCCTGCATTGCACACTACAACTCATTCTAACCAAGCCATTATACTAGCAAACACTCAGTGTACCTAGTGGCATCCTATACGTGGCTATTGGACTTTGCTATAGTCCCACTAGTGCAAAGACATTTGCAGAGCGCGTCTGCCTGCGTTGCACACTACAACTCATTCTAACCAAGCCATTATACTAGCAAACACTCAGTGTACCTAGTGGCATCCTATACGTGGCTATTGGACTTTGCTATAGTCCCACTAGTGCAAAGACATTTGCAGAGCGCGTCTGCCTGCGTTGCACACTACAACTCATTCTAACCAAGCCATTATACTAGCAAACACTCAGTGTACCTAGTGGCATCCTATACGTGGCTATTGGACTTTGCTATAGTCCCACTAGTGCAAAGACATTTGCAGAGCGCGTCTGCCTGCGTTGCACACTACAACTCATTCTAACCAAGCCATTATACTAGCAAACACTCAGTGTACCTAGTGGCATCCTATACGTGGCTATTGGACTTTGCTATAGTCCCACTAGTGCAAAGACATTTGCAGAGCGCGTCTGCCTGCGTTGCACACTACAACTCATTCTAACCAAGCCATTATACTAGCAAACACTCAGTGTACCTAGTGGCATCCTATACGTGGCTATTGGACTTTGCTATAGTCCCACTAGTGCAAAGACATTTGCAGAGCGCGTCTGCCTGCGTTGCACACTACAACTCATTCTAACCAAGCCATTATACTAGCAAACACTCAGTGTACCTAGTGGCATCCTATACGTGGCTATTGGACTTTGCTATAGTCCCACTAGTGCAAAGACATTTGCAGAGCGCGTCTGCCTGCGTTGCACACTACAACTCATTCTAACCAAGCCATTATACTAGCAAACACTCAGTGTACCTAGTGGCATCCTATACGTGGCTATTGGACTTTGCTATAGTCCCACTAGTGCAAAGACATTTGCAGAGCGCGTCTGCCTGCGTTGCACACTACAACTCATTCTAACCAAGCCATTATACTAGCAAACACTCAGTGTACCTAGTGGCATCCTATACGTGGCTATTGGACTTTGCTATAGTCCCACTAGTGCAAAGACATTTGCAGAGCGCGTCTGCCTGCGTTGCACACTACAACTCATTCTAACCAAGCCATTATACTAGCAAACACTCAGTGTACCTAGTGGCATCCTATACGTGGCTATTGGACTTTGCTATAGTCCCACTAGTGCAAAGACATTTGCAGAGCGCGTCTGCCTGCGTTGCACACTACAACTCATTCTAACCAAGCCATTATACTAGCAAACACTCAGTGTACCTAGTGGCATCCTATACGTGGCTATTGGACTTTGCTATAGTCCCACTAGTGCAAAGACATTTGCAGAGCGCGTCTGCCTGCGTTGCACACTACAACTCATTCTAACCAAGCCATTATACTAGCAAACACTCAGTGTACCTAGTGGCATCCTATACGTGGCTATTGGACTTTGCTATAGTCCCACTAGTGCAAAGACATTTGCAGAGCGCGTCTGCCTGCGTTGCACACTACAACTCATTCTAACCAAGCCATTATACTAGCAAACACTCAGTGTACCTAGTGGCATCCTATACGTGGCTATTGGACTTTGCTATAGTCCCACTAGTGCAAAGACATTTGCAGAGCGCGTCTGCCTGCGTTGCACACTACAACTCATTCTAACCAAGCCATTATACTAGCAAACACTCAGTGTACCTAGTGGCATCCTATACGTGGCTATTGGACTTTGCTATAGTCACAATAGTGCAAAGACATTTGCAGAGCGCGTCTGCCTGCGTTGCACACTACAACTCATTCTAACCAAGCCATTATACTAGCAAACACTCAGTGTACCTAGTGGCATCCTATACGTGGCTATTGGACTTTGCTATAGTCACACTAGTGCAAAGACATTTGCAGAGCGCGTCTGCCTGCGTTGCACACTACAACTCATTCTAACCAAGCCATTATACTAGCAAACACTCAGTGTACCTAGTGGCATCCTATACGTGGCTATTGGACTTTGCTATAGTCCCACTAGTGCAAAGACATTTGCAGAGCGCGTCTGCCTGCGTTGCACACTACAACTCATTCTAACCAAGCCATTATACTAGCAAACACTCAGTGTACCTAGTGGCATCCTATACGTGGCTATTGGACTTTGCTATAGTCCCACTAGTGCAAAGACATTTGCAGAGCGCGTCTGCCTGCGTTGCACACTACAACTCATTCTAACCAAGCCATTATACTAGCAAACACTCAGTGTACCTAGTGGCATCCTATACGTGGCTATTGGACTTTGCTATAGTCACACTAGTGCAAAGACATTTGCAGAGCGCGTCTGCCTGCGTTGCACACTACAACTCATTCTAACCAAGCCATTATACTAGCAAACACTCAGTGTACCTAGTGGCATCCTATACGTGGCTATTGGACTTTGCTATAGTCCCACTAGTGCAAAGACATTTGCAGAGCGCGTCTGCCTGCGTTGCACACTACAACTCATTCTAACCAAGCCATTATACTAGCAAACACTCAGTGTACCTAGTGGCATCCTATACGTGGCTATTGGACTTTGCTATAGTCCCACTAGTGCAAAGACATTTGCAGAGCGCGTCTGCCTGCGTTGCACACTACAACTCATTCTAACCAAGCCATTATACTAGCAAACACTCAGTGTACCTAGTGGCATCCTATACGTGGCTATTGGACTTTGCTATAGTCCCACTAGTGCAAAGACATTTGCAGAGCGCGTCTGCCTGCGTTGCACACTACAACTCATTCTAACCAAGCCATTATACTAGCAAACACTCAGTGTACCTAGTGGCATCCTATACGTGGCTATTGGACTTTGCTATAGTCCCACTAGTGCAAAGACATTTGCAGAGCGCGTCTGCCTGCGTTGCACACTACAACTCATTCTAACCAAGCCATTATACTAGCAAACACTCAGTGTACCTAGTGGCATCCTATACGTGGCTATTGGACTTTGCTATAGTCCCACTAGTGCAAAGACATTTGCAGAGCGCGTCTGCCTGCGTTGCACACTACAACTCATTCTAACCAAGCCATTATACTAGCAAACACTCAGTGTACCTAGTGGCATCCTATACGTGGCTATTGGACTTTGCTATAGTCCCACTAGTGCAAAGACATTTGCAGAGCGCGTCTGCCTGCGTTGCACACTACAACTCATTCTAACCAAGCCATTATACTAGCAAACACTCAGTGTACCTAGTGGCATCCTATACGTGGCTATTGGACTTTGCTATAGTCCCACTAGTGCAAAGACATTTGCAGCACGTCTGCCTGCGTTGCACACTCCAACTAATTATAACTAAGTTGCATTGTCAGGGATATTTATTCTTTATTATTCTGCTGTTAATAAAGCTAGACCACCACTGCAATCTTCACCACCTCTCAATTTTTACTACCACATTTTCAGTCCACAATCTTGTCGCAATCAACATGAGTGGCAAAATGACAGATGCTGGTGGAAAGGGGAAGAGGCGTGGTGGAAAAGGCAAAAAAGGTTTTGTCCGTGGGGAAGGTGGCAAAGCTCCATTATCATCTGCTGAAGATAGACCATCTACCAGCAAAAGTAAGATGTCTACTACTTACCGTGGACAATCCGATGTGCTCCCTTTGTTACGGACACGAACAACAGGAACAAAGGTAGATGATGGGCAAAAAAGGAAAATGCTTGAATGGATCTCAAGTGGTCCAACAAGTGCCCTCTCTGCCACTTCAAGTACCGCATCCAAAAAACACCAGTCCTCTGAGTTGTCATCCCAATCAAACTTGCTTTCTCCCAGCTCTGAAGTCTCCATCAGCCCTGCACAGTATGGTGGAACTGAGATGGCTGAGTCTGCAGAGCTGTTCAGTCACACTATAGCCTGGGAATCAGAGGTCTGCTCCCAAGCTACAGTGAGTACAGAACAGGAAATGGTCTGCAGTGATGCCCAGAACCTTTGTGACTCAGATTCAGGCCGTGAGGACCAAGTTTCTGAGCATAATGTTGACCCTTTGTCACAAACTGTAACACCTGTGGTTATAGACAATGAGGAACATACTGATGAAGATGAGACGCAGATACCCGATTGGGATGACAACTTAAATATTCCGTCAGGGCAAGAAGAGGCTCGGTCTGAGGGGGAGGGGAGTGCAAACACAACAATTGATGATGACGTTCTAGATCCCACCTACTGTCAACCCCCAGTCAGGCACTCGAGGAGGTCAACAGAGGCGGTGGAGGAGGATGCAACCGACGACGAAGTTACCTTGCGCCTTCCTGGACAGAGTCGGAGCACTGGTAGCACGTCTACAACTGCATCCTCAGCCACCACTCTGCCTATGAGCATTATTCGGGGTGGATCAACAGGTCGCATGGCCTCTAAGCCTTGCCTAGCCTGGTCCTTTTTTCACATCGAAAAAGATCGCCCAACTCATGTGATATGTAACATTTGTCATGATTCTCTTAGTAGAGGTCAAAAGCTCAGCAGTTTGACAACTTCTTCCATGAATCGTCACATGAATAAATATCATAAGTCCCGGTGGGAAGCTCACCGTGCTGCAATGCGGCCTAGCGGAGCGAACCATCCACCGCCCGCCCCTTCCACTGCATCCGCGCGCTCTTCATCTTCTAGGACTGTGGGGACAGCTGCCACACCTGTTTTTCCACGCAAAACTTCCACCACTGTAACCGCAACAGGCAGTTTGCTTGTAAGGTCGTCAGTTGGTTTGGAAGGGGAAACAAGTGAGTGTGTACAGCTCTCTCAGACATCGATAGCACCAACGTTGGATGAAGGCAACATCATGTCTCCGCCTGCACTTTCCTCACAAACCTGCATTTTTCAAGGGACACCCTACTCAACACCGTCTACACACAGCAGCCAGATCTCTGTCCCTCAGATGTGGTCAAATAAAAGGCCACTTCCTCCGACCCATGACAAAGCTAAGAGGTTGACTCTATCCCTCTGTAAGCTGTTGGCTACCGAAATGCTGCCTTTCCGCCTAGTGGACACACAGGATTTTAGAGACCTTATGTCTGTCGCTGTGCCCCAGTACCAGATGCCTAGTCGCCACTACTTCTCTAAGAAAGGTGTGCCCGCGCTACACCAGCATGTCGCACACAACATCACCGCTTCCTTGAGAAACTCTGTGTGTGAACGGGTGCATTTCACCACCGATACTTGGACCAGTAAGCATGGACAGGGACGTTACATGTCGCTGACTGGGCACTGGGTAACTATGGTGATAGATGGTGAAGGGTCTGCTGCACAAGTCTTGCCGTCCCCACGACTTGTGTGTCAATCCTCTGTCTGTCCAAGTTCCGCCACTGCTTCTGCATCCTCCACCTCATCTGGGTCCTCCACCTCCGCCCCAAGCCTGCCTGGTCAGGCCACCAGCGTTCTCACTGCGCAGAAGGAATCACGCACCCCTCATTACTATGCTGGCAGCAGAGCGCAACGGCATCAGGCGGTCTTTAGCTTGACATGTCTTGGTAATAAGAGTCACACAGCTGAGGAGTTGTGGTCAGCTTTGCGGTCCGAGTTTAATAAATGGTTGTCTCCACTCAAACTGCAGCCTGGTAAGGCCGTGTGCGACAATGCTGCAAACCTGGGTGCGGCACTTCGCCTGGGCAAGGTGACACACGTACCTTGTATGGCTCACGTGTTGAACCTTGTCGTGCAGCAATTTTTAACACACTATCCCGGCCTAGATGGCCTTCTGAACAGGGCACGAAAACTGTCAGCTCACTTCCGCCGTTCAAGCGCCGCAGCAGAGCGACTTGCATCGCTCCAGAAGTCTTTCGGCCTGCCGGTTCATCGCCTGAAATGCGATGTGGCGACACGCTGGAATTCAACTCTCCACATGTTACAGCGACTGTGGCAGCACCGCAGAGCCCTGGTGCAATACGTCATGACGTATAGCCTGGGCCAACGAGATGCAGAGGTGGGGCAGATCACCCTGATGGAGTGGTCTCAGATCAAGGACCTATGCACCCTTCTGCACAGTTTCGACATGGCGACGAATATGTTTAGCTCTGACAATGCCATTATCAGCATGACGATTCCAGTCATTTACATGCTGGAGCACACGCTAAACACTATTCGGAGTCAGGGGGTGGGACAACATGAAGGGGAGGAACTACAGGAGGATTCATATGCGCAAGGGACAACAACATCACGAAGGTCCAGACGTTCATCATCACCAACGCAGCAGGCATGGGACCATGGGGGACAGGGATCGACAAGGGCGCATAGTAGCAGGCGAAATGTTGAGCAAGGTGCAGGAGAACATGAAGAAATGGAGGACGAACTGTCCATGGACATGGAAGACTCAGCGGATGAGGGAGACCTTGGTCAAATTTCAGTTGAAAGAGGTTGGGGTCAGATGTCAGAGGAAGAAAGAACGGGTAGCACCTCTATGCCACAAACACAGCATGGACTTGGTCCGCATGGCTGCGCAAGACACATGAGTGCCTTTTTGTTGCACTACCTCCAACATGACAGTCGTATTGTCAAAATTAGAAGTGATGATGACTACTGGATTGCCACACTATTAGATCCCCGGTACAAGTCCAAATTTTGTGACATAATTCCAGCCATAGAAAGGGACGCACGTATGCAGGAGTATCAGCAGAAGCTGTTACTAGATCTTAGCTCGGCTTTTCCACCAAACAACCGTGCAGGTGCAGGGAGTGAATCTCCCAGTTGTAACTTGACAAACATGGGACGGTCTCGTCATCTTCAACAGTCTACCCGTACCAGTAGGACCTTTTCTGGTGCCGGTAACAGCAATTTTATGGAATCTTTTCATAATTTTTTTAGACCCTCTTTTGCAAGGCCACCAGAGACAACAAGTCTGACACATAGTCAACGGCTGGAGAGGATGATACAGGAGTATCTCCAAATGAACATCGATGCCATGACTGTGCAACTGGAGCCTTGCTCCTTTTGGGCTTCAAACCTACAAAAATGGCCAGAGCTCGCAACTTACGCCTTGGAGATTTTGTCGTGTCCAGCTGCCAGCGTTGTCTCTGAACGTGTATTCAGTGCTGCTGGGTGTGTGCTGACAGATAAGCGCACGCGTCTGTCCAGTGACAATGTGGACAGACTGACGTTCATCAAAATGAACAAGTCATGGATCCAGAAGGAATTTACTACCCCTGTGTCATCCTGGGGAGAGTAAATGCTTGTGGATTTGGAATGTGCTTGATGCAAATCAAAACATCCTGTTTGCAACTAGGGCCCAAGTGCTGCCACTGATGGGGTGGGTGTCTGTGTGGCCCAATTTTTGGAAAAAAGGGAGACTCCGCTTGGAGTAACCCTTGCTTGCTGTGTTTTTAAAAGAAGCCAAGATGAACAGAGCTGGGATCAGGAAAGACTTTGCTACCTACCCCGGTGTCATCCTGGGGACGGCTAAGAATAGCGTATTTTTGAATGTGCTTGATGCAAATCAAAACATCCTGTTTGCAACTAGGGCCCAAGTGCTGCCACTGATGGGGTGGGTGTCTGTGTGGCCCAATTTTTGGAAAAAAGGGAGACTCCGCTTGGAGTAACCCTTGCTTGCTGTGTTTTTAAAAGAAGCCAAGATGAACAGAGCTGGGATCAGGAAAGACTTTGCTACCTACCCCGGTGTCATCCTGGGGACGGCTAAGAATAGCGTATTTTTGAATGTGCTTGATGCAAATCAAAACATCCTGTTTGCAACTAGGGCCCAAGTGCTGCCACTGATGGGGTGGGTGTCTGTGTGGCCCAATTTTTGGAAAAAAGGGAGACTCCGCTTGGAGTAACCCTTGCTTGCTGTGTTTTTAAAAGAAGCCAAGATGAACAGAGCTGGGATCAGGAAAGACTTTGCTACCTACCCCGGTGTCATCCTGGGGACGGCTAAGAATAGCGTATTTTTGAATGTGCTTGATGCAAATCAAAACATCCTGTTTGCAACTAGGGCCCAAGTGCTGCCACTGATGGGGTGGGTGTCTGTGTGGCCCAATTTTTGGAAAAAAGGGAGACTCCGCTTGGAGTAACCCTTGCTTGCTGTGTTTTTAAAAGAAGCCAAGATGAACAGAGCTGGGATCAGGAAAGACTTTGCTACCTACCCCGGTGTCATCCTGTGGACGGCTAAGAATAGCGTATTTTTGAATGTGCTTGATGCAAATCAAAACATCCTGTTTGCAACTAGGGCCCAAGTGCTGCCACTGATGGGGTGGGTGTCTGTGTGGCCCAATTTTTGGAAAAAAGGGAGACTCCGCTTGGAGTAACCCTTGCTTGCTGTGTTTTTAAAAGAAGCCAAGATGAACAGAGCTGGGATCAGGAAAGACTTTGCTACCTACCCCGGTGTCATCCTGGGGACGGCTAAGAATAGCGTATTTTTGAATGTGCTTGATGCAAATCAAAACATCCTGTTTGCAACTAGGGCCCAAGTGCTGCCACTGATGGGGTGGGTGTCTGTGTGGCCCAATTTTTGGAAAAAAGGGAGACTCCGCTTGGAGTAACCCTTGCTTGCTGTGTTTTTAAAAGAAGCCAAGATGAACAGAGCTGGGATCAGGAAAGACTTTGCTACCTACCCCGGTGTCATCCTGTGGACGGCTAAGAATAGCGTATTTTTGAATGTGCTTGATGCAAATCAAAACATCCTGTTTGCAACTAGGGCCCAAGTGCTGCCACTGATGGGGTGGGTGTCTGTGTGGCCCAATTTTTGGAAAAAAGGGAGACTCCGCTTGGAGTAACCCTTGCTTGCTGTGTTTTTAAAAGAAGCCAAGATGAACAGAGCTGGGATCAGGAAAGACTTTGCTACCTACCCCGGTGTCATCCTGGGGACGGCTAAGAATAGCGTATTTTTGAATGTGCTTGATGCAAATCAAAACATCCTGTTTGCAACTAGGGCCCAAGTGCTGCCACTGATGGGGTGGGTGTCTGTGTGGCCCAATTTTTGGAAAAAAGGGAGACTCCGCTTGGAGTAACCCTTGCTTACATTGTTTTTAAAAGAAGCCAAGATGAACAAGTCATGGGTCAGCAAAGACTTTGCTACCTACCCCGGTGTCATCCTGGGGACGGCTAAGAATAGCGTATTTTTGAATGTGCTTGATGCAAATCAAAACATCCTGTTTGCAACTAGGGCCCAAGTGCTGCCACTGATGTGGTGGGTGTCTGTGTGGCCCAATTTTTGGAAAAAAGGGAGACTCCGCTTGGAGTAACCCTTGCTTGCTGTGTTTTTAAAAGAAGCCAAGATGAACAGAGCTGGGATCAGGAAAGACTTTGCTACCTACCCCGGTGTCATCCTGGGGACGGCTAAGAATAGCGTATTTTTGAATGTGCTTGATGCAAATCAAAACATCCTGTTTGCAACTAGGGCCCAAGTGCTGCCACTGATGGGGTGGGTGTCTGTGTGGCCCAATTTTTGGAAAAAAGGGAGACTCCGCTTGGAGTAACCCTTGCTTACATTGTTTTTAAAAGAAGCCAAGATGAACAAGTCATGGGTCAGCAAAGACTTTGCTACCTACCCCGGTGTCATCCTGGGGACGGATAAGAATGGCGTATTTTTGAATGTGCTTGATGCAAATCTAGCTGTGAAGTGTACAACTGGGGCACAACTGCTGCCACTGAAGGGGTGGGTGTGTGGGGCCCAATTTTTGGAAAAAAGGGAGACTCCGCTTGGAGTCACCTTGCGGTGTTTTACATGACTTTAGAAGGGCGTGCCATGCCTATATCTGTGTGTCCTCCTCTTTTTCCTTGTCCAGCTGTTTTGTTTTCGCATGAGTACATGTCCTTGTCACTTTCCCATGTGTTTGTGTTGTGTTGTGAGTTGTTTGTCACCTTTTGGACACCTTTGAGGGTGTTTTCTAGGTGTTTTACTGTGTTTGTGATTGCCTGCCATTGTTTCCTATGGGCTCGAGTTCGGTTCGTCGAACGTTCGACGAGCCGAACTCGAGCCAGACCCCCCGTTCGGCGAACCGCCTCGAGCCGAACCGGGACCGGTTCGCTCATCTCTAGTCGCTAAGGCATCATTTTGTAGAAATTAAGTAATTTAAAATTATGGTCTTTGTTGAAAACTTATATTGATCACTTAACCACAGTGCAATTTAAAATTAAGATCTGAGAAGTCACATCTACAATTCTATCTCTACCAAAATTGAAGAAACAAGAGGCTTAACTCAAACAAGCTTGTTTATTAAACACAAAATTAAATATTTTTCCAATATGGAAAGTAAAGATCACATATGCTTTTCTTAACCAAAGAAATTATAAAAAAAACATACACAGTATCTCGCCAGTCATTGGATGATACAAATATTTGGTGTAAAATACAAATTACATGAATAGTCAAAGTAATGTCATGTTTTTATTCTATTTCAGTTACCTAGCAACTGGGCAATCCATCAGCAGCCTACATTTCGAATTCTTATTGGGAAGGTCCACAATTGGCAAGATTATCCTGCATACCTGCACTGTGCTTTGGGAGATCCTTAGGCATCATGTCATACAGCAGCCTTCAACACAGGAATGGATGCACATTTCAGATGAATTTTTGGAGAAAACAGCATTCCCAAATTGTATTGGTGCCATTGACAGAAAACACATTAGAGTGAAGAAACCACCGAACTCTGCATCAAGATATTTTAATTATCATAAGTTTTTTTCTGTAGTTATTTTGGCCATGGTAGATACAAACTACTGCTTTTTATTTGCTGATATTGGGGCCTATGGCAGTGCCTCAGATGCACGCATTTTCAGAAGTTCACGTTTAGCAAGACGATTAATGTCTGATAGTTTAAGTTTGCCTGCACCAAGACCATTGCCTGGTACTAATGGCCCAATTGTCCCTTTTGTAATGGTTGCAGATCAGGGGTTTGCATTGTCTAGGCATTTGATGCGTCCATATCACAGAAGGGGGCTGGACAGATCAAAAGCCCTATTTAATAGCAAATTGGCAAGAGCACGTTGCTATGTTGAACGTGCCTTTGGCATTTTGGCCTCAAGATGGCGCATTTATCAAACCACCATCCAACTCCAACCAACCATCGTCAAGGCTGTCATTAAATCGACAGTAGTGTTACATAATTACTGTAGATTACATGAAAGCAATGACGAAGACATTGAGGAGTTGCCTGCTTTAAATGCACCATTTGTAGAGAATGGCAGTGTTAGAACCTATGTGTCCACTTCTGGTCTACAAGTGAGGAATCAGTTTAAAGATTATTTTAGTTTAAATCACCATAGTCATGTATAATTTTGGCATTGTTATAGTTTTTTATCACTTGGTTACATAAGCACAAACACATATGTATTACAAAAGAGAAAATGACCATACATAGGTATAATTTGAGGTTTTTTTTGTTGCTTGGTTGTGTTTGTGGTCCCCATAAGCTATTGTGATATAACTATATTGCTATAACATCAGGAATTTTTGTTATTCTAAAAACAGTACTACTGAATGTACATGACTAATAAAATTATGGCAAATTTGATTTGAAAAAGTTAGTCCAGAATTATTATTTTACCTATGTATGTATGTTATCTTTTGCAAGACACCCTGTATTTTTTTTTTTAAATACAATTTTGGCAAGGACATTAGCCCATACAAAACACCATACTTTATTATGCAATAATGTCACGCAAACATAATTTGTTTGACACTATTGGAATACAAGTATGGGACCAGACCATATGCAGATACTGCATAGTGGCTGGATTTTTAATAATAAAGGTGTCTGAATGTTAGTGTAGTAGTTTATGTGCGTGCATTTTTTCCCTAAACCCAGTTTATTCTAATGGATGGTCCAAACAACATGTCCAGAGCAAGGCATCATTCTAACAGGCAGGTATTGTTTTTGAAGTGATAGAGTAATTTCTATTGAATTTTTGTAAAGGAAAACAAAAAATATGACCACATGTATATAGAGTAAGTAATGTGTTACATTTTCATATGTTTCCCCACCAGCAATACCCTAGAAAACATACCAAAATGTAAAATAATACATACAATATCACATTATGATTCAACTAAATCCTCTAGGCTAGTGATGTTTTCCTGTGTAGTCTCCATTGCATTGACACCTACAGAATATGTTTTCTGCACAACACTAGATGTTGTAGTGAGTGACTGATCAGTGTTTCCACTAGTAACAGTTGTACTTGGAACAAATAATGAGGCAGTTGTTTGAGCAGATGGAAGACCAAGTGTAGATGGTACATATTGATGTGTTGGAAGAGGCTGAGTATGTGTGTATGTGAAGTTAGTTGGGTAAGTCTGTTGTTGAAAGTACTGTTGTTGTGGATTATTAGGAACATGGTAGGATGTTGGTTGTTGAATCATTTGAGGTAGTCTATGAACATTACTAACAATACTAGGATAGTTAAAAGAGGTTTGCATTGGTGTTTGTTGGGGTATTTGTGGGACAAATGTTGGCTGTTGAGATGGCCTTTGTGTCATTAATGTACCTGTTTGGTGTGGGACAACTGTTGGCCTAATTTGTACATCACTTCCCATAGAAGAAGATGGACACTGTATATGTGTTTGTTGCACTACAGGATTAAGTTGAAAATTAGAGAAATGTTCTTCTGTTTGGGTTTCCACAGTTTGTTGAGTTGTGTTTGTGTGTGGGCCACGTGGATTGGCTCTCCATTGTTCTATCACTTCAAAACAATAAATGGGTTCTGGCTCACATTGGGTAGCAGATATTAGTGTTATTAAGGACGCCCTCAATCTGTCCTGCCTATCAGGTGCAACCAATGGAAGAGAGGGA
Source organism: Anomaloglossus baeobatrachus (assembly GCF_048569485.1). NCBI lineage: Eukaryota > Metazoa > Chordata > Amphibia > Anura > Aromobatidae > Anomaloglossus > Anomaloglossus baeobatrachus. The sequence goes on from NC_134355.1 coordinate 442,391,961, forward strand.
GAAAGGGAGCGGCAAAATCTCTCCCCATCACTCTCTGGTATCAGTGAATTCATCATGTGTATTATTCTGGTATCAATGATATCTGGCAGGGAATGTAAATCTTCATAACGCAGAGCACGTCTGCGAGCACGGATAGATTGTGCTACTGTGCGCACGGTATTAGTTGATATTCTTGGCTGTGTGCCTGCATGTTGCTGTGGACTACTCTCCGCAAGAACTGGTGAAGGGCCACTTTGTTGCCCTGTAGACTGGCCTGGAATTACATTAGTGGATTGACTGTTCCCAAACCCAAATCAGAGGACATTTCTTCTGCATCTGGCTGGCTGGTGTTGGGGATTGGTGGAGGTTGATATGAGGTTGGCTCCATCTCAGAAGCAGAGGTCGCTGTTAATACTGCTGACTGGGCTTCCTCACTATCTTCCAGGTTATCCTCTGTACTTTGATGACAAAAAAAAAAAAAAATTAGTGTGTGCCTTTTAAATAAAACCACCATGTGATGTAATGGTAGAAACTTACTTTGGTACTTCCATAATGGGCATAAGGAAGCTCAGTTTTTCATAATGGACATATTTTTTCTTTTTTGCAGTGGCAGCTGTGGTGGCCACAGGGTTATACTCTCTTCAGAACTGGTCATGGGCTGAGCGCCATCGCCGTTTGACAAGATCCACTGTTAAAAAAAAAATACAATGTAAAATAAGGTCACTAATTCTAACAATTGTAGATTCAAAAGAAATTACACATTAGTCTTGTATTGCAGCAATTGTAAAAAATAGGAACACAAATCCCTGTGTATGAAAACAACAACCCATGACACTCATATAGTGACATAATAACACAATAAGCATGGGAGAAAAAACAAGTTCACCAGTAAAAATCTTAAACCACTGAATAATCATTTATCTCCTTTTAATTGTTAAAAAAAAAAAAAACCTACAGAAAGCCATGAGAAACAAATGACTACTAACCCATGAAGTGCCATATGTTCCACATATATTTTCCATTATACACTACACATTACTGTTACCATTCCAGACATGGTGACACCAAGGGACATGCATAATAAACCAAACATAAAAATACAACTCAAAAGGTATAGACATTTCACAGCACATTTTCAATAGGAAAAGCACAGAAATGCAAACCAAAAAAACCCCCAAACATGTTTAATTGTTGCTTGACCACCCTGAAATGCCTTTTGTACATGCATAAAATGCTTTGCAGGCCACATATACACATGCTGACATTACTAGTAAACTGCAATGAATACTTCAAAAGGCCAAAAACTACACTCTCCTGTTTGTGAGTCTCCAGTGTATCTCAAAATGAGTCAGGCCCATTAATACATGCAAAACAAACTATACAAATATGTTTATACTCTGCCTACAGAATGTGCACATGTAGGTAAAGATAGAAGCAATGCAAATATCTGTACTCACCATATCTATTTTTCTTTCCAGGGGTACATTGAGACTATCCATTCCTAGGGTACACTATCTCTGCCACAGACATCCATGCTCGTTCCACCATTAACCTGTCATGATAGCCATCAACACGTGTGTCCCACAGCTCTGGATGCCTCTCTACTTCTCCAATCAGCCTCTCTGTATCGATTCTGGGCGCCATGCTCAGTAGCTGTGGTGTTCTCTGTGCTCAAAGTTCCCCTGCAGTGAGAGGACAGGTGCCCAGCTGCTGTCTGGCGTGCAAATGAGACAGGAAATGTATGTTTGGAGCCAAAATTAATGGCCTACAATTGACCTGATAGATTGGTAACAAGTGTTTCAAATTTTGTAATGAAAAACGGACACGGATGATACGTGCTGAACACGGATATACTCCGTGTGCGGTCCGTGCAGGCACGGACCCATAGACTAAAGCGGGTCCGTGCCTGCGTGTTGCCGGCAAACAACGGACATGTCGTCCGTGTAGAAAAGCGCACACACGTACTTACGACACGGAGACACGTTCCGTGTGATTTTACGTACGTGTGCCATCTTCCATTGAATAACATGGGTCTCCGTGTGTACGTGTCTCCGGTACGTGCAAATATGTACCGCACACGTACAAATTACACGGATGTGTGTTGCGGGTCTAAGAGGAACCTCATGCGGCTTTTTTTTTTTTTAATTATTTAAATAAATGATTAAAAAGAAACGATGTGCGGTCCCCCTGATTTTCATACCCAGCCAAGACAAAGCTGACAACTTGGGCTCTATTCTCAGGCTCGGGAGGTCAAGCCTAGAAACATCAGCCTCCAGCTGCCCGGAATTGCCGCATCTATTAGATGTAACAATCCCGGAGCTTTACCAGCACTTCCCGAATGCCCTGATGCAGTGGCAATCGGGGTAATAAGGGGTTAATAACAATGCATAGCTGCCACTAAGCCCTAGATTTATGATGGCAGGCATCTATGACACCTGCATCATTAATCTGCAAATGAAAGTAAACAAACACAAACAACGAAAAAGTCCTTTATTTGGAATAAAACACATAAAACCCATCATCTTTCACCACTTTATTAACCCCAACACACCCCTGCAGGTCTGAAGTAATCCACAGGAGGTCCCACAGCGATTCAGCACTGCTACATCTGAATATCTTTATAACATGAGGACTAAAAGGGAAACATAATCCTGGTCATATCATGACCATGAGCATCAAAATAAATCAAATATCACTTCCTTGGCAAAAAATGTAAAACATTTATTAGAAAATATTATCGCAAGGGGTAAAATACAACATCAACATATTACAATCATATCTAGCAGGTTTTTATAAGAAGATCCTGAAGACAGTTCACATAGGACCAGCAAACCACACATGGCATAAAGTTCTTTTTAAGATGATCTACAGATACATTAATAGTGGTTTATGTTAGGTATGATACAGTAAACTAGCATATATATAAAATGATAGTAGAAAGCTACATAAATCCTAAATGTAAATCATTCATTTCAACATATTCATTGACATTAAATAGTCTTTTTTTTCCCCTTTTTTTCATTGCAGTGCAACCATCAGCTAGAGCAGGGTTTCCAATGAGGAACACCCATCTTAAGCCCACTTTACATGCTGCGATATCGTTACCGATATCGATAGCGTGCGTACCCGCCCCCGTCGGTTGTGCGTCACAGGCAAATTGCTGCCCGTGGCGCACAACATCGCTTACAGCCGTCACACGGACATACCTTCCCTGCGACGTCACTGTGGCCGGCGATCTGCCTCCTTTCTAAGGGGGCAGTTTGTGCGGCGCCACAGCGACGTCACATGGCAGCCGTTCAATAGCAGAGGAGGGGCGGAGATGAGCGGCCGGAACATGCCGCCCACCTCCTTCCTTCCTCATTGCCGGTGGACGCAGGTAAGGAGATGTTCGTTGTTCCTGCGGTGTCACACATAGCTGAGGAACAACCTGCAGCATGCCCCACCAACGATATTATGAAAAGGAGCAACGTGTCAACGATCAACACTTTTTGACGTTTTTGTGATCATTGATCGTCACTCCTTGGTGTCACACGCTGCAATGTCGCTAACGACGCCGGATGTGCGTCACTAACGACGTGACCCCAACGATATATCGTTAGCGATGTCGCAGCGTGTAAAGCACCCTTTAGTATAATGCTGTAGATAATTGAAAAGCCATGATCCAATATTAAACATAGTGATCACTCACCCATGGTGGTATGGTATGCGTAAGAAAAACGTGCCCAGTCATGGTTGTACCCTCTGTGACCATGATTATTACACCCCTGTATAATATATGACCTGCGAAAATATATTGCAGAGATACAACAACAAGCATGGATTCATGAAAGATAAGTTGTGTCTAACCAACCTGTTGGGGCTCTATGAGGAGATAAGTGCAAATCTGGATATTGGTAATGCAGCTGATGTGATTTATTTGGAGTTTGCAAAGGCCTTTAACAGGAGCATAACTACCGCAGTCGCAGCAGTCGCCATTGCAACCGGGCCCAGGAGGTTAGGGGCCCGCGACCGCCCGGCAGATCAGCAGCCAGCTCCTTTCTGTGAGAGGAGCTGCACTGTTCTGTCGCAGACCACGCGGCGCGACGGCCACAATATGACCCGGTCGCCGCTGCTGACATCGGGCCCCCCTGCCTGGTGTCAGCGGTGTCGGCACCGGGCTCCTGTCACCGCGCTCCCGTCACCGCTTTGATATTGCATAGGGAGGCCGGCGCCGCTCTATGCAACAACATTCTTCCCCCGTGCCTGCACGGTGACGTCACTCCTATGCGACTGCTGTGTGTGGTGAGAGCACAGAGCGCAGGAGGATGCCAACCGGAGCCACGGGGGAACGAGGACAGAAGGGAGGACGAGCAGCGGTGAAACAAGTAGAGGTGAGGACAGAGCTGCGGTGGAAGGAGAAGAGAGGTGAGTACTTGTTTTTTTTGTTTTTTTTTTTTATAAATCAGTGAGTACACAGGGAGGCTGGCTGCAGGACACATGGAGTCCTTGGGGGGGACCTGGCTGCAGGACACATGGAGTCCCTGGGGGGGCTGGCTGCAGGACACATGGAGTCCCTGGGGGGGCTGGCTGCAGGACACATGGAGTCCTTGGGGGGGCCCTGGCTGCATTACACATGGAGGCCCGGGGGGGCTGGCTGCATGACACATAGAGGCCCTAGGGAGCTGGCTGCATGACACATGGAGGCCCTGGGGGGGGGGCTGTCTGCATGACACATGGAGGCTTGGAGGAGCTGGCTGCATGACACATGGAGGCCTTGGGAGGGCTGCATGAAACATGGAGGCCTTGGAGGGGAGGTATTAAGGAATAACGTTTGGAACTCCATTCTATGTCTGAACTGGGTGCAAAAAACCTAAAAAAACATCACTATGGGGAGATAAGGTATGCACACCAGTGACTATGGAAGGGGAATACATGGAATAGCAGAAACTGCTGTGTGAATACTGACATGAAAAATTCAATAGCTATTTGTAAGAATGAAATGTGAAAAATGGAACCTGCATTACTGCCATGAATATATGAATAAAGAGAAATTTAGCTACTGAATTGATCAATGCAATAGAGCCCCAACACTACGCCAAAGTATTTCTCTACGTTGGGGTCCCTAGCTTGTGTGTGTCCTCTCATGCAGTTAAAAAACTTACCGTGTATGGGAGGCTGAGACCCAGGCTATATATACGATGTGGATTGGCAATAGGTGTGTATGGGGAGGGTTCACAAACGAAAAACTACTAACATTAAGGAATAACGTTTGGAACTCCATTCTATGTCTGAACTGGGTGCAAAAAACCTAAAAAAACATCACTATGGGGAGATAAGGTATGCACACCAGTGACTATGGAAGGGGAATACATGGAATAGCAGAAACTGCTGTGTGAATACTGACATGAAAAATTCAATAGCTATTTGTAAGAATGAAATGTGAAAAATGGAACCTGCATTACTGCCATGAATATATGAATAAAGAGAAATTTAGCTACTGAATTGATCAATGCAATAGAGCCCCAACACTACGCCAAAGTATTTCTCTACGTTGGGGTCCCTAGCTTGTGTGTGTCCTCTCATGCAGTTAAAAAACTTACCGTGTATGGGAAGCTGAGACCCAGGCTATTTATGCGTATGATATGGATTGGCAATAGGTGTGGTTGGGGAAGGTTCACAAACGAAAAAATACTAACAAATAGGAATGACGTTTGGAACACCATTCTAAGTCCGAACTGGGTGCAAAAACCTAAAATTTAGCTACTGAATTGATCAATGCAATGGCGTAGTGTTGGGGCTCTATTGCATTGATCAATTCAGTAGCTAAATTTCTCTTTATTCATATATTCATGGCAGTAATGCAGGTTCCATTTTTCACATTTCATTCTTACAAATAGCTATTGAATTTTTCATGTCAGTATTCACACAGCAGTTTCTGCTATTCCATGTATTCCCCTTCCATAGTCACTGGTGTGCATACCTTATCTCCCCATAGTGATGTTTTTTTAGGTTTTTGCACCCAGTTCAGACATAGAATGGAGTTCCAAACGTTATTCCTTAATGTTAGTAGTTTTTCGTTTGTGAACCCTCCCCATACACACCTATTGCCAATCCACATCGTATATATAGCCTGGGTCTCAGCCTCCCATACACAGTAAGTTTTTTAACTGCATGAGAGGACACACACAAGCTAGGGACCCCAACGTAGAGAAATACTTTGGCGTAGTGTTGGGGCTCTATTGCATTGATCAATTCAGTAGCTAAATTTCTCTTTATTCATATATTCATGGCAGTAATGCAGGTTCCATTTTTCACATTTCATTCTTACAAATAGCTATTGAATTTTTCATGTCAGTATTCACACAGCAGTTTCTGCTATTCCATGTATTCCCCTTCCATAGTCACTGGTGTGCATACCTTATCTCCCCATAGTGATGTTTTTTTAGGTTTTTTGCACCCAGTTCAGACATAGAATGGAGTTCCAAACGTTATTCCTTAATGTTAGTAGTTTTTCGTTTGTGAACCCTCCCCATACACACCTATTGCCAATCCACATCGTATATATAGCCTGGGTCTCAGCCTCCCATACACGGTAAGTTTTTTAACTGCATGAGAGGACACACACAAGCTAGGGACCCCAACGTAGAGAAATACTTTGGCGTAGTGTTGGGGCTCTATTGCATTGATCAATTCAGTAGCTAAATTTCTCTTTATTCATATATTCATGGCAGTAATGCAGGTTCCATTTTTCACATTTCATTCTTACAAATAGCTATTGAATTTTTCATGTCAGTATTCACACAGCAGTTTCTGCTATTCCATGTATTCCCCTTCCATAGTCACTGGTGTGCATACCTTATCTCCCCATAGTGATGTTTTTTTAGGTTTTTTGCACCCAGTTCAGACATAGAATGGAGTTCCAAACGTTATTCCTTAATGTTAGTAGTTTTTCGTTTGTGAACCCTCCCCATACACACCTATTGCCAATCCACATCGTATATATAGCCTGGGTCTCAGCCTCCCATACACGGTAAGTTTTTTAACTGCATGAGAGGACACACACAAGCTAGGGACCCCAACGTAGAGAAATACTTTGGCGTAGTGTTGGGGCTCTATTGCATTGATCAATTCAGTAGCTAAATTTCTCTTTATTCATATATTCATGGCAGTAATGCAGGTTCCATTTTTCACATTTCATTCTTACAAATAGCTATTGAATTTTTCATGTCAGTATTCACACAGCAGTTTCTGCTATTCCATGTATTCCCCTTCCATAGTCACTGGTGTGCATACCTTATCTCCCCATAGTGATGTTTTTTTAGGTTTTTTGCACCCAGTTCAGACATAGAATGGAGTTCCAAACGTTATTCCTTAATGTTAGTAGTTTTTCGTTTGTGAACCCTCCCCATACACACCTATTGCCAATCCACATCGTATATATAGCCTGGGTCTCAGCCTCCCATACACGGTAAGTTTTTTAACTGCATGAGAGGACACACACAAGCTAGGGACCCCAACGTAGAGAAATACTTTGGCGTAGTGTTGGGGCTCTATTGCATTGATCAATTCAGTAGCTAAATTTCTCTTTATTCATATATTCATGGCAGTAATGCAGGTTCCATTTTTCACATTTCATTCTTACAAATAGCTATTGAATTTTTCATGTCAGTATTCACACAGCAGTTTCTGCTATTCCATGTATTCCCCTTCCATAGTCACTGGTGTGCATACCTTATCTCCCCATAGTGATGTTTTTTTAGGTTTTTTGCACCCAGTTCAGACATAGAATGGAGTTCCAAATGTTATTCCTTAATGTTAGTAGTTTTTCGTTTGTGAACCCTCCCCATACACACCTATTGCCAATCCACATCGTATAAATAGCCTGGGTCTCAGCCTCCCATACACGGTAAGTTTTTTAACTGCATGAGAGGACACACACAAGCTAGGGACCCCAACGTAGAGAAATACTTTGGCGTAGTGTTGGGGCTCTATTGCATTGATCAATTCAGTAGCTAAATTTCTCTTTATTCATATATTCATGGCAGTAATGCAGGTTCCATTTTTCACATTTCATTCTTACAAATAGCTATTGAATTTTTCATGTCAGTATTCACACAGCAGTTTCTGCTATTCCATGTATTCCCCTTCCATAGTCACTGGTGTGCATACCTTATCTCCCCATAGTGATGTTTTTTTAGGTTTTTTGCACCCAGTTCAGACATAGAATGGAGTTCCAAACGTTATTCCTTAATGTTAGTAGTTTTTCGTTTGTGAACCCTCCCCATACACACCTATTGCCAATCCACATCGTATATATAGCCTGGGTCTCAGCCTCCCATACACGGTAAGTTTTTTAACTGCATGAGAGGACACACACAAGCTAGGGACCCCAACGTAGAGAAATACTTTGGCGTAGTGTTGGGGCTCTATTGCATTGATCAATTCAGTAGCTAAATTTATCTTTATTCATATATTCATGGCAGTAATGCAGGTTCCATTTTTCACATTTCCTTCTTACAAATAGCTATTGAATTTTTCATGTCAGTATTCACACAGCAGTTTCTGCTATTCCATGTATTCCCCTTCCATAGTCACTGGTGTGCATACCTTATCTCCCCATATTGGAGGGGAGGTAGGCTGCATGACTCATGAAGGCCTTGGTGGGAGGAGGCTGGCTGCATGACTCATGGAGGCCTGGGAAGGTACTGGCTGCATGACACATGGAGACCCTGGGGGGCTTGCTGCATGACACATGGAGGCTGTGGGGGGGGTTGGCTGCATGAGACATGGAGGCCCTGGGGGGGGGCTGGCTGCATGATACATGGAGGTTTATGGGGCTGCATGATACATGGAGGTATATGGGGATGCATGATACATGGAGGTCTATGGGATTACATGATACATGGAGGTCTATGGGGCTGCATAATAAACATGAAGGACACCGTATACAGTGCCTACAAGTAGCATTCAACCCCCTGCAGATTTAGCAGGTTTACACATTCGGAATTAACTTGGCATTGTGACATTTGGACTGTAGATCAGCCTGGAAGTGTGAAATGCACTGCAGCAAAAAAGAATGTTATTTCTTTTTTTATTTTTTTTTTTTTTAATTGTGAAACGTTTATTCAGAGGGTCATTTATTATTCAACCCCTCAAACCACAAGAATTCTGTTTGGTTCCCCTAAAGTATTAAGAAGTATTTCAGGCACAAAGAACAATGAGCTTCGCATGTTTGGATTAATTATCTCTTTTTCCAGCCTTTTCTGACTAATTAAGATCCTCCCCAAACCTGTGAACAGCACTCATACTTGGTCAACATGGGAAAGACAAAGGAGCATTCCAAGGCCATCAGAGACAAGATCGTGGAGGGTCACAAGGCTGGCAAGGGGTACAAAATCCTTTCCAAGGAGTTGGGCCTATCTGTCTCCACTGTTGGGAGCATCATCCGGAAGTGGAAGGCTTATGGAACTACTGTTAGCCTTCCACGGCCTGGACAGCCTTTGAAAGTTTCCACCCGTGCCGAGGCCAGGCTTGTCCGAAGAGTCAAGGCTAACTCAAGGACAACAAGGAAGGAGCTCTGGGAAGATCTCATGGCAGTGGGGACATTGGTTTCAGTTAATACCATAAGTAACGTACTCCATCGCAATGGTCTCCGTTCCAGACGAGTCTGTAAGGTACCTTTACTTTCAAAGCGTCATGTCAAGGCTCGTCTACAGTTTGCTCATGATCACTTGGAGGACTCTGAGACAGACTGGTTCAAGGTTCTCTGGTCTGATGAGACCAAGATCGAGATCTTTGGTGCCAAACACACACGTGACGTTTGGAGACTGGATGGCACTGCAAACGACCCCAAGAATACCATCCCTACAGTCAAGCATGGTGGTGGCAGCATCATGCTGTGGGGCTGTTTCTCAGCCAAGGGGCCTGGCCATCTGGTCCGCATCCATGGGAAGATGGATAGCACGGCCTACCTGGAGATTTTGGCCAAGAACCTCCGCTCCTCCATCAAGGATCTTAAGATGGGTCGTCATTTCATTTTCCAACAAGACAACGACCCAAAGCACACAGCCAAGAAAACCAAGGCCTGGTTCAAGAGGGAAAAAATCAAGGTGTTGCAGTGGCATAGTCAGTCTCCTGACCTTAACCCAATTGAAGGAGCTCAAGATTAAAGTCCACATGAGACACCCAAAGAACCTAGATAACTTGGAGAAGATCTGCATGGAGGAGCGGGCCAAGATAACTCCAGAGACCTGTGGCGGCCTGATCAGGTCTTATAAAAGACGATTATTAGCTGTAATTGCAAACAAGGGTTATTCCACAAAATATTAAACCTATGGGTTGAATAATAATTGACCCACACTTTTATGTTGAAAATTTATTAAAATTTAACTGAGCAACATAACTTGTTGTTTTGTAAGATTTATGCATCTGTTAACAAATCCTGCTCTTGTTTGTAGTTTGCAGGCTCTAACTTATTTGCATCTTATCAAACCTGCTAAATCTGCAGGGGGTTGAAGACTACTTGTAGGCACTGTACATGGACTATATGGGTGCATTATACATGGAGGAGTATGGGGCTGCATAATATAATATGAAGGTTTATGGGGCTGCATTGTAATACATATAGGACAATAGGGGCTACATTATAATATTTGGAGGACTATGGAGGCTACATTATACATGGAGGACTGTAGTGCAGTTTAATATATGGAGAACTATGGGCTGAATTATAATACATGGAGGACTATGGGAAATGCATTATAATACATGGAGGACTATGGAGATGCATTCTAATATATGAAGGGTTATGTGGGACCCTTTATATTATATGGTAGGCTATGTGGGGGCCATTATAGTATTTGGAGAACTATATATGAGGGGGGACAAAGATACAAGCATGGGATGGGAATGTTTGGTGTTGAGGGAAAAAGGTTCTTTCCCTCAGCACCCAGCTTTGCCATGCTCTGCTGTACATCTCTCAGCACCCAGCTTACCCATGCTCTGATATGGGAAAGCTGGGTGCTGAGGGAATGATGTATAGCAGAGCATGGGAAAGCTGGGTGCCGAGGACAAGATGGATATCAGAACATGGGAAAACTGTGTTCTGATAGAAGGATTTCAGATCACGGGAAACCTGGGTGCTGAGGGTAAGAGCCAAGTGTCAGCATCATTATCCTGTACCCCGAGTGTCAGTGTCATTATCCCGTACCCTAAGTGCCGGTGTACGTGGAGGGAGTGCCCCGGTCCAAATTTTGCACAAGGGCCTATCAAACTCTAGTTACGCCACTGGCCTTTAATACTGTACCACATAATAGCCTTAAGGCCACGTCTCACTGAGCGACATCGCTAGCGATCTGTGTGTGACATCCAGCAACGACCTGGCCCCTGCTGTGCGGTCGTCGGTCGTTGCTGAATGTGCTGGACCATTTTCTTCAAAGGCGATGTCCTGCTGGGCAAGACGGATCGCTATGTTTGACACTGTGTGACAGGATCCCAATGACAGCAGAGATCGTTATACAGGTCGCTACTGCGACCTGTATCGTTAATGAGTCGTTGGTAAGGTCTGAATGTGTGACATCTCACCAGCGACCTCCCAGTGACTTACCAGCGCTCCTTATCAGGTCACATCGTTTTCGGGATCGCTGGTAAGTCGCTAAAAGTGACGGGGGCTTTATACTGAAGCTCCAGAAGCAGGGACTAGGGGAAACTATATGCAAATGGATAAGGAATTGGCTAAAAGATAGAAAACAAAGAGTAGTCATAAATTTTATATTCTCTAAATGGGCTATAGTCAGCAGTGGGGTGCCACAGGGATCTGTGCTAGGACCAATTCTTTTTAATCTCTTTATTAATGACCTTGTGGATGGGATTGACAGTAAACTGACAATTTTTGCTTAGGTTCAGTGTTGATAAATCTAGAATATTGCAACTACGCGGAGTAATCCTATAGCTGCATTTATAGTAAATGGAAGTAAACTCAGGACTACAGATCAGGAGAAGGACTTGGGTATTCTCATTACAAATAAGCTGAGCAGCAGCACTCAATGTCAAGCAGCAGCTGCTAAAGCAAACAAGATTTTAGGGTGTATAAAAACAGAGATAAAATCCTGTAGTCTCAATGTCAGTTATCACTCCTCTTTAAGTCACTTGTAAGGCCACATCTTGAATATGGGATCAAGTTTTGCGCTCCTCGCTTTAATAAAGTCTTTCAGAATATAGCATCAGTTCAAAGGCGGCTAACTAGATTATTACAAAGTATGAAAGGTCACTTTTATAACAAGAGGTTGGATTTGTTGAGCTTGTTTAGCTTAAAGAAAAGGCACCTCAAAGGAGATCTCATTTATATGCTTAACTACATGTGTGGTCAATATAAAGGACTGGCACATGACTTATTCCTTTCCAAAGAAAATACAAAGGGTTATTTACAGTTAGAGCAGCGAGACTGGGATACCGGACCACAAATGGTAGTAATGGCCGACACTAGAACAGCATTAAGGGTACGACCGCACTTTGCGTTCACCTACTTGCAGTTCAAAACGCACCTTTTTGCCTTAATTGATTTGACCAAAGTTGCCTTTTCCAGAAATTTAGCGCTGAAAACGCATGCGTATTATCCGCGTTTTACATGTGTTTTCAGCGCTTTTTGCCTGCTTTTTCACTTGCGTTTTGATGGATGCGTTTTGAAGATGAAGACACAGTCAAATAAAGTTGCATTAGTCAAAATAAATGAAAAAAGAGAAAAAAATGTTTTAATTAAGCATTTATTAAAACTATAATAAAAATGTTAATTTTTAATGAAATTAAAGCGGTTAAACACAATTTTAGGGTAAAATATGTATATTTTACTCATTTTAATCATTTAAATTGTCGGGTTTTGTGTGTGTGTAAAGGATCATTATAATTCTTTAATTTTATGGCTGAAAAGCATGTGTTTTTGGTCTCCAAAACGCTATTGAAAAGCAGGTAAAAAGCAGGTAAAACGCAGGAATTTGGATTTTGGGTGCATTTTGCCATTTCTCATTGACTCAAATGTTAGCAAAACTGACCGAAAATGGCAAAAACAATTGACATGTTGCTTCTTTGAACGCATGGTTTTTGCCACAAAATATGCAAATTAAACGCAGAGTTTCAAAACGCTAAGTGCGGTCTAGAATTCCCTATTTTCCATAGGCTTTGCTGGAAAATCAAAACGCATGCATTTTGGCATGAAAAAGGTGCTCCTCAAAACGCACCCAAAAAGGACCTAAAACGCAGGTAAAAACGCAAAGTGCGGTCGTACCCTTACAGATGGGATGCTTTTCTCACAACAATGGCATGGTGGGTTATAAATAATCTAGCAAAATTTAACTGGTGGAGAACGGTTTCATTGATGAACCTGTCTTTTTTCAACCTATGTAACTATGTAACACCTGATAAGTTTTTCACTTTAAATGGAACCTGTCAGGAGTGGAGGAACTACTAGATATATCAGTCAGGATTGAGGTATCTAAGTTATTTTTGTTACATTAGTTTATTGCAAACATGAAAATCTTTGTCCATTTTTTCTAATCCATTTTTTTTGCAATGGAGATTGAGTAATTTTGATTGCAACTGTACAACAAAAAAATAAATTAAATTGTATGCTGAGCAGTTTTTTAACAGATTAGTTGCTCAAATTGGCTTCTGTTTGGCTGGTGTGTTTTATTTTTTAAAGAAAAACATTTTTTTTATTTTTTCTTTCTATAGATCTAAACATGGACTCTGCACATATGTCACATATGTCACCATATATCTTTGGTTTTTATATGTCATACGCTTACATAACAAAAGTGTTTCCTTTATAATGGTTCTGACATATCTGCCATATTTATTTAAAGCCACAGAGCATCATTACAAGCTAATGATAGGATTCTATAGAATGTAACAAGAATTTAATCACATGTATTTATAAAGTAATTGCAAATGTTCTTTCTCCTGAAATCACTTTACAGGAGTTTGAAAAACAAGTAAATGAATTCTGAGAACATTTCCAAGCCTAATTGTGGATAAATGAACATACTTGTACAAACACCACCTTTCGTGTTCCAGTGCCATCAGAAAGACGACATACTAATTAATTAAATTACTCAGCATTATGATGCAGATAATGTATGTGCAGGTTGTACCGATGCTAATAGATTGAGAGAAAGTGTAGAGTTGTACTGCGCCATAGAAGCCATAAGTCCCCCTATATGCCAATCTATTAGAAGATGTACAAGATGTGCAGCTATATTTATTTGCAAAGCCATGAATGACAATATTTTCTTGGAACATTTGTTAGTAAAGCACAAATTTGTTAACCATTACATGAAAGGCAAATATATCCGAGCTGATGTCATTTGTCAAGATGTACCCTAATATGTTAAGCTGATCGCTTACATACAAGTTTATTACATATTTATTTCATCAGTGTTGATTTTCCCAATACGACCGAATAAAAGAATACAATGTTTTTAAAGTGCACCAATCACCAGGATTTTCGTATATAAGCTATAGCCAGTGCTATACTGGCACTATCAGGCTGATTCTTTACACACCTTTAGTTGTAAGATTGAATGTATAGTTTATGACATACAGGCAAGTGAACTTACAGAAATGCACTGCATTTTGATTGGCAGCAGCTCCCGAATAGCTAATATGTGAGTCAGGTTTTGCTATTTATTCCCGCCCCTGTCTGCTGCCTGGCCTTGGGGTAGGTCCTAGACTGTATGGGCTCCTTCCAGGTATGAATAATTTCTGTCATGTGATATGGGTGTGATAGAAATGCAGCCCATACAGTCTAACATCTACAGTGGCCAGGCAGCAGACAGGGGCGGGAATAGATAGCAAAACCTGACCCACATATTAGCTATTCGGCAGCTCCTGCCAATCAAAAAGCTGTACATTTCTGTAACTTGCCTGCATTTCAAAAATAGAGATGAGCGGTGTTCGAATCGAACCATTCGCCAATTTCAAATTCGAGTTGTTTTGGGTGATGTTCGAGTCGTTCGACGAACTCGAACAATTTGCTTCACGTTCGACAGTTCGAGTTAACTCTCGATAACAGTTCGATCACCAAAATCGTGGCTTTTCACAGTAAGGCTATGTGCGCACGTTGTGTATTTGCATGCGTCCTGTGTCCCCAGCAGAATCCCTCTCTCTTTCCTACTCACCGATCAGCTGCATGGCTGTCGCAAAGCTCCGGCGGCTGTTCGTCTTTTGAAAATGGCTGCCGCTCATTATTCAATCTCGTATAACCTGCTTTCCCCGCCCATCGGCGCCCATGATTGGTTGCAGTCAGACACGCCCCCACGCTAAGTGACAGCTGTCTCACTGCAACCAATCACAGCGGGTCTATATCGTGCAGTAAAATAAATAAATAATTAAAAAAAACCTGCAGTCCCCCCCAATTTTGACACCAGCCAAGATAAAGCCTCACGGCTGGAGGCTGGTATTGTCTGGATGGGGAGCGCCGCGTTATGGGGAGCCCACCACCCTAACAATATCAGCCAGTAACCGCCTGGAATTGCTGCATCCATTAGATGCGACAGTCCCAGGACTCTACACAGATCATCCCGAATTGCCCTGATCTGGTGCGGTGGCAATCGGGGTAATAATTAGTAAAATGGCAGCTTATAGCTGCCACTAAGTCCTAGGTTCATCATGGCAGGCGTCTCCCCGAGATACCTTCCATGATTAATCTGTAGTGAAAGTAAATAGAGATGAGCGAACCGGTCGTGGTTCGGCTCGAGTTCGGTTCGTCGAACGGAGGTCCCGTTCGAGTTCAGTTCGTCGAACCGAACTCGAACCGCATAGGAAACAATGGCAGGCATTCACAAACACATAAAAACACCTAGAAAACACCCTCAAAGGTGTCCAAAAGGTGACAAACAACTCACAACACAACACAAACACATAGGAAAGTGACAAGGACATATACTCATGCGAAAACAAAAGAGCTGGACAAGGAAAAAGAGGAGGAGACACAGATATAGGCATGGCACGCCCTTCTAAAATCATGTAAAACACCGCAAGGTGACTCCAAGCGGAGTCTCCCTTTTTTCCAAAAATTGGGCCACACACACACCCACCCATTCAGTGGCAGCAGTTGTGCCCCAGTTGTACACTTCACAGCTAAATTTGTATCAAGCACATTCAAAAATACGCCATTCTTAACTGTCACCAGGATGACACCGGGGTAGGTAGCAAAGTCTTTGCTGAACCATGACTTGTTCATCTTGGCTCCTTTTAAAAAACACAGCAAGCAAGGGTTACTCCAAGCGGAGTCCTCCTTTTTTCCAAAAATTGGGCCACACAGACACTCACCCCTTCAGTGGCAGCACTTGTGCCCCAGTTGTACACTTCACAGGTAGATTTGCATCAAGCACATTCAAAAATACGCCATACTTAACCGTCCCCAGGAGGACACCGGGCTAGGTAGCAAAGACTTTCCTGATCCCAGATCTGTTCATCTTGGATCATTTTTAAAAACAATGTAAGCAAGGGTTACTCCAAGCGGAGTCTCCCTTTTTTCCAAAAATTGGGCTACACAGACACTCACCCCGTCAGTGGCAGCACTTGTGCCCCAGTTGTACACTTCACAGCTAGATTTGCATCAAGCACATTCAAAAATACGCCATACTTAACCGTTCCCAGGATGACCCCGGGGTAGGTAGCAAAGTCTTTGCTGAACCATGACTTGTTCATCTTGGCTCCTTTTAAAAAACACAGCAAGCAAGGGTTACTCCAAGCGGAGTCTCCCTTTTTTCCAAAAATTGGGCCACACAGACACTCACCCCTTCAGTGGCAGCACTTGTGCCCTAGTTGTATACTTCACAGCTAGATTTGCATCAAGCACATTCAAAAATACGCCATTCTTAACCGTCCCAAGGATGACTCCGGGGTAGGTAGCAAAGTCTTTCCTGATCCCAGCTCTGTTCATCTTGGATCATTTTTAAAAAACGCAGCAAGCAAGGGTTACTCCAAGCGGAGTCTCCCTTTTTTTTCCAAACATTGTGCCCCACACACTCCCACCCATTCAGTGGCAGCACTTGTGCCCTAGTTGTACACTTCACAGCTAGATTTGCATCAAGCACATTCAAAAATACGCCATTCTTAACCGTCCCCAGGATGACTCCGGGGTAGGTAGCAAAGTCTTTCCTGATCCCAGCTCTGTTCATCTTGGATCATTTTTAAAAACAATGTACGTAAGGGTTACTTTAAGCGGAGTCTCCCTTTTTTCCAAAAATTGGGCCACACTGACACCCCATCAGTGGCAGCACTTGTGCCCTAGTTGCAAACAGGATGTTTTGATTTGCATCAAGCACATTCAAAAATACGCCATAATTAACTGTCCCCAGGATGACACCGGGGTAGGTAGCAAAGTCTTTCCTGATCCCAGCTCTGTTCATCTTGGATCATTTTTAAAAAACACAGAAAGCAAGGGTTTCTCAAAGCAGAGTCTCCCTTTTTTTTCCAAAATTGTGCCCCACACACACCCACCCATTCAGTGGCAGCACTTGTGCCTTAGTTGTACACTTCACAGCTAGATTTGCATCAAGCACATTCAAAAATACGCCATTCTTAACCGTCCCAAGGATGACTCCGGGGTAGATAGCAAAGTCTTTCCTGATCCCAGCTCTGTTCATCTTGGATCATTTTTAAAAAACACAGCAAGCAAGGGTTACTCCAAGCGGAGTCTCCCTTTTTTTTCCAAACATTGTGCCCCACACACTCCCACCCATTCAGTGGCAGCACTTGTGCCCTAGTTGTACACTTCACAGCTAGATTTGCATCAAGCACATTCAAAAATACGCCATTCTTAACCGTCCTCAGGAGGACACCGGGGTAGGTAGCAAAGTCTTTCCTGATCCCAGCTCTGTTCATCTTGGATCATTTTTAAAAAACACAGCAAGCAAGGGTTACTCCAAGCGGAGTCTCCCTTTTTTTTCCAAACATTGTGCCCCACACACTCCCACCCATTCAGTGGCAGCACTTGTGCCCTAGTTGTACACTTCACAGCTAGATTTGCATCAAGCACATTCAAAAATACGCCATTCTTAACCGTCCTCAGGAGGACACCGGGGTAGGTAGCAAAGTCTTTGCTGAACCATGACTTGTTCATCTTGGCTCCTTTTAAAAACAATGTAAGCAAGGGTTACTCCAAGCGGAGTCTCCCTTTTTTCCCAAAAATTGGGCCACACAGACACTCACCCCTTCAGTGGCAGCACTTGTGCCCTAGATGTATACTTCACAGCTAGATTTGCATCAAGCACATTCAAAAATACGCCATAATTAACTGTCCCCAGGATGACACCGGGGTAGGTAGCAAAGTCTTTCCTGATCCCAGCTCTGTTCATCTTGGATCATTTTTAAAAAACACAGCAAGCAAGGGTTACTCCAAGCGGAGTCTCCCTTTTTTTTCCAAAATTGTGCCCCACACACACCCACCCATTCAGTGGCAGCACTTGTGCCTTAGTTGTACACTTCACAGCTAGATTTGCATCAAGCACATTCAAAAATACGCCATTCTTAATCGTCCCCAGGAGGACACCGGGGTAGGTAGCAAAGTCTTTGCTGAACCATGACTTGTTCATCTTGGCTCCTTTTAAAAACAATGTAAGCAAGGGTTACTCCAAACGGAGTCTCCCTTTTTTCCCAAAAATTGGGCCACACAGACACTCACCCCTTCAGTGGCAGCACTTGTGCCCTAGATGTATACTTCACAGCTAGATTTGCATCAAGCACATTCAAAAATACGCCATAATTAACTGTCCCCAGGATGACACCGGGGTAGGTAGCAAAGTCTTTCCTGATCCCAGCTCTGTTCATCTTGGATCATTTTTAAAAAACACAGCAAGCAAGGGTTACTCCAAGCGGAGTCTCCCTTTTTTTTCCAAAATTGTGCCCCACACACACCCACCCATTCAGTGGCAGCACTTGTGCCTTAGTTGTACACTTCACAGCTAGATTTGCATCAAGCACATTCAAAAATACGCCATTCTTAATCGTCCCCAGGAGGACACCGGGGTAGGTAGCAAAGTCTTTGCTGAACCATGACTTGTTCATCTTGGCTCCTTTTAAAAACAATGTAAGCAAGGGTTACTCCAAGCGGAGTCTCCCTTTTTTCCAAAAATTGGGCCACACAGACACTCACCCCTTCAGTGGCAGCACTTGTGCCCTAGTTGTATACTTCACAGCTAGATTTGCATCAAGCACATTCAAAAATACGCCATTCTTAACCGTCCCCAGGATGACTCCGGGGTAGGTAGCAAAGTCTTTCCTGATCCCAGCTCTGTTCATCTTGGATCATTTTTAAAAACAATGTACGTAAAGGTTACTCCAAGCGGAGTCTCCCTTTTTTCCAAAAATTGGGCCACACTGACACCCCATCAGTGGCAGCACTTGTGCCCTAGTTGCAAACAGGATGTTTTGATTTGCATCAAGCACATTAAAAAATACGCCATAATTAACTGTCCCCAGGATGACACCGGGGTAGGTAGCAAAGTCTTTCCTGATCCCAGCTCTGTTCATCTTGGATCATTTTTAAAAAACACAGCAAGCAAGGGTTACTCCAAGCGGAGTCTCCCTTTTTTTTCCAAAATTGTGCCCCACACACACCCACCCATTCAGTGGCAGCACTTGTGCCTTAGTTGTACACTTCACAGCTAGATTTGCATCAAGCACATTCAAAAATACGCCATTCTTAACCGTCCCCAGGAGGACACCGGGGTAGGTAGCAAAGTCTTTGCTGAACCATGACTGGTTCATCTTGGCTCCTTTTAAAAACAATGTAAGCAAGGGTTACTCCAAGCGGAGTCTCCCTTTTTTCAAAAAATTGGGCCACACAGACACCCTATCAGTGGCAGCACTTGTGCCCTAGTTGTACACTTCACAGCTAGATTAGCATCAAGCACATTCAAAAATACGCCATACTTAACCGTTACCAGGATGACCCCGGGGTAGGTAGCAAAGTCTTTGCTGAACCATGACTTGTTCATCTTGGCTCCTTTTAAAAAAAACAGCAAGCAAGGGTTACTCCAAGCGGAGTCTTCCTTTTTTCCAAAAATTGGGCCACACAGACACTCACCCCTTCAGTGGCAGCACTTGTGCCCCAGTTGTACACTTCACAGGTAGATTTGCATCAAGCACATTCAAAAATACGCCATAATTAACTGTCCCCAGGATGACACCGGGGTAGGTAGCAAAGACTTTCCTGATCCCAGCTCTGTTCATCTTGGATCATTTTTAAAAACAATGTAAGCAAGAGTTACTCCAAGCGGAGTCTCCCTTTTTTTTCCAAAAATTGTGCCCCACAAACACCCACCCATTCAGTGGCAGCACTTGTGCCCCAGTTGTACACTTCACAGCTAGATTTGCATCAAGCACATTCAAAAATACGCCATACTTAACCGTCCCCAGGATGACACCGGGGTAGGTAGCAAAGTCTTTGCTGAACCATGACTTGTTCATCTTGGCTCCTTTTAAAAAACACAGCAAGCAAGGGTTACTCCAAGCGGAGTCTCCCTTTTTTCCAAAAATTGGGCCCCACACACACCCACCCCTTCAGTGGCAGCAGTTGTGCCCCAGTTGTACACTTCACAGCTAGATTTGCATCAAGCACATTCAAAAATACGCCATTCTTAACCGTCCCCAGGATGACACCGGGGTAGGTAGCAAAGTCTTTCCTGATCCCAGCTCTGTTCATCTTGGATCATTTTTAAAAAACACAGCAAGCAAGGGTTACTCCAAGCGGAGTCTCCCTTTTTTTTTCCAAACATTGTGCCCCACACACTCCCACCCATTCAGTGGCAGCACTTGTGCCCTAGTTGTACACTTCACAGCTAGATTTGCATCAAGCACATTCAAAAATACGCCATTCTTAACCGTCCTCAGGAGGACACCGGGGTAGGTAGCAAAGTCTTTGCTGAACCATGACTTGTTCATCTTGGCTCCTTTTAAAAACAATGTAAGCAAGGGTTACTCCAAGCGGAGTCTCCCTTTTTTCCCAAAAATTGGGCCACACAGACACTCACCCCTTCAGTGGCAGCACTTGTGCCCTAGTTGTATACTTCACAGCTAGATTTGCATCAAGCACATTCAAAAATACGCCATAATTAACTGTCCCCAGGATGACACCGGGGTAGGTAGCAAAGTCTTTCCTGATCCCAGCTCTGTTCATCTTGGATCATTTTTAAAAAACACAGCAAGCAAGGGTTACTCCAAGCGGAGTCTCCCTTTTTTTTCCAAAATTGTGCCCCACACACACCCACCCATTCAGTGGCAGCACTTGTGCCTTAGTTGTACACTTCACAGCTAGATTTGCATCAAGCACATTCAAAAATACGCCATTCTTAACTGTCCCCAGGAGGACACCGGGGTAGGTAGCAAAGTCTTTGCTGAACCATGACTGGTTCATCTTGGCTCCTTTTAAAAACAATGTAAGCAAGGGTTACTCCAAGCGGAGTCTCCCTTTTTTCAAAAAATTGGGCCACACAGACACCCTATCAGTGGCAGCACTTGTGCCCTAGTTGTACACTTCACAGCTAGATTTGCATCAAGCACATTCAAAAATACGTCATACTTAACCGTTACCAGGATGACCCCGGGGTAGGTAGCAAAGTCTTTGCTGAACCATGACTTGTTCATCTTGGCTCCTTTTAAAAAAAACAGCAAGCAAGGGTTACTCCAAGCGGAGTCTTCCTTTTTTCCAAAAATTGGGCCACACAGACACTCACCCCTTCAGTGGCAGCACTTGTGCCCCAGTTGTACACTTCACAGGTAGATTTGCATCAAGCACATTCAAAAATACGCCATAATTAACTGTCCCCAGGATGACACCGGGGTAGGTAGCAAAGACTTTCCTGATCCCAGCTCTGTTCATCTTGGATCATTTTTAAAAACAATGTAAGCAAGAGTTACTCCAAGCGGAGTCTCCCTTTTTTTTCCAAAAATTGTGCCCCACAAACACCCACCCATTCAGTGGCAGCACTTGTGCCCCAGTTGTACACTTCACAGCTAGATTTGCATCAAGCACATTCAAAAATACGCCATACTTAACTGTCCCCAGGATGACACCGGGGTAGGTAGCAAAGTCTTTGCTGAACCATGACTTGTTCATCTTGGCTCCTTTTAAAAAACACAGCAAGCAAGGGTTACTCCAAGCGGAGTCTCCCTTTTTTCCAAAAATTGGGCCCCACACACACCCACCCCTTCAGTGGCAGCAGTTGTGCCCCAGTTGTACACTTCACAGCTAGATTTGCATCAAGCACATTCAAAAATACGCCATTCTTAACCGTCCCCAGGATGACACCGGGGTAGGTAGCAAAGTCTTTCCTGATCCCAGCTCTGTTCATCTTGGCTCCTTTTAAAAAACACAGCAAGCAAGGGTTACTCCAAGCGGAGTCTCCCTTTTTTCCAAAAATTGGGCCACACGGACACCCCATCAGTGGCAGACTTGTGCCCTAGTTGCAAACAGGATGTTTTGATTTGCATCAAACACATTCCAAATCCACAAGCATTTACTCTCCCCAGGATGACACAGGGGTAGTAAATTCCTTGTGGATCCATGACTTGTTCATTTTGATGAACGTTAGTCTGTGCACATTGTCACTGGACAGACGCGTGCGCTTATCTGTCAGCACACACCCAGCAGCACTGAAGACACGTTCAGAGACAACGCTGGCAGCTGGACACGACAAAATCTCCAAGGCGTAAGTTGAGAGCTCTGGCCATTTTTCAAGATTTGAAGCCCAAAATGAGCAAGGCTCCATTTGCAAAGTCATGGCATCAATGTTCATTTGGAGATACTCCTGTATCATCCTCTCCAGCCGTTGACTATGTGTCAGACTTGTTGTCTCTGGTGGCCTTGCAAAGGACGGTCTAAAAAAATTATGAAAAGATTCCATAAAATTGCTGTTACCAGCACCAGATACGGTGCTACTGGTATGGGTAGACTGTTGAAGATGACGAGACCGTCCCATGTTTGTCAAGTTACAACTGGGAGATTCACTTCCTGCACCTGCACGGTTGTTTGGTGGAAAAGCCGAGCTAAGATCGAGTAACAGCTTCTGCTGATACTCCTGCATACGTGCGTCCCTTTCTATGGCTGGAATTATGTCACAAAATTTGGACTTGTACCAGGGATCTAATAGTGTGGCAAGCCAGAAGTCATCATCACTTCTAATTTTGACAATACGAGGGTCATGTTGGAGGTAGTGCCGCAAGAAGGTGCTCATGTGTCTTGCGCAGCCATGCGGACCAAGTCCACGCTGTGTTTGTGGCATAGAGGTGCTAACCGTTCTTTCTTGCTCTGACATCTCCCCCCAACCTCTTTCAACTGAAATTTGACCAAGGTATCCCTCATCCGCTGAGTCTTGCATATCCATGGACAGTTCGTCATCCATTTCTTCATGTTCTCCTGCACCTTCCTCAACATTTCGCCTGCTACCATGCGCCCTTGTTGATCCCTGTCCCCCATGGTCCCATGCCTGCCGCGTTAGTGATGATGAACGTCTGGACCTTGGTGATGTTGTTGTGTCTTGAGCATATGAATCCTCCTGTAGTTCCTCCCCTTCCTGTTGTTTCACCCCCTGACTCCGAATAGTGTTTAGCGTGTGCTCCAGCATGTAAATGACTGGAATTGTCATGCTGATAATGGCATTGTCAGCGCTAAACATATTCGTCGCCATGTCAAAACTGTGCAGAAGGGTGCATAGGTCCTTGATCTGAGACCACTCCATCAGGGTGATCTGCCCCACCTCTGCATCTCGTTGGCCCAGGCTATACGTCATGACGTATTGCACCAGGGCTCGGCGGTGCTGCCACAGTCGCTGTAACATGTGGAGAGTCGAATTCCAGCGTGTCGGCACATCGCATTTCAAGCGATGAACTGGCAGGCCGAAAGACTTCTGGAGCAATGCAAGTCGCTCAGCTGCGGCGGTTGAACGGCGGAAGTGAGCAGACAGTTTTTGTGCCCTGGTCAGAAGGCCATCTAGGCTGGGATAGTGTGTTAAAAATTGCTGGACAACAAGGTTCAACACGTGAGCCATACAAGGCACGTGTGTCACCTTGCCCAGGCGAAGGGCCGCACCCAGGTTTGCAGCATTGTCGCACACGGCCTTACCAGGCTGCAGGTTGAGTAGAGACAACCATTTATTAAACTCGGACCGCAGAGCTGACCACAACTCCTCAGCTGTGTGACTCCTATTCCCAAGACATGTCAAGCTAAAGACCGCCTGATGATGTTGCGCTCTGCTGCCAGCATAGTAATGAGGGGTGCGTGATTCCTTCTGCGCAGTGCGAATGCTCGTGGCCTGACCAGGCAGGCTTGGGGCGGAGGTGGAGGACCCAGATGAGGTGGAGGAGGCAGAAGCAGTGTCGGAACTTGGACAGACAGAGGATTGACACACAAGTCGTGGGGACGGCAAGACTTGTGCAGCAGACCCTTCACCATCTATCACCATAGTTACCCAGTGCCCAGTCAGCGACATGTAACGTCTAGAGATGAGCGAACCGGTCGCGGTTCGGCTCGAGGTCGGTTCGTCGAACGGAGGTCCCGTTCGAGTTCGGTTCGTCGAACGTTCGACGAACCGAACTCGAACCGCATAGGAAACAATGGCAGGCATTCACAAACACATAAAAACACCTAGAAAACACCCTCAAAGGTGTCCAAAAGATGACAAACAAATCACAACACAACACAAACACATGGGAAAGTGACAGGAACAAATTCTCATGCGAAAACAAAAGAGCGTAACGAGGAAAAAGAGGACGAGACACAGATATAGGAATGGCACGCCCTTGTAAAATGATGTAAAACACCGCAAGGTGACTCCAAGCGGAGTCTTCTTTTTTTCCAAAAATTGGGCCCCACACACACCCACCCATTCAGTGGCAGCACTTGGGCCCTAGTTGTACACTTTACAGCTAGATTTGCATCAAGCACATTCAAAAATACGCCATTCTTAACTGTCCCCAGGATGACACCGGGGTAGGTAGCAAAGTCTTTGCTGAATCATGACTTGTTCATCTTGGCTCCTTTTAAAAAACACAGCAAGCAAGGGTTACTCCAAGCGGAGTCTTCCTTTTTTCCAAAAATTGGGCCACACAGACACTCACCCCTTCAGTGGCAGCACTTGTGCCCCAGTTCTACACTTCACAGGTAGATTTGCATCAAGCACATTCAAAAATACGCCATACTTAACCGTCCCATGGAGGACACCGGGGTAGGTAGCAAAGTCATTCCTGAACCCAGATCTGTTCATCTTGGATCATTTTTAAAAACAATGTAAGCAAGGGTTACTCCAAGCGGAGTCTCCCTTTTTTCCAAAAATTGGGCCACACAGACATTCACCCCTTCAGTGGCAGCACTTGTGCCCCAGTTGTACACTTCACAGCTAGATTTGCATCAAGCACATTCAAAAATACGCCATACTTAACCGTTCCCAGGATGACCCCGGGGTAGGTAGCAAAGTCTTTGCTGAACCATGACTTGTTCATCTTGGCTCCTTTTAAAAAACACAGCAAGCAAGGGTTACTCTAAGCGGAGTCTCCCTTTTTTCCAAAAATTGGGCCACACAGACATTCACCCCTTCAGTGGCAGCACTTGTGCCCCAGTTGTACACTTCACAGGTAGATTTGCATCAAGCACATTCAAAAATACGCCATACTTAACCATCCCCAGGAGGACACCGGGGTAGGTAGCAAAGTCTTTCCTGAACCCAGATCTGTTCATCTTGGATCATTTTTAAAAACAATGTAAGCAAGGGTTACGCCAAGCAGAGTCTCCCTTTTTTCCAAAAATTGGGCTACACAGACAATCACCCCTTCAGTGGCAGCACTTGTGCCCCAGTTGTACACTTCACAGCAAGATTTGCATCAAGCACATTCAAAAATACGCCATACTTAACCGTTCCCAGGATGACCCCGGGGTAGGTAGCAAAGTCTTTGCTGAACCATGACTTGTTCATCTTGGCTCTTTTTAAAAAACACAGCAAGCAAGGGTTACTCCAAGCGGAGTCTCCCTTTTTTCCAAAAATTGGGCCACACTGACACCCCATCAGTGGCAGCACTTGTGCCCTAGTTGCAAACAGAATGTTTTTATTTTGCATCAAGCACATTCAAAAATATGCCATAATTAACTGTCCCCAGGATGACACCGGGGTAGGTAGCAAAGTCTTTCCTGATCCCAGCTCTGTTCATCTTGGATCATTTTTAAAAAACACAGCAAGCAAGGGTTACTCAAAGCGGAGTCTCCCTTTTTTTCCCAGAAACTGTGCCCCACATACACCCACCCATTCAGTGGCAGCACTTGTGCCCTAGTTGTACACTTCACAGCTAGATTTGCATCAAGCACATTCAAAAATACGCCATTTTTAACCGTCCCCAGGATGACTCCGGGGTAGGTAGCAAAGTCTTTCCTGATCCCAGCTCTGTTCATCTGTGATCATTTTTAAAAAACACAGCAAGCAAGGGTTACTCCAAGTGGAGTCTCCCTTTTTTTTCCAAAAATTGTGCCCCACACACACCCACCCATTCAGTGGCAGCACTTGTGCCCTAGTTGTACACTTCACAGCTAGATTTGCATCAAGCACATTCAAAAATACGCCATTCTTAACCGTCCCCAGGATGACACCGGGGTAGGTAGCAAAGTCTTTGCTGAACCATGACTTGTTCATCTTGGCTCCTTCTTTAAAACAATGTAAGCAAGGGTTACTCCAAGCGGAGTCTCCCTTTTTGCCAAAAATTGTGCCCCACACACACCCACCCATTCAGTGGCAGCACTTGTGCCCTAGTTGCAAACAGGATGTTTTGATTTGCATCAAGCACATTCCAAATCCACAAGCATTTACTCTCCCCAGGATGACACAGGGGTAGTAAATTCCTTGTGGATGCATGACTTGTTCATTTTGATGAACGTTAGTCTGTGCACATTGTCACTGGACAGACGCGTGCGCTTATCTGTCAGCACACAACCGGCAGCACTGAAGACACGTTCAGAGACAACGCTGGCAGCTGGACACGACAAAATCTCCAAGGCGTAAGTGGAGAGCTCTGGCCATTTTTTAAGATTTGAAGCCCAAAATGAGCAAGGCTCCATTTGCAAAGTCATGGCATCGATGTTCATTTGGAGATACTCCTGTATCATCCTCTCCAGCCGTTGACTATGTGTTAGACTTGTTGTCTCTGTTGGCCTTGCAAAGGAGGGTCTAAAAAAATTATGAAAAGATTCCATAAAATTGCTGTTACCAGCACCAGATACAGTCCTACTGGTACGGGTAGACTGTTGAAGATGACGAGACCGTCCCATGTTTGTCAAGTTACAACTGGGAGATTCACTCCCTGCACCTGCACGGTTGTTTGGTGGAAAAGCCGAACTAAGATCGAGTAACAGCTTCTGCTGATACTCCTGCATACGTGCGTCCCTTTCTATGGCTGGAATTATGTCACAAAATTTGGACTTGTACCGGGGATCTAATAGTTTGGCAAGCCAGTAGTCATCATCACTTCTAATTTTGACAATACGAGGGTCATTTTGGAGGTAGTGCAGCAAGAAAGTACTCATGTGTCTTGCGCAGCCATGCGGACCAAGTCCATGCTGTGTTTGTGGCATAGAGGTGCTAACCGTTCTTTCTTCCTCTGACATCTCCCCCCAACCTCTTTCAACTGAAATTTGACCAAGGTCTCCCTCATCCGCTGAGTCTTCCATGTCCATGGACAGTTCGTCCTCCATTTCTTCATGTTCTCCTGCACCTTCCTCAACATTTCGACTGCTGCCATGCGCCCTTGTTGATCCCTGCCCCCATGGTCCCATGCCTGCCATGTTGGTGATGATGAACATCTGGACCTTGGAGATGTTGTTATGTCTTGCGCATATGAATTCTCCTGTAGTTCCTCCCCTTCCTGTTGTCCCACCCCCTGACTCCGAATAGTGTTTAGCGTGTGCTCCAGCATGTAAATGACTGGAATTGTCATGCTGATAATGGCATTGTCAGCGCTAAACATATTCATCGCCATGTTGAAACTGTGCAGAAGGGTGCATAAGTCCTTGATTTGAGACCACTCCATCAGGGTGTTCTGCCCCACCTCTGCATCTCGTTGGCCCAGGCTATACGTCATGACGTATTGCACCAGGGCTCGGCGGTGCTGCCACAGTCGCTGTAACATGTGGAGAGTCGAATTCCAGCGTATCGGCACATCGCATTTCAGGCGATGAACCGACAGGCCGAAAGACTTCTGGAGCGATGCAAGTCGCTCAGCTGCGGCGCTTGAACGGCGGAAGTGAGCAGACAGTTTTCGTGCCCTGGTCAAAAGGCCATCTAGGCCGGGATAGTGTGTTAAAAATTGCTGGACAACAAGGTTCAACATGTGAGACATACAAGGTACGTGTGTCACCTTGCCCAGGCGAAGGGCCGCACCCAGGTTTGCAGCATTGTCGCACACGGCCTTACCAGGCTGCAGGTTGAGTGGAGACAACCATTTATTAAACTCGGACCGCAGAGCTGACCACAACTCCTCAGCTGTGTGACTCCTATTCCCAAGACATGTCAAGCTAAAGACTGCCTGATGACGTTGCGCTCTGCTGCCAGCATAGTAATGAGGGGTGCGTGATTCCTTCTGCGCAGTGAGAACGCTGGTGGCCTGACCAGGCAGGCTTGGGGCGGAGGTGGAGGACACAGATGAGGTGGAGGAGCCAGAAGCAGTGGCGGAACTTGGACAGACAGAGGATTGACACACAAGTCGTGGGGACGGCAAGACTTGTGCAGCAGACCCTTCACCATCTATTACCATAGTTACCCAGTGCCCAGTCAGCGACATGTATCGTCCCTGTCCATGCTTACTGGTCCAAGTATCGGTGGTAAAATGCACCCGTTCACACACAGAGTTTCTCAAGGAAGCGGTGATGTTGTGTGCGACATGCTGGTGTAGCGCGGGCACACCTTTCTTAGAGAAGTAGTGGCGACTGGGCATCTGGTACTGGGGCACAGCGACAGACATAAGGTCTCTAAAATCCTGTGTGTCCACCAGGCGGAAAGGCAGCATTTCGGTAGCCAAGAGCTTACAGAGGGATAAAGTCAACCTCTTAGCTTTGTCATGGGTCGCAGGAAATGGCCTTTTATTTGTCTACATCTGAGGGAGAGAGATCTGGCTGCTGTGTGTAGATGGTGTTGAGTAGGGTGTCATTGGAAAAATGCAGGTTTGTGAGGAAAGTGCAGGCGGAGACATGATGTTGCCTTCATCCAACATTGGTGCTATCGATGTCTGAGAGAGCTGTAAACACGCACTTGTATCCCCTTCCAAACCAACTGACGACATACCAAGCAAACTGCCTGTTGCGGTTACAGTGGTGGAAGTTGTGAGTGAAAACCAGGTGTGACAGCTGTCCCCACAGTCCTAGAAGATGAAGAGCGCGCGGATGCACTGGAAGGGGCAGGCCGTGGATGGTTCGCTCCGCTAGGCCGCATTGCAGCATGGTGAGCTTCCCACTGGGACCTATGATATTTATTCATGTGACGATTCATGGAAGAAGTTGTCAAACTGCTGAGGTTTTGACCTCTACTAACAGAATCACGACAAATTTTACACATCACATAATTTGGGCGATCTTTTTCTATGTCAAAAAATGACCAGGCTAGGCAAGGCTTAGAGGGCATGCGACCTGCTGAGCCCCCCCGACTAGTGCTCAGAGGCAAAGTGGTGGCTGATGATGCAGTTTTAGACGTGCTACCAGTACTCCGACTCTGTCCAGGAAGGCGCAAGGTAACTTCGTCGTCGGTTGCATCCTCCTCCACCGCCTCTGTTGACCTCCTCGAGTGCCTGACTGTGGGTTGACAGTAGGTGGGATCTAGAACTTCCTCATCAATTGTCGTGTTTGCACTCCCCTCACCCTCAGACCGAGCCTCTTCTTGCCCTGACCGAATATTTAAGTTGTCATCCCAATCTGGTATCTGCGTCTCATCATCATCAGTATTTTCCTCATTGTCTATAACCACAGGTGTTACAGTTTGTGACAAAGGGTCAACATTATGCTCAGAAACTTGGTCCTCACGGCCTGAATCAGAGTAACAAAGGTTCTGGGCATCACTGCAGACCATTTCCTGGTCTGTACTCACTGTAGCTTGGGAGCAGACCTCTGATTCCCAGGCTATAGTGTGACTGAACAGCTCTGCAGACTCTGCCATCTCAGTTCCACCATACTGTGCAGGGCTGATGGAGACTTCAGAGCTGGGAGAAAGCAAGTTTGATTGGGATGACAACTCAGAGGACTGGTGTTTCTTGGATGCGGTAGTTGAGGTGGCTGAGAGGGCACTTGTTGGACCACTTGAGATCCATTCAAGCATTTTCCTTTTTTGGCCATCATCTACCTTTGTTCCTGTTGTTCGTGTCCGTAAAAAAGGGAGCACATCGGATTGTCCACGGTAAGTAGTAGACATCTTACTTTTGCTGGTAGATGGTCTATCTTCAGCAGATTTTAATGGAGCTTTGCAACCTTCCCCACGGACAAACCCTTTTTTTCCTTTTCCAACACGCCTCTTCCCCTTTCCACCAGCATCTGTCATTTTGCCACTCATGTTGATTGCGACACGATTGTGCACTTAAAATGTGGTAGTAAAAATTGAAAGGTGGTGTATATTGCAGCGGTGGTCTAGCTTTATTAACAGCAGAATAATAAAGAATAATTATACCTGACAATGCAACTACGGCCCTTAAACTGGCAGCATAAATTGCTAGTATAATGGATTAGTAACAATGAGTTTGAGTGTGCAATGCAGGCAGAGGTGCTGCAAATATCTTTGCACTTGTGGGACGATACAGAAGTCCAACAGCCAGGTTTAGGATGCCACTAAGTTCACTCAGTGTTTGCTAGTATAATGGCTTAGTAACAATGAGTTTGAGTGTGCAATGCAGGCAGACGAGCTGCAAATATCTTTGCACTAGTGGGACTATACAGAAGTCCAACAGCCAAGTTTAGGATGCCATTGAGTTCACTCAGTGTTTGCTAGTATAATGGCTTAGTAACAATGAGTTTGAGTGTGCAATGCAGGCAGAGGTGCTGCAAATATCTTTGCACTTGTGGGACGATACAGAAGTCCAACAGCCACGCTTAGGATGCCACTGAGTTCACTCAGTGTTTGCTAGTATAATGGCTTAGTAACAATGAGTTTGAGTGTGCAATGCAGGCAGAGGTGCTGCAAATATTTTTGCACTTGTGGGACGATACAGAAGTCCAACAGCCACGTTTAGGATGCCACTAAGTTCACTCAGTGTTTGCTAGTATAATGGCTTAGTAACAATGAGTTGGAGTGTGCAATGCAGGCAGACGTGCTACAAATATCTTTGCACTACTGGGGCAATACAGCAGTCCAACAGCCACGTTTAGGATGCCACTAAGTTCACTCAGTGTTTGCTAGCATAATGTCTTAGTAACAATGAGTTTGAGTGTGCAATGCAGGCAGAGGTGCTGCAAATATCTTTGCACTTGTGGGACGATACAAAAGTCCAACAGCCACGTTTAGGATGCCACGAAGTTCACTCAGTGTTTGCTAGTATATTGGCTTAGTAACAATGAGTTTTAGTGTGCAATGCAGGCAGAGGTGCTGCAAATATCTTTGCACTTGTGGGATAATACAGAAGTCCAAAAGCCATGTTTAGGATGCCACTAAGTTTACTTAGTGTTTGCTAGTATAATGGCTTAGTAACAATGAGTTTGAGTGTGCAATGCAGGCAGACGTGCTGCAAATATCTTTGCACTACTTGGGTAATACAGCAGTCCAACAGCCACGTTTAGGATGCCACTAAGTTCACTCAGTGTTTGCCAGTATAATGGCTTAGTAACAATGAGTTTGAGTGTGCAATGCAGGCAGAGGTGCTGCAAATATCTTTGCCCTTGTGGGACGATACAGAAGTCCAACAGCCACGTTTAGGATGCCACTAAGTTCACTCAGTGTTTGCTAGTATAATGGCTTAGTAACAATGAGTTTGAGTGTGCAATGCAGGCAGAGGTGCTGCAAATATCTTTGCACTTGTGGGACGATACAGAAGTCCAACAGCCACGTTTAGGATGCCACTAAGTTCACTCAGTGTTTGCTAGTATAATGGCTTAGTTATAATGAGTTTGAGTGTGCAATGCAGGCAGACGTGCTGCAAATATCTTTGCACTACTGGGGCAATACAGCAGTCCAACAGCCACGTTTAGGATGCCACTAAGTTCACTCAGTGTTTGCTAGTATAATGGCTTAGTAACAATGAGTTTTAGTGTGCAATGCAGGCAGACGTGCTGCAAATATCTTTGCACTACTGGGGCAATACAGCAGTCCAACAGCCACGTTTAGGATGCCACTAAGTTCACTCAGTGTTTGCTAGTATAATGGCTTAGTAACAATGAGTTTTAGTGTGCAATGCAGGCAGAGGTGCTGCAAATGTCTTTGCACTTGTGGGACGATACAGAAGTCCAAAAGCCTTGTTTAGGATGCCACTAAGTTCACTTAGTGTTTGCTAGTATAATGGCTTAGTAACAATGAGTTTGAGTGTGCAATGCAGGCAGACGTGCTGCAAATATCTTTGCACTACTGGGGCTATACAGCAGTCCAACAGCCACGTTTAGGATGCCACTAAGTTTACTCAGTGTTTGCTAGTATAATGGCTTAGTAACAATGAGTTTGAGTGTGCAGTGCAGGCAGAGGTGCTGCAAATATCTTTGCACATGTGGGGCGATACAGAAGTCCAACAGCCACGTTTAGGATGCCACTTAGTTCACTCAGTGTTTGCTAGTATAATGGCTTAGTAACAATGAGTTTTAGTGTGCAATGCAGGCAGACGTGCTACAAATATCTTTGCACTTGTGGGACGATACAGAAGTCCAACAGCCACGTTTAGGATGCCACTAAGTTCACTCAGTGTTTGCTAGTATAATGGCTTAGTTATAATGAGTTTGAATGTGCAATGCAGGCAGACGTGCTGCAAATATCTTTGCACTACTGGGACAATACAGCAGTCCAACAGCCACGTTTAGGATGTCACTAAGTTCACTCAGTGTTTGCTAGTATAATGGTTTAGTAACAATGACTTTTAGTGTGCAATGGAGGCAGACGTGCTGCAAATATCTTTGCACTACTGGGGCAATACAGCAGTCCAACAGCCACGTTTAGGATGCCACTAAGTTCACTCAGTGTTTGCTAGTATAATGGCTTAGTAACAATAAGTTTGAGTGTGGAATGCAGGCAGAGGTGCTGCAAATATCTTTGCACTTGTGGGACGATACAGAAGTCCAACAGAAAAGTTTAGGATGCCACTAAGTTCACTCAGTGTTTGCTAGTATAATGGCTTAGTAACAATGAGTTGGAGTGTGCAATGCAGGCAGACGTGCTACAAATATCTTTGCACTACTGGGGCAATACAGCAGTCCAACAGCCACGTTTAGGATGCCACTAAGTTCACTCAGTGTTTGCTAGTATAATGGCTTAGTAGCAATGAGTTTCAGTGTGCACTGCAGGCAGACGTGCTGCAAATATCTTTGCACTAGTGGGACTATACAGAAGTGCAATAGCCACGTTTAGGATGCCACTAAGTTCACTCAGTCTTTGCTAGTATAATGGCTTAGTAACAATGAGTTTGAGTGTGCAATGCAGGCAGAGGTGCTGCAAATATCTTTGCACTTGTGGGACGAAACAGAAGTCCAACAGCCACGTTTAGGATGCCACTTAGTTCACTCAGTGTTTGCTAGTATAATTGCCTAGTAACAATGAGTTTTAGTGTGCAATGCAGGCAGACGTGCTGCAAATATCTTTGCACTACTGGGGCAATACAGCAGTCCAACAGCCACGTTTAGGATGCCACTAAGTTCACTCAGTGTTTGCTAGTATAATGGCTTAGCAACAATGAGTTTTAGTGTGCAATGCAGGCAGACGTGCTGCAAATATCTTTGCTCTACTGGGGCAATACAGCAGTCCAACAGCCACGTTTAGGATGCCACTAAGTTCACTCAGTGTTTGCTAGTATATTGGCTTAGTAACAATGAGTTTTAGTGTGCAATGCAGGCAGAGGTGCTGCAAATATCTTTGCACTTGTGGGATGATACAGAAGTCCAAAAGCCATGTTTAGGATGCCACTAAGTTTACTTAGTGTTTGCTAGTATAATGGCTTAGTAACAATGAGTTTGAGTGTGCAATGCAGGCAGACGTGCTGCAAATATCTTTTCACTACTGGGGTAATACAGCAGTCCAACAGCCACGTTTAGGATGCCTCTAAGTTTACTCAGTGTTTGCTAGTATAATGTCTTAGTAACAATGAGTTTTAGTGTGCAATGCAGGCAGAGGTGCTGCAAATATCTTTGCCCTTGTGGGACGATACAGAAGTCCAACAGCCACGTTTAGGATGCCACTAAGTTCACTCATTGTTTGCTAGTATAATGGCTTAGTTATAATGAGTTTGAGTGTGCAATGCAGGCAGACGTGCTGCAAATATCTTTGCACTTGTGGGACGATACAGAAGTCCAACAGCCACGTTTAGGATGCCACTAAGTTCACTCAGTGTTTGCTAGTATAATGGCTTAGTTATAATGAGTTTGAGTGTGCAATGCAGGCAGACGTGCTGCAAATATCTTTGCACTACTGGGGCAATACAGCAGTCCAACAGCCACGTTTAGGATGCCAACAAGTTCACTCAGTGTTTGCTAGTATAATGGCTTAGTAACAATGAGTTTTAGTGTGCAATGCAGGCAGACGTGCTGCAAATATCTTTGCACTACTGGGGCAATACAGCAGTCCAACAGCCACGTTTAGGATGCCACTAAGTTCACTCATTGTTTGCTAGTATAATGGCTTAGTTATAATGAGTTTGAGTGTGCAATGCAGGCAGACGTGCTGCAAATATCTTTGCACTTGTGGGACGATACAGAAGTCCAACAGCCACGTTTAGGATGCCACTAAGTTCACTCAGTGTTTGCTAGTATAATGGCTTAGTTATAATGAGTTTGAGTGTGCAATGCAGGCAGACGTGCTGCAAATATCTTTGCACTACTGGGGCAATACAGCAGTCCAACAGCCACGTTTAGGATGCCAACAAGTTCACTCAGTGTTTGCTAGTATAATGGCTTAGTAACAATGAGTTTTAGTGTGCAATGCAGGCAGACGTGCTGCAAATATCTTTGCACTACTGGGGCAATACAGCAGTCCAACAGCCACGTTTAGGATGCCACTAAGTTCACTCAGTGTTTGCTAGTATAAAGGCTTAGTAACAATGAGTTTTAGTGTGCAATGCAGGCAGAGGTGCTGCAAATATCTTTGCACTTGTGGGACGATACAGAAGTCCAAAAGCCACATTTAGGATGCCACTAGGTTCACTTAGTGTTTGCTAGTATAATGGCTTAGTAACAATGAGTTTGAGTGTGCAATGCAGGCAGACGTGCTGCAAATATCTTTGCACTACTGGGGCTATACAGCAGTCCAACAGCCACGTCTAGGATGCCACTAAGTTCACTCAGTGTTTGCTAGTATAATAGCTTAGTAACAATGAGTTTGAGTGTGCAATGCAGGCAGAGGTGCTGCAAATATCTTTGCACTTGTGGGACGATACAGAAGTCCAACAGCCAAGTTTAGGATGCCACTAAGTTCACTCAGTGTTTGCTAGTATAATGGCTTAGTAACAATGAGTTTTAGTGTGCAATGCAGGCAGACGTGCTGCAAATATCTTTGCACTTGTGGGACGATACAGAAGTCCAACAGCCACGTTTAGGATGCCACTAAGTTCACTCAGTGTTTGCTAGTATAATGGCTTAGTAAAAATGAGTTTGAGTGTGCAATGCAGGCAGACGTGCTGCAAATATCTTTTTTCTACTGGGGCAATACAGCAGTCCAACAGCCACGTTTAGGATGTCACTAAGTTCACTCAGTGTTTGCTAGTATAATGGCTTAGTAACAATGAGTTTTAGTGTGCAATGGAGGCAGACGTGCTGCAAATATCTTTGCACTACTGGGGCAATACAGCAGTCCAACAGCCACATTTAGGATGCCACTAAGTTCACTCAGTGTTTGCTAGTATAATGGCTTAGTAACAATAAGTTTGAGTGTGCAATGCAGGTAGAGGTGCTGCAAATATCTTTGCACTTGTGGGACGATACAGAAGTCCAAAAGCCACGTTTAGGATGCCACTAAGTTCAGTCAGTGTTTGCTAGTATATTGGCTTAGTAACAATGAGTTTGAGTGTGCAATGCAGGCAGACGTGCTGCAAATATCTTTTCACTACTGGGGCAATACAGCAGTCCAACAGCCACGTTTAGGATGCCACTAATTTCACTCAGTGTTTGCTAGTATAATGGCTTAGTAACAATGAGTTTGAGTGTGCAATGCAGGCAGAGGTGCTGCAAATATCTTTGCACTTGTGGGACGATACAGAAGTCCAACAGCCACGTTTAGGATGCCACTAAGTTCACTCAGTGTTTGCTAGTATAATGGCTTAGTAACAATGAGTTTGAGTGAGCAATGCAGGCAGAGGTGCTGCAAATATCTTTGCACTGGTGGGACGATACAGAAGTCCAACAGCCACAATTAGGATGCCACTAAGTTCACTCAGTGTTTGCTAGTACAATGGCTTAGTAACAATAAGTTTGAGTGTGCAATGCAGGCAGACGTGCTGCAAATATCTTTGCACTAGTGGGACTATACAGAAGTCCAATAGCCACGTTTAGGATGCCACTAAGTTCACTCCGCGTTTGCTAGTATAATGGCTTAGTAACAATGAGTTTGAGTGTGCAATGCAGGCTGAGGTGCTGCAAATATCTTTGCACTTGTGGGACGATACAGAAGTCCAACAGCCACGTTTAGGATGCCACTTAGTTCACTCAGTGTTTGCTAGTATAATGGCTAAGTAACAATGAGTTTTAGTGTGCAATGCAGGCAGACGTGCTGCAAATATCTTTGCACTAGTGGGGCAATACAGCAGTCCAATAGCCACGTTTAGGATGCCACTAAGTTCACTCAGTGTTTGCTTGAATAATGGCTTAGTAACAATGAGTTTGAGTGTGCAATGCAGGCAGAGGTGCTGCAAATATCTTTGCACTTGTGGGACGATACAGAAGCCCAACAGCCACGTTTAGAATGCCACTAAGTTCACTCAGTGTTTGCTAGTATAATGGCTTAGTTATAATGAGTTTGAGTGTGCAATGCACGCAGATGTGCTGCAAATATCTTTGCACTACTGGGGCAATATAGCAGTCCAACAGCCACGTTTAGGATGCCACTAAGTTCACTCAGTGTTTGCTAGTATAATGGCTTAGTAACAATGAGTTTTAGTGTGCAATGCAGGCAGACTTTCTGCAAATATCTTTGCACTACTGTGGCAATACAGCAGTCCAACAGCCACGTTTAGGATGCCACTAAGTTCACTCCGCGTTTGCTAGTATAATGGCTTAGTAACAATGAGTTTGAGTGTGCAATGCAGGCTGAGGTGCTGCAAATATCTTTGCACTTGTGGGACGATACAGAAGTCCAACAGCCACGTTTAGGATGCCACTTAGTTCACTCAGTGTTTGCTAGTATAATGGCTAAGTAACAATGAGTTTTAGTGTGCAATGCAGGCAGACGTGCTGCAAATATCTTTGCACTAGTGGGGCAATACAGCAGTCCAATAGCCACGTTTAGGATGCCACTAAGTTCACTCAGTGTTTGCTTGAATAATGGCTTAGTAACAATGAGTTTGAGTGTGCAATGCAGGCAGAGGTGCTGCAAATATCTTTGCACTTGTGGGACGATACAGAAGCCCAACAGCCACGTTTAGAATGCCACTAAGTTCACTCAGTGTTTGCTAGTATAATGGCTTAGTTATAATGAGTTTGAGTGTGCAATGCACGCAGATGTGCTGCAAATATCTTTGCACTACTGGGGCAATATAGCAGTCCAACAGCCACGTTTAGGATGCCACTAAGTTCACTCAGTGTTTGCTAGTATAATGGCTTAGTAACAATGAGTTTTAGTGTGCAATGCAGGCAGACTTTCTGCAAATATCTTTGCACTACTGTGGCAATACAGCAGTCCAACAGCCACGTTTAGGATGCCACTAAGTTCACTCAGTGTTTGCTAGTATAATGGCTTAGTAACAATGAGTTTGAGTGTGCAATGCAGGCAGACGTGCTGCAAATATCTTTGCACTTGTGGGACGATACAGAAGTCCAACAGCCACGTTTAGGATGCCACTTAGTTCACTCAGTGTTTGCTTGAATAATGGCTTAGTAACAATGAGTTTGAGTGTGCAATGCAGGCAGAGGTGCTGCAAATATCTTTGCACTTGTGGGACGATACAGAAGCCCAACAGCCACGTTTAGGATGCCACTAAGTTCACTCAGTGTTTGCTAGTATAATGGCTTAGTTATAATGAGTTTGAGTGTGCAATGCAGGCAGACGTTCTGCAAATATCTTTGCACTACTGGGGCAATATAGCAGTCCAACAGCCACGTTTAGGATGCCACTAAGTTCACTCAGTGTTTGCTAGTATAATGGCTTAGTAACAATGAGTTTGAGTGTGCAATGCAGGCAGACGTGCTGCAAATATCTTTGCACTTGTGGGACGATACAGAAGTCCAACAGCCACGTTTAGGATGCCACTTAGTTCACTCAGTGTTTGCTAGTATAATGGCTTAGTAACAATGAGTTTGAATGTGCAATGCAGGCAGAGGTGCTGCAAATATCATTGCACTTGTGGGACGATACTGAAGTCCAACAGTCACGTTTAGGATGCCACTAAGTTCACTCAGTGTTTGCTAGTATAATGGCTTAGTAACAATGAATTTTAGTGTGCAATGCAGGCAGAGGTGCTGCAAATATCTTTGTACTACTGGGGCAATACAGCAGTCCAACAGCCACGTTTAGGATTCCACTAAGTTCACTCAGTGTTTGCTAGTATAATGGCTTAGTAACAATGAGTTTTAGTGTGCAATGCAGGCAGACGTGCTGCAAATATCTTTGCACTACTGGGGCAATACAGCAGTCCAACAGCCACGTTTAGGATGTCGCTAAGTTCACTCAGTGTTTGCTAGTATAATGGCTTAGTAACAATGAGCTTTAGTGTGCAATGCAGGCAGACGTGCTGCAAATATCTTTGCACTACTGGGGCAATACAGCAGTCCAACAGCCACGTTTAGGATGCCACTAAGTTCACTCAGTGTTTGCTAGTATAATGGCTTAGTAACAATGAGTTTGAGTGTGCAAAGGGCAGGACAGTACAGTGGCAGGGTTGTGGGTCTCTGGGTAGAGGAAAGGAAGCCTGCCTTTCTATCCCTCCTAATGGGGAAATGCAGCGAGGAAATCCCTGACCTTAGCTACACAGACGCTGTCATCTTGCGTAGCTGTTAAACTCTGTTTTAAACTCTGTCACCTATGGCTCTGACCCTGCCGGTATGAGCCCTTA
This sequence comes from Anomaloglossus baeobatrachus, assembly GCF_048569485.1. Taxonomy (NCBI): domain Eukaryota; kingdom Metazoa; phylum Chordata; class Amphibia; order Anura; family Aromobatidae; genus Anomaloglossus; species Anomaloglossus baeobatrachus. The sequence continues at coordinate 442,431,315 of NC_134355.1, forward strand.
AAAGGACTGATAGAAAGTGCTCTCCCTAAGCTGTCCAGCGCTGTGTATGGAGCGTATACAGTAGTATCCGCGATAGGAGCTGCGCCAGTGATGTCTGACACCAAGGACGCAGAAGTCAGATAATGGCGTGCTGGAGGAAAATGTCCGGTTTTATAATGCAGGGATATGTGACATGGACATCCTATCACACATGCCGTTGCTTCTCTGGCTAAAAGTGCACTTAGCTGTGTGTGTCTGGGATTGGCTGGCATGCTGGCCCGCCCCACTACACGCGCGCTTAGGGAAGGAAGACAAGGAAAAAAAAAAATGGTGATCGCCATTATCCATACAGCAGTGATCTGAATGCGCTGTTCCCGCACACTATACACTGAAATGTCATAATAGTGTGAGTCACAGAGTGACTTACACTATTACAGCGGAAAGCCAGCTAGTAATTAGCTGGTCTTTTTGCTGCTAGAACCGTTCTCGAACGTATCTAGAACTATCGAGCTTTAGCAAAAAGCTCAATTCTAGTTCTATCTAGAACAGCCCCCAAAATCACTCGAGCCGCGAACTGGAGAACCTCGAACCGCGAATCGCGCTCAACTCTAAAAGTAAATAAACACACAAAACGAAAAATCCTTTATTTCCAATAAAAGACAAAAACAACCCTCATTTACCATTTTATTAATCCCCAAACAGCCATCCAGGTCCGAAGTAAACCACATGATGCTTTCAGCTCTACTACATTGAGCTGACAGTCAGCCCCATAGAACATGACCGATCTGTGTCAGCTACACGCAGCAACTGACGTGAGCCGCGCTGTCACCGGAGACTTCACTCAGGTAGTGCCGGTGTGTGCGGGGATGATTGAGGCCGGTGTGTGCTGAGATGATGGAGGCCGGTGTGTGCGGGGATGATGGGGGCCGGTGTGTGCAGGGATGACGGGGGCCGGTGTGTGCGGGGATGACGGGGGCCGGTGTGTGCGGGGATGAAGGAGGCCGGTGTGTGCGGGGATGACGGGGGCATTGTGTACGGGGATGATGGGGGCCGGTGTGTGCGGGGATGATGGGGGCTAGTGTGTGCGGAGATAACAGGGGCTGGTGTGTGCGGGGATGATGGGAGCCAGTGTGTGCGGGGATGACGGGGGACATTGTGTGCTGGGATGACGGGGGGCCGATGTGTGCAGGCATGACAGAGGCCGGTGTGTGCGGGGATAACGGGGGCCGTTGTGTGCGGGGATGATGGGGGCTGGTGTGTGCGAGGATGACGGGGGCCGGTGTGTGCGGGGATGACGGGAGCCGGTGTGTGCGGGGATAATGGGGGCCTTTGTGTGCGGGGAGGACGGGGGCCATTGTGTGCGGGGAGGATGGGGGCCAATGTGTGTGAGGATGATGGGGGCCGGTGTGTGCAGGGATGACGGGGGTCGGTGTGTGCGTGGATGATGGGGGCCGGTGTGCGGGGGATTATGGGGGCATTGTGTGCGAGGATGATGGGGGCTGGTGTGTGCGGGGATGGCGGGGGCGGGTGTGTGCGGGGATGATGGGGACGTTGTGTGCCGGGATGACGGGAGCCGATGTGTGTGGGGATTATAGGGGCCGGTGTGTGCGGGGATGACGGGGGTCATTGTGTGCGGGGATAATGGGGGCTGGTGTGTGCGAGGATGACGGGGGCCGGTGTGTGCGAGGATGACGTTAGCCGGTGTGTGCAAGGATGATGGGGGTCGGTGTGTGCGGGGATGATGGAGGCCGGTGTGTGTGGGGATGACGGGGACCGGTGTGTGCGGGGATGATGGGGGCCGGTGTGTGCGGGTAGGACGGGGGCCATTGTGTGCGGTGATGAGGGGGGCCTTTGTGTGCGGGGATGACGGGGGTCGGTGTGTGCGAGGATGATGGAGGCCGGTGTGTGCGGGGATGACGGGGACCGGTGTGTGCGGGGATGATGGGGGCCCGTGTGTGCGGGGAGGACGGGGGCCATTGTGTGCGGTGATGAGGGGGGCCTTTGTGTGCGGGGATGACAGGGGTCGGTGTGTGCGAGGATAATGGAGGCCGGTGTGTGCGGGGATGACGGGGACCGGTGTGTGCGGGGATGATGGGGGCCGGTGTGTGCGGGGAGGATGAGGGCCATTGTGTGCGTTAATGACGCGAGTCGGTGTGTGCGAGGATGACGGGGGCCGGTGTGTGCGGAGATGACGGGGGCCGGTGTGTGCGGGGATGATTGAGGCCGGTGTGTGCGGGGATGATGGGGGCCGGTGTGTGCGGGGATGACGGGGGCATTGTGTGTGGGAATGATGGGGGCCGGTGTGTGCAGGGATGACGGGGGCTGGTGTGTGCGGGGATGACGGGGGCCGGTGTGTGTGGGGATGATGAGGGTCGGTGTGTGCGAGGATGATGGGGGCCGGTGTGTGCGGGGAGGACGGGGGTCATTGTGTGTGGGGAGGACAGGGGCTGGTGTGTGCGAGGATGATGGGGGCCGGTGTGTGCAGGGATGATGGGGGTCGGTGTGTGCGGGGATGATGGAGGCCGGTGTGTGCGTGGATGACGGGGGCCGGTGTGTGGCGGATGACGGGGGCATTGTGTGCGAGGATGATGGGGGTGGGTGTGTGTGGGGATGATGGGGGCCGGTGTGTGCGGGGATGGCGGGGGTCATTGTGTGCGGGGATGACGTTGGCCGGTGTGTGCGAGGATGACGGGGTCGGTGTGTGCGGGGATGATGGAGGCCAGTGTGTGTGGGGATGATGGGGACCGGTGTGTGCGGGGATGATGGGGGCCGGTGTGTGCAGGGATGAGGGGGGCCTTTGTGTGCGGGGATGACGGGGACCGGTGTGTGCGGGGATGATGGGGGCCGGTGTGTGCGGGGAGGACGAGGGCCATTATGTACGTTGATGACGTGGGTCGGTGTGTGCGAGGATGACGGGGGCCGGTGTGTGTGGAGATGATGGGGGTCGGTGTGTGCGGGGATGATAGAGGCCAGTGTGTGCGTGGATGATGGGGGCCGGTGTGTGCGTGGATGATAGAGGCGTTGTGTGCGGGGATGATGGGGACCAGTGTGTGCAGGGATGATGGGGTCCAGTGTGTGCGGGGATTACTTGGGGCTGTGTGGGCAGGGATGATGGGAGCCAGTGTGTCCGGGGATGACAGGGGCCGGTGTGTGCGGGAATGATGGGGGCCGGTTTGTGTGGGGATGTTGGAGGCTGGTAACTGCAGTGACGGCAACGCTGATCGCGGCTCACTTCAGTCACTCAGGGGATTTGCGGTCACCGGTGCGTCCTTCACCGGTGACCGCAAAACAGGCTGCGATGCAGACAGAGCCGTGGGATGGCAATGAAGTCGGGTGAAGTTCATCCGAGTTCATTCTCATCGCACGACTGTCTGTGTCTGCTGTCAGCGGGCATGGAGCCGAGCTGAATGGCAGAGCAAGTATCCAGTGCCAGAGCGCTGACGTGAAAAGCAGAAGCCGCTTGCCTCTGATTGGTCAGCACGCTGCCTTTGAGTAGCGGCTGACAGCGGAAGTTCCTCCCTCGTCGCGATACTTACCAATACACATCCTGTAGCGGCGAACTACAAGAACCGTGAAGCCGGTGTGTTGAACGGAAGATAAGGGGAGCATAATATGTGTGCATTTGTGTGTTTTTGTGCGTGTTTGTGCATGTTTGTGTGTGTTTGTGCGGACTGTAAGAGCGGGTCAGAGCGCGGTGGATGTACGGAACCGAAAGTGTGTGTGTCGCGGGCGGAGGGGCCGCGCTCACTATGCTCGGGGTCCGGGGCTTCTGCTGCTGCTCGGTGGCTCGAGCGGTGGGCCGGACCCGGGGACTCAAGAAGCGCTCCTCGCCCACGAGTGAAAAGGGGGGTGGTTTGTTTGGGGGAGATAGTTCTTAACGCCACCCACGGGTCGTGGTGATTGTGGGCACCACTGCTGCTGGTGACGGGGATCCCGGGAGCAATGGTGGGGAGCAGCTAGGATGTTGGTTCCCCCTCCGTGGGTAGGGGTTGGTGATCCCGGGGCCCGGTGGTGGTACGGGGAGGCAGGACGGCTGGGGGTGCAGGGTTGCAGGGGTAGCACGGCGTGGTGCCGGATTGTACTGTTGTACTCACTCAGGCACAAATTCACAGAGTCTCTGGTAAATTAGAAACTGCCGGAGTCCACAGCCTTCAGTACGGAGGGTGTTTAAGTCCCACACATGGTGCAGCAGCCCCTGTTCTTTCCCTGCAGCCAGGTGCCTCTTTCTCCACTCTTTCTATTTCTTTCCTCCTCAGCCGGGAACGGGGAGTCCACTCCCCTGCAGTGATCCGGGATCTCTTTCGATACCGGCACCAACTACCCTGCCCCGGTCACCTCAAGTCCCTTCCTCACTAACAGCCTGTCCCGGCCCTTTTGGAGCATGCTTCTGTAGCAGTCCGGGAGCTACAACTCCGGGCTCCTCTCCTCTCCCTCTCCCCACACACTCTGCTCCAGCCCCTCCCCTGCTGCTCTGTTTTGCTCTTACACTGGGGGGGGGTGTCTGTCCTGCTGCACTGGTGTGTGATCAGGTTACCAAGGAGGAGAATGGCCTGCACTTTGCTGGATGTCTGCAGGCTCTGTGACACCCTGGTTTTGCCAGGGCGTCACACACCCCCTTGGTAAAACACAGCCCGTCCTCGGACTCTCTGGGCACCGACATTTATTGTAACGGGAAAAAGAAAGTGCACACATTATAACTTTACATCTTCCCACATCGGGGGGTACGTTTACTAAAACTTTAAACTGTTTTGCCACCCCCACCTGCAGTGCAGATGGCCTCCCCCTGAACTTGAGGATGTTCAACAGGGGTGACAGTCCATAAAACAGTCAACTTATTTTAACTTGCAGGTAGCCGTCCATGTTCCGCTACCATCGCTGTTGCCGCCGCCGCTCCCGGTATGGGGCACAGGTCCCGTGCTCAGCCTCCTGCGTAAGAGCCAGGCCTACTCGCATGCCCTCAGCACCGGCTGCAACCGGCCTCGCTAACTGCCACGGGCTCCATCTCTCACTGGCCTGCTCCTCTCTGCAGCTGCACTCCAGCTGCTCCATAGCCGGGACGGGGTACCTGGGAGCAGCTGGCACCGCATCTGGGGCAGACTTCCAATCGGGTGTCGCCTCCGCTGCGGCCGGGCGGACTGCCGGGGCCAACGTCATCACCGTTGGGACCGGGCGGACTGCCGGAGCCGACGTCATCACCGTTGTGGCCGGGCGGACTGCCGGAGCCGGGTGAGATGTCATCGGGGTTGTGGCTACTGCTTCCAGGAACCAGACGAGTTACATGAGGAGCGTCCTTTCCAGGCTCCTCTCCTCTCCCTCTCCCCACACACTCTGCTCCAGCCCCTCCCCTACTGCTCTGTTTTGCTCTTACACTGGGGGGGTAGGGGGGGGTCTGTCCTGCTGCACTGGTGTGGGATCAGGTTACCAAGGAGGAGAATGGCCTGCACTTTGCTGGATGTCTGCAGGCTCTGTGACACCCTGGTTTTGCCAGGGCATCACATGTGCGATTAGTATTTTGCTCATACGGCAAAGCTTGCTCGTAAAGTGAGTTACAAATTTACAGCAAGCTTTGCTCGGTAAGTGGAATACTCGCTAACTGGGTTACTCGTTAACCGAGGTTCCACTGTACTTCCAATCTGACAACTAAAGGTATGTTTAGAATCAGCATGATAGTGCCAGTATAGCACTGGCTTCAGTTTATATAGGAAAATCCTGGTGATTGGTGAGCTTTAAAAGAAATCTTGGAAAAGGCCTGAGAAGATTAATTCTGAAACTGATTTTCCAAAATGACATGAATATGATAATTAGATGGCATTTGTACATGAACACCAAAAGGAAAAAACAAATCTCATTGAATAAACTGAAAACAACCTAGGCACATTTTTTGAAGTATAGAGATACGAGTAGTTGAAACAAGATACTGGAGCTAATCATGCTGAGAGCAGCAGGATACTTGGGGATGGTTTGAATACTGCTGGGGAGATCTCAACACAAGGTGTGTTTTTTGCTACGTTTATTGGCTTGTACACCCATAGCATTAAATACCACTAGGTGGCACAGTATTTCTATTTACTTACATAGATATGAGTAAATAACTTGTCTTTTTTTTGTATGTATAAAAACTTTTATTGAATACAGTCCTTAAAATACCAAAAAATTCCAACCAATTACAGACACTGTCTGGGGTTGGGGTCTGACTGCAGCCAATTTGAGATTGGTGGGTGGGGAAAGCAGTGAATATGGATGAGGAATAATTAGCGGCCCCAGAAGTACAGCCATAGGAGCAGTTACAGCCATGAGAAGACTCGGAAAGTATGTTGTGCTTTAACCCTGTTGCTTCCTTTTTTACAGTGATTTCCAATACTTGACATGGCTGTGACAGGGATGGGAGTGGGTTTTTTGCAAACAAACACTTACCAAACATTTTTGACTTTTGAGCAAAGTGTTCAGTAAGCCGAGCCCCAAAGAACCAGTTAACTCTCGTACCGAATCTGAAATTGGTGAACTGAAAAGGTTCGCTCATCTCTGATCCTGAACATTTCATCTGGGTTAGTGTATCTCAAACTATGAGGCTTTTCACTAACAGCAGTTTTCAAATTTAGCAACATAAGATAACTTTTTCCTCTTCTCTTAATTTTATTCTTGGTTCAGAAAACAAATAAAAACCTGAAGTGAATTTTTAATTTTAGAATGACTTTGACCAATCGTGAGGATTTGACTACTATAGTAAGTCTAATAAGGTCATTGTGCCACCCCTGCAGTTGTCGAACCACTCAGATCCGGGGTCTGCTGTGGCTCGAGGGTCTCCGGACCCGGGGGCTTAAGGCCACTTCAAATGAAAAGGGGGTATTTACAGGGGATAAGAGTTTGTGACTCCACCGGTGGTTCGCAGTAAGGGGAGTACCGCTACTGCTGATGGGAGTACCCGGGGGAGATGGAGTGGGGTGGCCAGATAATGTTCCCTCCACGGGCAGGGGAGGCCCCCGGGACTCTGGATGATGGAGGTGTAGGGGAGCGTGGTGCAGATTGGAAGCAGGGGAAGACAGTGTACTCACTCAGACAGTGTTAGTAGTGATGCGACCGCAAAGCAGACTCTGACACAAAGGGTAAACCAAGTCTCTTGGTGCCGCTGCCACTTCAGGGGAGCTTGTTCGGGAGTCTGCTCTCTTTGGTATTGCTAGTGATCTGTACCTTCCCTCCATTCACTCTATTTTAGATGTTCTGAGTGACCCCTATGCTTGAAGCTGTCGAGGTCCCGCTCCCCACTGTTAAGTAGGGAAGCTGTGCTCTCGATGGCTGACACTTGGGATTTCAGTGGGCCGCATGAGCTGGAAAGCCCTATCCCCCTCGTTGTGTTGATGCCTTCGATGTCTGAGCTCTTGGGGAAAGTTCATAAAGATACTATCCTTCACAGGTTAATTATCAGGTTGCGTGAAGCTACTCCCTGATCTAGGGTCCAGTACCCCGCCATGCTCGGTATCGGTTTGGTTACTAGGTACTCCAGTGCTCCAGAATGTTCCCCTACACTAAGTGGGGCATTCTTCTCCAGCACCCTGCGACCGGGTCTCCGACTCCTTCGGTCCCAGATCACCGTCTGCGACCTAGCCAACGTCTCCCAGGGAGCTCCAACTCCCAGCTCCTCACTCTTTGGGAGCTATTACTCAACTCACTCTGCCCCTCCCACCAGTCTGTCTGACCCCTAGGCGGGTGGCCCTGTTCCAGCTCGACCACCCACTGGTGTGCCTTACAGGGTGTGGTGTGAGGTGTAACTAGGATTTGCATGCTGATGGAGCAATACCAAAGTTAGGATCCCAGAACCATGGGGGGTTGAGTCCTGCACCAAAATATAAAAGAGTGCAGTACCCTGTGACACCCTGACTAGTTCAGGGGCGTCACATCATGCCCCAGTCAAAAAAGATTGGGAAGCTGACACCTACTGTAGATAAATGTGTACATATGAAGGGCTAAATTTGTGGGAACAGAAAATATTCCTGAAGGTGTAATATTCATCATTCATTCCAGTTTGCTCTAATTAAATTTCTTCATTACATTTACAAACATACAGATGAGCTCTTCTTATCTCCAATGTTCTGAGGAATTTTCCTTGCAAACGTATGGCAGCGGTAGAGTGAAACCGTGCCAGAAAGTCAATTACAAATGAAAAATCATTTTTGGAATGCGGAATATAATGGTGAACCACAAGCCAAGACTCCTGATCCTCTATGAATTGAACACCTGATGACAATTATCTTTGCGGCTTACAAGGCCAGGCATCTTTTTGTCTCCCTTGTGTTGTTTGGATTGACATTATTTTTCAGCTGTATAGGCACATGTATGTTTCTATTACAACTGATTTATTTACCGTAATATCTAATTAAGATTTCAATTCCAAAGTGTAGATCCAGATGGCTTGACATACATTGATGTATTTTACACTTTAGTTATGTGTGGATCAAACGCTAAATGGTTCAGTAATTTTAATCATGTTTTTCCTTTTACATACTGAATTTTTCCATATTTTTAAATGCCAGACTCTAAGGTGGTTCTAATAACTGGCGGTGTTTCCTTTAGCAGAAATTGTCTCCAAATTATTATGATATCGACAGGCCATTGAATTAATTGGGATCTGCGTAGGGCTTAATTTTCCATAGCAGCATCACTGCATGGCACATGACCACTTCCCAATGAAAGCTGCTCATTTCCAGGTTATCTGTTTTGTAGTGAAGATTTGTCTAGCTTTTAAAAAAATACATAGAAATTAATGCATTAGCCTATACCATCACAAAAAACAGCAACATGTAGATGAACGTCTAGTTGTGTAGTACCTGAATATGTATTATTTTCTGCAGCATGTCAATGATTGCACATGTTCACATAACCAGAATCATTAGGAACATGAAAAGATGGGTTTGGTTGGAGGTCAAATGTGTGGTTGTCATGAAGCCTTATTTTTTTGGATGTGGAAGAGCATCTTTGCCCTTTATGTTTATTGGTGCAAATTATTGCTTAAACTAGTCACATAAAACCTCAGTGAGTTTAGAGTACTTCAACCCATCCTGTGTCATACTAGGGTAGTAAGGGCGCACCACTAACATCATCTCTGAGGACCCACTCACCTACATGCATGTGACCCGCCCCAGGGCCGTGGGGTACTCGGTAGAAATGTTAAATGACCCCTCTCTGGAACTTCTAGTGTTAAAGGTAGAGATGAGCGAACCGGAGCGAAAGGTAGAGATGAGCGAACCGGTCCCGGTTCGGCTCGAGGTCGGTTCGCCAAACGGAAGTCCCGTTCGAGTTCGGTTCGTCGAACGTTCGACGAACCGAACTCGAACCGCATAGGAAACAATGGCAGGCATTCACAAACACATAAAAACACATAGAAAACACCCTCAAAGGTGTCCAAAAGGTGACAAACAACTCACAACACAACACAAACACATGAGAAAGTGACAAGGACATATACTCATGTGAAAACAAAAGAGCAGGACAAGGAAAAAGAGGAGTAGACACAGATATAGGCATGGCACGCCCTTCTAAAATCATGTAAAACACCGCAAGGTGACTCCAAGCGGAGTCTTCCTTTTTTCCAAAAATTGGGCCCCACACACACCCACCCCTTCAGTGGCAGCAGTTGTGCCCCAGTTGTACAATTCACAGCTACATTTGCATCAAGCACATTCAAAAATACGCTATTCTTAACCGTCCCCAGGATGACACCGGGGTAGGTAGCAAAGTCTTTCCTGATCCCAGCTCTGTTCATCTTGGCTCCTTTTAAAAACAATGTAAGCAAGGGTTACTCCAAGCGGAGTCTCCCTTTTTTCCAAAAATTGGGCCCCACACACACCCACCCCTTCAATGGCAGCAGTTGTGCCCCAGTTGTACAATTCACAGCTACATTTGCATCAAGCACATTCAAAAATACGCTATTCTTAACCGTCCCCAGGATGACACCGGGGTAGGTAGCAAAGTCTTTCCTGATCCCAGCTCTGTTCATCTTGGCTCCTTTTAAAAACAATGTAAGCAAGGGTTACTCCAAGCGGAGTCTCCCTTTTTTCCAAAAATTGGGCCCCACACACACCCACCCCTTCAGTGGCAGCAGTTGTGCCCCAGTTGTACACTTCACAGCTAGATTTGCATCGAGCACATTCAAAAATACGCCATAATTAACCGTCCCCAGGATGACACCGGGGTAGGTAAAAGTCTTTGCTGAACCATGACTTGTTCATCTTGACTCCTTTTAAAAACAATGTAAGCAAGGGTTACTTCAAGCGGAGTCTCCCTTTTTTCCAAAAATTGGGCCCCACACACACCCACCCCTTCAGTGGCAGCAGTTGTGCCCCAGTTGTACAATTCACAGCTACATTTGCATCAAGCACATTCAAAAATACGCTATTCTTAACCGTCCCCAGGATGACACCGGGGTAGGTAGCAAAGTCTTTCCTGATCCCAGCTCTGTTCATCTTGGCTTCTTTTAAAAACAATGTAAGCAAGGGGTACTCCAAGCGGAGTCTCACTTTTTTCCAAAAATTGGGCCTCACACACACCCACCCCTTCAGTGGCAGCAGTTGTGCCCCAGTTGTACAATTCACAGCTACATTTGCATCAAGCACATTCAAAAATACGCTATTCTTAACCGTCCCCAGGATGACACCGGGGTAGCTAGCAAAGTCTTTCCTGATACCAGCTCTGTTCATCTTGGCTCCTTTTAAAAACAATGTAAGCAAGGGTTACTCCAAGCGGAGTCTCCCTTTTTTCCAAAAATTGGGCCCCACACACACCCACCCCTTCAGTGGCAGCAGTTGTGCCCCAGTTGTACACTTCACAGCTACATTTGCATCAAGCACATTCAAAAATGCGCTATTCTTAACCGTCCCCAGGATGACACCGGGGTAGGTAGCAAAGTCTTTCCTGATCCCAGCTCTGTTCATCTTGGCTCCTTTTAAAAACAATGTAAGCAAGGGTTACTCCAAGCGGAGTCTCCCTTTTTTCCAAAAATTGGGCCCCACACACACCCACCCCTTCAGTGGCAGCAGTTGTGCCCCAGTTGTACACTTCACAGCTAGATTTGCATCGAGCACATTCAAAAATACGCCATAATTAACCGTCCCCAGGATGACACCGGGGTAGGTAAAAGTCTTTGCTGAACCATGACTTTGTTCATCTTGACTCCTTTTAAAAACAATTTAAGCAAGGGTTACTCCAAGCGGAGTCTCCCTTTTTTCCAAAAATTTGGCCCCACACACACCCACCCCTTCAGTGGCAGCAGTTGTGCCCCAGTTGTACAATTCACAGCTACATTTGCATCAAGCACATTCAAAAATACGCTATTCTTAACCGTCCCCAGGATGACACCGGGGTAGGTAGCAAAGTCTTTCCTGATCCCAGCTCTGTTCATCTTGGCTTCTTTTAAAAACAATGTAAGCAAGGGTTACTCCAAGCGGAGTCTCCCTTTTTTCCAAAAATTGGGCCCCACACACACCCACCCCTTCAGTGGCAGCAGTTGTGCCCCAGTTGTAAACTTCACAGCTAGATTTGCATCGAGCACATTCAAAAATACGCCATAATTAACCGTCCCCAGGATGACACCGGGGTAGGTAAAAGTCTTTGCTGAACCATGACTTGTTCATCTTGACTCCTTTTAAAAACAATGTAAGCAAGGGTTACTCCAAGCAGAGTCTCCCTTTTTTCCAAAAATTGGGCCCCACACACACCCACCCCTTCAGTGGCAGCAGTTGTGCCCCAGTTGTACAATTCACAGCTACATTTGCATCAAGCACATTCAAAAATACGCTATTCTTAACCGTCCCCAGGATGACACCGGGGTAGGTAGCAAAGTCTTTCCTGATCCCAGCTCTGTTCATCTTGGCTTCTTTTAAAAACAATGTAAGCAAGGGTTACTCCAAGCGGAGTCTCCCTTTTTTCCAAAAATTGGGCCCCACACACACCCACCCCTTCAGTGGCAGCAGTTGTGCCCCAGTTGTACAATTCACAGCTACATTTGCATCAAGCACATTCAAAAATACGCTATTCTTAACCGTCCCCAGGATGACACCGGGGTAGGTAGCAAAGTCTTTCCTGATCCCAGCTCTGTTCATCTTGGCTCCTTTTAAAAACAATGTAAGCAAGGGTTACTCCAAGCGGAGTCTCCCTTTTTTCCAAAAATTGGGCCCCACACACACCCACCCCTTCAGTGGCAGCAGTTGTGCCCCAGTTGTACACTTCACAGCTAGATTTGCATCAAGCACATTCAAAAATACGCTATTCTTAACCGTCCCCAGGATGACACCGGGGTAGGTAGCAAAGTCTTTCCTGATCCCAGCTCTGTTCATCTTGGCTCCTTTTAAAAACAATGTAAGCAAGGGTTACTCCAAGCGGAGTCTCCCTTTTTTCCAAAAATTGGGCCCCACACACACCCACCCCTTCAGTGGCAGCAGTTGTGCCCCAGTTGTACACTTCACAGCTAGATTTGCATCGAGCACATTCAAAAATACGCCATAATTAACCGTCCCCAGGATGACACCGGGGTAGGTAAAAGTCTTTGCTGAACCATGACTTTGTTCATCTTGACTCCTTTTAAAAACAATTTAAGCAAGGGTTACTCCAAGCGGAGTCTCCCTTTTTTCCAAAAATTGGGCCCCACACACACCCACCCCTTCAGTGGCAGCACTTGTGCCCTAGTTTCAAACAGGATGTTTTGATTTGCATCAAGCACATTCCAAATCCACAAGCATTTACTCTCCCCAGGATGACACAGGGGTAGTAAATTCCTTTTGGATCCATGACTTGTTCATTTTGATGAACGTCAGTCTGTCCACATTGTCACTGGACAGACGCGTGCGCTTATCTGTCAGCACACACCCAGCAGCACTGAAGACACGTTCAGAGAAAACGCTGGCAGCTGGACACGACAAAATCTCCAAGGCGTAACTGGAGAGCTCTGGCCATTTTTCTAGATTTGAAGCCCAAAAGGAGCAAGGCTCCATTTGCAAAGTCATGGCATCGATGTTCATTTGGAGATACTCCTGTATCATCCTCTCCAGCCGTTGACTATGTGTCAGACTTGTTGTCTCTGGTGGCCTTGCAAAAGAGGGTCTAAAAAAATTATGAAAAGATTCCATAAAATTGCTGTTACCAGCACCAGATACGGTCCTACTGGTACGGGTAGACTGTTGAAGATGACGAGACCGTCCCACGTTTGGCACCTGCACGGTTGTTTGGTGGAAAAGCCGAGCTAAGATCGAGTAACAGCTTCTGCTGATACTCCTGCATACGTGCGTCCCTTTCTATGGCTGGAATTATGTCACAAAATTTGGACTTGTACCGGGGATCTAATAGTGTGGCAATCCAGTAGTCATCATCACTTCTAATTTTGACAATACGAGGGTCATGTTGGAGGTAGTGCAACAAGAAGGCACTCATGTGTCTTGCGCAGCCATGCGGACCAAGTCCACGCTGTGTTTGTGGCATAGAGGTGCTACCCGTTCTTTCTTCCTCTGACATCTCCCCCCAACCTCTTTCAACTGAAATTTGACCAAGGTCTCCCTCATCTGCTGAGTCTTCCATGTCCATGGACAGTTCGTCCTCCATTTCTTCATGTTCTCCTGCACCTTCCTCAACATTTCGCCTGCTACTATGCGCCCTTAACATAACATAACTCACATCAGGAGCCATAAGAAATAGGGCACCAAGCCTCCCTCAATTAGGGAGGGAAGGTGCCAGCACTACTCATAAGAGGAATGAGAAACATGAGGACAAGAGTAAAGTGCAAAACTTGACAATTTTTATTGAATACACAACAAGACATATATTAATTTAAAATAATGCACTACCAGTACATCCTGAGGAAGCCGACATAGGATAGACCAGTGTATATAACTAAGAAAAAAGTCAAAAGGACATACTAGTCACAGTCTATACATGTGTGGCTAAAACTAGCCTAAGCAAGTCACAATAATTGGGAACATACCCAGTAGCAGGGGAACTGTTGTATATCAAATCAAACCGTGGTTGCCCACCTTGAAAAAGCTATCCCCGCGAAACGCGCGTTGGATGGAGACCTTTTGAAACCTGAGGATGCCTTCCCACACTTCATAGGAACTGTTTGCGTTCACGGCCGGCCGTTTTTGCACTGGCTTAGTCTGCACTTTAGCACTTTAGGTAAGGGAATACCTTTTATTTGCACACTTGTGTTTTATGGCTATTGCATTTCTATTCCCTGCTGTATTCTCATGGTTATTTGCAGCCTAGCCAGCAATATCACCATGATTCCCCACCCCTCCTTGGTGGGCAACCACGGTTTGATTTGATATACAACAGTTCCCCTGCTACTGGGTATGTTCCCAATTATTGTGACTTGCTTAGGCTAGTTTTAGCCACACATGTATAGACTGTGACTAGTATGTCCTTTTGACTTTTTTCTTAGTTATATACACTGGTCTATCCTATGTCGGCTTCCTCAGGATGTACTGGTAGTGCATTATTTTAAATTAATATATGTCTTGTTGTGTATTCAATAAAAATTGTCAAGTTTTGCACTTTACTCTTGTCCTCATGTTTCTCATTACTATGCGCCCTTGTTGATCCCTGTCCCCCATGGTCCCATGCCTGCTTCGTTGGTGATGATGAACGTCTGGACCTTGGTGATGTTGTTGTCCCTTGCGCATATGAATCCTCCTGTAGTTCCTCCCCTTCCTGTTGTCCCACCCCCTGACTCCGAATAGTGTTTAGCGTGTGCTCCAGCATGTAAATGACTGGAATTGTCATGCTGATAATGGCATTGTCAGCGCTAAACATATTCGTCGCCATGTCGAAACTGTGCAGAAGGGTGCATAGGTCCTTGATCTGAGACCACTCCATCAGGGTGATCTGCCCCACCTCTGCATCTCGTTGGCCCAGGCTATACGTCATGACGTATTGCACCAGGGCTCGGCGGTGCTGCCACAGTCGCTGTAACATGTGGAGAGTTGAATTCCAGCGTGTCGCCACATCGCATTTCAGGCGATGAACCGGCAGGCCGAAAGACTTCTGGAGCGATGCAAGTCGCTCAGCTGCGGCGCTTGAACGGCGGAAGTGAGCAGACAGTTTTCGTGCCCTGTTCAGAAGGCCATCTAGGCCGGGATAGTGTGTTAAAAATTGCTGGACGACAAGGTTCAACACGTGAGCCATACAAGGTACGTGTGTCACCTTGCCCAGGCGAAGGGCCGCACCCAGGTTTGCAGCATTGTCGCACACGGCCTTACCAGGCTGCAGGTTGAGTGGAGACAACCATTTATTAAACTCGGATCGCAGAGCTGACCACAACTCCTCAGCTGTGTGACTCTTATTCCCAAGACATGTCAAGCTAAAGACCGCCTGATGCCGTTGCGCTCTGCTGCCAGCATAGTAATGAGGGGTGTGTGATTCCTTCTGCGCAGTGAGAACGCTGGTGGCCTGACCAGGCAGGCTTGGGGCGGAGGTGGAGGACCCAGATGAGGTGGAGGATGCAGAAGCAGTGGCGGAACTTGGACAGACAGAGGATTGACACACAAGTCGTGGGGACGGCAAGACTTGTGCAGCAGACCCTTCACCATCTATCACCATAGTTACCCAGTGCCCAGTCAGCGACATGTAACGTCCCTGTCCATGCTTACTGGTCCAAGTATCGGTGGTGAAATGCACCCGTTGACACACAGAGTTTCTCAAGGAAGCGGTGATGTTGTGTGCGACATGCTGGTGTAGCGCGGGCACACCTTTCTTAGAGAAGTAGTGGCGACTAGGCATCTGGTACTGGGGCACAGCGACAGACATAAGGTCTCTAAAATCCTGTGTGTCCACTAGGCGGAAAGGCAGCATTTCGGTAGCCAACAGCTTACAGAGGGATAGAGTCAACCTCTTAGCTTTGTCATGGGTCGCAGGAAGTGGCCTTTTATTTGACCACATCTGAGGGACAGAGATCTGGCTGCTGTGTGTAGACGGTGTTGAGTAGGGTGTCCCTGGAAAAATGCAGGTTTGTGAGGAAAGTGCAGGCGGAGACATGATGTTGCCTTCATCCAATGTTGGTGCTATCGATGTCTGAGAGAGCTGTACATACTCACTTGTTTCCCCTTCCAAACCAACTGACGACCTACCAAGCAAACTGCCTGTTGCGGTTACAGTGGTGGAAGTTGTGGGTGGAAAAACAGGTGTGACAGCTGTCCCCACAGTCCTAGAAGATGAAGAGCGCGCGGATGCACTGGAAGGGGCAGGCTGTGGATGGTTCGCTCCGCTAGGCCGCATTGCAGCACGGTGAGCTTCCCACCAGGACATATGATATTTATTCATGTGACGATTCATGGAAGAAGTTGTCAAACTGCTGAGGTTTTGACCTCTACTAAGAGAACCATGACAAATTTTACAGATCACATAATTTGGGCGATCTTTTTCTATGTCAAAAAAGGACCAGGCTAGGCAAGGCTTAGAGGCCATGCGACCTGTTGATCCACCCCGAATAATGCTCAGAGGCAGTGTGGTGGCTGAGGATGCAGTTGTAGACGTGCTACCAGTACTCCGACTGTGTCCAGGAAGGCGCAAGGTAACTTCGTCATCAGTTGCATCCTCCTCCACCACCTCTGTTGACCTCCTCGAGTTCCTGACTGTGGGTTGACAGAAGGTGGGATCTAGAACTTCATGATCAATTGTTGTGTTTGCACTCCCCTCCCCCTCAGACCGAGCCTCTTCTTGCACTGACCGAATATTTAAGTTGTCATCCCAATCGGGTATCTGCGTCTCATCTTCATCAGTATGTTCCTCATTGTCTATAACCACAGGTGTTACAGTTTGTGACAAAGGGTCAACATTATGCTCAGAAACTTGGTCCTCACGGCCTGAATCAGAGTGACAAAGGTTCTGGGCATCACTGCAGACCATTTCCTGTTCTGTACTCACTGTAGCTTGGGAGCAGACCTCTGATTCCCAGGCTATAGTGTGACTGAACAGCTCTGCAGACTCAGCCATCTCAGTTCCACCATACTGTGCAGGGCTGATGGGGACTTCAGAGCTGGGAGAAAGCAAGTTTGATTGGGATGACAACTCAGAGGACTGGTGTTTTTTGGATGCTTTACTTGAAGTGGCTGAGAGGGCACTTGTTGGACCACTTGAGATCCATTCAAGCATTTTCCTTTTTTGGCCATCATCTACCTTTGTTCCTGTTGTTCGTGTCCGTAAAAAAGGGAGCACATCGGATTGTCCACGGTAAGTAGTAGACATCTTACTTTTGCTGGTAGATGGTCTATCTTCAGCAGATGATAATGGAGCTTTGCCACCTTCCCCACGGACAAACCCTTTTTTTCCTTTTCCACCACGCCTCTTCCCCTTTCCACCAGCATCTGTCATTTTGCCACTCATGGTGATTGCGACAAGATTGTGCACTGAAAATGTGGTAGTAAAAATTGAGAGGTGGTGTAGATTGCAGCGGTGGTCTAGCTTTATTAACAGCAGAATAATAAAGAATAAATATCCCTGACAATGCAACTACGGCCCTTAAACTGGCAGCATAAATTGCTAGTATAATGGATTAGTTATAATGAGTTGGAGTGTGCAATGCAGGCAGAGGTGCTGCAAATATCTTTGCACTAGTGGGACTAAAGTCCAATAGCCACGTTTAGGATGCCACTAGGTACACTGAGTGTTTGCTAGTATAATGGCTTAGTTATAATGAGTTGGAGTGTGCAATGCAGGTAGAGGTGCTGCAAATGTCTTTGCACTAGTGTGACTAAACAAAAGTCCAATAGCCACGTTTAGGATGCCACTAGGTACACTGAGTGTTTGCTAGTATAATGGCTTAGTTATAATGAGTTGGAGTGTGCAATGCAGGTAGAGGTGCTGCAAATGTCTTTGCACTAGTGTGACTAGACAAAAGTCCAATAGCCACGTTTAGGATGCCACTAGGTGCACTGAGTGTTTGCTAGTATAATGGCTTAGTTATAATGAGTTGGAGTGTGCAATGCAGGCAGAGGTGCTGCAAATATCTTTGCACTAGTGGGACTATAGCAAAGTCCAATAGCCACGTTTAGGATGCCACTAGGTACACTGAGTGTTTGCTAGTATAATGGCTTAGTTATAATGAGTTGGAGTGTGCAATGCAGGTAGAGGTGCTGCAAATGTCTTTGCACTAGTGTGACTAGACAAAAGTCCAATAGCCACGTTTAGGATGCCACTAGGTACACTGAGTGTTTGCTAGTATAATGGCTTAGTTATAATGAGTTGGAGTGTGCAATGCAGGCAGAGGTGCTGCAAATATCTTTGCACTAGTGGGACTATAGCAAAGTCCAATAGCCACGTTTAGGATGCCACTAGGTACACTGAGTGTTTGCTAGTATAATGGCTTAGTTATAATGAGTTGGAGTGTGCAATGCAGGTAGAGGTGCTGCAAATGTCTTTGCACTAGTGTGACTAGACAAAAGTCCAATAGCCACGTTTAGGATGCCACTAGGTACACTGAGTGTTTGCTAGTATAATGGCTTAGTTATAATGAGTTGGAGTGTGCAATGCAGGTAGAGGTGCTGAAAATATCTTTGCACTAGTGGGACTATAGCAAAGTCCAATAGCCACGTTTAGGGTGCTACTAGGTACACTGAGTGTTTGCTAGTATAATGGCTTAGTTATAATGAGTTGGAGTGTGCAGAGGACAGGAGGGTACAGTGCCAGGGTTGTGGGGCTCTGGGTAGAGGAATGGAAGCCTGCCTTTTCTATTCCCTCCTAATGGGGAAATGCAGCGACGAAATCCCTGACCTTAGCTACACAGACGCTGTCTCTGTTTTCAGGACCTGTCACCTTAACTCTGACCCTGCCGGTACGAGCCCTTAAAAGGACTGATGGAAAGTGCTATCTCTAAGCTGTCCAGCGCTGTGTATGGAGCGCATACAGCAGTATCGGCGATAGGACAAAGGACGGAGCTGCGCCAGTGATGTCTGACACCAAGGACGCAGAAGAGATAATGGCGTCCGGACGGCCAGATACTCGTTTTTATAATGCAGGGACATGTGACATGGACATCCTATCACACATGCCGTTGCTTCTCTGGCTAAAAGTCCACTTAGCTGTGTGTGTGTCTGGGATTGGCTGACATAATGGCCCTGCCCACAACACGCGCGCGCTTAGGGAAGGAAGACAAGGAAAAAAAAAAAAATGGCGATCGCCATTATACAAACAGGAGTGATCTGAAGGCGCTGTTCACGCACACTATACACTGAAATTTCATAATAGTGTGAGTCACAGAGTGACTTACACTATTACAGCGGAAAGCCAGCTAGGAATTAGCTGTTTTTTTGCTGCTAGAACCGTTCTCGAACGTTTCTAGAACTATCGAGCTTTTGCAAAAAGCTCGAGTTCTAGTTCGATCTAGAACAGGCCCCAAAATCACTCGAGCCTAGAACTGGAGAACCACGAACCACGAACCGCGCTCAACTCTAGTTAAAGGATACAAATTACATGCAGGGGAATAGATATTAAATTCCTTACCAACGAGAGAAAAACAAAAATGAATTTGCAATACCAATAGCATTGCATGTCAGCTTTTCTGTCTACATAAACCAATAAGAAGTTTTGGGCTTTTGGCTTGTGAGAGTAATAATCATGAACTGTATAATTTATGTATCATCTACTCTTCCTTGACTGCTTGCAAAAAAACAATCAATTGCTGAAGTGAAGGAAAGTGTCGGCCTCAGGCCGCAAGGTCACCACACTCCTTCACCAAGGAGACTCTTTGTGCAAATGTGACTTCTGGTCGGGTGCTGGACACCTACTGGTTTATGTAGGCTGGTGTCCATCACCGGTGGTAGACATAGATAATTAGTAAAACACACAACACCAGAGCTTGTTTAGCCAACCAGAAACATTTACTTTTATTATTCACATCATTATGACAGTCATGGCTTTCCTTTCCTTCCTTCCTTTCAATTTGAGGTACTACTCCTCAACCTGTTCCCTCCGCTATTTTGGTCTCTTCTTCAAGCTTCAGGATCTGTGTCTTTTTCCCCCTTGCTCCGTTTACCTTCGTCCAAGTCTAGGACCCGGCGGCTCTCTAGTCGGACAACTCTCCAAGCCCATATGGGTGAGCTGTAGGCTCCGGACCTCTTGAGGCTACCTCAGGATTGACTGGCCCTTGCACTGAGAACACGTCTTCTCACACTTGAACCTTATTCTACACTGGCTCCTCTCAAGACCTCTCAAATGTCCTCTTTCTCGCATTTGCCACTTCCCTTTTAACTCTGCCTCATCCATCCTGCTACTAACTTAGCTCAACCATTAAGTGGCACATTTGGTGGCTGTCCCTCTCCACTGTACCTGGGTTCTGCACCCAGCTAGCAGCATAACATATTAACATATATAATTGGTATAACACATAAAATACACGGCGTAAACAGTGCAGGGGCAAGTCCAAGTCCACCTTCTACAGAAGCAAGTTACGCAGAAAGAGAGGAATACATGATTCCCACAATTGTTTCCATGTTTTAGCTAATGTTTACTCAAACCTCAATTGTTTTGAAATATAGCTATAAATTTGAGGAGTCTGAAATACACCAATTTAATTAAAGGCATACTCCAAATGCATTATCTTTAGCACAACCCACCAAGGTAAGAGCATATTCTGCCCACTTTTTTCATTTCTAGCTTTGTATATTGTTAGATATTATTATTGGTGTAATTTGAAGTATACAGGAAGAAAAAGATGTTTTCACCACCAGGAGCAAAACAATAACAATGCAGTGACATGACAAAAATCTGCTTAACTAATCATATGCTAAACAGTTGTAAGTCAGATTTATGTATGAGGTAGCCAAGATCATTGTCTATAAAATGATGGTAGTCTCACACTCAAAGCCTTTGTGGATAGAGACATGGAGCCTGAAAGTCAAAAGATCAAAACATTGTTACCCTTTTGCTCATCACTGTATTGCAGAAGGTTTATTTTTCTAACCTATCTTCATTACCAGCAACCCCTTGATCTTTTCACACTATTCTCAGATACTCCATTTGATTAAAGACCCAGACAACAGTCAGGTCACCTTGCAGGTCACTTGGAAGCTAGTCTTCTAATCTGTTTAGATCAATGACTACATTTTGTTTACTGAAGATTTCACATAGTCCCCTGTGACTTCACAATCCCATAACACCACTTTGGCTTCTCAAGGAGCTGAATGTTTCACACAGCCTACAGATCTTCACTGGCCTAATTTCCCTCATTATTAGGGCTGGGTGGACCCGGAAAAAGTCCGGATCCGCGCAGTTTCAAAGTTGCTCGGGTGCCGGACCTGGGCCCGGAATTCTGAGTGTTTGATCTGGATCCGGCACTTGAGAAAATAAAAAAATAAAAGAAAAATAAAGAAAATAAGAATGAAGCAACCGCATCATACTTACCCCTGAGTGATATTGTGTTTTTCGTTTTTACTTTTTGCTCCCCTTCTTCTGAGAGCCATAACATTTTTATTTTTCCATCAATATTGCCATGTAAGGACTTGTTTTTTGTGGGACGAGTTGTATTTTTAAATAAAACCATGAGTTTTACCATATAGTGTACTGGAAAACAGCAGAAAAATTAAAAGTGCGGAAAAATTGCAAAAAAGGTGCAATTGCATGATTGTTTTTGAGGTATTTTGTTCACCATGCTCACTATATGGTAAAACCGATGTGTCGGTGTAATGCCTAAAGTCAGTACAAGTTCATAGATACCAAGTATGTATAGATTTCTTTTATCTAAGGGGTTAAAAAAATTCAGAACTTTGTCCCAAAAAAGTGGCTCATTTTTTACGTCATTTTCCATGACCCATAGTGTTCTCATTTTTCGATATACGAGGCTCAGTGACAGCTTGTTTTTTGTGTCTCGAGATGGTGCTTTAAAGGTACCATGTTTGCACAGATGCTATATTTTCATCACCTGTTATTGCAGTTTGTGCAATATTTGCGACAACCCAAAAATGTAATTTTGTCGTTTGGAAATTTTTTGCAGCTACGCCATTCACTAATCAGATTAATTCATTTTTTATTTTGATAGATTGGGCATTTCTGAACGCAGCAATACCAAATGTGTGTATATTTTTAATTTCTTTAACCTTTTAATTTTCAGTGGGTCGAATGGGGGGTGATTTGAACTTTTAGATTTTTTTTAAATTTTTTAAAACTTTTATTTTTACTTTTTATATTTTACTAGTCCCTCTACGGCAGTCTGATCGCTGATTCATTTCTGTTGATAAAAGCTGCACAGCTCTGATGAGCAAACATGCTGCTCTCCTGTTACAGCAGCAGCTCTGCTGGCTGTAACAGGAACTACATCATGATAGCAACAGGTGTCATCCCATTACCTATTGCTACTATGGCAACCATCGGCTCCCCGTGGTTCCTTCACGGGGCCTCCGACGGTGGCGGGGAAAGACAATTTCTCCACCGAGGCCATTTAAATTGCACTGTCACATTTTGAAAGCACAATCTAAGGCCCCATTCACACGTCCGTGAAAATCACGCACGTGTTTCACGGACATGTCAAAGGTGCGTTTTTCCCTCCGTGTGTCGTGTTTATGGCACTACGTGTGTTCTCCGTGTGTTATCCGTTATCCGTTATCCGGTCTCCGCTCCTGTCGACTCCCAGCTGCACGGGCCAATGGCTGCACACGAGCGTGCACATAAACCCATTGATTTTAATGGGTTTACGTGTGCCTGTGTCTTCGGTACATGCGGGCACAGACCTAGCACGTACCGGAGACACGTGCATGTGAATGGGGCCTAAGAGAGGATTAACAGGCGCAGATGGATTGTGGATCTACTTGCCCCTGTTAGCTGCACATGCCTGCTGTTAAAATCAGACATGTGCAGGGATCGCTGCCGGATCACGGCAGCAACTAGCAATTATCTTACCCTCCTTGATGATTTAGGATGTACCGGAGCATCCCTGGTCGTGAAGTGATTAAGCTTATTGAATAACAATAGCGATCAAGTGCGCTTGGTTTTGCACAATAAGAAGGATAAGTTTTAATTAGAGTTGAGCGAGTACGTAACTATTCGTACTAGTTATGCTTATAACGAGTATTGTCTACTACTCGCGTATTCGTTCTAAATAGCGTGTGCAATGCAAGTCAATGGGGAAAAACTCGCAATTTTTTGAGTAACCTGAATGCTGTACTATTAGTGTGAGTAGTAAATGGTGCAGCTTTCAGGTTAGTTGTTACATTGCAAGTTTTTCCCATTGACTTGCATAGCACACGCTATTCGGAATGGATACGCGAGTATTATACAGTACTCGTTATGATTATAGCGAGTACGAATAGTTAGGTACTCGCTCAACTCTAGTTTTAATATATACATATATATATATGAATATCCAATACAGAATATTTCTTTTAAAGATTTTAGAAGTGCAGTTTTTCACTGAAAAATATACTGTTGATTTGTTTATTTTATACCTTTGAAAGACCATTTGGAAATAAAAATTAATACTTGACCATCTTGATAAAGAATAATCATGTTTTAAGGAAAATTATAAACTTTACAAAATATCTTAACAGAGGTATCTGCTTCTTTGTCATCCTGAACTGAACTTCCACTCTAAAATCAGAAGTAGCATATGTACTCAGTGAATACAGATGTTCATGTTATTGAGGTATGAGATTACAGCTGTGGCTCATTAGACTCTCTGGAGATGGGAGGAGAGCGAGTGACTAGAGGTAGACAGACATTCTGGTGCAAGTTCTCCTGAAACAATGGGTACACTTTAAGCAAAGATACAAGGGCTAATGTGACAAAAAAATAATCTGGTGACTTTCTACCGAATACCATTTACAGCATCACATAAAAATAATGTTGTGAAACATCTTTAGAATAATACTCTGCAGATTATTTTTTGGGGGGGCCTTGCCTTGGCATCAACTTGTTACTTAATTTTACCCACTTTCTTCACTGCTAATACATTATCATGCCTCAGATTTTATCTGGCTGCCTCCTGTGCTCTGGTCTATTTCTCTCTCCACTGAGCCACAGACAGGTTTGGTTGCTGTCCAGGTTCTGAACATTTTGTTTGCGTGTTTATTGCCTTGCTGCCAACAAGTGTTTCCATTTATATCTGGTGATGTTTCTGAAGTGAACTCTGTTTGGAACGACAGACTGTTTGCCTCGTGTTTCTCCTGGGAGATTATTACTTTTACTCTGCACCTGTCCCATATTCATAAGGAGGTATATGGAACATTTCATGGCCACTTAAGAAGCAGAAGTCTGAGTGGTCATCTGTTTCTGTTGGCACAGGGGCCTTTAGGAACTGCACAGTTGGGACCTCTAGTCTGTACAATAACCGGGCAGGTCTGTTTTTAGTTAGACCTTATTTAACCCGATTCTCCATGTGGGCACGTCAGTGCGCATAACGTACATTATATTAAGGTATAAATTATAGGTAAGTGCATGAGCAGAAATTAATCAATCAAAAGGAAATGCATAATTCTCTTTTTTGGTCAGTCTCAATGCTGAATTATTATGCAATTTCCTGTCAGAAACCTTTTATTTTCTACTAAAGAGGAGATTTAAAAAGTAGAACTCTTGATAGATAGGACATCTGCTTAATTCAATCCTTGTAATATGTGATATAAAATTCTAGTGCAGGACAATACAGCTATTGTTTTCTAGCTAAAAGTAATTGATTGTTTGGAATATGATATTCCAACTGCCTGATATAAATCACACACCTACAGACTAAAGAGATGGAGCATACACTGTTTATTACACTTTACAGTCATTAGCCACATTCCTTCATTAAAACCTGGGGCATATTGAAGACAAACTTCAATTACAGAAAGCATCATTAATAAAGTCTTGTCAATAAAAACATTTTTTCCTGCTGAAAAAAAAAGAAGAAACGGAGGGTCACATTGATTAAACAACATGTCACCGTTAGCTTGTAGAAATGATTAATGTTCCTTGATTAGACATAATGGACAATTATTTGTTCTGTTGTGCAATACGTTATTCATTTATTGTCTAATGAGGCTGATAATCAGAATTGAGCAGAAGCCATATATTAAATTGGGTTACTAAAGTGTAAATCTGTAACGAAGAAGTAAAATGAGCAAATCCAAAAATTTCGTAATAAGCACGGAGGTACATGCTGTACTCAGACGGTGTATGTTAGTAGATTCAGCGGAGAAATGGATCCAGAAATAGAGAAAAGGAAAGCAGCAAGATGCAGTTGATCCATCAAAAAAATATTCTTCACTTACTTATTAGCTATCATTAATCAGGAGTAACTATATTATGACATTAATTTACATTTAGATTACCAATATAAACTATAGAAAATATTTTGTATCAATACATTCAAACTAATACTGAGTCAAGAGTGGCAATGAAAAAACCAATGGACATAATAACGGCATGCCTAATCTGGATGACAACCATCAGTAAAATATATTATTTTGTAACCATCATTGCAAAGCCACATATTTTATGTATAATACTCCTCATACTATGAGCCTCTGTCACAGACAGTCATTGTGAGTCAGTTTGGCACCTGAAAATCACATAAGAATCACATTTCATGGCAACTGCCAAATAAAAAATGTGCCAGTTCTTAAAATGACAGCTCCAAGTATGAGTGAGTTAATCGTCAATAGGTGCTGTCATGAGCCTATGCAATGTCATGGATTATAAGAAGCTACATAACAGGAATTTTAAAAATCAGGCCCTTTATAGACAGCAAAAATGTAGATTTTTTTTTTAACTGTCAGTAATGTAAAAAAAATAACACAACAAAGTTAATTGAAAATAAATCTGGCATCTTACTGAAATGCGTGTAACATGCGAAGAAATATCATACAGTTAGGGCCAGAAATATTTGGACACTGACTGAATCTTCGTGATTTGAGCTCTGGTTGCCACTATTTTTCATTACAATGATGCAACTGAAGTGTGGACTTTCAGGTTTAATTAAAGGAGTTGAACAAAAATATCCTGTGAAAAGTTTAGGAATTGCAACAATTTTTCTACAAAGCCTCCTTACTTAAGGGGCTCAAAAGTAGTTGGAGAAATGTACTTTACCACAATTAAAATGTTGATTTTAATACTTTGTAGAGAATCCTGTGAAGGTAATGACTGCCTGAAGTCTGGAAGCCATGGACGTTATCAAACGATGGGTTTCCTCCTATGCAATGCTTTGCCAGGCCTTTACTGCAGCTGACTTTAGTTGTTGCTTGTTTGTGGGTCTTTCTGCATTACGTTTTGTGTTAACTATGTCAAATATATGCTCGATGAGGTTGAGATCTGGTGATGACTCGGCCATTGCAGATTATTCCACGTCTTTGCCTTAACAAACTCCTGGGTTACTTTCACAGTATAATTTGGGTCATTGACCATCTGTACTGTGAAGTGCCAGTCAATCAACCTTACTGCATTTGGTTGAATCTGAGCAAAAAGTACAGCCCTGATCACTTCACAATTTATCTGGATGCTTCTGTCTTCAGTCAGATCATCAATAAACATTAGTGACCCAGTGCCATTTAAAGCCATGCCCACCAAACTGCCTCCACCATGTTTTACAAAGGATGTGGTCTGTTTTGGTTCATGAGCCATTCCAAGCCTTCTTTATACTTTCTTCTTCCCATAATTCTGGTAGAGGTTGATCTTAATTCCATCTGTCCCAAAAATGCTTTTACAGAACTGGGCTGGCATCTTTAAATGTTTGTTTTTTTTGGTGGGTGGCATGGCTTGAGAATGGCAGGATAAGACGCATGCTTGCAAAACTCCTGTAAGAACAATACACTATTACATACAGTCAGGGCCAGAAATATTTGGACAGTGACACAAGTTTTGTTATTTTAGCTGTTTACAAAAACATGTTCAGAAATACAATTATATATATAATATGGGCTGAAAGTGCACACTCCCAGCTGCAATATGAGAGTTTTCACATCCAAATCGGAGAAAGGGTTTAGGAATCATAGCTCTGTAATGCATAGTCTCCTCTTTTTCAAGGGACCAAAAGTAATTGGACAAGGGACTCTAAGGGCTGCAATTAACTCTGAAGGCGTCTCCCTCGTTGGATTGGATTTGGATGTGAAAACTCTCATATTGCAGCTGGGAGTGTGCACTTTCAGCCCATATTATATATATATAATTGTATTTCTGAACATGTTTTTGTAAACAGCTAAAATAACAAAACTTGTGTCACTGTCCAAATATTTCTGGCCAAGACTGTATGTAATAGTGTATTGTTCTTACAGGAGTTTTGCAAGCATGCGTCTTATCCTGCCATTCTCAAGCCATGCCACCCACCAAAAAAAAAAAACATTTAAAGATGCCAGCCCAGTTCTGTAAAAGCATTTTTGGGACAGATGGAATTAAAATCAACCTCTACCAGAATTATGGGAAGAAGAAAGTATAAAGAAGGCTTGGAATGGCTCATGAACCAAAACAGACCACATCCTTTGTAAAACATGGTGGAGGCAGTTTGGTGGGCATGGCTTTAAATGGCACTGGGTCACTAATGTTTATTGATGATCTGACTGAAGACAGAAGCATCCAGATAAATTGTGAAGTGATCAGGGCTGTACTTTTTGCTCAGATTCAACCAAATGCAGTAAGGTTGATTGACTGGCACTTCACAGTACAGATGGGCAATGACCTAAATTATACTGTGAAAGTAACCCAGGAGTTTGTTAAGGCAAAGAAGTGGAATAATCTGCAATGGCCGAGTCATCACCAGATCTCAACCTCATCGAGCATATATTTGACATAGTTAACACAAAACGTAATGCAGAAAGACCCACAAACAAGCAACAACTAAAGTCAGCTGCAGTAAAGGCCTGGCAAAGGATTGCATAGGAGGAAACCCATCGTTTGATAACGTCCATGGCTTCCAGACTTCAGGCAGTCATTACCTGCACAGGATTCTCTACAAAGTATTAAAATCAACATTTTATTTGTGGTAAAGTACATTTCTCCAACTACTTTTGAGCCCCTTAAGTAAGGAGGCTTTGTAGAAAAATTGTTGCAATTCCTAAACTTTTCACAGGATATTTTTGTTCAACTCCTTTAATTAAACCTGAAAGTCCACACTTCAGTTGCATCATTGTAATGAAAAATAGTGGCAACCAGAGCTCAAATCACGAAGATTCAGTCACTGTCCAAATATTTCTGGCCTTAACTGTATGATATTTCTTCGCATGTTACACGCATTTCAGTAAGATGCCAGATTTATTTTCAATTAACTTTGTTGTGTTTTTTTTTACATTACTGACAGTTAAAAAAAAATCTACATTTTTGCTGTCTATAAAGGGCCTGATTTTTAAAATTCCTGTTATGTAGCTTCTTATAATCCATGACATTGCATAGGCTCATGACAGCACCTATTGACGATTAACTCACTCATACTTGGAGCTGTCATTTTAAGAACTGGCACATTTTTTATTTGGCAGTTGCCATGAAATGTGATTCTTATGTGATTTTCAGGTGCCAAACTGACTCACAATGACTGTCTGTGACAGAGGCTCATAGTACGAGGAGTATTATACATAAAATATGTGGCTTTGCAATGATGGTATATATATAATATGGGCTGAAAGTGCACACTCCTAGCTGCAATATGAGAGTTTTCACATCCAAATCGGAGAAAGGGTTTAGGAATCATAGCTCTGTAATGCATAGCCTCCTCTTTTTCAAGGGACCAAAAGTAATTGGACAAGGGACTCTAAGGGCTGCAATTAACTCTGAAGGCATCTCCCTCGTTAACCTGTAATCAATGAAGTAGTTAAAAGGTCTGGGGTTGATTACAGGTGTGTGGTTTTGCATTTGGAAGCTGTTGCTGTGACCAGACAACATGCGGTCTAAGGAACTCTCAATTGAGGTGAAGCAGAACATCCTGAGGCTGAAAAAAAATAAAAAATTCATCAGAGAGATAGCAGACATGCTTGGAGTAGCAAAATCAACAGTCGGGTACATTATGAGAAAAAAGGAATTGACTGGTGAGCTTGGGAACTCAAAAAGGCCTGGGCGTCCACGGATGACAACAGTGGTGGATGATCGCCGCATACTTTCTTTGGTGAAGAAGAACCCGTTCACAACATCAACTGAAGTCCAGAACACTCTCAGTGAAGTAGGTGTATCTGTCTCTAAGTCAACAGTAAAGAGAAGACTCCATGAAAGTAAATACAAAGGGTTCACATCTAGATGCAAACCATTCATCAATTCCAAAAATAGACAGGCCAGAGTTAAATTTGCTGAAAAACACCTCATGAAGCCAGCTCAGTTCTGGAAAAGTATTCTATGGACAGATGAGACAAAGATCAACCTGTACCAGAATGATGGGAAGAAAAAAGTTTGGGGAAGAAAGGGAACGGCACATAATCCAACGCACACCACATCCTCTGTAAAACATGGTGGAGGCAACGTGATGGCATGGGCATGCATGGCTTTCAATGGCACTGGGTCACTTGTGTTTATTGATGACATAACAGCAGACAAGAGTAGCCGGATGAATTCTGAAGTGTACAGGGATATACTTTCAGCCCAGATTCAGCCAAATGCCGCAAAGTTAATCGGACGGCGCTTCATAGTACAGATGGACAATGACCCCAAGCATACAGCCAAAGCTACCCAGGAGTTCATGAGTGCAAAAAAGTGGAACATTCTACAATGGCCAAGTCAATCACCAGAACTTAACCCAATTGAGCATGCATTTCACTTGCTCAAATCCAGACTTAAGACGGAAAGACCCACAAACAAGCAAGACCTGAAGGCTGCGGCTGTAAAGGCCTGGCAAAGCATTAAGAAGGAGGAAACCCAGCGTTTGGTGATGTCCATGGGTTCCAGACTTAAGGCAGTGATTGCCTCCAAAGGATTCGCAACAAAATATTGAAAATAAAAATATTTTGTTTGGGTTTGGTTTATTTGTCCAATTACTTTTGACCTCCTAAAATGTGGAGTGTTTGTAAAGAAATGTGTACAATTCCTACAATTTCTATCAGATATTTTTGTTCAAACCTTCAAATTAAACGTTACAATCTGCACTTGAATTCTGTTGTAGAGGTTTCATTTCAAATCCAATGTGGTGGCATGCAGAGCCCAACTCGCGAAAATTGTGTCACTGTCCAAATATTTCTGGACCTAACTTTATGTACAGCCTTTTTTCTCATATTTTCAACTTGTATATGTTTGTTGGTAAGAAGATAGTCTCCTTGACTGCTGTTAAGAGCTTGGTGCCTACAGAGGCTGGTATTATTTGTTACCTACACCACAGGCCAGTCTCCTCAACCTCATACCTCTCATTTACAGCACCATGGAATCAATCGTGCTCTATAAATAAATATGATCAATAATAATAGTAGTAATTATAATAATAATAATAAAATAATAATAATAGATGTCATTAGACATGGTGTTGATGTTGACACACACCACTGAGCCTTCTTTTCTTGGTCTCAGCTCTGAATTACCTTCATTCCCTCCTGCTCAGCCTCCGACAGAGAAATCGACCTAAGTCACCGAAGGAATCTTCCTTGCAGCCCCTGGGAGGACAGTGGGACCGGAGAGGACACCTACATTTTATCCTCACAAAACAGAACCTGAAGGCAATGTTTAATAAGTTAGAGGAAACTCAAGCTCATGCCATTGACTCTGTGAAACATAATTTAATTACAGTTGCTGGTAGAGTGGATGATCCAGAAATGGACTCAGCTGCCTTACAACAATGGTGTCACATGTGTGAGTGTGGACCAACTACTCCCTAGGGCTGGACTAACCCTGTAAGAGTGTAACTCACTTACCTCTGATGGTAAGGCTAGGCTTGTGCTGGAAATAAGCCGCCAGGTACCACTCCAGGGGCATTTCTCATTACTGTGGCAGCTGACCCCAGGAGTCAGGGATGCAGGGATGAATTAAGGAGCAGACTAGACAACTAGGTGCAGGCAGGCAGGTTAGTACATATAGGCAGGCTCGTACTGATTGACAGGCTAGTACTGGTCGGCAGGCTGATACTGGCAGGTAGGATGATACTGGCAGGCAGGATGGTACTGTTAGGCAGGCTGGTACTGAACACAGGTACAAATTAGCAGGCACAGAATAGGGATCTCCAACAAATCCAGACCATGTGACATTGTGAAGCTGAGATCTCTGATGTACAGAGACAAATTCTCTAAATACTATATTGTAAATCGTGTGTATACATGACAAAATCCACAAGGGCTATTTACAGTATGGCAATAAGTATGGCAAGTGGCTTTCTCAAGCTCTTCACCCTCAAGTTTTCTCACATGTCATGACCATTAATTCTCCTTCTAAGGGCCCAGTTCATTATGCTTTTGATATCTTAAAGTTCAGAGTATGTTACACCTCTCTTTGTAACATTAGTAAGGACACCACAGGAGTGTCTGATAAAACCAGGGATATTGTGGAATACTTGATTTTCTTTGCCCCCCTCCCCCCCCCAACATAGACTAAACCCAATCCAAGGAATCAGAAGAAGCCTTTGAACTGAATGATATTTTAAGGATTATAAACAAACTTAAAAGTAGGTAAGACCCCAGGCTATTATGGGTTTTTACCTAGGTATTTTAAACTATTTAAAGAACAGCTAGTTCCAACTCTTTTACTTTCTTTTAACTCCATTGCTTTGGGTGGACAATTTCCTACTCAATCACTGTTGGCTCACATAACAATTATAGTCTAAACCAGTAGGAATTTTTCATTCTGGGCGGATATGGCTCAGATTTATTTTCTTAACTTTCAGCCTCTTTTCAGTAGTATTGAAAGATAGGAAGAAGAAAAAAACTTGGCAGGGACCATTCAAACTTGAAAATAAACAAATGATGTCAAACAACTGGTTAACAGAATTATCTAAAAATTTCTTAACAACAATAGATCATTTTATTATGACATATTTTTCTTGTCAGATATCTAATTTATAACATTTGACTAATAATTCTGTTAACCAGTTGTTTGACATCATTTGTTTATTTTTAAGTTTGAATGGTCCCGCCAATTTTTTTTCTTTGGGGGCGTCTTTGATGTCAATGCAAGGGTATATAGTACCTACATGTTCATGTTACAACAGATTTGATGTTCTTTTTGCCTGATGTCCTGAGGAAGGAAGCTGAGTAATTCTGAAATGCGTAGACCTGTGAGTGAAAATAAAAGGCATTAATCATTAATCATACATTTACGGAGGGGTGAATAGCACGGCATTCAAATCGGACTACTTCCTCCTATCCATCCATATACTCTACTGGGGCTGCAGTTTTCCACCAGGAGACTACATGCGATTAAAAGGGTTGTGACTGGCATATCTCCTATAGGTGAGTGGTTTTTACCCTAAATTTACTCACATTATCGTTGGTAAGACCCTATTGCGCTTTTCTTCCACAGTTGATATCATCAAGAGTATTGAAAGGTATATGTTGAATTGGGACATGCTTTTGATTCTCTTGGTTTGGTAGAATTAACCTTCTGAAGATGGATATCTTAGCTAGAATCCTCTATCTTTTTCAGAGCATTGCATATAATTTTCCCAAATCCTTTTTACAAAAACTCAAAAAACTCAAATCTTTAGCCTCTAAATTTGTGTGGTCACTTGGGTGCTCCAGATTACAAATGAATTTGACAACATTTAAATGGAACTGGAGTATTCTATCAACCATGTTTCACTTGTCAGACTCCTTTGTGGCAGATGCACTTTTCAGTCTATAGCATCACTTGCATCACCCTTATATTATATGTTGCTATCTATTTGGGTTTCTATTATGACAATATTTATCATGTCCTCCATCGCTGGTTCTATGTACCCTCACCTGCGAAACCTAAATGACCCATATCCTAGCAACTTTAGGTTCCTGGGATCCTTAGATGCCCCAATTTCCTAGATGAAACATGTTACCTTCAATACAGGATTAAAACCTATGGAAGACCTGATATCTCACGGGAACACCTATGGTCAAGCCAGGTTGGAATTTAATTGGCTACAAAACATTGTTGGTTATAAATGACTTAGTGACTAAATGTAGAACTGGTGGAGGAAGGTTGAACTAGATGGACCTAGGTCTTTTTTCAATCTAAGTAACTATGTAACTATGTAACATTGTTTTCACCACTCTATTCCCGGCCGGGAATCTTGGTTGAGACTTCTATCTGTATTTCTGTGTTTGGTAGAATGTTGAAGTTGGTGGAGAATATAAATACCCTGGTTCCATTCCAGAACATTTGGGAACGGAGCTTAATTGATCTTTTTCTCAATCTGACTGGAATAAAGCCTTTACCCTTTCATAAGATCTCTACCTTATGCTATGTCCTGGAGACAAAAGCGGGCTTTACACGCTATATCGTTAATGCATTATCGTCGGGGTCACGATGTTTGTGACGCACATCCGGCGTCATTAACGATATCGCAGTGTGTGACACTTATGTGCGACCTAAAACGATCGCAAAAGCGGTCAAAATCGTTTGCCGCGGACAGGTCGTCCTAAAACAAAAAACAAAAAATCGTTTTCTTCTAATTAGCGATGTTGTTGCTAGTTCCTGCGGCAGCACACATCGCAGTGTGTGACACCACAGGAGCGACGAACATCTTCTTACCTGCCTCCACCGCCAATGCGGAAGGAAGGAGGTGGGCGGGATGTTTACGTCCCGCTCATCTCCGCCCCTCCGCTTCTTTTGGCTGCCTGCCGTGTGACGTCGCTGTGATGCCGCACGACCCGCCCCCTTAGGAAGGAGGCGGTTTGCTGGCCAGAGCGACGTCGCAGGGCAGGTAAGTCCGTGTGACGGTGGTAAGCGAGGTTGTGCGACACGGGCAGCGATATGCCCGTGTCACACAACCGACGGGGGCGGGTACGATCGGTTGCGATCTCGCTAGCGAGATCGCAGCGTGTAAAGCCCGCTAAACTGTAATATCCTTTCTAGTTTGCACAGGAGTTTGATTGTATTTACTGTATGTTCATTTGGACCTCAGACAGGTGTTGAAGATGTTTTTCCAACATGACCCATATCTGGTGGTCTTGTGCTTGTATTATTATTATTTGGGATTCAATTTTTAATATCTTCAATAAACTATTTGATACAACTTTCCACAATACACCTGAAACTGCTTTACTCTCAGTACTCTAAAATGAGAAACCTGACAACACAGACAAATGTGAACAGGTGGAAATTGAACATGAAATATACTCTAACAAATATACAGCTGCACTCTGATACTCTAAGGTATGCAAACATTGAATATAGGAATTTGGACATGCATTACTGCTAAGGAAATAAATTTAACAATTGTAACACTTTACAGATAAAAAAGGCCAGATTTATGTAAGCCCAGCAGCCAGCATCAAGGCGCATTTCTTATGCTGGGTCCTTACCTTAATGCTTCTACCTGGGCTGAACAACCTACGATTTTATGGGTGAGCAGGAATCTTCTAATAGAGAATTAAAAATCACCTTAATCTGGTGGGAAGCAATGCTCACTCAGAAAATATGACCATATAATCTAAAATGAGAAAACTGATGGCCCTTCCTAACAGACAAATGTGAGCAGGTGCAAACTGAACGTGAAATATAATCTAACAAATATTCAGCTGTACTCTGAGATGAAAACATTGAAGATAGGAATTTGGACATGAATTAAGGAAATACATTGAAAAATTGATACACAGTACATAAAAAGGCCAGTTTTATGTGAGTCCAGCAGCCAGTGTCAAGACATATCTCTTATGCTGGATTCCTACCTTAATGCCTTTATCCAGGCTTGTTCTTAAAACCTTCCCTATACATCTATATGTTGGGCTTTAATTTTTCTCTAATAAACTATGTTTTAATTTTGATTCCATTGCTGGTGCTGGATCCTTCATCATTTCACTGTTGTTCACATGGTAGCTGCACCAGGTCATCTGAGCACCGCACCATTAATTTTCCCTCCAGTGAGCTGTATTCCTCCTGTTTTTCTTTGCTTAGCTATCGAAGAAAGCATGTCAAGCATGGATGTTAAAAATAGAACGATTTCTAGTTTATTGTTATCAATTTACAAAATGTAAAGTTTGAATAAAAAATTAATTTAAATCAAGTCAATATTTAGTGAGACAGTGCTTTGTCATCAAAATAGCATCAAAGGATCAGTTCTTCTAGGTACACTTGAACACAGTTTTTGAAGGAACTCAGGAGTAAAGCTGTTACAAGCTTCTTGAAGAACTAACCCCAGATGTTCTGTGGATATAGGCTTGCTCAAATCTTTATGTTCCTTCATGTAATCTCACACAGACTTGATGATGTGTAGAGCAAGTTTTTGGGGAGTACCATATCATCCATTTCAAGACGTCAAGAAATGGGTGACATTGATGACCTTAGATGCAGTGGTTGGCAAAGCAGACTTAAGCGGGCTTTACACGCTACGATTTCGCTACAGCGATCTCGTTGGGGTCACGGATTTTGTGACGCACATCCGGCCGCTGTAGCGATGTCGTAGCGTGTGACTCCTAGGAGCGATTTTGGATCGTTGCAAAAACGTCCAAAATCGCTCCTCATTGACATGGGGGTCCACTGCCAGTTATCGCTGCTGTCGCTGGGGCGAAGTTGATCTTCGTCCCTGCGGCAGCACACATCGCTACGTGTGACGCCGCAGGAATGAGGATCATCTCCTTACCTGCCTCCGGACACAATGCGGAAGGAAGGAGATGGGTGGGATATTAAGTCCCGCTCATCTCCGCCCCTCCGCTTACATTGGGCGGCTGCTTAGTGACGTCACTGTGACGCCAAACGGACCGCCCCTTAGAAAGGAGGCGGTTCGCCGGTCACAGCGACGTCAAAGGACAGGTAAGTAAGTGTGACGGGGGTGCGCGATTTTGTGCACGACAGGCAGCGATATGCCCGTCGCGCACAAACGATGGGGGCGGGTGTCATGCTAGCGATATCGGGCCGGATATCGCAGCATGTAAAGCCACCCTTAGTGCCGCAGAAGGAAGACCCATCATACTTTCATTCAAAATCAAATGATGTCCAGCAGTACCATCAGCTCACAACTGGCAGCAACCACTGGGACCCATCTACAGCCTCCTACTGTTCAGAATAGTTTGACCAGAAGTGATCATCATGGGAAAAAAAGCACTGATTTAAACCTAGCTCCTGAATTGTAAAGCGCTGCAGAATATGTTAGCGCTATAGAAATAAAGAATTATTATCATTATTTTTAATATTAAAGAGCTAACACAATGGTATTTAATTTTTTTTTCTTAAATTGTATAAAACGAAAAAATGTGAACTTTGCAAATGCATCACAATAGCCTCTCAGGCCTCATCAGAGCCAGAAATCATGATATAGTGTGAGAGTTCTAG
The DNA here is from genome assembly GCF_048569485.1 of Anomaloglossus baeobatrachus. Lineage (NCBI taxonomy): Eukaryota > Metazoa > Chordata > Amphibia > Anura > Aromobatidae > Anomaloglossus > Anomaloglossus baeobatrachus. The sequence continues at coordinate 442,467,579 of NC_134355.1, forward strand.
AAATTTCAGTGCCTCTGGGATAAGACAATGCAACGAGGACTGGACCCGTGAGGGTGAGGAGCGGAGAGGCTGGAAAGGTGAGTGATACTGTGTGTTTCTCTGTTTCTTTAACCTTTTGATAGCACGTCACAGCTCAGAAAAATAGTGGCTAGAGTGGAAGTAGAGTTACAAAAACAACTTTGCGAATGCTTAGTTTGTGTAAGATTCACGTAGAACTCACTTCCACTTGCACTTTATTCTTTTGTCTTTAGAGAGCAGTAATGGGGTGCAACTAACTCATTAAGAGACACATGCTTAAATTTTGCTCATCTCATCAGTGGCATGGACTTCTGTGTGCCTCAACTTGCTATGAATTTGTCATGAAATAATTGCAATGCTCTGTTAAGGCTATTGCCTTCATTAGCTGTGTGGAGGTGACAGGAGTGGTGGTGTCTTCTGCAGCTCCGGTCACCTCCATGCAGCAGGGCTGGATGCGACGCTGGAGCATCCTGGATTACGCCGGACATGGAGGGCTTTTTCGGGCTTATTAAAGTGGTGAACCAGGGTATATGTTTGTGTTTTTTATTTCTAATAAAGGATTGTTCGGGTGTGTGTGTTTATTTACTGTCACTTACAGATTAATCATGGAAGGTATCTCGGGGAGACGCCTGACATGATTAATCTAGGACTTATTGGCAGCTATGGGCTGCCAAAAACTCCTTATTACCCCGATTTGCCAACGCACCAGGGCAAATCGGGAAGAGCCGGGTACAGTCCCAGAACTGTCGCATATAATGTATGCGGCAATTCTGGGCGGCTGCTGACTGATATTGTTAGGCTGGGGGGCTCCCCATAACATGGGGCTCCCCATCCTGAGAATACCAGCCTTCAGCCGTATGGCTTTATCTGGCTGGTATTAAAATGGGGGGGACCGCACACCGGCTTTTTTAATTATTTATTTATTTATTTTACTGCACAGTATAGACACGCCCACCGGCTGCTGTGATTGGGTGCAGTGAGACAGCTGTCACTCAGCGTGGGGGGCGTGTCTGACTGCAACCAATCACAGGCGTCTGTGGGTGGGGAAAGCAGGGAATACGAGATTGATTAATGAGCGGCCGGCATATTCAAAGTAATTGTTGCTGCGTATTCTCTGCACAGCTGTTCCTCGCCGCGCTGGTGTTCGGGGAGCGGTATGAGCCGGGGGAAGAAAAGAAAACGAGCGCCAATGTAAGTATGACTGAGAACAGCAGAAAAAAAGGTAAGTATACAGAATTTAATTAAAAAAAAAAATAAAAATAAGATTGCTAGTGTAAAAACGCACACGCACGAAGCGTGCTGAACACGGACATACTCCGTGTGCGGTATGTGCAGGCACGGACCCATAGACTAAAGCGGGTCCGTGCCTGCATGCTGCCGGCCAAAAACGGACATGTTGTCCGTGTAAAAAAGCGCACACATGTACTTACCTCACGGACACACGTTCCGTGCGATTATACGTGTGTGTGACTGTAACGACTGAATGCCAGTCGTTATGACTATTAAGATACGATGGCACTATGGGAAGCCCAGGGACACAAAGATGGGGGATAACAATTTTCTTTATAGAAAAAAAAAACAGTTCTCTTACAACGTAAGGGCCACAACAGCCCGGAATAAACAATGACAGTTTATGCAACTTGGAGGACTTCAAGTGTCAGTCTGTAGGGATGAAGTGGACTATATTTCCCCCCACTATACCGCTCCCTCTCTTATCTATTAATGGGGCTTACCCGGGTGCACTATTACAGACAATGGCACGTGATCCCTCCAAGGGTATAATCTTACAACCACCTCCCCTTATATTTACAATGCAATCAGGGTACCCGGCCACCTTCCCATATACAGTCAGCAACAAGCAAATATATGTACATGTACCTCTTATTCAATATTCTGTACCTCACTGCCAAAGACAGTGTGAGGAAGCACAGGCAGAATAGTCTTATTATCAGCACAACACAGCTTAACCTCCAATAACTTCCGGTTCAGAGCAAACGCCTCAAGATAAACAAGTAACACAGCTCCTTCTCAGTAAATAATCTGTAGAATAATCCTCCTTCTTCTTTATCCTTTCTATCTATCTGTCCCTGACTGACTATTATACACCGATCGGTCTCAGGTCAATTGTTACTCACTGAAGTCTTCACCCAAGATGGCGTCCGTCCCCTCAGACTGCTTCTGATTCACTCTTAGGCTACGTCCGCACGTTGCTTTTTACCTGCTTTTTACCTGCTTTTTTGCTGCTTTTTCAACTGCAGCGTTTAATGCCAAAATGGTTGTGTTCTGCTTTTCAAGCAAAGTCTATGGGAATTTGGGTTTCTTGTCCGCACTATGCAGTTCAAACTGCAGCCTTTTTGTTGCAGAACTTTGGTCAAAAACTCAGCTTTGCAGTGCAAAACCCAAATGGCAGAAACAATTGACATGTCAGTTGTTTTTGCCATTTGGGTTTTGCCCTGCAAAGCTGAGTTTTTGACCAAAGTTCTGCAACAAAAAGGCTGCAGTTTGAACTGCATAGTGCGGACAAGAAACCCAAATTACCATAGACTTTGCTTGAAAAGCAGAACACAACCATTTTGGCATTAAACGCTGCAGTTGAAAAAGCAGCAAAAAAGCAGGTAAAAAGCAGGTAAAAAGCAACGTGCGGACATAGCCTTAGATGATTTTGTCCAAACAGTTTCTGGAGAAAAAAAAGTCACTCAGATAAATTCCCCTCATCAGGGGCAGTAGGAGCTCCAAGAAAAAAAACGAGTAAGCAGTCCATAAAAAGAAGAAAAAGAAACAGGCAATCCTATGAATCCAAACACGGGAAAATGACAGCAGTTCTTCTCTTGCGCAGTCCCTCAGATCCTGACTGAAATTTTCAACCGTCTCTCTCCATCTACGTTACCAGGGAAATCTAATGTAACCCCTTACTGTTTAGCAGTGTGCCTGCACTCTAGTGACACCTAGTGGCCATTTAACCCCTTCACGACCGCGGGCAGTAAAATTACGTCCTATTTTAACGTGACTTAACGACCAGGGACGTAATTTTACTGCCTAAACTTCATTTGATTGCCGTGGCCATAGCAACGGCTTTCAAATGATGTCCCCTGCTGTTTCTTACAGCAGGGGACCTTTGCTTGACCCCAGGGGGGGTGGCATCGCCACCCCCCATAGGCGATCGATGTGATTGGCTGTTCAAATCTGAACCGCCAACCACATCGTTCGCACTAATTTCGGCAAAAATAATGCCGGAATTAGTGCAAGACTGTGAGATCCAGCTATGAGATGCCGCAGCTGCTGCAGCATATAATAGGTGGACCTCAAACATGTCGCCCCCAGCCCCTGCAGCACTGATTGGAGCGATCGTGCTATGACGCGCAATCGCTCCAATCAGTGTGCAGTGGGGCGGTCTGATCTGGAGGTGGCCGCCCTCCCCAGGCCTGTCCTGGTCTGGGGACCCTCCCCCAACATGTCTGCAGCGTGGTGTGGCTGGTACTTTTGGTACCACGCCACCGCTGCTGCCGCCGCAGACGCCGCCTCTGCTGTCACCGCGCCTGCTCCAATGGTAAGTATTGCGCTTCGGCGATGGCCCCTGCGCGCTCCCGTGAAGGCCCCTGCGCGCTCCCGTGAAGGCCCCTGCCCGTGCCCCCCCCGATCTGCCCCCCTACGCCCCGATCTGCCCCCCCTACGCCCCAATCTGCCCCCCGGCATCCCGATCTGCTCCCCACGCGCTCTGCCTGCTTCCTCTGTCATCTGCTTCCAAGGTTCCTTCCTTCTGCTTTTGCTTCTCCGCCCCCTCTGCTCTCCCTCTGCCCCTTCCCATCTGCCCCCCCTCTCCCCATCCCCCCCCATCCCCCTCTGCTCCCCCCCGACGTCCTCTTACCTGCCTTCACGGGTCGTCCGAGGTCTTCACTGGCCCGATCACATCTGCCTCCATCGCTGGGTCCTTCTGCTGATCTGTTCAACGTCCTGCCTGCTGCTCCTGTAAAGCTGTCCATCTCACTGCCTTCTTGTTCCTCTGCAGCTCTTCTGGTCAGTGATCCTCCTGGTACTGTCAGTATAACTTTTTTTTTTTTTTTTTTTTTCTTGTATCCTGTCCATTTTTACACCTCATCCGTCCGTGCGTCCCGCCAAGCGCTGATCAGGGATGCAGATAACGGATCGGCATCCCTGCTCAATTTTTGGCGTGACTTTTTTCCGTATTTGCGACGCTTTTTGTATCGCGTCCGTCCGTGCGTCCCGCCGAGCGCTGATCAGGGATGCAGATAACGGATCGGCATCCCTGCTCAATTTTTGGCGTGACTTTTTTCCGTATTCACGACGCTTTTTGTATCGCGTCCGTCCGTGCGTCCCGCCAAGCTCTGATCAGGGATGCAGATAACGGATCGGCATCCCTGCTCAATTTTTGGCGTGACTTTTTTCCGTATTCACGACGCTTTTTGTATCGCGTGCGTCCCACCAAGCGCTGATCAGGGATGCAGATAACGGATCGGCATCCCTGCTCAATTTTTGGCGTGACTTTTTCCGTATTTGCGACGCTTTTTGTATCGCGTCCGTCCGTGCGTCCCGCCAAGCGCTGATCAGGGATGCACATAACGGATCTGCATCCCTGCTCAATTTTTGGCGTGACCTTTTTTTTTTTTCCGTATCCCCAACGCTTTTTGTATCTCATCCGACCGTGCATCCTGCAGCGGCCGATCAGTGCACCGCGTCTGTGTGTTTGAAAAGTTAAATGGCGTTCCTTCTCTTCTGAGCCCCGCCGTGCGCCCAAACAATTACTTTCCACCACATATGAGGTATCTGCGTACTCAGGAGAAATTGCACAATACGTTTTAAGGCGCAGTTTTTCCTGATACCGTTGTAAAAAAAAAAGCTACCTGGTTGATACAAAAATTTTGTGGTTAAAAAAAAAAAAAATAATTTTCACGGTTCAACGTTATCAACTTCTGTGGAGCCCCTGAGGGTACAAGGGGCTCACCAAACATCTAGATAAATTCCTTGAGGGGTCGAGTTCCGAAATGGGGTAATTTGTGGGGGAGCTCCACTGTTTAGGCACCATAGGGGGTCTCCAAACGTGACATGGCGTCCGCTAATGATTCCAACCAATTTTGCTGTCAAATGGCGCTCCTTCTCTTCTGAGCCCCGCCATGCGCCCAAACAATTACTTTCCACCACATATGAGGTATCGTCGTACTCAGGAGAAATTGCACAATACGTTTTATGGTGCATTTTTTCCTGATACCCTTGTGAAAAAAAAGCTACATGGTTCAAGTAACAATTTTGTAATGAGAAAAAAAAAATTGTATTCATGGCTCAACATTATCAACTTCTGTGGTGCCCCTTGGGACTCGCTAAACATCTAGATAAACTCCTTGAGGGGTCTAGTTTCCAAAATGGGGTCACTTGTGGGGGAGCTCCACTGTTTAGGCACCATAGGGGTCTCCAAAACGTGACATGGCGTCCGCTAATGATTCCAACCAATTTTGCTGTCAAATTGCGCTCCTTCTCTTCTGAGCCCCGCCATGCGCCCAAACAATTACTTTCCACCACATATGAGGTATCTGCGTACTCAGGAAAAAATGCACTATAAATTTTATGGTGAATTTTTTGCTGATACCCATGTGAAAAAAAAGCTACCTAGTTGAAGCAACAGTTTTGTGGTAAAAAAAAAAAATTTTTCTTTTCACGGCTCAACGTTATAAACTTCTGTGAAGCCCCCAGGTGTTCAAAGTGCTCACCAAACATCTAGAAAAAATATTTGAGGGCTCTAGTTTCCAAAATGGGGTCACTTGTGGGGGAGCTCCATTGTTTAGGCACCTCAGGGGGTCTTCAAACGCGACATGGCGTCCGCTAATGAGTGCAGCTAATTTTGCACTCAAAAATTCAAATGGCACTCCTTGCCTTCCGAGCACTGCTGTGTGTCCAAACATTTGATTTCCACCACATATGAGGTATCTGCGTACTCAGGAGAAAATGCACAATACGTTTTATGGTGCATTTTTTCCTGATAGCCTTGTGGAAAAAAAAGCTACCTAGTTGAAGCAACCGTTTTGTGGTAAAAAAAAAAAATTTTCTTATCACGGCTCAACGTTATAAACTTCTGTGAAGCCCCCAGGTGTTCAAAGTGCTCACCAAACATCTAGAAAAAATATTTGAGGGCTCTAGTTTCCAAAATGGGGTCACTTGTGGGGGAGCTCCATTGTTTAGGCACCTCAGGGGGTCTTCAAACCCGACATGGCGTCCGCTAATGAGTGCAGCTAATTTTGCACTCAAAAATTCAAATGGCACTCCTTGCCTTCCGAGCACTGCTGTGTGTCCAAACATTTGATTTCCACCACATATGAGGTATCTGCGTACTCAGGAGAAAATGCACAATACGTTTTATGGTGCATTTTTTCCTGATAGCCTTGTGGAAAAAAAAGCTACCTAGTTGAAGCAACCGTTTTGTGGTAAAAAAAATTTTTTTTCTTATCACGGCTCAACGTTATAAACTTCTGTGAAGCCCCCAGGTGTTCAAAGTGCTCACCAAACATCTTGAAAAAATATTTGAGGGCTCTAGTTTCCAAAATGGGGTCACTTGTGGGGGAGCTCCATTGTTTAGGCACCTCAGGGGGTCTTCAAACGCGACATGGCGTCCGCTAATGAGTGCAGCTAATTTTGCACTCAAAAATTCAAATGGCGCTCCTTCCCTTCCGAGCTTTGCCGTGCGCCCAAACAATTGATTTTTACCACATATGGGGTATCAGCGTACTCAGGAGAAAATGCACAATAAATTGTATGGTGCACTTTCTCTTTTCTCCCTTGTGAAAATGAAAATTTTATGGCTAAAGTAACATTTTTGTGTTAAAAAGTAAAATTTTCATTTTTTCCTTCCACATTGCTTTGGTTCCTGTGAAGCACCTAAAGGGTTAATAAACTTTTTGGATGTGGTTTTGAGCAGAGTGAGGGGTGCAGTTTTTAGAATGGGGTCACTTTTGGGTATTTTCTGTCACCTCGGCCTCTCAAAGTCACCTCAAATGTGATGTGGTCCCTAAAAAAAATTATTTTCTAAATTTTGTTGGAAAAATGAGAAATCGCTGATGACCTTTGACCCCTTCTAACTTCCTAACGAAAAAAAATTTTGTTTTGAAAATTGCGCTGATGTAAAGTACACAAGTGGGAAATGTTATTTAGTAACTATTTTGTGTGACATATCTCTCAGATTTATGGGCATAAATTTTCAAAGTTTGAAAATTGCGAAATTTTCAAAATTTTTGCAAAATTTCCTAAATTTTCACAAATAAACGCAAAAATTATCGGTTTAAATTTACCACTGACATGAAGTACAATATGTCACGAAAAAACAATCTCGGAATCGCCAGGATCCGTTGAAGCGTTCCAGAGCTATAACCTGTCAAAGTGACACTGGTCAGAATTGCAAAAAATGGCCCGGTCATTAGGGTGTTTTAGTGGCCGGGGGTGAAGGGGTTAAATTATAGCATAAATATATAACATACATAAACAAACATGCAAGTTTATCTTATGTACATTTTCACCCTGTTACATGCCATCTACCATAGAACAACATGGGTCTCCGTGTGTATGTGTCTCCGGTACGTGCAAATACGTACCGCACACGTACAAATTAAACGGATGTGTGTTGCGGGTCTTAAGAGTATTTTCAATTTTCAGAGAATCAGTTCTGTTCAAATAATGTCACCTAACAAAATTCGACAAAACTGGCTCATTTTAATTTCAAAAGATTCGCTCATCCCTAGAATTATTATTCTTATTATACTGTTAAGCGGGCTTTACACGCTACGATATTGTTAATGATTTATCGTCGAGGTCACGTTGTTTGTGACGCACATCCGGCGTCATTAACGATATTGCAGCGTGTGACACTTATGTGCGACCTAAAATGATCGCAAAAGTGGCCAAAATCGTTTGCCGTGGAGAGGTCATCCTAAAACAAAAAATCGTTCTCTTCTAATTAGCGATGTTGTTCCTCGTTCAAGCGGCACCACTCATCGCTATGTGTGACACCGCAGGAGCGACGAACATCTCCTTACCTGCCTCCACCGTCAATGCGGAAGGAAGGAGGTGGGCGGGATGTTTACATCTCGCTCATCACCGCCCCTCCGCTTCTATTGGCCGCCTGCCGTGTGACATCGCTGTGATGCCGCAAGACCCACCCCCTTAGAAAGGAGGCGGTTTGCCGGCCAGAGCGACGTCGCAGGGCAGGTAAGTCCGTGTGACGGTGGTAAGCGAGGTTGTGCGACACGGGCAGCGATTTGCCCATGTCGCACAACCGACAGACGTGGGTAGGATCGCTTGCGATCTCGCTAGCGAGATCGCAGCGTGTAAAGACCGCTTTATTGTTATGATTTTGCAAGAAAGTTTAGATTTGTTCAATTGTTAAATATTTTAAAAAGTTTTCAATAATGAAATAGTTACAATAAAAAAGCAGAAAGTTAGAAACTGTGATTGCCCAACTGTGACTTTACATAGAACTTTCAAAAAGAAAGAAAAATAAAAGTAACATAGAAATAATACATTTTTGTCTTCTGCACTAAGCTGATAAAAGAAAAAAATGGAAACATTTGCATTGTACACGTTTTGGCCTCTCTTAACTCTGCACTGACACATTACAAGCACTGGAAGCAGTGTATTTTTTTCTGTTAATGGACCAGGAAAGTCAGCTGCAGGGAACTTGCTGTGTTCTTGCTTGAACTTGGTTAGTAGCTAGGGATGATCGAATACCTCAAATATTCGGCTTCAAGAATATTTTCCGAATAGGTCGCCATTATGCGAATATTCGATGTGCAATGTAAGTCTATGGGAAGCCTGAATAGTTCCAAGTAGTTGTTATTCGGGGTTTCCCATAGACTTACATTGCACATCGAATATTCGCGAATAGTCGAATAGCGGCGATTTATTTGGCAAATATTCGCGAAGCCGAATATTTGAGGTATTCGATCATCCCTATTAGTAGCCATATCACAAAAGGAATAATTTACCTTCAAGGGATACAATACATTACTGCAAATGCTATTGCTTTCTAAGCAGGCAACGTATTACTCCATGTACCTGGTGAATAGGTGCATTTAATAAAACAGTAATTAATAACAGTTTTTTCTTTTTTTATAATAGACTGAATATTTAAATATCAACACATGGTGAATTATTCGAGACACCCCAATCCTTTATGCCCCTTTATCATACCTTGTTCTGTTTTTCTGCTTCTTTAAAGTCTGAGCCTTGTGATTTTATTCTTCATGTGCCAGAGAAAAAGAACAAAAGCCTTTACATCCTACCAAGACTGCATTTCTCGTTTGCATTAAATAGAAGAAATTAGGGACGCATTCAACCCCAAACTGCTTATTCAGGCGAAATCGAGTAAACATTCCAATAAAAATACACTGGCAGGCGTTCAGAGATAAAAGAACAGAGATCTGTATCATCAGATTGTGTTGAGCTCATATCGTGTGTGCGTCAGACTATGTCCTATATCTGTACTCCATTTAGGAACCTATGAGTCACAGTGTCTGTGCAGTAAGGTCATATAGTCTACCCTCTAATCAGGGCATTTATTCAATAGTGGGGGGCTTCCTAAAAAAGACAGGTGCAATGATACATTACTTCCTGCTACTCTGTAAGGCAAGGACATCTGCGGTACGTAGTTATTTATAATTCTATCAATCCTACACGTTAATTTTCATTCATGAGCATTTTAGCACAGGATCATGCATAATGATGTATGTCATTTATTGGAAAGATGGTGACCATTACTATTGAGGTCATTTCTAATCTAACTGCTCGAATACAAATCCCTACATTCACCAGTATCCCCTAAACTCCTTTCACTCTTATGCACTTTATGCCTGCACTTTCATACATACTGGCTCATGCAGCTATATTCTTCCTTATTTTCTGTGAAACATGACCTGACCATATCAAAAAAGAACTTTTTACCTTTTATGTTACACTTATTGCCTCATAGATTGTTAGCTCTTGTGAACAGGGACCCATCTCCCTTTTTTGATATGTTGAATAATCAATATCTCTGTAATGTTTGTATATGTACCATCTGAATTGTAAAGTTTTATGAAATATGTTGTTGCTAAATTAATAAAAATTATTATTTATTACTATTGTAGGGGTTTGTCCAAAAGGAATACAGTGTTATTTGTTTCTGTTTCCTCAGTGGTTTCAATAATAATTGAATATATTGTATATTACATTAAGACTCAAGTTCAAAACACTAACCATGTCATACAAAACCATCCACAACCTGTCTCCTCCATACATCTGTGACCTAGTCTCTCGGTACTTACCCGCACACAACCTCAGATCCTCACAAGATCTCCTTCTCTACTCCCCTCACATCTCCTCTTCTCACAATCACATACAAGATTTCTCCCGTGCCTCCCCCATACTCTGGAACGCTCTACCCCAGCATATCAGACTCTCTACTACCATGGATACCTAGAAAAGGAACCTGAAGACCCACCTCTTCCGACAAGCCTACAACCTACAATAACCCTCAGACCAATGCACCACTGCACAACCAGCTCTACCCTCACCTACTGTATCCTCACCCATCCCCTGTAGACTGTGAGCCCTCACGGGCAGGGTCCTTTCTCTTCCTGTACCAGTCTGCATTTTGTATTGTTCATGATTGTTGTACTTCTTTTTATGTATACCATTTGTAAAATGCCATGTAATAAATGGGGCTATAATAATAAATAATAATTAAATAATAAGGGCTTGATCACCCAACCATATACATTGGACGAGAGCTATCCAATGGATTATGTCTAATGTTACACTCCAATGTTATACTATGGGGCACTGCTGACCAGCATTTTTTTTCTCATGCCAAGCAGCATGCTATGATTGGCAACGTGTATCGGATGGCGTGCACCCATTCAAATTTATGGAGGCATATAAAATATCAGACTGCATTGGGATATCATCTGGTTTACATTGATGCTGACAATGGAGAAGATGGATACTTTTGTTTCTCCATCCTCTCTTCACTTGTGCTCCAATTCTCACATGGAAGAAAACTACATCATAGTAAATAACACTCAGGTCACACTTGGCTCAGAGACTGAGTCAAGTTTCATTAGCATAATCATGCCGATTTTCTCACTTGAGAGACAATACGGTTTTCTGATCCCAGCCTACTCATTCTTATATCAATTATGCAGATTGTTCCAGATACATTTATTTTATTGTCAACTGGGATTTTCTTTAAATAAAATTCAAAAGTGAGATTTGTTGCTAGTAACCTTAACCCCTTTATGACAAAGGACGTACTGGTATGTCATTAGTCACCTCCCACCAGTCACAGCGGGCTCCGGCAGAGAGCCCGCAGTAATCCCAACATATGTCTGCTGATCTGATCAGCAGACATGTATGGCTAACAAGTGCGGGTGGATCAGAGATTGCACTGTGAAAAACTGACAGCGCAATTCATATGGCTGGGGCGGGGATTATGCTGTTCCCAGTCACCATCGGCGACTCTGTGACGCAATCACGGGCACCAATGTGTTGTCATATATAGCATCAGGGGTCAGCTGATGACCTCTGTTCTGATGCTACATATGATGTATTTCCTGTGAGAGCTGTGCTGGCACTCACAGGAACGATGCATTTCTACTGATCAGAGCCTTGCTGCTCTGATCAGAAGAAATTCACAGGTGATTGGACTGTGTAGTCATAAATTCCCACAGGGCGACTAGTAAAATAAATAAAAAATGTAAAAAAAAAAAATTTAAAAAATATGAAAAAAATAAAAAAAACTAAAAGTTCAAATCACTCCCCCAATGTACAGTACAGACCAAAAGTTTGGACACAGCCTCTCATTCAAAGAGTTTTCTTTATTTTCATGACTCTGAAAATTGTAGATTCACATTGAAGGCATCAAAACTATGAATTAACACATGTGGAATGAAATACTTAACAAAAAAAAGTGTGAAACAACTAAAAATATGTCTTATATTCTAGGTTCTTCAAAGTAGCCACCTTTTGCTTTGATTACTGCTTTGCATACTCTTGGCATTCTCTTGATGAGCTTCAAGAGGTAGTCACCAGAAATGGTCTTCCAGCAGTCTTGAAGGAGTTCCCAGAGATGCTTAACACTTGTTGGCCCTTTTGCCTTCACTCTACTGTCTAGCTCACACCAAACCATCTTGATTGGATTCATGTATGGTGACTGTGGAGGCCAGGTCATCTGGCGTAGTACCCCATCACTCTCCTTCTTAGTCAAATAGCCCTTACACAGCCTAGAGGTGTGTTTGGAGTCATTGTCCTGTTGAAAAATAAATGATGGTCCACCTAAACGCAAACCGGATGGAATAGCATGTCGCTGCAAGATGGTATCCATACTGGTTCAGTATGCCTTCAATTTTGAATAAATCCC